>NC_091059.1:57702740-58327740 GCF_000393655.2 Nicotiana sylvestris
AGCAATAATTTCAGCTTCTGCTAACATAGGGTAAACCCCACATAAATTCAGCAAGTAAAGAGAAGATATCTAAAAGTTAAAAGGGTTAAAAACAAAAGCAAGAATGTTAAAGCAAGAAAACTAGAGGTAACAATGAGAATACACATGAAAGGTCTCTAAGAACAGGTTCAGCATCAGTAGGAAATTCCATTTTTATGTAAGTTTAGTATATAAAGCCACGATAAATATTAGCTTGAAAAGGTCTAGATGTCAGGAAACAAAGGGTGCTGCTGAAGCTTCTCTCTCATTGCAACAGATGTCTCCTGGGAAACATATTCTCTCAGGCAATACGGATTGTCCTGAAGATGAATGCTATCTTTGTATTATCTTAAAAAGTTAAGAGTGAAGTGTCATAACCGTCAGTGCCATACAGAATCTCTCGATTCCAAAATTCAATCTTTAAAAAATCTTTCTATTTACGCTTAAAGGCAAATAAACAGGAATGAGGACAAGAGAAGCTGAGTAAGTCACGCATCAGCTAAACAACGGGTCCATGGTGTTAAGAGTTGTAACAGATCTAGGACTGCAACTACATGATTAGTAGTTATATAGATGCTGAACTGTGTGAAGGGGATACATTTTAATTACAGGATGCTGTTCCATGCTAGTGGTCAAAATCTGATAAGATGTATCAAGTGCACAATCTGCTACTTCCTCCGTTTCAATTTAGATGATGTAGTTTGACTTGGCACAAAGTTTAAGAAAAAAAAAAGACTTTTGAAACATGTGATCCTAAAAGCTTAAGGGGCAAAAGCTTTGTGGGGCCATGATATTTTTGTGGCTATAAAAGCTTCTCATTAAGGTAAAGTGAGTAAAATGAAAAGTTTAAAGTTGTATTGTTTCCAAATATAGAAATGTGTCATTCTTTTTGGAACGGACTAATAAGGAAAGTGTGTCAATTTGAGACAGAGGGAGTACTTTGCAAACTTCAAAAGAACTTAGTCTTGTCATCACGGAAAAGAATTGAAGTATAAAATAGAAGTGAGTCAGACACCAGAGAAGTTTTATGATAGTTGCAAGACAAAGTCACAGCCATATCATAAGCAGAAGCCTCGTCAGCAGTAACTAAAGTTATCAAACAAGTTGCACCCAAAATGCCATTAACAAGGGATACATGATAAATATCTCCTTATAAAATTTCAATGTTCAGCTGTTGCAGATTTACACTCAAAATAGCATTAATAGGATGCCAAATATTTCCGCAGAAATGAATCTTTAACAAGATAAAGGGATTTGCAGAGTTCATTCACAAACCAGGCATTGTAGCATAATAAATTACCTGCAGAACAAAAGCTGAAGAAGATAGAGAGAGAGCGGCACCAATCACTACAGCCTCATCAACACTTCTAATATTCACCTGCATCCTAAATAAGTTACTGATGAAGAAGCAAAATGTGGATAAAGGAGAGTGTAGATGGTGGATAAGTGCCTAATAAATATCTATGCCTAAAGACAAAAAAGAGGAAAAAGAAGAAGAAGAGAAAAAGAATCGTTTATATCTCTACGAAAAAGAAAAAAAGGAAAAAGAAGAATCACTACATCCAGTAAGCCACTGATGAAGCAGAAAGAGGATAAAGGTGCCTGTAGCTGGTAAGTAAGTACCAATTGAGTATCTATATTTTACTGTATAAATTAATATGAAAAAGAAAAAGGAAGAAGCCTTCTGTCCTTTCTTATGAAGCCTTGCCTTCTAGGACCACCGGCTGATGGGGGATTCTAAAGACTTGCACAAGCCCCAGATATGACTTGCATGATCTGCCTGCTACAGCAGTTATTTTCTGTAGTCTTATTAACATCTCTAGGTGACGCATTCCTTTCACACCCAATGAAACCTGAATCAGACAAGCCTCAGGGCCTAGAGCAGATAAGCCTAACCACTAGCTGAAAATGCTCAAAACTATTTCAACAAGTAAATTTACTTGAGGCACATATACAAATATTGAATTTGTGAACCGTCTCATCTCAAAGTTTAAACTGTTGAAGATGGAATACTCTTTATTAACTAATTTTAAAACTTCAACATGCCACTTCACCTTCGAACCTGATATTTTTTCTTCGGCCAAGCATAAGAAAATATTTTGTGAAATGTATCTTCTGTTAGAAATAGAATACTTCAACTTATTATTTAAGTCGTCGACACGCCTATTCAAAACACACTCCCTCTCCCTCTCCCTCTCCCTCTCCCTCTCCCTCTCTCTCTCTCTCTCTCGCCCTCCCTCCCTCCCCTCTCTCTCTCTCTCTCAATCTCTCTTGATCTCTCGATGGGTGGTGGTGACAACCTTTACCTGCTCTACTACCGCATAGAAGTTTGAATTGTCTCATAGAAATGGAATGTTTTTATTTATTATTTAGTCTTCGACACACCGACTGTATTAAAAAATGTGAACATTTCTTCTCTCTCTCTCTCAAACTATACGTGTGAGAAACAAAGGCAGCTCAAATATGACAGAAAATTCAGAAAAACAATAGAAACGAGCCTAAGTAAGGCCGAATATCGAAGGATTCATATATTCAAGCCCAAGTCTCAACCAGCTTGAGATTCAAGCATAGCTGATTGTTGACTGATTGATTTAGAAAACCAATAAAGGCTTCTTTCTAAGGAGGAGGATTAGCGAAGGGTCAGGAAATCAATTGTATGAGTAAATAACATAAATATTGGTTGACCTTTACGATATGAATATACCTAAACGAAAGATATTCACAGTGGCCTATGCTGTGCCACAGATGTCATTGTAAAGTACAGTAGCATATATAAATTAAGACGAAAGAAGGCAAAACAACGTGAAGTAATTGATTCCTTCAACAATTACATGATCGCAATTTAGCAAGGAGCACCATTCTTTCTGGTTTCTTTAAGAGAACAAAAGTGAAATGACAAGGGACTAATCAACAGAACAATATAACGAAGAAAAACATGGTGAAATGACGAAGAGCTAAATAGAGTAAACGAAGGGAAGGACTGACAAACTACTTAGTCATGTCTGGTTAACTATTTACCCAGTCGGGTTTCTTTCTTCTAAGTGGTATACCAACATACCACATGCACACTCCTGTATCTATATATATTTCTAGCCTTCCATAAAGGTCTTTCTGTCAATTATACAGAGGTATTTCAGTATAGAAGACTTACCAGATCAGGCCTTGAGTGAAAAAGAAACTCCAGAATCTTTGTTCCAATAGCATCATTAGGTGGAAGCTCGAATGATGTAAATGCTAGGGTTGATAATACAACCTTCAACATAACAAACAAGAAAATACAAGGAAAAATGTTAGAAGGACCTCATAATACCTAGGTACAAATATCCTAAAGGAATTCACCAAATAGATAAAACTTCAAGCATCCCATTATACTAGAGCACCAAAAAATAGCACATACTTGATTTTCATAACAACGTTCAACAAAAAGATGTTAGAAAGACCTCAGTACATGAGTACGAATATCCTTCAGATGCAGAACAGAAGTAAAACTAGGGCCTGAAATAATTTTTAGCTGCTTAAGAGGCAAACTTTTCCTCATCAGTTTGAATCAATATTGTTTATTAACTATTCAAATTATGAAGGGCATAAAATAGTGTAAACAATGTAAACTAAAAAATAACACAAAGAATACAATGCTGCATGTACTAATGCAGATGCTTTTTTCCCAAAAGTATAACAAAAAACTCTCTTCCCATCTCCGATCCTTTCAGCCCCCTATCATCATGCTTTCTTTTTCCCAAATAATTTTTTGCTCAAGAGATAGCTCATCCAGATTTAAGTTTAGCATTTCATTACAAAGATATTAGCTAAGAAAGTAAAACCTTCACTGAAAACCAACTGAAACAAATAAAAGTACAATAACAAGTGCTATTGGGTTCCCCAACTTACACACAACCATGTAATGAAAACAGAAAAAGAAACACTTGGTGTATCATGATTTGTGAAGTCTTAAACAGAACTTAAATAGAAATGAGTCAAAGAGAAAGAGAAGGGTGGGAACTCTGGCTTTGAGAGGCTTTCTATTGAAAAGCATGTCTGTAACAAGAAGGGGATTGTTTCCACCTGGTAAGGAGGAGATGGAGCTGCCCTCGCTCCTCCATCATGCTAATGGCAGACGAAGGAACATAAGCGGATAAACTGATATCTCTTGAGACAAGGTGATAAGGAAGGTTCACAATTTATACACACCATTAGCTTTGAGCTTTCGTTACTGTACAACAACTACTACTACTACGTCTAAGTCCTAAACAAAGTTGGGGCTAGCAATATGAATCTTCATTTCTTTCTTTAAACTCAACTTATATCATCATCCTGCCAAAATCAAGTAACAATAGTAGTGAAAATAAGTTTTATATATTTAATAGTAAAAGTAATAAGAAAAATAGTACTCCCTCTGTTTCAAAAAGAATGAACCTATTACTATTTGGGGAGTCAAATAAGATTTTCTTTGACCATGTTTTTTGCAAATAGTTATTAATTTTTCTTTTGAGAAGGAAAGAAAGTAGTTTTTTTGCAAATAGTTTTTGGATATGTTGAATTGTTGTAGATTTTTCAGAAGAAGAAAAGGCTTCTTGTATTTCTGTGTATTTCTTACATCCCTAAGTAAAGGTGTTTATACACCAAGTCCTATGACTATTTTAGGAAGGAAAATAAATTACAATCAATTATAATCAATCAGAATAAAATCAAATCTCAATCAAAATCAAATCTTTCTCAATCAAAATCAAATATTTCCTAATAATTAAGTCAATCAACACTCCCCCTCAAGTTGGTGCAAAGATGTCGCACATGCCCAACTTGCAAACCAGCATATGAAAAATTCGTTGGTTGAGACCCTCGGTAAACACATCAGCTAAATGTTTTTCCGGTGGCACATTAAACAAACTCAAGACACCAGTTGTCATTTTCTCTTTGATGAATTGTCGATCAATTTTCACATGCTTTGTTCGGTCAGGCTGGACTGGATTGTGAGCTATACTCATGGCGGCCTTATTGTCACAGTACAAGGAAAGTTTTCCTTTTTAGACAGTCGCAAATCCTCTAGTAGTTTTTGTAGCCAAAGCCGTTCGCAAACACCCTGGGCCATAGCTCTATATTCTGCCTCCGCACTTGATCTAGCAACTACACTTTGCTTCTTGCTTCTCCAAGTAACTAAGTTTCCTCCTACGAGCGTACACTAACTGGATGTAGATATTCTATCATACAGAGATCCAGTTCAATCCGCGTATGTAAAGGCTTCTATTTAAAGGTGATCATGTTTGGAGAAAAGTAGACCTTTTCCCTGGAGCATACTGCAGATGCCGCAAAATGTGAAAAACGGCTTGCATATGAGGATCTCGGGGATCATGCATAAACTGACTCACCAAGCTAACCGAATAGGCTATGTCTGGTCTAGTATGGGAGAGATAAATAAGTCTTCCAACCAACCTCTGATATCTCTCTTTATCAACTGACTCTACAACTCCGCTTTGTAACTTGTGATTGCTTTCAACGGGAGATTTTGCTGGTCCGCAACATGTCATACTAGTTTGAGATCCAGAATATACATCCTCTAAGAAATAAAGATTCCTTTTTTTGATCTAGCACCTCAATTCCCAAGAATTACTGCAATTTTCCTAGATCCTTGATCTCAAATTCATGTGCAAACAATTTCTTCAATCGGGCCATCTCCTCTTTGTCATCTCATGTCATTACTATGTCATCAATATAAATATGAGAAGAGTGAGTTTACCCGACTGATTTCTTAGGAAGAGGGTGTGATCAACATTGTTGATAACCAAAGGAGATCATCGCTTTGCATAATCTATCAAACCAGGCTCTGGGGGATTGCTTCAATCCGTACAAGGCTTTCTTCAATCTGCATACCTTTCCTTGACTTTGTGCAGTATCAAATCCAGGAGGAATCTCCATATACACCTTTTCTTCTAAGTCTCCATGAAACATCAAACTGTTGCAAGTCCCCATCAACATAAGATGTACAAGATAAAAGAATTCTAATAGTGTTCATCTTAGCAACAGGGGCAAATGTCTCTTGATAATCCACTTCATAAGTCTGATGAATCCCTTAGCCACCAATCTTGCTTTGAATCTTTCACCCGAGCCATCAACTTTGTGCTTCACAGTGAAGACCCATTTGCAGCCAACCAACTTCTTGTCTGGTGGTGAAGTGACAAATTCTCAAGTCTCATTTCTTGACAAGGCCTTCATTTCTTCAATCATAGCTTGCTTCCATTTAGGATCTGCAAAAGCTTCCCTCCAATTCTGGGGAATAGACACAGAAGAAATAGACAAGGCAAAAGCTCTATAGGAGGGAGACAAAGAACTATACGAGACAAAATTAGATAAAGGGCATTTGGTGGTGCAAGATCTGACTCCTTTTTTGTGAGCAATAGGTTCATCTAACTCATTAGGAAATGTAGATAACTCACCAGTAGAAGAAGGTTCAGCTTCGGTAGATTGCATGATGGCTTCTTCTGCTCTATTTTTCCTTGAGTAAGTTTTCAAATCAGGCCTATCCAAATGCCCAATAGTCTCCCCCTGTATTCTTTCTCCAATTTCACTTTCCCCTGTGACAATGTCATCAAGAGGTCCAGTAATGGAATTAAGTAGAATCACCTCTTCCTCCTTGTTGCTCTTCCCCTGAAGAGGTGATGAGGTAATACTGAAATAGGGCTCAGATTATCGAAAAGTAACATCCATGCTAACAAAAGATCTCCTAGATGGAGGATGATAACATTTGTAACCTTTCTGTGTCGGAAAACACCCAATGAAAACACATTTTATAGCTTTAGGATCAAGTTTCCCAGGGACACAGCAAACACACCCAAACACCTTTGGAGGGACAGTATATTCATTTTTACCCTTTAAAGCTTCGAGAGGACTTTGAGAATTGAGGGTTTTAAGTGGCATTCTATTGATAAAATAGGCACTCACTAGAATAGCATCCCCCAAATAAGGTTTTGATAGATGCATGGTGAACATAAGAGATCGTGCTACTTCTAACAAATGGCTATTTTTTCCTTCATCAACCCCATTTTGTGCACTAGTGTAAGGACAACTAGTCTAATGAACTATCTCATTCGACTCCAAATAAGCACCAAATCTTTTATCCATGTATCTGTTGCCATTGTCAGTTCTCAAGATTTTTGTTTTGGCATCAAACTGAGTACAAATCATCTTATGAAATGACTAAAAACAAGAGTAAACTTCAACTTTTGGCTTTAACAAATATACCCAAGACGTTCGAGTGCAGCAATCAATGAAAGTAACAAATCATCCACTACCAGACAAAGAAACAGTTTGTGTAGGACCCCATACATCAGAATGAATCGTCATATACGGAGTTGTGCTTCTATTATCACTCACAGGATAAGAGTTTCTAGTATGCTTGGCATATTCACACGCATCACAGAACAAAGATTCAAATTGAGTCTTTGAAAATAAATCGGGATATAACCTCTTCAAAACAAAAAATGATGGTTGTCCTAGCAGTCTATGCCGCTGTATTATTTCTTGATTGACATCCTTACTTTCCCCAAAAAAGGCTTGACCAGAGTTTTGAATTCCATCTAATATATACAAGTCATCATGCAATCTACCACTGCCAATCATTTTTTCTGTTTGAAGATCCTGAAAAATACAATGATCGGGAAAGAACTCGATTTTATAGCTTAGAGCTTTGATGATGGCACTAACAGATAAATGATTGACAGGGAACTCATGGACATGGAGCACGGATGATAGTTTAATATTAGGAGTACAAATGACACAACATGTTCTAGAGATAGTTGTTAAAGAACCAATGGCTATTTTAATATTATCTCCCTTGAGACACGGAGAATAGTTTTGAATGCCTTTAGAAGAGCCTGTCATGTGTCTATTTGCACCGGAATCAACAATCCAAGAATTAAGGTGGGCAGCAAAGGCAGTACTTGATTACACATAATTGGATGTGGCAACATTAACGGAGTCAAGTTTGGCTAGGAGGCGACGAAGAAGTTGAATTTCATCTTAAGACAAGATTTCTTCAGAAACCGTCTCCTTGAATGTCTACATATTTTCTGCCCAATCAGAAGGAAATCTGAAGAAAATTGCTCAAAGATAATCTGCCTCGCTGGAAACCAAATCTGTCTCAATGGAACCGGAAGGAGTTTATGTTGCGGACAGCCACCAAGAGAGAGAAAACTCGACTTCTTTGATAAAAATGGAACCATAGTGCTGCGAGGGAGATAACTCACCTCAAAAAGGCAGCAATGACTCTGATACCATGTAGATTTTTTAGAAGAAGAAAAGGTTTCTTCTATTTTAGTGTATTTCTTACATCCCTAAGAAAAGGTATTTATACACTATGTCCTATGACTATTTTAGGAAGGAAAATAAATTACAATCAATTAAAATCAATCAGAACAAAATCTTTCTCAATCAGAATCAAATCTTTCCTAATAATCAAGTCAATCAACACTTGTTAATTATTGTGACTTATAGTAATATGTAATTCTATTTCAAAACTTCCTGAATTTATGTGCAAAGTCACACCGAGAATTAGTAAATTTGACCATCATACTCCGAAAAGGTTAATAAATTGAAACAGAGGGAGTAATATTTAAAAGCCTATTCCTAACTAGTAAGTATCACCTATATGGATCTTTTTTGTTACTATAAATCAACAAAATAATTATGAGAGTCTAAAACATGATTGGACATTCTCTTAGTTCAAGTTTCTTTTTTGGGTTATGTTTCCTACCCGGTGTCAAGTACCAGCATTGGGGCCCGACTACCACTCTACCACACCCTTGTTGGTTTAGTTCAAGGTTTTCATTGCAGAATTTTCCACTAATAGTAGTACCTTAATCAGGTCTAGAATGAAATTGGCTGCTAGAGTGAATCACATCCTTCTGTCCTAAAATAGAGCAGAGGATGAGTGATTTACTATCAGCTCAGTTAGTGCTTGAAGAAAAAAAAAAGTACTCTAGCAACACCAGAGTGTAAGCCTTTATGTATCAACCACACTCATGTCAAGACGTGCTACAAAGATTAGATGAGAGAGTAAACTGATGTAATAAGAACCAAAGAAGATGAGGTGAGGACTTCCTTGATGAAAGTGGCTGATTCCAACACACACACCGTATATTATCCGTTAAGCTTTATTTGTAGATTTTGTTATGCAACAGTGACTATCCATGAGCCAGAAACAACAATAATAAGATAGAAAAGATAGATAGGGGGAATGAGAACCATATTTTAGTGGTAGCTCTATAGATAGCAATACCCGACACCCTGTTAGTCTCATTGGAAAGATGCAATGGAATCCAAACTCCTAACGGCCAGGAAATGGTTCCAAAAGCTGAGAATGAACTTTTACTCTATGTACAACCATATCCCATGTAATATCTGCCACATGCTAATTCCTAAAATATCAGACAAGAACTGTAATAAATGTCTCAAGAAGGAGATGCATTATCCTCAAGCACAACCTGTCCGCGAAAGTATTGTAACTTCTTAAAGGAAATCTAATAGAATAAAATGTCTGTTGCTGAAACAATAGATGGTCTTTAGCCTATGTTGCTCAGACTCTCCAAAAGTGTTGCCACACCCGTGTCGGATCCTCCAAAAATTCACTAAATTTGAAGGATCGGACACGCACCCAACAACATTTTTGAAGAATCCGAGTAACATAGTCTTTAGCCATGGGATGTATTATATAAGTAATCTATCAAATGTGGCGATTCAAAATATTTTATGATAAAATACCTGAGTCAGTCCCATGCCAAAGGCAAACTTTGCAAGAGCTTTCAAGCGTGCAAGTGAAAGCTCCAATCCCATTTCAAAAAGCTGTAAAATGATACTTCCTTCAGTTAAATCCAGCCTTGCAACATTCTTAACAAACAAAAACCAAGCAATACAAGAGAAAGAATACAGCATATGATGAAAATGGGAGAAGAGAAAAATTTTGAATTAACAAGTTGGGCAACATTTAAATTCTAGCAGATGGAACACAGAGCATATTCCTCCATTTAAGATATACGCCCTCCGTTTCAATTTATGTGAACCCATTTGACTGGGCACGGAGTTTAAGAAAAGATAGAAGACTTTTGAACTTGTGGTGTAAAATGAGGCACATATATTTTGTGTGGCTATAAATCATTACATAAAGGTAAATTGTTTCCAAATAAGGAAGAGGTCATTCTTTTTGGCACCGACTAAAAAGGAAATAGATTTACATAAATGGAAACGGAAGTAATAGAACTTGGAAAAGGTCTAAAGAAACCTAGAACCTTTTGAAATACAGATTACTTGGGTTTTGTTTCCATGGAAATATTGCTAGTCGTTTAGAGCTAAGTTCTAGAAATAAAGCTTTCTCTTCTTTTTTGTGCTTCCTTACCCTGCAATAGTCCCACTTTAGCAAGCCACGGCAATATCAGCCTTTATTTTTCAAGATTAAATAAAGTATTCGCTTGTCACTTCCATTCTCCATCCCCCATCCCCCACAACAAAACAAAATTCTGATCCAACCAAAAATAAAATCATTGATCTTAATTAAAATGGTCTTTGCTTGTCCGCATAGATTTAATTGATTGTTTGAGATTGATCTTTATATCCGAGAATACACAGTACATAAGAAAAGCAAATTATTTCACATAAATCTAAATGCAAGTAATGGGATGAATACAATATCAGGCACTACCATATGCATGGCATATCATGCAAGTATATCAATAGATTTCTCAGTGCACGGCATATCATGCAAGTATATCAATAGATTTCTCAGTGTTCTTAGGATAAGTAGCAGAAAATTCCAGCTCTGCAAGTAAAAAGGTTTTTTAAAAAGAAAAGGAAGAACAATAACAAAAGAAGCGAGAGAAGAATGATACTAGATTGTTGTTAGGCATTACATGCACAGTTAAACCCTCAAAATGGGATGACAGCAACCAATGAGCTTACCAAGAAAAGAATCCCCCATTCGGAAAGAACTTTAACATCCGTGATGTTTCTGATTAGCCCAAATTGATTGAGCACAACTCCAGCAAAGAAAAAACCAAGTATCTGAAAGGAATAAACAGATTAGCACCACATGACTACAAGAGATCAAATTTTAGTTCTGTACTACTTAACCACTATCTCCAACTTCAGTGACATGTAATTTGATGCGATTCCAACAAATTTCTAGGTTACAAATAAATTCATCTCATGCTTTCACGAATAAACTATGAGAAAGTAATTGTTTGCAGATACCGGAGGCCAATTCACGGCATCATGTCAAGTAATTAAAAATATAATCACTTCTAGGAACTTCTTGTTTTTGTCAAGGAAGCCAAAGAGTCATTTAGCCCGAAGAGTCACTACATTGTTTTAAATCTTAATGTGGATGTGCTATAAGAGCCTTGAGCTAGACTTTGAACTGTAGATTATTTGCCAAATTCATCAAATACCCTCTTGAAGAGTGGTAAAATATATCAAAGACTTCACCTAGGTTATGTAAATTTTGACTCAAGTGCCGGTGCAAGTACTAAAAATGGCTGTTATAGTACTAAGGTTTTCAGCAGATTGATGTGTTATGTTGAACACTAGCAACTGAGTTCCATAGATAGACTCAGAGGGTTGCAAGTATAGTAAATGTCAAATATACACAATTCAAAGTTTCTTTTCACCAAGTCAAAAGCTGCTTTATTCTCTCATTGGAAAAAACAAGTTCAAGGAAATAAGTCTTTGGTTGAACTAGGGTGTAAGATGGATAAGCAGGTCCTACTCATTCTAAACTTGACTTAGAACAGAATCCAAGATACAATTTGAACTGTGATTGTGTACATCGGTATCTTGACAATACAGAATAAAGGCATATAATTCACTTAGATCAATGTTGTCAAATGTAGGACACATGAATAGGGATGTAAAAAACTGTCACGAGTTTATTTATGGATATCCTCATTTCGAAAGGGCATATTTAAAAATCAATATCACGTACATGGCTGCCTTTCCTTTTTAGGCTACACCAGATCATATCCACATTGCCCTAACTAACTACCTGCTTTACAGCAACATTGATACTGATTGAACTAGAAACTCCATTTGGTATTAGGATCTCTAATACCTCAATGTTGAACAAAGGTAATCTTGGCGAAAGCTAAGGCCTTATTTGACCAAAAAAGTCATCAGCAAAATTTATTCACTAAATGAAGAGAAGCTTCACTAACGTATCAAATAACATAAGGAGATAGCACTTGATTAAAAAAACGGAAATTTTTAATAATAAGGTACTTATCTTATGATACAGACACACGTAACCAATATTGCACACATGTTGCTGATTATGAAGCTAACAAAGATAAAAGGACTTGAATATTGTAATCAACTCACAGGGCTAGCTTTTATGCTCTTGAAGGCAGGTACAACCAGTACAGTCACAGCTAAGAATGTCAAAGTGTCCAACCCGAGGTCATTGATAACATCAACAGCGCTGGCAACATCAAGTGATGCATATATCTGAAACTTACTCCTCAAAGACTTCTGGTGTTTTAAGATGCAAACCCCTCTTCCACCGCAGGAAAATGAAAATGGTTTACTTTTGCAGACACCATTTGTTCCAGAAAATGGACGGTTTATCTTGTGATGCAAAGAAACTGATGAAATATGAATGGATTTGTTACAGGCATATGATACATTAGAATAATGTCGGCGCAAATAAGATGCTGTAAAAGTGGACCAGGTAGAGCTCGTTTGAGATATTACATTATATCCCTGCAAGTTGAACATCAGGAAAAAAGGTTCACTTGCCAAGATATTGCCCTTAAGAAAGTACAATTAAATCTAATTAATTTGAGTATATGTCACTAGAGAATTCTAAACAGATGCAGAGAGACTATAAAAGAACATGAAAGAAAAGCAGATATTCAGATGAAAGCAGCACCAGGACAAACTTAAGTAAGCAGCACTATGTAGTAGTGGTAGGTTGACGGCCAGCATAAAAATAGTCAAATTATAATGAATCCCCTGAATATGGATAGAGGACTCACATAGCCGCCTCCAACAAGTTTCTAATTCACATAGTGGACTACTTTGCTTTAAAAAGATAGTAAAAAGACAATTATTTCAAGGCAGTCCACTCCAACAACCACCTGAGCATAAATTTGCAAGAAATATTATGATTAAATAATGCTAGAACTAGAGTTGTTGGGTAAGCGAACAAAATTACACATTGGTAGCTCCATATTAATAGTATTTTTGGGCTCTTTTAGAACAAAACTTGGTATCACGGCCAGGTTCGGCGAGATGAGTATGGCGATGACAGAGTGATGGTGTGGGGCTCGATTTACTTCCCTTATGAGCTTAGAGACACACACATACAAGAAAAAGCTAGTAGTGGGTTTCGGTTGCCATAAATACTCTAACAATGTGGGTGGCACACAGTGAATCACGAAATTGACCCATGGATCGTGGTAGTGGGCCACGTGGAACTTAGTTAGAGCGGGAGATCGTTGGGTATACGAACAAAGTCCTACATTTGTAGCTCCATATTAAGAGTATCTTTGGGCTGTTTTAGATCAACAGTTGGTATCAGAGTCAGGTTCGGCGAGATGAGTACGGCGATGGCAGAGTGATGGCGTGGGGCTCGGTTTACTTCCCTTTACGAGCTTAGAGACGCCCACAGACAAGAAAAAGCTAGTAGTGGCACACAGTAAATATCGAAAATTGGCTCGTGGATCGTGGTAGTGAGCCACGTGGAACTTAGTTCGAGCGAGAGATTGTTGGGTGTGCGAATAAAGTTCCACATTGGTACCCTACATATAAGGTGTAGGGGACTCTTAATGGTGTAAGGCCTTTTGGGGAAAATCATGAGGGGGCTTGACCCAAGTTAAGGGTATCTCGCTAGACAGAGATTAAGCCGTCATTATCAAATGTTTGGGCGGGGGGGGGGGGGCGGGGGACCAAAAGTATTCCTCAACCCACCAGAAAAGAAGAAAAAAAGGAATGATATAGAATCCTCAAGAATTCTACCCTGTTTGGCTAATAATAGGTAGAGTAATATTTTCAAAAACTATACGCCATGTATAGATTATCTCGGTTTGCTCTTGCAAAGAATAGCCCTTCCCAACCCCGAATAAGGAGAATGTGTTATGTGTAGGTTGACAGCTATCATAAAAATTCAATCAAGAGATATGAAGCGCAGGCACAAACTCGAAGAATATACAAATTTATGAACACATATGGAAAGACATACCTTGGCGTTGGGACCTGGACAATGAAGGACCAAGTCAAACATAGTGTTCACTTTGAAGACAACAAAGTGAAAGCTTTACGATAGACACTAAGCATTGAGCAAATCTCCAATAACCCAAAAATGGATTTTCATGAAGACCTTCCCAGATTTTCGAATTGTTTTTATTATGAGTCTATTTTTATACTGAGAATGAAAAAAGTTAATGGTAACAGAAGCAAAATCCAAGAAAGAATGAAGAGGGTGACGAGTGGCCACGCTGTTTAGAGAGAGAAAGAGAAAGGGGTGTTAGGGCCTTAGGGGGAAGAGAGATAACCGGAGAATCTAGATTGAGGAGCTAAGTAGAGACATTTCTGTTGTAGCAGCAGAGAATAACTGGTTCATGGACGAAAATGGATTTGGAGGATTTCTCTGACAAAAGACCGCTGTTTACGTGGCCTGCTAAAAATGTTGATAAATTTCTGGTTTTCCTTTTTCTCTTTCCATATTTTTCTTTCTCCAGTATTTTTGGATGTCCCACACGGCCACATCATATTTATCCGAACCCAAAATCCCGAAAATGTGGATGGACGATTGGTTCTCCATAACGACGACTTTTCTAATTTATAGCAATATAACCCTCAGAGTAATGGTTTTGGCAAATAAATTTTGAGGCCATGCAAAATGAGAGAAAATATCCCTATTATTTGCGAGGGCGGCTCAATAGATCTCGTGGTATAACGCAAAATCATATTGGGAGTCCCTTAAATTTATTTTATAAAAATTTACACTAACAACAAAATTTGTTTTCTAAATAACAAATTAATTATTCAAGACAAAAAATAGTGAATTTTTAAAAAATAAAGTGGTGGATTATCAGATATTGGGGGTCCATAAGTCAAAGTGAAAATTTTGATTTGGCTATCATCACAATCAAAAAAAAGAAATAAACGTACATAACGTAATAGCTTAAGTTTTGAGCATTGACAGTATCAAAAATATTTACTCATTCTGAACAATTTAAACGATAAGTGTAGTTCATTCTACTAATTAGTAGCACTTATCGATGAATGTCTAAAATTAATTGTAAATAACCTAAAATATATAGTATGTCAAATTACACTAAAAGAAAATCGATGCATGAATGTTTTTATGTTCATGCAGTCTAAAAGAAGATTGTACAAGAAATTCATTATGTTGTTGATATATATCTTAATCCCTATATAAAAAGAATAAAATTAAAATTGAAAAGTGAAGCAAATATACTAATTAATGAGTGAAAAACTATCATAATTTATGAACTTATTGGTATAAAATAACCTAATCAAATAACAAAAAAAATATACTATAACATTTTTCTTTATAATGATTATTTATATAAATTCTATTGTATATAGTAGTCATAATAATGCTGTATTCTGGCCCGGGCCTTAGCGGGCCTAACAGGCCGGGCTTCGTGGTCCTGGGCTCTGGCGGTCCCGGGCCTGGCGGTCCCAGTCTTCGTGGGCTCAATGGGTGGAACCGGCCCGTGACAGGCCTAAGCCCACATGGTCCTGTGCTTAACGGGCCGGGCTCGTGGGCTTCGCGAGCCTAGCGGTTTTTTTTTTTAAGGCAATTTCTTGTAGTATCATGGCTATATTAAAAATATATATGTAGTATATATGTAGATCTAATTATTAAAGTGCTTGACGAAAAAGAAAATAACAAAATAATAGTAAAACACTAAATTGTCATGCATAATATATGGTCTTGTAGTATATATATTGTATCTTATGTATATATATTCGCATAATATATTGTCTTGTAGTATATATATTGTATCTTATGTATATATATTCGCATAATATATTGTCTTGTAGTATATATATTGTATTTTATGTATATATATTCGCATAATATATTTTCTTGTAGTATATATATTGTATCTTATGTATATATATTCGCATAATATATTTTCTTGTAGTATATATATTGTATCTTATGTATATATATTCGCATAATATATTTTCTTGTAGTATATATATTGTATCTTATGTATATATATTCGCATAATATATTGTCTTGTAGTATATATATTGTATCTTATGTATATATATTCGCATAATATATTTTCTTGTAGTATATATATTGTATCTTATGTATATATATTCGCATAATATATTGTCTTGTAGTATATATATTGTATCTTATGTATATATATTCGCATAATATATTTTCTTGTAGTATATATATTGTATCTTATGTATATATTGTAGCTTATAAATAATTCTAAGTATAGACAAAGAAATATTGCGAAAAGATATTCATGGGTAGAAGCAATAAATTTTATTACCAAAAATGGCATATCTTTCTTAGTCATCCTTCCCCCAATGGAATGAGCACAACAAGGTACTAATACCACCATTAGAAGGAAAAAAACTAAGGAAGATGTGCCAAAATACAAGTTACATATTAGTCTATGTATTATCTCTAACAAATCTCATAAATCCTTCAAGGTTCGGAGGAGGTTGCGTTGGTGGTGGTGGAAAAGAAGCTTGTTCATCACCACTTCCGGGCGAAGCCGAATCCTCCGCAAGTTCCGCTATCATTTCTTCATAAGCTTCATCTATCGCCGGTTGTGCTTCTGCAATTCCAAAGTTTCTTCTTTCCGAGCGGATCCAATCTCTAAACAATACTGATTTTTCCAAGCTATCCCTCATAGACGCTCTATGATCACCTATTTGCAGTCTTGCTTGACTGAAAGCGCTCTCTGATGCAACAGTTGAAGCTTGAATTGATAAAATATCCCGAGCCATCCTTGCAAGAACAGGAAAATGTTTTTCCCTTGCCTTCCACCATTCCAAAAGATCAAAAGAGCCGTCTGGATTCTCCTTTTCAAGTCCCTGAGACAAATAAACTTGAAGCTCATTTAGATGTGAAGTTTCATCATAATTTTCACCTTGAGACCCCCTGAACTCCGTCCAAGATTTAAGAGCTTTTAAGCCCGCAACTCTTTTAGACGATTGTGAGCTAGACGAAGTAGGGGTTGGAATAGTTGGCCTAGCATGCTCTAAGGCAAGTTGATAAGCATTATAAACTGTTTGAGCATTAATTTTAATTGAAGCTTTTGCATCTGCAAGTGTAGCAATTTCCTCATTTGAAAGATCTAAAGCCTTATAAATATTTGAATACCAAAAATGAGGACCTCCCAATTTCATTGTAGGATTTAGCATTGCAGCAAGACCATAAATAGGAGGGATAGGAAAAAAATATTTTTTAAACTTTTGTTTCATTTCATTTATAGCAAGTTCATAAATATCCCCACCCTCACCAAATTCAACAAACAAATCAGATAGTGCTGCAATATAAACTAAACAGTTTGAAATAGTAGGATAATATTGCCCAGAAAATGCATTTGTAGCAATTTGAAAATGTTCTAAAAAATCTAAAAGAATTTTAACATTCGTCCAATCTTGAGTAGTAAGCATTTCATCATCATCCTCACCACCTACCCGAGAATTAAACGTTGCATTAATTGGGTTTCTATATTCATATGCAACTACTAAACTTTCGTACATACAATTCCATCTAGTCGGGCAAGGTTTAGGAACCTTTCTTTCTCTAAGGCCATATTCATCACATTTTTTAAAATACTCTCTAAGTCTACTTCTACGGTTTCACTATCAAGAATTACGGAAGGAGGAGGACGTCTAGGTTGGCGACTACTTTCAACTTGCTTATCTTTTCTAGGTCGGGGAGCCGGGGGAAGGGTAGTTGGTTGGCCACTACTTTCACCGGTTTTATCTTTTCCTTTACCAAACATTTTTTTCAAAGTAAATGCCATATTAATTATAATTATGCAAACTAAACCACACAAAAATATATTCTTAAAACGTAAGAGTTGAAACGAGTTTACCGGATTGCCGAACAACTTCTTGAAAATTGAAAATCGTTGAACACTTGAAAACTTCAATTCAACAACTTCACAATTTTTCACGAAATTTCAACAATAAATTAAGTAATTGTAGTAGAGAGATTGAGAGAGATTGAGAGATATTGAGAGATATTGATGAATGAGTGAATAAAAATGAAAGAATGAGGGGGTATTTATAGTTGAGAAATGGGGAAAAGTGTAATTATATAAAGTTTGGGGTTAAAATAAAGTTTGGGGGCCAAATGGCCATTTTTTAAACTTAAAAACGGTCATATTTTCAACCCAAACGGCTAGATTTTAAATATGGCCGTTGGAGAATTTTAATTTTTTTTTTTAAAAAAAAAAAATAGCAGTTGGGCCCGTTAGGCCCGCCAGGACCGGCCCAGGCCCGCCTGACGGTCCCGGGCTAAACGGTCCCGGGCTCGTGGGCTCAAACTAGAAGACCGGCCCGTCACGGGCTTCCCAGGACCACCAGGACCGGCCCACCAGGCCCGTTAGGACCGCAGGCCCGTTAGGACCGCGGGCCCGGTCCGATCCGGTTCAGGCCCGCCCCACCGAGCAGCCTTAAGTCATAATAATAAGAAATTAAGTAAATTTGGGGCCTTTAAATTTTGGGGGCCTAAGGCAATGGCCTCACTGGCCGAGTCTTTAGAGCCACCCCTAATTGTTTGTTATAAATAAGATGAAAGAATGTGCTCGTCCATCTAATCTATCCATACATGGCATTCCATGAACCTCTTGTATATATGTATTGTCACGACCTGAAATTCCAATTGTGGTGTCGTGATGACGTCTAACGTTCACTTGCTAGGCAAGTCAACATTCGTACACAATTAATCATTTTTAGACAGTTGATATCAATATAATAAGAATTAAAGCTATAAAATTTTAAAGTAGATATAATAACTCCGAAATCGACTAGCCAAAACTCGGAATCTAGTGTCACAAGTACATGAGCATACTAAAAGTGCTACAACCAATGTCTTGATGAAAGTACAACTGTTTGAAACAAAATAAATAGTAAATTTAGATAAGGAAGGGGACCCCAGGGTGTCACGACCCAAAATCCACTAGTCTGATGGCACCTAACCCAACCCGTTAGATAATCCAATTAACAATTAACCATTTCCATTTAACTTAATAAAATAATTAGACAAAGGAATTATCTAAATCTTATACATTTTTCAAGGATTGGCAGTACAAATCATGAGCTTCTAAGAGTAGAGTTTTCAAAACTTATAGGAAATAAATACATCTTTTGTTTGAAAAGTACATAAATAGAGTTATATAACCTAAGGCTACCATGAACAAGAGGCAGTTACAACCGGGACGCAAGTACATCTTCCAATCTAGCTTCCGTCGAACACAGCAATATCGACATCCGAAATCTGCACGCAATGTACAGGAAGTGTAGTATGAGTACAACCGACCCCATGTACTCAATAAGTAACAAGCCTAAACTTAGGTTGAAAGTAGTGACGAACTGGAATATAGGTCGGGTCTAACACCAATAACCAATAGTAGTTTATAACAGTGTAAAGCGAATAAATAAAGAAATAGCTCAGAGATAAAGTGCTCAGCCTTTTCATAATTTTTTCAAAAACATTTCCGCTTTTCAAGTATAGCAATGAAAGCCCAAATCCTTTATCGAAATCGTTAAAAATATGAGTAAGTTTGAAAATTGTAACTTTTTCCCAAAAATCCTACAGTAAATATGATGTTTCATTTTCTTCCCAGATAGCATATGTGAAATACCTCTTTATAACCACATATTAATGTGTGTAAAAAGTCATAAATGACGTGATACCGTACAACATGAGGAAAATGCATCTCTATGCATGTATGTCATGTGCATGTCAAATGCGATGCGGCTCAGTAATAAAACCATATGCATACTCTCAGAGTATCAATTCACTCAGTCCTCCCAATCACTCAGTCTTCACAATCAGTCAGTCCTCACAGGCACTCAGTCCACACAGTCACTCAGTCCTCACAGGCACTCAGTCCTTACAGTCACTCAGTCCTCACAGTCACTCAGTCCTCACAGTCACTCAGTCCTCACAGCCACTCAGTCCTCACAGTCACTCAATCCTCCCAATTACTCGACATTCGGCACCCGCACTCAATAGGTACCTGCGCTCACTGGGGTATGTACAAATTCCGGAGGAGCTCCTTAAGCCCAAGCTCTATAACAAGCCAATTATGGCATAAATCAACAAAACATGATGCGGCATGCAGCCCGATCCCATAAATATCCTCACAATCAGGCCATTGGCCTCACTCAGTCATCAATCTCTCCAGTTTCTCGGGCTCTCAATGTCATGAAACTAGCCCGACAACAATGATATGATGTATCAATAAATAACAACTGAGACTGAGATATGATATGAATGCATGAATATGACTGAGTACGAAATATCAATGAAATCAGTGAGGTGACCGCAAGAAATGACCACTATCGGTCCTAACAATATCAGCACAAAGCCTAAACATGATATCTAGCATGATTGATAGCTCAATTAATTAATCACATGGTGAAAAAACAGATATCAATAAAGTAGGGCCACTATACAATGCCATAAAGGCAACGAAGTCACCATTCATTGGGTGCACGCCCACACGCCCGTCACCTAGCATGTGCGTCACCTCATCATCAATCACATAGCATGTAATTCGGGGTTTCATACCCTCAGCACTAAGTTTAGAAGAGTAACTTATCTTAAACAAGCTAATTCCAATGTCGGGCAAGCCAAGCGATGCTCCAAGGATGCCATCACGCGCGCAGCGACCTCTGAACGGCTAAAAACTAGCCAAAATCAACTCAAATACATCAGATAAATCCCAAGGAAATAATTACAAATGATAAAGATAGAATTCTACATCAAATCTCAAATCCGGCCAAAAATCACACCCATACTCATGCCTCGAAACTCGACAAAACTCATAAAATCCGACAACCCATTTAATTACGAGTCCAACCATACTAGTTTCACTCAAATCTGACTCCAACTCGGTATTCAACTTAAATATTCATATCATGAAACTTTAGGCCAAAACACCCAATTTCCTCTTTCAATTCATCAACCAAATGCTAAAAAATAAAGATGTTTCATGAAATATAATCAAAACTGAGTAGAGAGCACTTACCCCAATCCTTGTGATGAAATTTGCTCCAAAAATTGCCTCAATCCGAGTCCCACATCTCAAAATATGAAGAAATAACAAAACCCTCGATTTTTATAACTTTGCCCAGCACTTTCGCATCTGCAGATAAGTGACCGCATCTGCGACCTCCGCTTTTGCGGAAAAGGGCTCGCATTTGCGAAATAGGCCGTTTCTGTGATGGCCATGACCGCATCTGCGCAAATACCTCTGCACCTACGGACCTTCAATCCTCATTGAAAACTCGTATTTGCGATGCTTGGCTCGCATCTGCGGCCATCGCACCTGCGGAAACCAGCCGCAGGTGCGGTCATACCAGAACCAGAAATCTTTAGCAATGCAACGTGAAATGAAAATGATCCAAACCTCGTCTGAAACTCAACATAGCCACTCGGGACCCTGACCAAATATACCAACAAGTCCCATAACATAACACGGACCTACTCGAGGCCTCAAAACACATATAACAACATCAAAACGACGAATAACACCTCAATTCGAAATCATTGAACTTTGAAACTTCAACTTCCATAGCCGATGATGAAACATATCCAATCATGCCTGATTGACCTCAAATTTTTCACACAAGTCACATTTGACATTACGGACCTGCTCCAACCTCCAGAATCAGAATCCGACCCCGATATCAAAAAATCCACTCCCGATCAAACTTTCCAAAATTTCAACTTTCACCATTCCAAGCCAAATTACACTACAGAACTCCAAGTCACAATCTAGATACGATCTTAAGTCCAAAATTATCCAACGGAGCTAACGGAACCATCAGAAATCCAATCCTAGGTCAAACACTAAAAACAAACTTGGTCAAACCTTCCCAATTTGAAGCTTCTAGCTGAGAATCCTTCTAAATTAATTCCGAATGACCTAAAAACCAAAACCGATGATTCATATAAGTCATAATACATCATACGGAGTTACTCATGCCCTCAAACAACCGAGAAAAATGCAATTTCTCAAAATGACCAATCGGGTCGTTACATCGGGACTACAATCGCCATACAAGTCTACTTCAAGTCTCCAGATATAGATATGATCTAAGCAGAAGCAACGCTAGATACCGTTGCAACCAATGCCAGAATCTTCACAAGAAGTGCAAAAGTATGGCATGAGTACAACCAACCTAATGTACTCTGTAAGTGTCGAGCCTAACCCCAACGAGGCTATGACAAGACTCCTACTAAAAATATGTGTAGATATATACCTAAAGCAACAGAAATAACAAGTAGAGCATTTAAAATAATAACAGGGACGGAACATGTAAAAAGGGATTAAGTTAAGAACGGTAAGTACAAAATTGCCAAGTATCCTCTTTACAAAATGAAACGCAATGCAGCCAAATAATTCACAAATCCGGAAACCAAGTACAACAATGAAATCATCAAATGGCACATCATTATTCTTCGTGCTTTTACTTTCATTCTCACCATATAATATGATAAATGTAATGGCACATTATCACCCTTCATGCTTTACTTTCATCCTCACATGATATAACAAATGAATAATAAGCAATCAAGTGCACGACATCACCCTTCGTGCTTTAATCCTCACATTCGCTCATTCAATGTTAACAATATGCAAGTATGGTACGACAACACCCTTCATGCTTTTTACTCTTCCTCACCAAGCAAAAACAACAATACAAAGTATCAAGCAAGGTTGGAAACCAATTTCAACTTCAATCATGATGCTATGATACGCAAATTCAACTTCCGACATCCTAACAACTTCAAATTAATCAATAAACATGAAGTGGACCATCAAATAATAACAATCTAACTAATGCATAAAAGGCATGGTAAAGAAGCAAAATGGTACAATATATCAACTTTCACTCGCATGTTTTAACCCATGATGACGTATATATACTCGTCACCTTGTATATACATCGTTCCGACGCATAGTTTACATAGCAAATAGACCAACAAGTCCTAATTCCCTCAAGTCAAAGTTAAAAATAATACTTAACTCACTCCGCATTCAAATGAATCAATCAACCACGGACTTGCCTTTCGAACAAGCCTCCAAACCAACTGAATCTAGCCAATTATCGAACAAATAATTTAAAATAAGCTTTAGAAACTACCCACGAATGAAAAAGGTTCAATTTGATCATTTTTGAAAAAGTCAACAAAAGATAACCATAGTTTATAGTTTAGGAAGCTGTCACAAAATTTGTTAATTTCTCCAACTCAAAACACTAATTAAATGATAAAACGATGATGGAATCATGAATAATAAGCAAATCCGAGTCAAAAACACTTACCCCAATCCAACTCTTGAAAACTTCCTCCAAAATCACCCAAAACCGAGCTCTCTAACTCAAAGTATGAAGATGGAATAAAACCTGCGGCTCTAACCTTTTTTGCTCAGTTATTCTGCTTCTGCGGACATTTGGTTGCTTCTGCGACTCCGCATTTGGGTAAAATGACTTGTAGACACTTCTGTGATCCACATAGGTCTTTTGTAAACCAAAGGCACTTCTACGCGTCCGCTTCTCCAGAAAGAGCCCACAATGTGGTCTGAAGACAACAAGGAAAACTCCGTTTTTGCGGAAGATAGCTGCATTTGCGGTTGCGCACCTATGCATGAACCTCCACACCTCTGAACACAGTTCACCAGGCCTAATCTCACTTCTGCGTTACCACACATGTGGCCATTCTATAGCATGTGCGATTGCATCAGAACTCAGCAGGCATAGAAAATCTTTCAAGGCCAAAATGAATCTGGATTCAATCTGAATCACACTCGGGCCCCCGGGACCCCGTCCAAACATACAATCAAGTCCCAAAATTCATAATGAACCTACTCGAGGCCTAAAATCATATCAAACAACATCAAATCTATGAATCGCACCCAATTCAAGCATGTTGAATCGATGAACATTCAACTCCCAAAACTAACGCCGAATCATATCAAACCAACTGTGAATGAGCTCAAATTTTGCACACTAAACTGAAATGACACAACGAGCTTATACCCACTCCAGGAATCACAATCCAAATCCGATGTCAATAAAGTCAACCCTCGGTCAAATCTATCAAAATTTTAAACCTTTAACTTTTCAACTTTCGCCAAAAAGTTTTATACCAACCTACGGACTTCTAAATCAATATCGGACATATGCCTAAGTACAAAATCACCATACGAAGCTATTTGAACCATCAAAACTCCATTCTGGAGTCTTTCATATATAAGTCAAACTCTGGTCAACTCTTTCAATTAAAGCTTCCAACTTTGGGACTAAGTGTCCCAATTCATTCCGAAACTCACCCGAAACCAAACCAACCACCCCAAGCAAGTCACGTAGCCACAATTGAACATAGAAGAGGTAATAAATTGGGAAACAGGGCTAAAATACTCAAAACAACCGGCCGGGTCGATACAGAAAATCGTGGAATTCGTCTTGAGTTCTTATTTTTCCCTTATTTTATAGATTTTTATCTATTCTTGGGAATTATTTGAGATTGCTACCATGACTATGCGTGGCTAAACATATTTATTCTAGGGTTATGATTTTACATGAATGTTGATATTCGGAGATTGATTGACGATTTAATTTATCATATTGGGTTGTTCATTCATATCTGAGCCTAATTATTTTACTACTTAGCTAACAGTAAAATACTATATATGAATCTTGAGTTGAACTTAAAAGAGGTAATTTTTTATTGCAATAGGATTGAATAGAGTGCAATCTTGAACCTAGTCATTGGGGAATTGATTTGTGAATACTGATAGAAATATACCTATTTATCGTGCTTAATCAGTTGTGCAAGAAATTACTAATGTGTTCTTTTTATCTCTAATCTCATAGAAATATAGGGGTTAGAATAAATTGAATAGGCGAGTAGAATTTGTCAAATTTTTACGAGTATTATTGTCCTTGCATGTTAATATCCTAGATAAATTAATAAGTCTAGTTGATTGAAAAATTCAAGAGGATTATTTCCTAACTATGACCCTGGAATATTATTTCTCATTGAATTCACTCTTCTTGCTAAGTGTTCTAGTTAATAAGTTTTTATTTTAATTGAAATTATCATTAGTAGAACTAATTAAACAAACATCACCTTGAACTTGTTCTTGATTTGATAGATTAGAAATTGCTTGATTTAATTTATAATTGATCACAAGTCCTAGTGGGAACGATACTCTACTCACTCTTTATTACTTGATTGACCGTGTATATTTGCTTGTGCGATTTATGGCAAAAGTAAATGTCAGTATCAATCCTTCGTCACTACTTCTTCGAGACTAGACTTAATACTTACTGAGTATCGTAGTTTTGTACTCATACTATATTTTTGCATATTTTTATGTAGGTTCTGAGGCTTGTATTAGTAGTACCTTATGAGCTGAGTAGGAGTATTTATTAGTGACCTAGTGATGATCTTCTTTACTTGATTCGATCCACATCACATGGAGTCCTCTTCCCTACTCATTTATATATGTTTATGTATTTTTATTTCCAGACAGATGTTGTTATTTAGTTTAGACTATATACTCTTATTATATGCTCATGACGATGTTGTGACACCATATTTTGGAA
Organism: Nicotiana sylvestris; assembly: GCF_000393655.2. Taxonomy (NCBI): domain Eukaryota; kingdom Viridiplantae; phylum Streptophyta; class Magnoliopsida; order Solanales; family Solanaceae; genus Nicotiana; species Nicotiana sylvestris. Next base: position 57,728,598 of record NC_091059.1, read on the forward strand.
GAGTTTGTGATACTGTTGTGGTCGTGTTTAGACCCTATCTGAGATTCACATACTTTTGATATTAATTTAAGACTTATTCTGTCTTATTATTTATATCATGAATTAGTTAATGACCTAATAATTGGATTCTATTATTGTTCTTGATTGTTGTCTTGTCTCGCAAACAGGTTATGCGCTATCATGACGTTTGAAGGGATTTTGGTTCGTGATAAAGCACTAGGTTCGAGAGTAAAAATTGGTGGTGGATCTTGAGTAGTCATTGGAGGGGGTGGATAAGGCTCTTTAGATTGCCTGGGATCGACCTCTTTGGGTAATACCTCTGTTGAAGTATCCGAGATGAGAGGTGCTCTAGTTGGTCGACGACCTCGGCCCCTCATTTGGACACCTGTAGCATGGGGTACATCATTTAGATGCCACTTCTGTAGCAACAATTGTCTTTTTGTTATTCTTGGTCTTTCTCTTTAGCTTCACTTTTTGATAATGCACGAATTAGAAATCATTCCTAGAGTAAAGCTCTATCGTATGATCTAGAGTACTGAAGTAGGGTAACATTCTTAAATGTTAGTGTAGCCTCCCAATTATAGATGTAATATAAGGCCCCGTAAAATTCGTCAAGGAATTCAAGTTTAATGGTACCGAGGTGGGGAAATGTTTACGGAAGTAGTAGTTTGGTACGGACTTTTTGGATTGAAGAATGCATAGAGGAGTTGATGGAAAAAATCTGGCAGAAGAAGGCAGTTCTACGGTCAACCACTCTATGGGCCGCATACCCATCGCGGAGTTGAGCAGAAAAATTATTGAATTTTGAAGGTCATTTTGCGGTCCATTCTGCGAACTCATATCAATTTTGCGGTCCGCATTTTCGTCGCATATATGGCATGAAGAATTCTGGAGAGTGATTCTACGGTCCACTCTGTAGCCGCATAAGTGGTTTAAGGATTGCAGACCTATCGCAGACCGGTCCAGACCAGCCCAGTTCTTGGCATCATTTTCGCGGTCCATTTTTCGGGCCGCCTACTTGTTCTGTGGTCCTTTCTGCGACCGCAGACTTGAGTTCGGAGGGTCCATTTTTCTATTTTTATAACCCGACCCCATTTTGATAAATAGCCTTTGGGTCTCATTTTGAAGCGAACGTCTGATGCTTTTAGAGAGAAGTAAGAGTATTTTAGAGAGAGAAGGAGAATATCTAGCATTCTAATAATCCATTCTTGCACCAATCTTCAAGAATCATGGAAGCCACTCACTAGACCACCATCCATCTGGGTAAGTTCTTGTCATACATCATCCATGCAAGTTTGTTTAGGGTCTAAGTAGATTGTGGAGTTAGAGATAGGCCATGCATGTGCCCCTAGGCGGTAGAATGTGAGGTTTTTGAACTATTTTGGGTAGTATCTTTTTGAAATTGGTTGGAGGAGGAAGGAATTACCATTGTAGAGCTTTGTAGTTAATTCTGCACACTAGGTGTTTTACAAATTTCCTAAGAGAGTTACACCATGAAAAATCTTCTAATTATTAAACAATTTCTCTATCTTCCTATAGATTGTTATTTCTAGAAGTGTTGGGATATTGTAGTAACTTAAGGAAAGCTTAAACAAGGTATGTTGGCTCAACTTCTCTTTTAAAATCAATTTACATGATGTTCCCCTAAGTTTCAAGTGTGATTGGCCCAAGTTCCTAATTCCCATATTCCGAGTTGTTCCTAATAATTCTGAGTATCCCAAGTACGTTTTGAGTTGAAAGATGCCTATGCTCAAAACGTGTCACAATTGTTCCTATCCTATTATGACCTCTACGAGAATATGTTCAAGTATGGTTTATGTATTAAAATGTCATGACTTCAATTAGTGTTTCAAATGAATGTCTATTATGCTTAACTTGGAAAGAAACCCAATGTGCTTTAGACTCATATAGCTTATATATATATATATATATATATATATATATATATATATATATATATATATATATATATGTGTGTGTGTGTGTGTGTGTGTGTGTGTGTGTGTAAAATCCCTATTTTTAAATGCCTTTATTATTGATAAACTAAGACAATGTTTGGAAGTGAAAGAAGTGAGAGTGAGATATAAGATGTGGTCATGGTTGTTGTAACTAGTGCATTTGATTTGAATTCATGTTTCAGTCATAAATCACCATGCTCTCTTTTATGAATATTTCTCATGTGATTTGAGTCCTTACCTATTCATGAGTTAAAATTGTGTGTTGCCCATTTGGGAAAGAGTATTTCGAGATTAAGTGGTGTATCACTTGTTTATGATTTTAACTCGTGCTTCAAATGCTAGTCATTTCGCTTCATTCTTTGGGAAGAATCTGTTGTGCTTAAAACCTTCACTACTAATGAACCTAAAGTTGTGATTTTCGAAATATTCTATGTATTGATGTTTATGATGATGATCCTTGAAAGTAAAGAAATGAAAGTATTAAATATGAAATATGGCCGATTTGCCGAGAATGATATTACAATTGTGGCCAATATTGCCAATTAAATGGAAAGATATGTGAGAGATTATGAAATAAGCTATAAATCCTTTAAATAATAAATGTTTTGGGAGTATCGTTTAGTCACCGAGGAAGGGTAGGTTGAAGTAACCTAACCCCAAAACTACATGTGCCGGTGTAGGAGTGAGTGAGGGGTAAAATCCCCGTGTGAGGTGATGAGAGTTTTTCCCTCAATATGGGATAAGATTGATGTGTTGAGATAATTTTTCCTTAAATGGGATGAGATTATTTCTAGCGGGGTGTGAGGTGACGTCGACCCACAAGGCATTGTGGTGAGACGGCTTAGCCGATCGAGCTGAGATCGGACTCCGTGCTAAAAGCACATTGGTGTTGTGAGTGGACATCGCGGGGTCAGACGGCTTAGACGATCGAGCTGAGATCGGACTCCATGCTAAAAGCACGATGGTATTGTAAGTGTACGACTCGGGGTAAGATGGCTTAGCAGATTGGGCTGAGATCGGACTCCGTGCTAAAAGCACAGTGGTGTATTGGTACTAAAGACTTCCCAACTTAAAAATGATGTAATTTACTTGAAATCTATCTTTCTCCTAACTTAGTACTCTGATATTGTTTGAGGTTCTCATTGATTCCACGTTTTTTTTTCTCATTTTACTGTTGCTCGTTCTATTAAGAGGGTGTTTAGTCTTACATACTAGTACTATTCCATATGTATTAACGTCCCTTTTGTCGGGGGCGTTACATATTCAATGGATGCAGGTGGTTCCTCAGCGGGCAGCCTTGATCCTTGTTAGTAGTTACTCTCTACTCAGCAAGTTTTGGTGAGCCCTACTCTGTTCTGGGCTTTATGTCATTTGACGTTGTATTTTGTGCTTTGAGGTATAGCCGGGACCTTATCGCCGACACTTCCATACTACTCTTCTATTATACTTAGAGGCTTCATAGACAAGTTGTGGTTGGTATTTGATGTTAGGAATAAACTAGAAGTGTTAGTATTTAGCAAACATATTTTTCATCATATCTATAAACTTGTAATACTTTGAAAAATCATAAATGAATTTCCTTTGAGTAATGGAAAAAGAATGTGGAACACTTGACTCTTCTCATATCTATCACTTGTACTGATTCTTATATTATTAATGGGCAAAGTTGGGTGGAAGACATCTAGCATGCTTGCTTAACCGGGGTATCTCAGTTGATTGAGCGCCGATCGCGCTCCCCGAGGTCGGGGTGTGACATGTAATCGACAAAGCACCGATAAGGAATCTATTAGACATGGCACCAAAACATCCTAGGATACTCTTAAACCTTAGAATCCAATACAAAGTTGTTACGCCTCGACCTTAGGGGATAGACACGGCACCAGTGCCCTATATTTGTTCGGATAAGCCAGTCACTCTCTAGCCTTGATGAAATGAACTCAACATCCAGACCCTCTTCTTTATTCGAGTGAACCAACTTACCATGACAAAAGGAACATTATAATGCATGAGTAAAAGGAAGTTAAATGATTTCTGAAACTTTTAATAACTTGAAAAATTGTCATTTGATAAAATAATAATTATTCAAACATGCCATATGAGACCTCAATCGAAATGACAAAAACATAAATCTTGCTTCAAATCAAAGAAAGGAGGTCTATTTTCCCACGTAGTTCGTCGGTCAAACCAACGATTCTCTTCTCAAAATAATAGAGAGAGTCTTTTTCTATAGACCTGCTGCCGCAAAAGCTTTTTCTGCTGCTCCTTCACCTGCGGATTAAGCTGTAGAAGGCAAGCAAGCAAACCTTAACATGGCTCATTGTGTCTATGGAGCCTCTATGACATTACGAATTAAAATAATATTGTTGGCAGGGCTCCGATAATAACCAAAAAGATGTAATTGTCCCAATAAAACAGAAAATTGCCCCATGCATGAGATGGGAGGAATAAGGGAGCGGCTAATGAGTCCCCAGTTCGTCTGGAGCATCAAAATCTGAATCCATAAACAAATGTAGTGCCCTCGGCAAGAAGGAACGTAAGTACATGGAGAAGAGCACTCGTGTGAATGGCAAGCTCCCCTGCATAGCATTGGGGACATCAATACAGAGGGGACATGGGAAAGACAATATGCACCGTTTCTTTCTCATAAACATACAGAAACTAACACTTCAAATAACTTGATCTTGAGGTGGGACTTCATTAGTTACCAACATAACATACAGAAACTAACACTTCAAATAACTTGATCTTGAGGTGGGACTTCATTAGTTACCAACATAACCGTCGCCACCATGTGTACCTCATAGTGCTTCGTACTTTGGCCCATAACGGACTAAACGTCTCACCACAATATCGTATGGAATGATATTACTTTCTAAAAAAAATGCCATCCCCTATCAAGGGAGACTATCTTATCGTCCCGAACCAACGATCCAGCCATAGCACTACACCAGCACGTGTAGCTATGGGTATTCAGTACTTTTGGCCTATAACTTCTCGATTATTTAAAAAGAATCCTAAAAATATATTTTTTTCATTTTGTTATTTTCGTCACCCTTGGCCAAAAATTATTTCTTTTATGGTTTGGCTCAACGGCCATAAGACATATTCATAAAAAGCTTTAAGATTCATTTTGATTACACATGGAAGCTTAAAAACATATTTATCAATATTCATTAAAGCTAAAACTTATAACAAGGAAACACGGCACTTGAAAAATTAACTAATCATGAGAGCACATTTTAAAACATGAACCGAATAAAAGAAAGACTCCATGAGAGGATTTTATCTCAATACACCTTGGGTGCTCAAGGTACCTAGTCCCTTGAGTTCAAATCAATGTCATGAGATCTTACTCACTTTGGTTCAAGAACCCTAGCTTAGATCTCGGTTGAGATTCTTGAATCTAGGGATGAAATCTTATATTGTGTTCATAAATGGTATTAGAATAACATTAAATGGTGATAGACATTATAAATACCAAATTTGGTGAGTATTTATGAGAGAGATGTTCCTCCTTCTCTCTAGAAATTTCTCCGTAGTGAAAATATTTTTGTTTCTCTCTCTTTATGTCCTATAATTGTCTTTATATAGTGACATGGGGTTTCATGTAAGGTTTAATCTTGATACATGTAGGATATTCCAGTCAGTCAAACAGTCGAAAGAAGCTCCGGATAATCGTGGAATGTGTCTAGATTCTCCCCTTATGGTGTAGATGAGGCATCCTTCAGACGTTCTCTCTTATTCAAACTCGTCTTTGGGTATTTACCGGTCTATATAGAATTTAGGATGTCTCGAGGTTGTACATCTCCCTAGAACATTCAATTACTGTTAAATAATAAAATAAAAATAAAAAAAGCAAAAGCAAATACATAAAAGAATAACCATAAAAATTTATACTAATATGAAAAATACCAAGAATCAACCAATTGATACTTATTGCTCATCACCGATAATGGCGCCAACATTTGACAAGTGAAAATATAAAATTTAAGTTCTTTTTCGTAAATTCTAAAACAAGAATTTAAAGTGATCTAAAGTGCAAAACTAAAATTGAAGAGTTTTACCATAGGAACAAGACAGTTATCTTGAGTTGAGATGATTAATTTATACTTTGTTCCTTGAGTTAATATTTTTTCTTGAATATAAATATTGATTATTTCTCTACAATGTTATTCTCAAAACCAATTAAATTAAGTCTTCTCTCGAATAACTTTAGTCTGACGATTATAATAATGCATTAAGAGTTCAACAGGTGTATGGTCATTAAGTGACGAATGTTAGGATATTGAAACTTCTCATGAATATCCCAACGCATAAACTTTCATAACCAATTCTTCTCTCGAATAAATGGGTTATAGAATATTAATCCTATAATATATTCTTTTCTCAGATAAATAAAATACAAGAATCATTTCAAGCTCATAATCGACTTTATTACTTTTCTTGAATATAATAAAGTCAATCTCGAAGGATAGACAGTCATTCATACACAACAAATTTTAATTCAAGAAACTAAAGCCTAAACTAAATCATCATCAAGCACCTCTAGAAAATTACTCCACGAAGGCGTACATGTTAAAAATACTAGAAAAGAGAAGAAGAGAAAGTATTACAATCAATTTCTCAATCCAAACTTTCGTATTGAATTGATTCATTGATAGAAACTCTCAAAATCCTTGGGTTGCCACACTTTAGCCGTCTTCTTCTCTTCTCTAGGTCCAAAGTGCTTTTAAAATTATTTTTTCATATATTTATACTATGCAAAAAATAATCTTTGACCAAAATACCCTTCATAAACCGAAAGAGGACTGCACATGCCCGAACATAGCCTAGCACGGCATGTTGTATGGCGCACCGCATGCCATGTTAACAGGGATCTTCAGAGGGTTATATTTATTGCCAATCTAGCCCGAAATTGTTGTGGCACCCCGTGCCATATGGTGCATCGTACGTTGTTATAGGCCCTTTTTTTGGCTTATTACTTTTTCGTCAATTTCTCTCCTTCACACTTGGTTCTCGACCCCCGAACTAAATCCATTTGATTGTTTTGGACTTCTACTCAAACTTTGAAGCTCCATTTTATCAGTTTTAACTATAAATTAGTTTTTATGCTCGGAATCAAGTCCTACATAATAAAAACAATCCAATTAGTCGCTATCCATGTAAAATTTCCCTTAATTCACTAACAATTAGCATTAAAAAGGACCAAGAATATCCATAAATAATTGACTCATCAGATAATCGGCTCGGTCTCCTAGCTTACCCATGTGGCAAGTCTTTAGAAATCGCTGGCAGTACATATATACATAATATCAAGCAATACAAGTATAAATATAATATACAAATAAAACATCAGAATCTAAGATTATAAATACAAATAATAAAAATAATCATGATGTTGATATAGACTAAAGAACTATTAAAGCTATTATTAGGTCATGATTATGCTCACTCAAGCTCAAGCCCATCTATGGAGTCATAAGTAGTCTGATCAAGCTCAACCCTCTATCTATGGAGCCATGAGTCATCTTTGAAACTCAACTTGTTGTCTATATATAAGGACATACATCATGCTCAAGCTGTGTATAATGTTGACTATGTGATAATACATGCTAAACAACTTAACAAGTATAACAATGAAGTAAAAATATATATTGAAAGATGGTTGAGCGACAAAGTATTCTAAATAGCTAAACTAGTATCACAACTAGGGCTGTGCACGGATCGGATCGGATCGGATTTAGCATATTTCAGATTCGAATTTCGGATTTCGGATTCTAGAAAATGCAATCCGAATTATATCGGATCGGATCGGATTTTAAAGTTTGGATCGGATCGGATCGGATATCGGATCGTATTATTATGCCTCAAAGTTAAACTAATATGTATATTTTCTTTGTAAAAGAGGCAATACATTAAAAAAAATTCATGTTTATGCAATTATGAGAGTACTATGGTGCCAATATAACTAAATCTAGCAATTGTAAAGGTAATAACTTGGAGGTTGATGTAAATTAAAGTGTAGTATTTATACATGTCCTAATAATTTCGGATTTCGGATTGGATTGGATTAAAATATACCAATCCGAAATCCGATTCGAAATCCGAAATTTTAATAAACATAATCCGAAATCCGAAATTCAAAATTGAATGGATCGGTTCGGATTTCGGATATCCGATCCGAATGAACAGCCCTAATCACAACATGCCAAGAAACTGCTAGAATTATTAAATATTATAATAACATATGCTAGGATCCCCCATAATCTACTTTAGATACTTCAAAACTAGATAATCTAGATCATACTTGCCACACACATGAGCTAGATAGCTTGCATATATACAAACAACATATATAGAATACCACTAATGAAAAGCAAGTAACCCAAGAATTAAAGCCTCACTTGCCTTAAAATGGCAAACTTTTACTTCAAACCTTTACTTGAAACACCAAATTGTAACGACTCGGCTGGTCGTTTTATGAGTTACCGCTCCGTTTCCCTCATTTATACTTCTTATTTCCTTGTTCAGCTGTATTTTGTGTTATCGGGTTGGTTGGCTCGGGTTCGGAGAGGTTTTGGTAAGGTTTGAGACACTTAGTCTCTTTTGAGTAAGCTTAAGTTGGAAAAGTCAATCGTATGTTGACTTATGTGTTAAAGGGCTCGGATGTGAGTTCTGATGGTTCGGATAGCTTCGGGAGGTGATTTGAGACTTAGGAGCATGATCGGAATGTGTTTTGGAGGTACGAAGTAGATTTAGGCTTGAATTGGCGAAATTGAAATTTTGGCATTTTCCGGTTGATAGGTGAGATTTTGATATAAGGGTCGGAATGGAATTCTGGAAGTTGCAGTAGGTCCATTGTGTCATTTGGGATGTGTGTGCAAAATTTCAGGTCATTCGGACATGGTTTGGTAGACTTTCTAATCGAAAGAGAAATATAGAAGATTTTGGAATTCTTAGGCTTGAATCTAATGCAAATTTGGTGTTTTGATGTTGTTTTGAGTGTTCCGAAGGTTGGAGCAAGTTTAAATGATGTTGTGGTATATTTTGGCATGTTTGGTTGAGGTCCCTAGGGCCTCGGGTGAGTTTTGATGGTTAAACGAACCATTTCAAGTGGGATAAAGTTGTAGAAATTCTGTTGTTGATGTTGCAAACAGTTGGCCTTCGCGTTCGCGAGTGGGCCCTCGCGTTCGCGAAGAGTTAGCACGTGAGGCTGAAGGTTTGGCTTTTGCGTTCGCGAGGGGGGTCTCGCGTTCGCGAAGGGCTGGGGTCATTGAGCTACGCATTCGCGAGAGGGGAGCCGAGTTCGCGATGGGTTGTGGAGATGAGCCTTCGCATTCGCGATAGGGGAGCCGCGTTCGCAAAGAAGGAAAATGTTGTCAGCATCAGGTTGTGCTTCGCGAACGCGTGGCTTTGACCGCATTCGCGAAGAAGGATTGAAATGACTGGGCATAATGTTTTAAAAGTTCATTTCCACGATTTTTAGCCTAAGTTTCTCCATTTTTGGGCGATTTTGAAGCTTTTTGAAGAGGATTGAAGATGGAATCAAGGGGTAACATTTGGAGGTAAGATTTATGGACTTAATACTCAATCCTAATGTGATTTCTACTTAATTAATCATGGAAATTGTTGAATTTAAGCCTAAGTATTGAAGAACTAGGGCTTGTAATTGGAGACCTAGAATTTGGGATTTGAGGGGTCGTTTGTTGTTGGATTTTGGTGCTTTTGATATGAATGAACTCGAGGAGTGATAAGAAGTCTATTGATGTAAGTTTTATCGAATTCCGAGACGTGGTCCCGGGGGTCGGATTTGGCCAATATCGGGATTTGTGTTGTAATTTGATTTCTTTCGAGTGGGATTTGTTCCCTTAGCATATTTTGATGGTTTTGCACTGATTTTGGTTAGATTTGGAGCATCCGGAGGCCGATTCGAGAGGCAAAGGCATCGCGGGCTAGAGTTTGGACCGGATAGAGGTGAGTAATGATTGTAAATGTTGTCCTGAGGGTATGAAACCCCGGATTCACATCGTTATGCTACTTTGAGGTGACGCACATGTTAGATGACGAGCGTGGGGTCGTGCACTGTTGGGGATTGTGACTTAGTCCATCTCGAATGACTGTTTTACTGCATATTTGATTGAAAAACTGTTACTATCATCATGTTTTGGGCTGAAAGCCATATTTGGGCCGCGTGCCAACTATTTGGACTCTTAGGGGATTTTTACTGCTATTTCCTCACTATTTTGATTTTATATCTGTACTCAGTTATGCTATATTATACTATTTTCATAACTTAGCCATGTTTACTCTGTTTTAACACTTTAAATGATATTTTGGGCTGAGCATCATATTTTATTGTGCCCGAGTGGCTTTTAAAGATTTATGACTGAGTAGGGCCTGTGTTGTGAGGATTATTATGGGATCGGGCTACACGTCGCATCAGTGTTGTTCTGATTATGATTATGAGGCCGAGGGCCTGAGTTGTACGTCACAAGGTGGCTTGATATGAGGCCAAGAGCCTATTGATTATGCCACGAGATGGCTTGATATTGCGTTTGGGTCGTAAGGGGCCTCTCATGGAGTCTATACACCCCCAGTGAGCGCGGGTACCCATTTTGATATGTGATATAGCCCGAGGGGCTGGTGTTGTTCCATGTTATTGCCCGAGGGGTTGATTCTGTTGACATTGTGCCCGAGGGGCGGATTTTATGTGTTTATCTTTTCTTACTGCTTTTCATTTACTTGTTTAACTGTTAAAAAAGTGTTTTAAAGAAGCTTATACTAAACTAAGGTGTTTTTATAAGATTTTACTGTTTATTGCATTTTTATTGGTTTTACACTGTCTCTTTATAGCATGTTGTTGTGTTTTACGTGATTTCTTATCGCTCAATCTTCATTTATTGTTATTACTCACTAAGTTGGAGTACTCACTTTACTCCATGCACCTTGTGTGCAGATTCAGGTGCTTCAGGCCCTGCTAGTGAGGGTTGATTGCTCCCAACATGCTCTCCAATGACCTCAATCTATTGGCCCATAGCCTCAGGAGTCCAGATATGTGCTTAGGTTTCTATTCTAAGTCCATTTACATACTCAAATCAATATTTAGTACTTCTAGGCTATCTTCAAAGTTTCACAAAATCCAACTTAACTTCATGCTTCTAGGTAAAATCTGATAGATTCATGATATAATCAAAAATTCGAGCTAGAATCACGTACTCTCATATTGTAGATGTTAATCTTGCCAAAAAAAACCCCTCAAAATTGAGCTTTCAAGTCTCTAAAATGGTAGACAATGAACCAAAATTATGAAACAGGGCTATTTATAGAAGTTTGGGATTTTTCCTTGAGGAAAAATGGTATAAAATGCATCAGAATTATAAAATTAGCATGCGTCGCATGCCTAGGTCCACTTGGCCTCATGCACGATTAAAAATTTAGATTGACTTCACATGAGTATATCTCCTACTACTATATAACGAATTTGGAGGTGATTCAAAACAAAAATTGTAGCCCTTTCATTCTACTATTTGACGGTTCAAAGCATTTGTCATTTGATGCAAAATTTTGTGCTCGTTTTATTGAAGGGTAGCAGTATAGCCACTACATGGGTATGTGTGCGCGATGCACACTCATGTCTTGGTCTCTGTAATTTTTGGTAACTTCTCCAATTACTCCCTGACTGACCCTGAACCTCACTCAAGCCTCCAAGAACATTTTCAAAAATCTTGATATGTCCAATCACATTATATTGGCCTATATAAGGTCTCGAAACATGAAGCGAAGCGCAAATACTCAAATCAAACGCTAAGGTCAACATAAAGAATCCTAAAAACTCTAATTTACACGCAATGGCGCCGAAACACCACCGAATCTCTCGAGTTCCAAATCAATCATTCTGCGAGGCCCAAAATATCATATGAACCTACTGAAAGTCTTATAATATATGCAACAACACAAATACTCAAAAAGGGGTAGGGTTGTTACATGGTGTTACTTTAGAGTTCTAATATTAAAGTTTTGAGTTTTAGATTTTTTATTTATTTTAACCTACAACAAGTGAACTTTTGTGTTTGAGGGTGTTTCAAGAGTCTTTGAAATAGCTTTAAACTTTAAATATTCTTGATACTTCTTTCTTCTTATGTGACTAAAAAAAGATGAGATTTTTGTTGGATTCGAGTGTCTCAAAGTCATTGAAATTAGTTAAAAGTATTGAACTTTAGAATCTTGATACTTGAGGGGTAACACAATAAATCATTCATTGGTATTGAAGAAAGAGCGAGAAACATAAGCCGGTTGTAAGAAGGCAGAAGAAATTTCAAAATGAAATATTTTTATTATTCTCTTAATTTATTGAGTTGTCGTTCTCTATTTAAGCAGAGTTCGAGGAATATTGAATAGAAAGAAACAATCTTTTGAAATTTTGCCGAGAATTGAGAGAAGAAAATAGAGATTTGTACGCATGAAGAAGGGAGCAAATATTTTTTCCTTGGGTAACGGTAGGATTGAGGGAGAAAAGGAAAGAAGGAAGATAAAATGTAATACCAAAAATGGTAGTAGGAAAGAAAGTAAAAAGGTCAAAAGAAAAAAAAAAAATCATGTATTCATCATTACATAATTGGCTTTTCATGCACATACTTAAAAAAGTATATATCATATCTCAACTAAATGTATAAAAAAATCATATATAAATACATATAAGGTGTTGTTTATAACTCCACGAAGCGCATCAAATTCCCTAGTTAATATTATAAAGAAAATTACATTTTACCTCTTTGATGGTCTACTTTTCAAGGGTCATTGCAGGATGAAAATGTCAGTTGATCAATGCTGGGAAAGGAGATTGATTTTTAACAAAATGAGAGATGAAAATGATTTTCGCTCATGCAGAAATAGAGGTTATTTAGTTCACTACCACAAGTACTAGTCCTACTACAATGCATCTTGCTTACAATATCAGAGCGCATCAACGTGCCAGCTCTTAACATGATACAAATTGGTAACACTCTGCAGTGCAACAAATTTCGACTGTAGGAGATTTATATCTTACACCTCATTCACCTACAATATCAATAAACTATAACGACTAGGAGAACATTACTGGAACGGAGTACCAAAAATACATAAGTTTGAAATATAGAAAATAAATCGATATGGCAAAAAATTCAACCGTCAGGAGGGCCATGTGAAGCTTTGAGGAGATGGTGCTGGAGGGAACAATCTAGGATCTTGCAGTTGGTCTGATGATATGCTGCTTCAGCATTATACTCCCATCTTTTTCACCTTCAGTGCTGGCTTTGTCAGGAAATAGGTCAGCATAAGATGTTCAGGGATGGCAGGAATTGTCACCCGGCAGGCAGGATGATGACGCAACCTACAGAACTAATAGTCCCTTTTGTTAGGGCATTCAGATGCTCGGTGACCACTGCGTCCACAACTGAAACATGCACCACCAAATCTGTAATAGAAACCAAAATGTTATCATGTTAGATCAAGTTTCATGGATGATGAAACTGTCAGCAATTGACAATGTAATGCTGATAATCCTTTCCTTCATACAATAATTCCAGCAAAAACTGTTTTTTTTTTATCTGGATTAATTCCCAGGACTAAGCTGACGATGCAATTCAAAAGAGGCAGTTGATGCAAGAAATAAAAAGAAATAAGATATATAATAGAAATAAAAAATCAAATCAAATTGTACGCACACGCATATGAGAAACAAACCTGTCTCTGCTTCCTCCAGATGAAGGCCTGCTAGTGCGCCTATCACCACCAATGAGCCAATCACTTCCTCCTCTTCTTGTTCGGCCACCTCGCGGCCTAAAGTCATTACCCCAATTATCATCATCATTGTCAGAGAATCGACCACTAGACAAACCCCGGGAATTTCTGCCTCTACGGTCCCTTAAACCTCCTCGTGCCCCCCGACTATTGCTTGAAAACTTCCCGTAGAAATCACTAGCTGGCCCATCATCTTGTAAAGCAGGTAACTGCAAGACACAGGATAGCAAAGATTACATCTTATCCTATCTCAGATTTAACAGTTAACAGCAAAGAAAAGTGTGTGCAGGATAAATCACATATACAAGTACCATAGTAAGAATCAAATTTAAGTTAACCTTAGTAATCTTGGAAATAGTATTTCCAGGTGGTAACTCCTGATTTAGTAGATCTGCTGCAATCTCCTCAGGAAGATCAAACACAGCCCCCTGAACCTGATATCAAAATACGTCAAATGGTTCTGGTTAGAGCAAAGACACTGAGAAGAGGATCAGAAGAAGAGACATCACATCTCCCTAGAGGCATCAGCAATGTGGAATATCAAGTAAAACTCATTAGCAAATTGGGTTACATACCCTTTCATCTGCAATTACGTGAATTTTGCCAACTTCATCAGCAGCGGGTGGATAAACATCAGCGAGGAAACCAGTAACCGATCTTGCCGACAGGAATCCTCTGGAATTTACAGAATCACGTGTCAGCTGCAATGTTGTCCACCCCTGCAGTGGAAATATGCTTGCTGATCACAAAATATGCAATGGGAGTTTTTTTTAAACGGAGGCATAAAAAAAAATTAAAAAACGGATCAAACTCTCCAGGTCATGCTTACTTAGATAGCAATTTTTGAGACCTCAACAAAAAGGAAGGGGGGAGGAGAGGGGGGGCAATTTGAAGATTAAAAAATTAAAAGCAGCATACATGATCTAGTTGGCACTGCTATCACAAATCAACTACGTAAGACTTTTGGGCAGTTGAATAGGTCAATTACATGGCGCATTTGCAGAGGCGGATCTAGGATTTCTAGTACATGGGTGCACTACTAAAAAAAGGAGGAAAAATACATTAAATGGGAATTGATCCATGTCCCTCTTAGTAAATAAATCAACCTTCAACTAAGTGCACCATTAATCCTTCTTGATGCATGGGTGCCACCAGTTAATATTATACCAATTGTATAAAATATGTACGTGCATAAAATATCTAATTTTGCGGAGAAACCATGGGTTCACGTGCCCCATAATTTCCCTATAAATTCGCCCCTGCGCATTTGCAGGCCATAGAACATAGCCAACTAACAAGGCCTGCCAAGTGGGCTTGCAGCAGTTACAACATTTTTGCACCACAATGAGGATATCATATGCAATTACCATGACAGCCCATGAGGGGGTTGGGACAAGGGAACACTGCCAAAACAGCTGATGAAAAGAGATTGGAGCAATATATATGCTGGAGGTGAGTGTCATCCATTCAGCACCTCACTTGCCCATTCAATTAGCCATTACAACTTACATGCAGAAGAAGCCATTCAGTCGGTAGCATAATGGATGGAGAAAGGAGGGAAAAAGGAAGTACGATCGGAACTTTTTAAGTGCTGATTAGCTCAATATGGGAGGCAGCCATTAAGATTTATCAATACACAAAAATACCTAATATGGGAGGCAACCATTAAGATCTATCAATACACATAAATACCTCATTAACGGAGGCAACCATTAAGCTTTATCAATCAACATAAATATCTCAATAGCTAGTCATACCTGCTCATGAGTTATTAGAGATCGAGAAGATGGCGGTTTGGAAAACCCACCCAAAAGAGCAAGTGCAGCAGCAAGGGCATTTACTCCTTGTTGCTCCATCAACTGTTGCGCAGTTGGAGTGAAATACTCAACAGATTCGGGATGAACACCATTAAGTGTAGCCACCACATGCTCAGCTGATGACTCCAAAACCTCTTTAACAGATGGAGGACTAACGAACTCAAATTTGCACCCAACATCACGTTCGAGAGATCTGACAGTTCGCCTTTGATTACCTGTGTACATCAGAATAGCATTGCCTTCTTTTCCAGCACGTCCTGTTCGACCAGAGCGATGAACAAAAGTCTCTGGATCATTGGGCAGTTCGTAATGGATTACCTAAATAAAAAAGTGGATATCCAAAGGGTTATTACTGTTAACTGATGCCCATATACAGAGCTTAGAATCACAGAAAATACAATGACCAAATAAATGCACTAAGTAGCACTTTTCAAGCAGAACAGATTCAAACAGTTAATTGCGGTCAGTAGCAAAAGATGGAGTATACAACAACAACAACTAAAAAAAACAGTTTAATCCCACAAGTGGGGTCTTGGGAGGGTAGTGTGTACGCAGACCTTATCCCTACTGGTAAAGGTAGAGAGGTTGTTTCCGGTAGAAGTAGCCAACACTTTCTTATCAATTAAACCCATAGTTGATTCAACCATAATGACAGAATCATCATGCATTGGTCAACTATATTGCAATTTTTCATTATTACACTGTTTCTATAATGATATAAGACCCTATAAATCTGATATTTCTCTCTATGTCTGTTTGGTCTTTTCAAATAATATTCCAAAACGGGTCTTTTTTAAACCCTACTCTCAAAACTGAAAATTACTATTAAAAGAATGGAGTCAAGTTGGAGAATCACAAGTTTAGATTACCCAGTAAAGGTTGAAATCTTACAAGAGGAAAAGATTTGATGCACTAGTTGATGGTTGGAGAGTGATGCAAGCTGTGAAGTTCTTTAGCGGAAGGAAAAGAGAACGTGAATTTGAGAGAGAGAGAAAAAACGTGTATTTTTAAGGTCTGAATGCCGTCAAGACTCTGTCACAGATATGAATCATTCAGACCCATTAAGAGATGTTAAAAAGTAAAAAATGAATGCAATTAATGGGCTGAGATCTGAACCATTCAGATTTAGACACCCATTAAGTGCAAACAAATGAGGCCCTTCTCCAAGATGTGCTTCAGAAGTCAGAAGGAAAAACATGAAATTTTTCGCAAGAAGAGGAAGCAGGGGGATGAGAACAAGGAAAAGAAGAATGAAAGAAGCAGAACAACAAGTTTGACTTTATCATACCAATGAAATACAATAACATTAGTGGTATGATTGATCACGGCCATTTTTCCTCCACATTGTCACCAGTATACTATATACAGCTTTAGGCTATTATGCAAACAGTCAAAACATGCAACAACCTATTAAGCAATAGATATGACAAAGTTTATTGTTTCATTTAATCCATGAAAGAGGTGTTACAAATGCACGCTTTCTAACAAAGACTATGGATTCTGGTATTTGCAGTTCACACTCCCAGCTATAAAATGTCATAAGAATTCCAATTTATAAACTCCTGAAATCTCAATTTTCTGATCACATAAACCGCACCATAAATAACAGAAGATAAAAACAATACATTCCAGTAGTTAAGGGGGATATATGTACATACAGCCATATGAACTTACTAAGTCAACATTCGGTATATCAAGACCACGAGATGCAACGTCAGTCGCAACTAGCACTGTGAATTTTCCTTGCCTAAACCCATTTAGAGTTCTTTCCCTCTGATGTTGAGAAATGTCGCCATGCAGTGCCTCAGAAGAAATGCTGTTTGATAATGCCATTGAGACCTCATCAGCATCTCGCTTTGTCTGTGTGAAAACAATTGTCTTTCCACCCTTTGCATAAACCTGAGAAATTGTTTAAAGCAAAACGTTGAGGCTCTGAGTGCTTGAGTACTATTGACGATTTATTTCGCACAATGATTGAGAACTGACACTCTGAAATCTGCATCAGTGAAAGAAAGCTAAGAAAATAGCTGTTAATACATACCGTAACAAGATCACTGAGTATGGTTCGTTTTGATGTTGCTGTAGTTAATAGAGCATAAAGCTTGATCCCCTCTGCCAGCTTTTCCTCTTGATCACCAACCTAAATGAGTAATTGAAATGAACGGAAGGGAACAACAGGTAAGACAACCACAGGGAAGAAAAGAAATTATATGTTTTCTTTTTAAATCTATATCAAAACCAAATATCCATAACTTCTTAGGAAAAGTAAAGAAATATAGTGAACATTTGCAATTCTAATCAGAAAACAACAACAATTTGCTATTAAAAAAGAACCAAGAGATCATTCAGGGGCACATCGCAATACTGCATATATCAAGATGATAAATAACGCTGAGAAAGAACAAAGGCTTACCAAGTCAATTGTCAAGGGATTGTTCAAATACTTCCTAGCCAGTTTCTTTACCCAGCCAGGCATGGTGGCCGAGAAAAGCATGCTCTGCCTCTGTGATGGAAGTTTTTCCAAAATAACTTCCACATCTTCCTCAAATCCAACTGCGAGCATTTGATCAGCCTCGTCGAGGACCAAATATTCCACCTCCCCCAGTTTCAAGGTGTTATTGTTTATTAGGTCAATAAGTCTACCTGGAGTTCCAACAACAACATCAACCCCACGGGTCAGTGCATTTTGCTGTGTAGCATAAGAAACACCTCCATATATGCAGACAGTGTTCAAGTATGGTGCCGACTCTTTCATTTCCTTCTCTACTTGCTTGGCTAACTCTCGAGTAGGTGCAAGTACCAGAATTTTGGGAAGCCGCCCACGCCTATAAGTTAAAAGAGCAAATAATCATACTTGTCAATAACTAGAATAACAAAAACTCTAACCACCATGCTAAAAACCTTTACCTCAGAGTATTTCTCATTTCTTCATCTCCACTAAGCTTTTTCAATACTGGAATACCAAAGGCAAGTGTCTTCCCTGTTCCTGTCTTTGCACGAGCAATTATATCCTGGCCTTCCAGTGCCGGCACTAGAACAGCTCTCTACATAGTAAGGACACATGATTTAGGTTAATCTATCTATATTTGCAGTAAAAAGGCTTACTTCGCCCACCTTTCGAAATTACAAGCTAACATTTAAAAGCGAGTTTTTAGCCAAAATTGTCCCTTATCTATGGGAGTATGTCTATTTTGTCCCTTAAATATACCATGAGCATCTTTAATCCCTTAAGTTTGATAAACTGGAGCATCTTTGGTTTGACTAACAAAAAGGGGTTTAAAAACTAACAGTGCCACCATCAGCTATCCCAGACGGTTTGGATGGGATTGGACATTGGATCAAACTTTGTCAAGACTTTCAGTGATGCCTTGGAGACTATTTAAACAGTGATCTGGATGGGACCAATGGGGGTGTTTGAATTTGACAAGTTTTCTGCTAGAACAGAGGTACCAATTTCCAATCTTTCATTCGTATTTGTTTACCACCTACTGAGCTTTATATTTTATTTTTTGATAACCGTAGCATCCGGGTCAGCTTGCATGCACCGCAACTAATTCCACGGGATACATGCTACCTCCCACCCGCAACAGGTACCAGGTAACTCAAGCTTGGACAAATGGGAAGCAATCACCTAGTGCCTTTTGTGTCCGCTGACCTGCTGAGCTTTATATAGAAAGCAAAAGTGAATACAACTAGTTTACGTGGCTTTTTAAAAGAAAAGGAAGATGAATAAGCGGGTTTGACACATCACTAAGTGCATTAACTTAGTATTTACTTATTATTCTAATCTTTTGGTGAGGGAGCAGTGTTAATGTTTGCGTATGTTGTTAGTGTTTTCCTTCAATTCTGATTATGTTGCTTCGGTAACTGAAGAGTAAAGAGAAAAGCATGTTAATGTAGTGATACGCAATTGCAAAGAAGCTTGCAGAACTTAGTGGGAAAGGAGCGACCACTATCATTGCAGGTGAAGAATGTGTTGCAGCTGTTGAACACCAATTATGAACCCTATTCGGTTAGTTGCAAATCTTTTGGTGTTTTACCTGGGACATGGGAAGCAACCATTAGTTTTAAGTTTTAACCCCTTTTTGTCCGTTAGACCAAAATGCTCCACTTTATCAAACGTAAGGGATTAAAGTGCTCGGGATATATTTAAGGGACAAAAATAGACCTAGTCACATAAATAAGGGACAATATTAGCCATCAATTACAAATCCGACCATTAGAATATCAAACAATAATTATAGCAATTATCTATATACTACAAAATGTTTTGACAAAGCAGCTGAACAAGAAGAAAATTTGGATAAAAAAATCAACTAAAGATGGGAGTAGAAAGGAAAAAGGAGTGGAACCTGAATAGGGAAAAGATGAGTAATTCCACGTTTCTCAAGAGAGTCAGCAAGTCTCTGAGGTAAACCCAGTTTAGAAATAGCAAGTTCATCCTCAGTTCCTGACTCATCATCATCCTCCACCTCAGACTCAGAATCGTATTCAGGTTCGCTGCTAACATTCAGAGAGTCTTTCCCAAAACCCCCAATTCCCTTGAACGCTTCTTCACTAAGAACTGAAGAATTTGGAGTTACCACAGCAGAAGCCACAAGAGAAGCATGTCTGAGACGAACATTAATAAAATGGGATTTTTCATTGGAGTAAGGAAGGGATAAAAGTGGGGTAGGGATAGGTCTTCGTGAAGGGTTGGTTTGGTATATGGAGGGGACTCCTATAATGGAAGAAGAACAGGCCATGGCTGGCTGAAGGGGATAAGGAGGAGTGAGGGAGGAAGAAGAAGATAGAATGAGGGAGAAAGTGGTGATGATAAGGGTGGAGAGAGCCGTTTATATGTAGAGTTTAGTTTAATATGAATGGTACTGCAATGTTCCACCGAGGACTCTGGATATTTTATTATTTTATCCCCCACTTCGGGGTTTTACTAATAGTGAATGCTTCCATAAACCCGACTGCCTACCCATTCACTTGTTAGTGGGCCGGTTCCGGTCTGGGCTTACTGAATAATTGGATAAATAAAGGATTTTTCACTTGTAACATTACTTATTGGGAATTTACCCGCCCATTAGTACAAAAATTGACCAATTCATAAAATATGGGATTTTTTATTTCTATATACTATTTGAAACTTTATTACTCTTAATGTTTAATTAATTATCCAGTATAAATAAGTTTTGTTGACAAAATATAAACAATCCACCGAGGGATATAGTTACAACTTTTTCCTTTTTTTCTCCTATTTTCTTTCCTTAGGTTTCCACTCATATTTTCTCACAAATCATCTTCTGATTTTTCAAAATCTGCTCGGTCATCTTTATGTACGCATTGTACTATTCATTCTGTCTGGTTTTTCATATACGAAGTTGGTTTCACTGTTTAGGCATATTAATTAAGCTACTTTTGAGATTGTTCACCTCAAGTTTCAATTGTAAGATATGTGTACGTAGCCCAAGTTTTTAAACTTGCAATTTTGCTCTTTCACCTCTTTGTCGCCCTCCCTCTGATTAAACTTTTTTCTCTGTGTGGATTCTTTAAAGAATGGATCATGTGTCTTGATCCTTTCTTTATTGTCACGATCCAAATCTATGGGCCGCAACGAGCACCCGTTACCTTACTTAACCGAATACCAACATAACATATCTTTTTTATTGTACTTTCATTGGCAAATGGGCCAAACGGGCCGTCATGAGCTAACCAGAATAAACATAGGGGAATACTCAATATAGGACGACCTAACCTGATATCAAAACTTATACATGTGATATACGGGCATATAAGGCCAACATGATCATTTGTAAACTCAAAACATAGGTCAGCAAGGCCATACAAGCATTCGTATACATGACATCTATCTACAAGACTCTAAGAGTACACACTTAACACAAAGGTCGGGACAAGGCCCCGCCATACCAAACAATACTCGTCTAAATCATACTGACCAAACAAGCAACTCCGGAGCAAATGGAGCCAACAACATCTTCCGCTGAGCTGATAGCATACTTGGAGGATTCTCGACCTGTCTATCGGGACCTGCAGGCATGAAACACAGCGTCCCCAAGCAAAAGGGACGTCAGTACGAATAATGTACCGAGTATGTAAGACACATAAATAAATAAGTATATAACAGACATGGAAGAAACATGGAGTACATGACTCAACCTTCAAGTCTAGATAACTTTGTAAATCATGAAATACTTATAGTGTCATACATATGCATATGAATGTCATGTCATGCATAGGTACATGTGTTCATAACATCATCAAGCCTTTGAGGGCATCCCAACATATCATCTCGGTGTGGGCAAAATCATCAACGTATACCAGCTGATTAGGTGGTGGTGCGTATATAACGTCGTAACCTTTTCCCATATATATATATATATATATAATATACATATATACGCATATATAATGTCATCTGGTCATGGGTCAATGCACATGTATAAATGCATGAAATGCATATGTATGCAGCGAAATCGGAGGGTCCAATTTCTTGCTATTAGTGCATTTCAGAAGAACATCTCGAGGCCTCGAGGACGCGAAGCTGCGACCGAGTTCCCTCCCTCGAAGCTCACCGAGGCCCGGCCTAAAGGGAATTTCGACCGAGGCTAGAGTAAAAATAAGGAGTTCTTGGGGCACGCGGCTAAGTTTGACAAAGCCGGCCTACCTAGTACCTGTATCAGGGTGTCGCGTCTAGCCGTCCCATCTCCATACCTTTACAATCAATGCATCTTGTACTATGTTTGATTTCCCCTCCTATATAAAGGGGATCCTTACCACTTTGTAAAGGGCTGTTGTTACTCCAACTATTCTATACAAGATAAATAACAACTCTTTCTCTTTTCTCTGTAAACTAATTCACTCGAGATCATCACTTCCATTTATTGCTTTCATACTTGTTCTTCATTTATTGCTTGTTATTGGCCATAAAGAGCCTCCTTTAATTATATTCTAATTGTTAGCCCCTTTCCGATTATCCCCGATAGCTCGAGCCCGAGCCCAGGCATCGACCTCGAGGCCCCTCATCGGTCAGTCCGAGGCTAGAATAGCTAACCCCTCGGTTCGATTATTATTCCATTTTAGCTCGCATTTTATCTTTTATCTTCACATATCTAGCATTAACTGCTTAAACAACTAGCATAAAAATAGATCACGTATTTTTAGAGTCTCATCAACAAATTTAATTGTTATTATCATTTTCACGGTAAACAGTTTGGCGCCCACCGTGGGGCTAAAATAATAGTGATTATTTTCTTGCTGGTTTCGTCACACAATGCAAGTTATCTTTCACACTTTTTCTTGTCCAAGATCTTCGATTTCAGGTCAAAATGTCTGGCTCAGTGAATAGAGTTGAGAATGACAACCTTAAAGACCACGGAGAAAACGGTGTGGCTGTTCCAATTATCGGTGCGCCGCCACAGAACCCCGACAACGCGCCTGGACCGATTCCAGCCGACGCGGGTTCGCAAGACGTACAGCAGGCCGGCGAAACCTCACACACCGATAGGAGCATACAACATGGCGACAAATAGGAACCCCAAAAAGCCCTAGCTCGGGAAGAACAGGAAGTTAGCCTTCGTGTTATTTTTGAAATGTTGCAGGCACAACAGTTGGTTGTCGCTCAGCTGCAAAGCCACCCGAGGACTCCCAGCACGGTAGCACCGGATAGATACCTGAGAGATCGAGCAACAACAAATCGATAGCCGATCCTGCCATCGTGAAAATGCTCGAAAACCTCACCAAAAGGATCGAATCGAGCGAAAAAATGATAGCAGCCAATGATAAGAAGGTCGAGACCTACGACTTCAGAGCTAACCAAATCCCGGGCACACCCCCGGTCCTGAAGGGTGTAGATTCGAGGAAGTTCGTACAACGGCCATTCCCAGAGGAAACGGCTCCGAAACCCGTTCCAAAGAAGCTCAGAATGCCAGAACCTCCAAAATACAATCGGACCTCAGATCCCAATGAACATGTCACTACCTATACGTGCGCAGTAAAGGGCAACGACATAAAAGACGACGAGATCGAGTCCGTATTACTGAAGAAGTTCGGGGAAACGCTCTCGAAGGGGGCCATAATGTTGTATCACAACCTAGCTCCCAACTCCATAGATTCATTTGCCATGCTAGCATATTCCTTCATAAAGGCACATGCCGGTGCCATCAAAGTAGCAACAAGGAAGTCCGACGTATTCAAGATTAAGCAGAGGAGAATAAAATGCTGCGAAAATTCGTATCTCGCTTCCAAACGGAACGGATGGAACTACCCCTGGTCTTCGACGACTGGGCGGTGTAGGACTTCACTCAAGTCCTGAACGAATGAAGCTCAATGGCCTCAAGGCAGCTGAAAGAGAATCTGATCGAGTATCCCGTCGTAACCTGGTCGGACGTCCACAACCGGTACCAGTTAAAGATCAGGGTCGAGGATGACCAGCTGGGAGCCCCCTCGGTCTCAGTATATCCGAGCAGACTCCTGGTGAAGGAGTCGAAATCAAACAAAGAGAGGTATCAGTCGTACCCCGAAAATAGGAGGAACATCCCGAGACGCAATCTGACTTGCAGTAATCGATTGGTGAGGCAAGGACAGAACCCTCAGGGACTCATCAGCCGAGGAGGATTCGACGAGGACACGGGGCCAACAAGGGCACCTCACCTATCAGAATACAGCTTCAACGTCGATGAATCGGACATCATGTTCACCTTCAGCAAAACCAGGGACACCGAATGGCCCAGGCCTATTCAGTCGGATCCTTCCCAGAAAAACCACAACTTAGTATGTGCGCTTCATAATACACGTGGCCATAAGACCAAAGATTGCCACCAGCTCCGAAATGAAATAGCCAGGCTACTCGATAAAAGTCACTGTTGAGGATTTTTTAACAATCGGGCTAAAATCTAGTTCCGAGAAAGAGTGGCGGCCAAGAAAAATAAAGCAAATGAATCATGGCATGTTATCCACATGATATTGGAGGGGCGTCGGCACTCCCCAGGAACCCATGACAAGGAGGACAAAAATATCCATCACCGGAGAAAGACGAACTCGGGGATACGTACCCGAAGATGCCCTCACATTTAGCGAGGAAGACTCCGAGGCCTCACCCCAACCTCGTAACAACACACTGGTAGCTCGACCAACATTATCAGGTCGAGAGTAATAGAGTAGCTCAGACTGCTAGACCAAATCGTGCCCGCCTCTCGAATCCTTAACGGATTCAACACGGCGATCGAAACAACAAAAGGAGAAACCACTCTCCCGGTCGGCATGGCCGGCACGGCCCAAAATGCCAAAATTCCATGTCATTAAAGGAGACATGAAATACCACGCCTTATCCAGATGACCAAGGATACACTGCATGAGGATGACGCCGTCCACCCTCCACCAAATGATGAAATTTTCGACGAAGTATGGGGTTAAAACCGTCTACGGGGAACAATGCGTGGCAAGGGAAGCGTTTGCGTTACGTAAAGTAGTGCCGACACCAGTATCTCCATTCTCAAAAAAGTCAAAGGATAATCGAACTACATCTTCGACTAAACCCGATTAAACACAGCGGAGGACCGTACCGAGTCCTCACTCCAAACAATAGGGACACGTCAGACCTCGAAACATCACCGGCGCATCCCACGATAAGGTAAGACCACCTCCCTCTTTCATTATTTTGCACTAACCCATATACAGGCGCCCGGTCAGGGCGGTCGAAAGTGCTAACCCAACCCGAAGATCTCAAGGCCTTAACGGCATTCGTTGCACTCTCTTCCTTCGGCCGAGCTTTTGTCCCGAAGAGGGTTCCACCTGCAAGGTTTTTAACGAGGCAATATACACGCTCTACCTAAGGAGGATCCAACAAGCTTACAAGGCTTCTTTCGCAATCAACCCCAAACACTGGAGGGCACCCCTCTTGAGAGATCATCCACTCGGAAGAACCAGGGAACGACAAAAAAGGTTCCAATAGGAAATGATGTACCAGGCCAAACGGTCAAACGAACCGTGTTCGCATAAGCCGGACTTACGGCAATAAAACAACATGTACTTATGTCAAGAAATCAAAGAATATCTTTCGCTAAAAGCATCTCGTACTCCAAAGAAAAGTCAGCATTTTTGTAGCAAAGATCCCTCCATCGAGGACGCCCCGAAATACTCGGAGACTAGCGTCAATAACTCCGCACCCGCATGGCATCAAGGTTAGAACTCCATACTCATAAGCCCTCAATGAGGCAACACAGAAATCACGAGACATATCCAAAATGGAAGAATGTCCCGAACACTCGGAGACTGGCATCGCAAACTCAGAAAGTGCATGACCCTAGGGTCAGAATCTCCAAAAAACATAAGCCCTCAATGAGGCAATTCCTAGCTCACAAGTAACGGCCTCCGAGCCTAAGGAAACTCGATGACTCGGAGATTGTCGCCCATCACCATTTACTTAAAAATCTGAGGTCGTAAGACCCTAAGCAAGCAGACTCGATCTCAAAAAACTTGTACCAAGTACCAACAAAACTATAAGACCTTAACATGCATGATAAAACTATAAGACCTCAACAGGCTTGAAAAACCTGTAAGACCTCAAGCAAGGCATGAATCATACTTGTACCAAGTATCAACAAAACTGTAAGACCTCAAGCAAGGCGTTAATCATACTTGTACCAAGTATCAACAAAACTGTAAGACCTCAAGCAAGGCATGAATCATACTTGTACCAAGTATCAACAAAACTGTAAGACTTCAACAGGCATGAAAAAACTGTAAGACCTCAACGGCATGAAAAGACTGTAAGACCTCAACAAGCATGAAAACCTGTAAGACCTCGACGACATGGAAATTTTGTAAGACCTTACTACAGGCATAAAACTCGATCCCGAAGTTTAGGCTATATATCGAATTTGTAAGACCCCTAAAAATGCATACCCTCAATATAGATGCCCAAACTACTATACTCGGGACCAAAAATGGCTCCAGCCAAACACAAATGACTACGGTCATACGGTTGTACCAGCCGAATTAACGCGACTCGGGGATGCCCGACTGTCGCTACAAAATCATAGGCCATTACTTCAAATATACTTCGAAAAGAACCGGTTAAACAGGCTACCCTCGACAGGCAAAAGAGCTTCGACCATGTCAGCTCCAAATCACAAGGCTTCGAGCTACTCAGCCTACGAGCTAAACCTTCTGAGATGCTCGAACATCGCCGCAAACGACTTGAAATTGAGGTTCTTCCTGAACCGACGATGGGTCAGGCAAAATCATTTCAAAAAATACCTTAACGAGATGAAAACAAAGCCTACATATACCTAAGGGCAAAACATAAGAGCCATTGTCGCCATCCTAACGAGCCTCAGGGCCATACACTAAAAGGTCACATCGACCAAAAGCGTAAGAGCCACTATTGCCAACTTAAAATTTGAAAGTTTGAGGGTCAAAATGAGCTCGAGTCGTAACCCGATTCGGAGACCGGATCCAAAATAGTTAACTATACATGCCTAAGGGCAAAATGTAAGAGCCATCGTCACCAGCTTTATGAGCCTCAGGGCCACACACATAAAAGGTCGCTTCGATCCAAGGCATAAGAGTTGTTGTCTCCAGCCCACGCAAACACAGAACTTGAGGGTCAATTGTGCTCGAGTCGAAATCCGACTCGGAGACTGAACCCAAAATAGTTAAAATACAAATGCCCAAAGGCAAGGCGTAAGAGCCATTGTTGCTTGCCCATGTAGACACAAAAGATTGAGGGTCGAATGAGCTCGAGTCGAAGCCCGACTCGGAGACTGAACCCAAAACAGTTGAGCAAAAGCATAAAAGCTCTAACGCCAGCTTACAATAAAGGCCGCATCGACCGAACGCGTAAGAGCCCCCGGGCCTGCCTAATGAGCCCCGGAGCCATGTCGCGAATCTAAGGATTCTCACCAACTCCGAAACTAGTCCACCTAGTCAGAAGCAAAGTAGAAAGGGGTACGTAAGAAATGAAGCTTCAAGTTTTCTTTTATTTACATACATGAAAAAGTGCATTCTCCATCTACAAACGCGCTTTGAAAATATCACATACAAGATGGAAAATTTTACGCCCCGCCCCTGAGGGCTACGGCCTACCAGCCTCATATTCACTCTCCTCAACGTCGGACAGAAGTGACCGAGCATCACGCTCGTCCGCCCTCGCTCGCGCCAACTCTTCTGGGAGAACAAAATCCCTGGCACCGATCTCCTCGAGAACCCTTCTTCGGGATCTGCAATGAGCATATTCTGTGATCTTCTCTTCACGGTCGAGGATCCTCTTCAACTCGGCTTGGGCATCGGTAGCATCCTTCAAATGAATCGCCATCTCCTTATCAGCCTTAGCCTGGCTCAGTGCTGCTTCAGCCCGAGCATCAACGATCTTAACCCGGACCTTCGAAAGTTCGGATTCGAGCTTTGTGATAGTATCCGCTTGAACTGAAGTGTTGTCACGAGCTAAGCGGAGTTGAGCCTCAAAGGCAGGAACTTTAGCCAAGGCACCCTTCTCCCCTGAAGCTTGAGCCTGCACCTGAGCTCTTACCTCGCAACAGTCATTCCTAACTCGGTCGGCTTCACCCCTAAGACGCTCCAGGGCCTCCATCTTTTTATGCAATTGGGATAGACGAAGAGTTAACCTAAGAAGTTAAAAAAATGAAACACATGCCCGCCCGGAATGAGAATTACCTACTCCATCAAATAACTCTCGTAATTCGAGCTCCGGTACGCTTCATATTGCCAATGTGTCAACTTTACTTCCTTTTCCTCGCAAAGGAGACCAAGGGACCTCCCCTCATCCAGATATTTTCGGAGCCTAGCCCCATGGCGGAGCAGCTCAGACCTAAGCCTGTCAAAGGCCTGCAGAAGAAAAACTCGATAAGGAAAGGAAGACACGATATTCAGAAGGCCTGCGCCAAAGCTCACCGCAAAGTGAAGTCGACGGACTTCCTCGAAGGCCGAGCACACTTCTGTCAATCTAGTCCCCTAGGCCCTGGAAGAATCAAAGCCGGCTGAAGCACGACCACTCGGAGGAACCACCTCTCCGGAACCAAAAACTTCGGGCGCATCAGGCTTGGACGATGTTTTCTCCTCGAAGACTCGGCCCCGTTTTGACCTGATGTGAGCACCATCGCACTGCGAATACTTATCTCGTTTATTATTGTCGTCCTTTGGCTCGAAAGCTGGAAATCCCTCCCTTTCTCCGTAGGAGCACAACTTCGCCCTTGGAGACCCTCCAATACCTATGACGGTAGGATTAATACATGAAAGGAGAGAATGTCTTCCCAAATATACGAGGGACAAGGTAAAAGCAGCATATGTACCATAATATTTTGCTTCCCATCTGCCCCAGGACACGGCTCGCCACCTACGCTCGTCACAAGTTGAATGGGTCCCCAGCTTCTGGACCCAACCAGGCAGATCAGAAACTTCGCCCGGTGCCCATGAAATTGCTGCAGAGAAGGGAAAACACGATTAATGAACTAGTTTCCATCATGGGCAAATCTGAAAAAGTGCGAGACGCTCCACTCATGCGTATAATTCCATTCCTCAGGGAATGGCATAAGTTCCACGGGGATAACGTCAACCGTCCGAACCCGGACGAACCTACTAATCCACTCTCGATCTCTATCTTCCTCATCATCAACAACAAAGGGTGTGGACTAACAGCACCGCAAGGTTAGCAGACCTCGATGATGAAAGGGCCGGTACAGCCTGACAAGATGACTGAGCGTGAATTTAATCCCTGCCTTCTCTGTAAAGAAGTCATTATCAACACTATTCGCAAAAATGACGGATGTATTTGCGCCAAAATAACCCGATACTTTAAACAGAAATCGAGCACGACCCTATCAAGGGGGCCTAGTACGAAAAGGTACAAGTACACGTTCAGGAATCCATCGGCAAAGTCCGTGATACCCTCATCCGTGGGAAGCACCTGTAATGCTACCCCTTCGCCCCATCCGCGGTCTCTCATCACTAGCTCTAGGTGCTCCTCTCTTATCGAAGACATAGTCTTCAAAGTGAACTCCCGTGGATCCCGAACATTAGGAGTGGAACTCTCCCCTCTCTACCGGGCAGACCCTGAAGTAGCAGTCATGGCTATGGTAGAACTAGCAAGCTGGAGCGAGAATTTACACAAATGCTTTGGTGCTAAGGTAACAAAGGACTCGATGCCGAAACAGAAGGATAGCAATCTAAAATATTGGGATCTCCCAAGAAGCAGGAGCATCTCCATATATATGTGGGGAAACAACAATGGCCCGCCTACCCAAGTTAGGCCCTGGGAGGCCAACGGCTTCTATACGCGTTCCGAGGTGGTACCAGACCTTGAGGACCTCCATCAAAGAGAAGTAAGGCTTCAAAAAGCCAGCCACATCGTCTCTAGTCTCAAGATGGTACCCGACTTCGATGGTTCCTCTCATGAAGAAAAGTAAGCACTTCGAGCTCCGTCCATGAGGGCTCGACCTCAAGACATCGCCTAAATATGGGTAACCCCTCCTCAAGGACCTACCTACAGTGCCTTAAAAGTTTATCTACATAAATATCAAAATAGATCTCCAGGTGCCTAAAGCTGACCCTCGCTCAGAGACCACTCTCAAAAATTTCAAGGTTCGATGTTCTATCTTCATGAGAGTCGAGGGTCCCGATGACCCGAGTCTATCGAACCGCTTCGGGCTTGGTCCGGAGAACAACGATGGGCTTGAAAAGGAGCCATTTTTATCAACTAAAGACCGGAAGGAATGCTCGCACCCGAGTTAGATATTGACGATCGTCAACAGAAGTAAACATTCAGAATCCCCGCAAGTGCACAAGAGTATACAAGAATATGGCAAGTATCAAAGGCAGAAGTCAAGAAAATATCTTTATATTCATAAACATTTGTTTACAATGACCCTTGAGGGGACCTTACATATGATTACAAAAGCCTACAAAGGGTCTCTACATAGAAACAAGGACAGCAATAGCAGGCGTAACAACAACAACTGCAGCGATAGAATGGTATAATTTTGCTCGACAAAAGGGAGCTCAGGCAAAAGGCCACCACATGACCGATGGGAATGCTGCCAAACAACCTTGAGGCCATGAACTCCAAATATGGTGATTAACAATAGAGAAAGATGGCGAGAAGAAAGGGATGAACGAATGGAGGAAGGCGCCTGGATAGAAAAATAATGCCAGAATACCCCCATTTATAGGTGATAATGAGACGACCATCAATGCTCTTGAAAGATGGATCGGTAGGTGAAATCAATGCATTTTTGGAAGGGGATCGACGGCGGTACTGTCACTTTGAAGAATGGGAATCGATGGTGCATTGAACGACATCGAAAAGACAAGTCCATATGATGTCCCGATTACCGTGAAGGTTCACGTCATAGGTTGGTCATCGGCATGATATCATCACGGGAAGCCCGAAGGGTTGGACATCAAAATCATTTCCCATCGCTTCGCTCTAGGAAACGCGGAGACTATCTGCATGCGGCGAATCGGAGGGTCCAATTTCTTGCTATTAGTGCATTTCAGAAGAACATTTCAAGGCCTCGAGGACATGAAGCTGCGACCGAGTTCCCTCCCTCGAAGCTCACCGAGGCTCGACCTAAAGGGAATTTCGACCGAGGCTAGAGTAAAAATAGGGAGTTCTTGGGGCACGCGGCTAAGTCTGACAAAGCCGGCCTACCTAGTACCTGTATCAGGGTGTCTCGTCTAGCCGTCCCATCTCCATACCTTTATAATTAATGCATCTTGTACTTTGTTTGATTTTTCCTCCTATATAAAGGGGATCCTTATCACTTTGTAAAGGACTGTTGTTACTCCAACTATTCTACACAAGATAAATAACAACTCTCTCTCTTTTCTCTCTAACTAATTCACTCGAGATCATCACTTCCATTTATTTCTTTCATACTTGTTCTTCATTTATTGCTTGTTATTAGCCATAAAGAGCCTCCTTTAATTATATTCTAACTATTAGCCCCTTCCCGATTATCCCCGATAGCTCGAGCCCGAGCCCAGACATCGACCTCGAGGCCACTCATCGGTCAATTCGAGGCCAGAATAGCTAACCCCTCGGTTCGATTATAATTCCATTTTAGCTCGTATTTTATCTTTTATCTTCACATATCTAGCATCAACTGCTTAAACAACTAGCATAAAAATAGATCATGTATTTTTAGAGTCCCATCAACAAATTTAATTATTATTACCATTTTCACGGTAAACAGCATAAGAAATACGTTAATAAGATTTTCGCGGAATGCCATAAAAAGCAATATGCCTTTCGGATAAACTCTATCAAATACGTATTTTTCTGAGACCTATGAACAGAAGATATAATAATAATTCACATGGGGAATCAAGAATATAGACATCCCTAGTATTTCTATGAATAGAGTCATTTATGAAAGTTGCGTATTTTGCTCGTTTCATTTGTATTATTTGGATCATGCCAAAAAGAAATAAGGGATAGTTTTAACATACCTGAACCGATTCTCTTTTGCAAAAACATGTAACGGAAGATCGAATTAGGGAAGAATCCATATGATATTCTTGAGAAAGATTGCACTGTGCTCCCTTAGAGTTTGTAATTCACGTTGCAATAGCTTTGTAAAGGTTCACATGAATTCTTTGTAAAGCTTTGTAATTCACGTCGCCATAGCTCTCTGTGGAGTCATCATCTTAATGCAAACATTTTCCATTCTCTTTAATGATGTAGAGAGTTATTTTGCTTAATTAGAAAAGTCTTACACCCTTGGTAGTAGATAGACCAAGCCTTCTTACGTGTAAATAAGATATCCATTTTGTCTTATGACTCATTTGTGTATTTTACCATCTTGCACATTTAATTAAGAGCCACCTAGTGGCTCTTATATGGCTGCCACATAAGTGGTTATAAGACTTATCCAAAAGTCATCCACTTAATTTCTTAATCAATTCATTAATCCTCACTAGTCCAATAATTAACCAATTATCAACATAATTAAGAATTATCATAAAATACTACTCACTTTATACATTTTACTATCATGGCCATGTGGTACCTTGTATGGTACTAGTCCATAAATATCGAGTATTTTAGCTCGGGCCATATTTTATCCCAAAATGTCAAACTTTGACGAAATTAATTTTCTTCGATTCGCTTACTCTTTCACTTTCACGAATTTACTTATCACTTGTTTGAAATAGCGTAATACTTATAATCCCAAGATAATCTCATTTCCGAACTTACGTCGATTAGCTTACGACGAAACTTTAACGTACGAGAATATGGGATGTAATATCTCATTTCCGAACTTTCATCAATTTACTTATGGCGTACTTTTATGTACGAAAACGTGGGTGTAACATTTATTGTCTATTATCTTATTACCTTTTCTGTCGTTTTGCAATGTATTTCCTTCCATTCGTTGAGGAATTTTTGATTTGCAATCTCAACATGTCAGTGCGCTTCCCTCGGGACATGTGAAAGGTGTCTCACAGATACCTATTCTTAAACCAATCCATCAAAATTGCAGTGTTCATACACCAGTGATGAAAGGCGATTTATTTCTCTGCCTAAAAATCTACTAGAGGAAGAAAGTATTTTTTTCAGCCTCGAGGATATGTCATGAGTAGTGGAAAAATTCTTAATTTTTATCGGTTTTTATTATATGTCTTCCGGAAGAACGCCCAGATATTTCAATATGAACTCAGAATTGGTAACATTTACCTATCTGATTTATACATAGTAAAAATAAATTTCATACAACTAATTATATATTATATAATTTATCTACAACTTATCTACAACTTTCACATATTATTTCAACTCAGTTAAATACAACTATAATAACATACAACTTAAACACAAATTTTATAAAATATATCTTTTGTATATTTTATATCTGATTTATACATAGTAAAGGTAAATTTCATGCAACTAATTATATATTATACAACTTATCTACAACTTTCATACAGTAGTTAAATAATATATATAAACAACAGAATATAATTTTTTACAATTTTACTACAATTTCGTAAACATAATGTATGTCATGTCGTCTTCTTCTTCTTCTTCTTCTTCTTCTTCTTCTTCTTCTTCTTCTTCTTCTTCTTCGAGTTTCAATATGAAATTTAGCCAAAATCAAGTCTAATCTTCACCAAAACACCCTCAAAATTGAGATATAAACTCCGACCATATTCCCAATTATTCGCAACAACACCCTATCTAAACAAATAATAATTTTTGAAAACTCAGATTCAAATTTAAAGTTTCAAAGTTTTTTAATGGTTGTTAGTGGTGGAGTTGCTGCTCTCTTTTCCTTTACTTTACATTACTGAAATTAGGGATTGAGAGATAGAGAGAGACGTAGAGAGAATTTTCAATTCTTTGCAACAACACCCAATTCAAATAAATAATATTTTTTGAAAATCCAAATTCGAATTCAAAGCTTCAAAGCTTTTTAATGGTTGTCAATGGTGGAATTGCTGCTCTCTTTTCCTTTGCTCTACTTTACTGAAATTAGGGATTGAGAGATAGAGAGAAGTAGAGAGAGAAAGAGCACAAGAGAGAGAGAGAGAGAGCACATGAGGGAGAGAGAATAACGATGAACAAATAATTGATTCCTAATATAAAGGGATACTCATTTAATTCCTAAAGTGTATAAAATTAGTGAATTTGTATATAGGAAGTAATTAAATTGAAACTTGAGTAGGGAGAGTAATAAGGTTTCCAATAGTGTATAGGTATGTAAAAATCCCTAGTATTAATATTAGTCAAATATTATCAATATTAGTCTATTAGCTATTTGTAGACTACAGCAACAACAAGAACAACAACAATAACAGCATACATAATATTATCCCACACTATAGGGTCTGGGGAGGGTAATGTGTACGCAGACCTTACCCCTACCTTGTAAGGATAAAGAGGTTGTTTTCAGTAGACACTCGGTTCAGGATATCATAAGCACCACATTAATAAAAATATAGATAAGAATGGACAATACCAAAAAGCCATATAAAAGCAGAATAAAAACAACAAGACAGTAAGGTGATCAACAATGAAAGAAAATAACGGTTAGACATAAAAATCTATTACCAATAGAAAGCGAGACTGCATGCCAATACTCTAGACTACCTAATCTACTACCCTAATCCTCGACCTCCATACCTTCCTATCAAGGGTCATGTTTTGCGTTGTTTTGGGTGGGCGTTGTTGGAAAAATATTGGGTACATCTTAAGGAGTTTGAATCTCAGGTTTGAGATGATTTGGTGGAGTTTTGAATTGAAAATTTGCATTAGAAGATGAACATGGAAAAAGATAATATGTGCATCACTGTGTTTCATTTGTGTATCACATGTATATATGTATGTGAGATACATGAGTCACAAAAGAAAAAAAAATTAAACTCGATTTTAACTACGAATTTTGATACCAAACCAGTCCAAATCACCTCCAATCTTGCTCAAATTTTGTATATTGCCTCATCTATACGTGTTTCAATAATTCCAACCATACCCATTGGAAAAAAATCTTTTTTGCCTAATATGTTTGATATTATATTTCATTGGTAATGAATTTTGGCTCCAAACTAGTCTAGCTCACCTTCAAACTTCGTCAAAAATTGTATATTATATCATCTATGCGTTTTCAACGAATCGCGACAATGCCCATTTTGAAAAAACTTTATTCGCCATATGTTTTTTGAATGTTGTATGTCATTGATAATTTTTTGGATATTTTTGGTAACATGACTAAAATGGTTAGTTATTGGTAAATAGTGTTTTTATTTGGTACATTCCCGTAAGATCCCCTTACTTATTTATACTACATTATAAACGTATTTACCCTTCCTAGGGAATAAATAATTAATTACATTAGCATATATAATTTACTATTTATATAAAAAAAATAATGTATTAGACTCCACTTTTATCATTTTTCTCTCCTCAATAGATAATTCTTTCAATTCAACGAAAGAGATTCTCATATTCCGTAGATTCGAGATATAGAAATTTTCCTTCCGTAGTTGTAGAAGTACTTAAAAACTGATGTCAATCAACATTTTTGTAATCATCAATATTTTTTTTGTCAACAATCACTAATATTTTTCATACATTTGAAACAATCAAAGCCAAAAAAAAATGAACACTTACTCTATCTCCCACAATGGCAATATTAAAGCTCAGGTAATATGCAGTTGTTATAAAACAAATATTGATTTAGATAATCAATGTTGATTCTTTATATATCATATTATTTACCCGTAAAACAGTGCAATTGAATTTATAATGTGGTTTATAGATAAGTGAATCGATTTAATCCCACAATGATAAATAAACTAAATGAAAAGTATAAGACTTTACGTTGAAATCGAAATAAACAACAGGTAGCCCGGTTCCGGGAGCATGGCTTGCAAAGACAGTGATAAATACAATATTAGAAAAAAAGTAAAGTACTATTTAACTTGAGAATAATGTGTAGCATAAGTTTTGCCAGAGATTTCGTGTGCTCCAATGGTTATTGAAACTACTATTTATAGTTATACCTACAGAACAAGGTCCTAGGATCAAGCCCCTATTAAATGATAATAATGAGGGTCATTGTGTAACGGCAGACCATAAATGCCAAAATTCTCTGCAACGGTTGTATATTCAATACTGAGGAATATTCTTCATTAAATGTCATATGGTGAAAAATATTCATTTGCTTCCTTTAACTGAAGTTGTTGTCCTCGGTCTTAGTTTCCACTCACTTCATCTTCTTTCTACCTCCAGTTTCACATGTCACACTATCATTCAAACATTTAATATAAATCAATTTTACCCTATGTACATATAGTGATACTTTCTCCAAGCATAAAAACATTCAATTCGAGTACATGGTCTGCAAATTCATTGATAATCTGTAAGCATATCCAATTACTTATCTCTATTTTTCTGATCATATGATTATGTTCTTTCGAATAAAATTAAATTGGAACTGGTCATAGTTCAGATCAACTCCATTTACAGCAATTAAAAAAAATTAAGGCTTTGAATTTAAAATAAAATTTTATAAAATTATTATTTATTTAGATTGAGTGTTGTTGCAAATAATTGCCAATATCTTTTTGAGTTTATATCTTAATTTTGAGGAAGTTTGATGAAGATTCAAGTTGGTTTTGGTTGAAATTTCATATTGAAACTCGAAGAAAAAGACATAAATAAATTATATATATTTTGTATATCGGGTATACAAACAACATCTAAAATGTACACAACTAACATAATTATATACAAATTATATATAAATTGTAGCTTATGAACGGATTTTGGACAACAAAAAAATTGTATTGCAGTTATATATAAATATTAGATTTGTTTATATATGTTATAAAAAAACTTTAGTTATTTCTTGAAAATAGAAAAACTTAGCTAAATTGGGTAAGTAATTTCAAATTTTTATATAAATCCAAAAAGATCCCTTTTTTACTTATATATGTAAAATTATAAACCTAATTATTATTAAGTATTAGTTAAGTTCTCATTTAGTTATCCAATAAAATTATATTTACCAATTGTATACAAAATAATCTCATCTCTCACTCAAAGGTCGCTTTTCTCGGTGATCTATCTACTATCATCGCCAAGTTATTCCCTTGGTTCCCAAGTCCTATTTCGTGTCATTTTTCTTTGCTTAAACAAAGAACTGAAGTAGTTGTTATAATAGCTTTCAATACTTAATTGTACTAATCAGTAAATTACTTCAATTATTTATCTATATATATATTCCCTTGATCTTTGTTCTCTTAGCTTTTTTTTTGTTTGGTGAACTAGATAATTATAAAATATAGAAAAATAGTTACATCATTGTTTTACAAGGGGGTTCACCCTGATTTTACGTAGAAAAACAGTTCCTAGGATGTCTGCCTGTAGTGCCTTATTTACAAACATCGGAGGAACTATCAAAATTTATGTCCTAGCAAAAGCCCTTTTCCCGGCTCCTTCCTTTGCGAGGAGGTCCGCCACTTGATTTTGTTTTTTGAAATCATGCCCTAGTGCTGGATTTCTCAGCTACTCCATCAATGACCTGCATTCAAAGATAATATAGTTATAATACATGTTTCCCTTATTTAGCTGTGATGACCCGACCAGTCGTCTCGTGAGTTACCGCTTCATTTTTCCCATTTTTGCTTCTTATTGCTTTGTCTATCAGTTCTATATGTGATCGGGTTGGTTGTCTCGGGTTCAAAAAGGATTTGGTAAGGTTTGAGACACTTAGTCTCTTTTAAGGAAGCTTAAGTTGGAAAAAGTCAACCGGATGTTGACTTATGTGTTAGAGGGCTCGAACGTGAATTCCGATGATTTGGATAATTTCGGGAGGTAATTTGGGACTTAGGAGCGTAATCGGAATGTGTTTTGGAGGTCCGGAGTAGATTTAGACTTGAATTGGCGAAATTGGATTTTTGTCGTTTTTCGGTTGATAGGTGAGATTTTGATATAGGGGTCGAAATGGAATTCTGAGAGTTGCAATAGTTCCGTTGTGTCATTTGAGATGTATGTGCAAAATTTTAGGTCATTCGGACGTGGTTTGGTTGGATTTTTTATCAAAAGCGTAATTCGGAAGAATTTGGAAACTTAGGCTTGAATCCGATGTGTTTTGGTTGATTCGATGTTGTTTGAGGTGTTTTGAAGATTGGTATAAGTTTGAATAAGGTTATGGGATATGTTTTTACTTTTGGTTGAGGTCCAGGGGGCCTCAGAGTGATTTCGGATGGTTGACGGAGAAGTTTGGAATTTTGGTGAGCAGCAGATTTTCTGCTTCTGGTATTTCCGCACCTGCGGATTGGGGACCGCATGTGCGATGCCGCAGATGCGAGGTAGAAGGCCGCAGAAGCGGAAGAAGGTGAGGTAGGCTATGACCGCAGAAGCGGTTGGGTAACCGTACCTACGATGGTGCAGGTGCGGAGATTGCATCGCAGATGCAGAAAGTTGAGAATAAGTGAAAAACCGCAGAAGCGGCTCTTGGACCGCAAAAACGGTACCACAGATGTGGTGGATTGACCGCATGTGCTAAAATGCATGGGTCAGAATGTATATATTTCTTCCTTCACGATTTTCAGAGGGTTTCACCATTTTTAAATGCGATTTCTGGAGCTTTGGGCAATTTAGAAGAGAGAATTCACTGAGACTTCATTGAGGTAAGGATTTTGGACCAAAAAACTCGTCCCTATGGTATTATTTAACGGATTAGAGCTATAACTAATGGAATTTAAGGGCTAAAATTAGGGAAAACTAGGGCTTGGTATTGGAGACCTAGACTTGAGGATTTGAGGGACCATTTGTGGTCAGATTTTAGTACTTTAGATATGTACGAACTCGTGGGGAGATGATGAATCTATTGATGTAAATTTTATCGTTTCTGAGACGTGGGCCCGGAGGTCGGGTTTTGGTAATTTCAGGATTTAAGTTGTAAATTGATTATTTTCGCTTGAGCTTCGTTCCCTTAGCATACTTTCACGTCGTGATTCTGATTTTGGATAGATTCGACGCGAGTAGAGGCCGATTCGAGGGGCAAAGGCACCGCGGGCAAGAGATTTGACCGGATTGAGGTGAGTAATGATTGTAAATGATGTCCCGAGGGTATGAAACCCCGGATTGCACATCGTTGTGCTATATTGAGGTGACACGCATGCTTGATGACGAGCATGTGGTCGTGCACTGTTGGGGATTGTGACTTAGTCCGTCCCGAATGACTATTTTACTGCGTATTTGACTGAAATCTATTTGTGAACACCATATTTTGGGTTGAATGCCATATTTGGGCCTGTGCCAACTATTTGAACCCTTAGGGAATTTTTATTGATATTTCCTCACTGTTTTGACTTTATACTTGAACTCAGTCATGCTATATTCCACTGTTTCCATAACTCAGTCATGATTACTTTGTTTTAACACTTAAATGATCTTTTAAATGATATTTTGGACTGAGAAACATGTTTTACTATTGCCTGAGTGGCTTGTGAGGATTTTGACTGAGTAAGGCCGAGGGCCTATGTTGTGAGGAAACATTGATTATGATTTTAAGGCCGAGGGCCTATGTTGTGAGGAAACACTGATTATGATTATGAGGTCGAGGGCCTGAGATACGTACGCCACGAAGTGGCTTGTTGATATGAGGCCGAGAGCCTAGTGATGATGCCACGAGATGGCTTGATATTGCGCTTGGGCCGTAAGGGGTCCCTCCAGGAGTCTGCACACCCCCAGTGAGCGCGGGTACCCATTGTGATGTGAGATATAGCCCGAGGGACTGGTATTATTCTGAAATATTGTCCGAGAGGCAGATTTATTGACATTGTGCCCGAGGGGCGAACCTTTATGTGCTTATCTTCCTTATTGCCTTTTATTTACCTGCTTAATTCTTAAAAAGGCCTTTTATGAAGTTAAAACTGAACTGAAGTGATTTTTACGTATCTTTACTGATTCACTATTTTACTGGCTTTTTACTGCTTCATTATAGCCTGTAATGTGTCTTACGTGATTTCTTGCTTTCAGTCTTTATTTATGATTATTACTCACTGAGTTGGAGTACTCACTTTACTCCCTGCATCTTGTGTGCAGATTCAGGCGTTGCTGATCCTGCTAGCGAGAGTTGAGAGCTCCCGGTAGACTTCAGAGTTCACGAGGTAGTTGCTTGGCGTCCGTAGTCCCATGTTTCTCCCCCTTATCTCATTTCTTTTCCCTTATTAGTGGCTTTGTAAAAGCTTTGTAGACTTTTCAGACTTGTGTTAGAATTTGTAGATGCTCGTGACTAGTGACACCTCGGTATCGGGCTATGTTGGGTTTTATTTCCGCAAACTGTAATGTTCACTGCTTACTCTTGGATTATTTACTACGTTTTAGACTTAATTCTTATTGTTTAACTGCTTAAAACTAAAATGGAAAAGTGTTAGCTGGCCTTGTCTTCACAAAAGGCGCCATCACGACCGAGTCCGGGTTTAGGGTCGTGACAAGTTGGTATCAGAATCTAGGTTACATAGGTCTCACGAGTCATGAGCAGGTTTTGTAGAGTCTCGCGGATCGGTACAGAGACGTTTGTATTTATCCTCGAGAGTCTACAGAACCTTTAGGAAAAACTTCATATTCTTGAGATTCTTGTCGTGCGAATTTGTTGATCCGAGTACTAAACTTCTGTCATTCTATTCTGTCACAAATAGTGAGGACACGCGCTACCAGTCAGGATGGACGACCACCAGTACCACCAGCTATGGCCACTAGAGGTCGAGGATGCGGTCTTGGTCGCGGTAGGGGCAGAGGTGTGGCCCGCACAGCAGCTAGAGCAGCACCTGCAGATCCACCAGCTGCCCCAGTTCAGGATCAGGTCCCAGTTATGGACGCTCCAGCAGCACCAGTTCAGGCACCAGCTGTGCCCATTGTTATTCCGGGTCTTCAGGAGACCTTGGCTCAGATGCTATCAGTTTGCAATGGCCTAGCTCAGGCGGTCTCAGCTACTACAGTCGCAACTACTTCTCAAGCTGGGGGAGGCAATCAGACTCCTGCCACTCGCACACCTGAGCAGGTCATGCAGGGACTTTAGACGCCTGGGGCACATCCAGCCCAGCCGGCTGAAGCTGCTTAGGACTATGTAGTTCCTGCCATGCCAAAGGACGAGCAGCGTAGGTTGGACAGGTTTGGTAGACTTCAGCATCCGACCTTCAGTGGTGCAGAGGGCGAGGATGCCCAGGGTTTCTTGGATAAGTGTCAGAGGATGCTTTGTACAACGGGTATTCTGGAGACTAGCGGGGTTACTTTCATAACTTATCAGTTTTCTGGAGCTGCCTTCACTTAGTGGGAGGCTTTTGAGAGGCGTAGGCCTGTTGGTGCAACACCCCTTACCTGGCGGCAGTTCTCCGTTCTCTTTCTGGAGAAGTATGTGCCATAGTCTCGTAGAAAGGAGCTACGTAGGGAGTTTGAATGGGTGCATCAGGCAGAGATGACTGTGACGCAGTATGAGATGAGGTTCTCCGAGTTAGCTCGTCATGCTATTTGGTTGGTTCCGACAGATAGAGAGAGGATTAGGAGGTTTGTTGATGGCCTCACTTATCAGCTTCGTATTCTCATGACCAGGGAGAGGGTGACTGGTGCTACTTTCGATGAGGTTGTGGATATTGCCTGTGAGATTGAGTCTGTTCGTCGCCAGGAGCGAGAGGAGAGAGAGGCCAAGAGGCCTCGAGGATCTAGTAGCTATAGTGGTGCTCCTTCGAGAGGTCAGTTTCAGCACCATAGAGACCGTCCATTCAGGCATGCTCAGCCAGCTCGCCCAGGTTATCGTGGGGCATCATCGGGTTATGGTTCTCACAGTTCTCATCAGGGCGAGTCATCACTTAGTACCCTTCCAGCTCAGAGTTCATCCTGTGCTCCATCAGTTCAGGGCTCTTCTATGCCAGGTGCATCTGCTAGTCACTCCAGTGCGAGGGGTTCCCTTCAGTCCCCTTCTCCAGTACCTGGGAGTTACTATGAGTGTGGAGAAAAGGGTCATATGTGGAGGCAGTGTCCTCGCCGTCTTGCGGGTTCATCTCAGTAGATGGGTCAGTTATTGGCTTCAGCGCCAATTACTTCACCACCACCTACCCATCTAGCTAGGGGTGGAGGTCAGTCAGCTAGGGGTCGCCTTAGAGGGGGAGGTCGCTCAGGTGGCGGTCAGGCCCGTTTTTATGCACTTCCGGCTAGACCAGATGTTATTGCTTCCGATGTTGTTATTGCAGGTATTGTTTCAGTCTGCCACATAGATGCCTCTGTATTATTTGATCCCGGTTCCTCCTTTTCTTATGTGTCATCATACTTTGCTCGTTATTTGGGTATGCCCTGTGAGTTTCTTGCTTCACATGTTCATGTATCTACCCCGGTGGGCGATACTATTATTGTAGACTGTGTGTAACAGTCGTGTGTGGTCACTATTGGGGGCTGGAGACCCGAGTGGATCTTTTATTATTATGTACGGTAGATTTCGATGTCATTTTAGTCATGGATTGGTTATCTCTGTGTCGTGCTATTCTGGACTATCATGCTAAGACAGCCACATTGGCTATACTGGGTGTGCCACAGATTGAGTGGCGAGGTTTGACTGATTATGTTACCAGTAGAGTAATCTCATTCTTGAAAGCCTAACGTATGGTTGGGAAGGGTTGTCTTTCGTATCTAGCCTTTGTGAGGGATGTCGGTGCAAAGACTCCCAGTATTGATTCTGTTCCAGTTGTGAGGGATTTTCCCGATGTCTATCCAGTAGGGATGTTGATTTTGGTATTGACCTGGTGCTGGGCACTCAGCCCATTTCTATTCCGCCATATCGTATGGCACCAGCGGAGTTGAAGGAGTTAAAGGAGCAGCTTCAGGAACTCCTTGATAAGGGGTTCATTCGGTCTAGTGTGTCACCTTGGGGTGCACCAGTTCTATTTGTGAAGAAGAAGTATGGCACTATGAGGATGTTCATTGATTATATGCAATTGAATAAAGTAACAATTAAGAACAAGTATCATTTGCCTCGCATTGATGATTTATTCGACCAGCTTCAGGGAGCGAGAATGTTCTCCAAGATTGATCTTCGTTCGGGTTATCACCAGTTGAAGATCAGGGACTCGGATATTCTTAAGACGGCTTTCAAGACCTGATATGGTCATTATGAGCTCTTGGTGATGTCTTTTGGGCTGACCAATGCCCTAGCAGCATTCATGCATTTGATGAACAGTGTGTTCTGGCCTTATCTCGACTCGTTTGTCATAGTCTTCATTGATGATATTCTGGTGTATTCTCATAGTCAGGAGGAGCACGCTGAGCATTTGAGAGTTGTGTTGCAGAGATTGAGGGAGGAGAAGCTTTATGCAAAATTCTCCAAGTATGAGTTTTGGCTTAGTTTAGTAGCTTTCTTGGGGCACGTGGTGTCCAGCGAGGGTATTCAGGTTGATCCAAAGAAGATAGAGGCGGTTCAGAGTTGGCCCAGATCGTCCTCAACCACATAGATTCGCAGTTTTATTGGTTTGGTAGGCTATTATCGTCGGTTTGTTCAGGGATTCTCGTCTATCGCATCACCCTTGATCAAGTTGACTTAGAAGGTTGCTTCATTGGTATGGTCGGATGAGTATGAGGAGAGCTTTCAAAAGCTCAAGACTGCTTTGACCACAGCTCCAGTGTTAGTTTTGCCATCAGCTTCAGGTTCATATACCGTGTATTGTGATGCTTCAAGAGTGTGTATTGGTTGTGTTTTGATGCAAAAGGGTAGAGTTATTGCTTATGCTTCTCATCAGTTGAAATCCCATTACAAGAACTACCCCGTTCATGATTTGGAGATGGCTTCCATAGTTCACGCATTGAAGATTTGGAGGCATTACTTGTATGGTGTGTCGTGTGAGGTGTTTACTGATCATCGTAGCCTCCAACACTTGTTCAAGTAGAAGGATCTTAATTTGAGGCAACTGAGGTGGTTGGAGTTGCTAAAGGATTATGATATCACTATATTGTACCATCCGAGAAAGGCCAATGTGGTGGCTAATGCTTTGAGCCGAAAGGCGGTGAGTATGGGGAGTTTGGCATATATTCCAGTTGGAGAGAGACCTCTTGCAGTTGATGTTCAGGCCTTGGCCAATCGGTTCATGAGGTTAGATATTTCGGAGCCCAGTCGGGTATTGGCTTGTGTGGTTTCTCAGTCTTCCTTATATGATCGCATCAAAGTGCGCCAGTATAATGATCCGCATTTGCTTGTCCTTAAGGACAGAGTAAAGCA
This sequence comes from Nicotiana sylvestris, assembly GCF_000393655.2. Taxonomy (NCBI): domain Eukaryota; kingdom Viridiplantae; phylum Streptophyta; class Magnoliopsida; order Solanales; family Solanaceae; genus Nicotiana; species Nicotiana sylvestris. The sequence goes on from NC_091059.1 coordinate 57,772,887, forward strand.
TGATGATGCCAGGGATATGACTATTGGTGATGATGGGGTGTTGACGATGCAGGGCCGGATATGTGTGCCACATGTAGATGGGTTTCGGGAGTTGATTCTGGAGGAGGCCCATAGCTCGCGGTATTCCATTCATCCGAGTGTCACAAAGATGTATCATGATTTGAGGCAACATTATTGGTGGAGAAGAATGAAGAAGGATATTATGGTATTTGTAGCTCGGTGTCTCAATTGTCAGCAGGTGAAATATAAGCATCAAAGACCGGGTGACTTGGTTCAGCGGATGGATATTCCCGAGTGGAAGTGGGAGAGTATCACTATGGACTTTGTAGTCGGGCTTCCACGGACTTTGAAGAAGTTCGATGTTATTTGGGTGATCGTGGATCGGCTGACCAAGTCTGCGCACTTCATTCCTGTGTGTACTACTTATTCTTCAGAGCGGCTGGCAGAGATCTATAACCGGGAGATTGTTCGATTGCATGGTGTCCCATTTTCCATCATCTCAGATAGGGGCACTCAGTTTACTTCGCAGTTTTGGAGGTTTGTGTAGCGAGAGTTGGGCACTCAGGCTGAGTTGAGCACAACTTTTCACCCTCAGACGGACGGGCAATCCGAGCGCACTATTTAGATATTGGGGGACATGTTGCGTGCTTGTGTCATTGATTTCGGAAGGTCATGGGATCAATTTCTACCGCTTGCAGAATTTGCTTATAACAACAGCTACCAGTCGAGTATTCAGATGGCTCCATATGAGGCCTTGTATAGGAGGCGGTGTAGATCTCCGTTGGTTGGTTCAAGCCGAGTGAGGCTAGGCTATTGGGGACAGACTTGGTGCAGGATGCTTTAGAACAGATGAAGGTAATTCAGGAGAGGCTTCGTACAGCGTAGTCGAGGCAAAAGAGATACACCGATTGGAAGGTGCGGGATGTGTCCTACATGGTTGGCGAGAAGGTTTTGTTGAAGGTTTCGCCCATGAAGGGTGTCATGAGATTTGGGAAGAAAGGTAAATTGAGTCCTCGGTTCATTGGACCTTTTGAGGTGCTTCGAAGGATTGGGGAGGTGGCTTATGAGCTTGCTTTGCCACCTAGCTTGTCGAGTGTGCATCCGGTATTTCATGTTTCTATGCTCCAAAGTATATTGGGGATTCATCTCATGTTTTGGATTTAAGCACGGTTCGGTTGGATGGTGATTTGACTTATGATGCGGAGCCAGCAGCTATTTTGGAGCATCATGTTCGAAAGTTGAGATCAAAGGACGATATAGCTTCAGTGAAAGTGCATTGGAGAGGTCAGACCATGGAGGAGGCTACCTGGGAGACCGAGCGGGAGATGCGGAGCAGATATCCTCACATGTTTGACGCTTCAAATATGTTTCTTGACTCATTTGAGGACGAACGTTTGTTTAAGTTGGGGAGGATGTGATGACCCGGTCAGTCGTCTCGCGAGTTTCCGCTCTGTTTTCCCTATTTCTGTTTTTTATTGCTTTGTTTATCGGTTCTATATGTGATCAGGTTGGTTGGCTCGGGTTCAGAAAGGATTTGGTAAGATTTGAGACACTTAGTCTCTTTTGAAGAAGCTTAAGTTGGAAAAGGTCAACCGGATGTTGACTTATGTGTTAGAGGGCTCGGACGTGAGTTTTGATGATTCAGATAGTTTCGGGAGGTGATTTGGGACTTAGGAGCGTGATCGGAATGTATTTTGGAGGTCCGGAGTAGATTTAGGCTTGAATTGGCGAAATTGGATTTTTGGCATTTTCCGGTTGATAGGTGAGATTTTGATATAGGGGTCGGAATGGAATTCCGAGAATTGTAGTAGTTGTTTTATGCCATTTGGGATATGTGTGCAAAATTTTAGGTCATTCGGACGTAGTTTGGTTGGACTTTTGATCAAAAGCGTAATTAGGAAGAATTTGGAAACTTAGGCTTGAATCCGATGTGTTTTGGTTGATTCGATGTTGTTTGAGGTGTTTTTGAAGATTGGTATAAGTTTGAAAAAGGTTATGGGATATGTTTGTACTTTTGGTTGAGGTCTCGGGGGCCTCGGGGTGATTTCGGATGGTTGACGGAGAAGTTTGGAATTTTGGTGAGCTGTAGATTTTCTGCTTCTGGTATTTCCGCACCTGCGGATTGGGGACCGCAGGTGTGATGCCGCAGATGCGAGGTAGAAGGCTGCAAAAGCAGAAAAAGGTGAGGTACGTTGTGACCGCAGAAGCAGTTGGGTAACCGCACCTGCGATGGCGCAGGTGCGGAGATAGCATCGCAGATGCGAAAAGTTGAGAATAAGTGAAAAACCGCAGAAGCGGCTCTTGGACCGCAAAAGCGGTACCGCAGGTGCGAAAATGCCTGGGTCAGAATGTATATATTTCTTCCTTCGCGATTTTCAGAGGGTTTCACCATTTTTAAACGCGATTTCTGGAGCTTTGGGCAATTTTGAAGAGAGAATTCAAGGAGACTTCATTGAGGTAAGGATTTTGGACCAAAAAACTCGTCTCTATGGTATTATTTCACGGATTAGAGCTATAATTAATGGAATTTAAGGGTTAAAATTGGGGAAAACTAGGGTTTGGTATTGGAGACCTAGACTTGAGGATTTGAGGGTCCATTTGTGGTCGGATTTTAGTACTTTTGATATGTATGAACTCGTGGGGAGATGAGGAATCTATTGATGTGAATTTTATCGAATTCCAAGACGTGGGCCTGGGGGTCGGATTTTGGTAATTTCGGGATTTAAGTTGTAAATTGATTATTTTCGCTTGGGCTTCGTTCTCTCGGCATATTTTGACACCGTGATTCTGATTTTTGATAGATTCGACGCGAGTAGAGGCCGATTCGAGGGGCAAAGGCGTCGCAGGCTAGAGATTTGACTGGATTAAGGTGAGTAATGATTGTAAATGATGTCCCGAGGGTATGAAACCCCGGATTGGACATCGTTGTTCTATATTAGGGTGACGCACACGCTTGATGACAAGTGTGGGGTCATGAATTGTTGGGGATTGTGACTTAGTCCATCTCGAATGACTATTTTACCGCGTATTTGACTGAAATCTATTTGTGAACACCATGTTTTGGCTGAATGCCATATTTGGGCCTTGTGCCAACTATTTCAACCCTCAGGGGATTTTTCTTGATATTTTCTCACTGTTTTGACTTTATACTTGAACTCAGTCATGCTATATTCCACTGTTTTCATAACTCAACAGTGATTACTCTGTTTTAACACTTAAATAATCTTTTAAATGACATTTTGGGCTGAGAACCATATTTTACTATTGCCCGAGTGGCTTGTGAGGATTTTAACTGAGTAAGGCCGATGGCCTATGTTGTGAGGAAACACTGATTATGATTATGAGGCCGAGGGCCTGAGATATGTACGCCACGATGTGGCTTGTTGATATAAGGCCGAGAGCGTAGTGATGATGCCACGAGATGGCTTGATATTGCGCTTGGGCCGTAAGGGGCCCCTTCAGGAGTCTGCATACCCCCAGTGAGTGCGGGTACCCATTGTGATGTGAGATATAGCCCGAGGGGCTGGTATTATTCTGAGATATTGCCCGAGGGGCAGATTTGTGGACATTGTGCCCGAGGGGCGAACCTTTATGTGTTTATCTTCCTTATTGCCTGTCATTTACCTGCTTAATTCTTAAAAAGGCCTTTTATTAAGTTTAAATTGAACCGAAGTGATTTTTACATATCTTTACTGATTCACTATTTTACTGGCTTTTTGCTGCTTCATTATATCTTGTAATGTGTCTTACGTGATTTCTTGTTTTTAGTCTTTATTTATGATTATTACTCACTGAGTTGGAGTACTCACTTTACTCCCTGCACCCCGTGTGTAGATTCAGAGGTTGCTAATCCTGCTAGCAAGAGTTGAGAGCTCCCAACAGACTTCGGAGTTCATGAGGTAGCTGCTTGGCGTCCGCAGTCCCGTGTTTCTCCCCCCTTATCTCATTTCTTTTCCCTTATTAGTAGCTTTGTAAAAGCTTTGTAGACTTTTCATACCTGTGTTAGAATTGGTAGATGCTCGTGACTAGTGACACCCCGGTATCGGGCTATGTTGGGTTTTATTTTCGCAAACTGTAATGTTCACTGCTTACTCTTGGATTATTTACTACATTTTATACTTAATTCTTATTGTTTAACTACTTAAAACTGAAATGGGAAAGTGTCGGTTGGCCTTGTCTTCACAAGAGACGCCATCATGATCGGGTCCGGGTTTAGTGTCGTGACATTAGCATTCTTACAACCTGTTCAAACTTAGTGAATATTTGTAGAGATGTGAGTTTGTGTTCGAGGGCTAATGTGAGACCCTTCCATAGAGCTTGGAGTTCAGCCTCTAGGCCGGTAGTATGCAGTAAGCCTCTCATATATCCTAGTACCCAGTCACCCCTGCTATTCCTAATGACACCCCCAATTCCTCATACTCTTGATTTTGGGCATGCAACCCCATCAGTATTGAGCTTGTATGAGCAAGTAGGAGGTGGCTTCCAATTGATGTGGATTTCTGTTGTTTCACCTTTATCCCTGGGTTGCACAACCACATAGTAGTATTTTGTGGCTCTAGCAATGGTTTGTTTAATAGGGAAAAAGTTCTTTTATTCTAAAAAAAGTTGTTGTTTCTTGTGAGCCATAGGCCCTAAAAACAGAATGGTAGAAGGGATTTCCAATTGATAGCATTGTTAAAATGCATATTCTTGACCTTGTGCCATATATCCTCCCAGTGTATCATTGAGAACACAAGGTGTGGATGAGAGGTCTTGTTAGTACACTTCAGTGTTATGGACTGCTAAAATGCTCTTGCATTTGAGCATTCAAAGAAGATATGGTTGATATCTTCCACTCTAAAGGAGCATAAATGACATATTGGGCTAACATTTAAGCCTATGTTGTTTAAGTGCTTGGTAGTGGGGTGTCTGTTATGTTGCATCATCCAGGTAAAGAACTTAATCTTGTTTGGGACTCTTAGCTTCCAAATCCAGTTGAAGGTATCATCATGGTTGGGGTTGGAGTTCATCTCAAAGCTAATCAGGTTGTAGGCAGGTTTGGAGCTTAAAAGCACATTGCCATTGAGGTTCTAGATGAGCTTATCCTCAGAGTTGGTAGAAATAGGGATGAAGGTGGATTGAATAACACACTTAATGTCCCTAGGAATGGGGTAGTGAATAGCATCAAAGTTCCATTCCCCATTGTTGAGGATGGAGTTAATCTTAATGGTCAAGTTATAATTTTGCCAAGGCCCCTGGAGGATTGTGTTGAGGGGTTGCACATTAGGGATTGATAGTAGGCTATAACTGTGTATTTTGGACACTTTTTGCACTCTAAATTGGCTGTACTTTACTAGTGTTTGAGCATTAAATGGTAGTAAATTGTGCTGATTGAGTACTTTATACTTTGCAGGAGCAATTCTGGGCTACAATGAGGTTAATGAGCGTTTTGAGCTAATTTGGAGCGTTGAAGGCCAAGTAAATGCTTGTGGAGTAAATTGGGAGTTTGTTCAAGGATCGAAGGTGGTTAACGCACTTAAAAAGAAGAACGAAGAAAAGTGCAGAAAATTGCCCAGGTGCGCGGCTGCGCACTGGGCCGTACAAGTCAGGTAGAAACTGGCCAAAGTGCGCGACCAGATGCGTGGTCACCTGCCCAAGTGCGCGACCGCACACGTCCTTCCGAGAAAAACTATTCTAGGGCTAAAATTGTAATTCCAGAGGTGACTTTCCCTGACCGATATGAAGCCCAACTCGCCCAAAAAGAGGTTATCTTGGTTTTTAGAAGAACATTGAAGGCAAGAACAGGCAAGGAACAAGATGGAAGATTCGGAAACGAGTGTTTATCTTTCTCCTTCCCCTTTTTATCATTGATGATGAATTTTTATATTGTGATTGTGAAAACAATTATGAGTATCTAAACTCTTTACTCTAGGATTTTATGGAACCTCTTGAAGGATGAAATTTTATTGCATTTAATATAAATTTGCCATTGGATTTTCTCTGCTTGTTCAACTACCTGATTATTGTGGTCGATTGAAGAGCCCTCAATTGGCTATGCCTATTTAGTGTGTATTACTTGGAAAAGGGTACATATTTAGGTAGTTGTTGAACAACATCACTCTTAACATATATGCGGGATCAATACGAAGGGTTTAAAGGTGGTATTAGGAATAACAAAACCTTGGTGCGATCTTAGTGAGCGGTAAACTAATGCTAGCTAGCGCAGTTCAAAAGAATACGTTTAGTAAATTGTTGTATCTGCTCGGAAGAGAATTACGACACCTAAAGTGCTCATGATCGGTAGAGAGTATCTAGGCGAATTTATAGGACACGTAACAGAGAAGATTACGACAAGAGGGGAAATCGTAACCTTAGACCTTTCCAATCTTGTCTACAACAGTTGCTTTGTTAGTAGTAAAATTACATCTTTTTAATTACCTTGTTATTAGTTAGTAAAAACTCAATTCATTATTCAATATTTTTAAAAGTTGATTACTTGGATTCTTGTGAAACTAAAAGTTGTAATTAGTATGTTAATTCCCTGCGGGATTCGACTCCGGACTTATAAACCGGATTATATTTGTAATGACCGCTAAGTTATTTTTATAAGGCATAGTTGGGCGTGATCACATTTTGGCGTCGTTGCTGGGGAATTTAACAACGTTATTAATTGCAACTAAAAGAAGAACTAGAATTCTTAGTGTAGTCAATTTTCTTCATTTGAAATTAAATACATTGAAATTCTAACGTTTTTAGTCTTGGGTGTTACAGGTGCATGCCTAGAAACTCCTCAAGAGCTGGTGAATTGTTCGAAGCAATATCAGATCCTTAGAAAGTTTTTAAGGCACTAAATCATGCAAATATGAAGGACAAACAACAATAGAACTCAACAGAACGAATCGAACTTGACATGGATGACATAATAGAAAATCCAAACAACAGAAATAATGCGAATGACCCGAACAATCAGGGTGTGGCACCTCTTGTGCCAGAAGCAGCCTTGTATGATTGGGCACAACCCACCGTCAAAAATCTGGCAACCGCAATTACAGCCCCTTAGATACAAGTGGAATCATTTCAAATCACAAACAACATGCTACATTTGTTGCAGAACAAGGGACTGTTCTCAAGGTCTTACATTGAAGATCCTCAACAGCATCTGAAAATTTTCTATCGATATGTGTCACGCAAAGGCAACCAAATATGATACCGGAAGCAATAAAGTTGTTGTTGTTTTCATTCTCGGTGACGGGAGAGGCTCAGACTTGGATCAATTCACTCCCATAAACACTATCACTACTTGGGAAGAATTAGTTAAGCAATTTTTGAACAAGTTCTACCTACCCAATAAGACTGCCAAACAAGTTGATGAGATATTGAGCTTCAGGCAGAGACCAGCTGAAACATTGCAAGAAACGTGGGAAAGGTTCAAAGGTATGCTGGTTAAGTGTCCACATCACGGCATTCCAGATCAGATGTTGGGGTAAAGGTTCTACACGGGATTGGCAGATATCTTGAAGGCCAATGTTGATGCTTCAGCATGTGGAGCATTTTTGAGCAAATCATTCAGAGAATGAAATATCTTACACGATAAAATGGCTCAAAACTAAGGATGGATGGCAAGAGACTCTACGATCACTCCTATCATTAACTCAGTAGCTTTGGAATCAAACAACTCCATAGCCGAGAATATGGCCACTCTGATGATGCAAATGAGTATCATCACCAAAACGATTGATGAATCGGGCTAGAAGCAGCAGGTACACATCGTTAACATGACTAATAAGGGCTTATATACACCACGCATTAACCAACCATATGTATGCTCGTGGAGTGCTGAAAGTGACAATTAAAATTATCAGGAAAATATGAATTATGTGGCCAACTATGAAGGACAGAGGCAAGGTGGTCAGAATTGAGGGCAACAGAATCAGCAGTATAGACCAGCACAACAACAGTATAATAATGGCAACAATCTTGGAGCTATGCGACCCCAGGGTCAAGTTGTGCCTTACTAAAGGCAACAAGGATACAATCAGCAAAATCAGCAGCTAGCGTATCATCAGCCTTAACAACAACGAATAGTGAGAGAAGAGGATGGGTTGTCTGAAATTAAAGGAATGTTGCAAAAACTGATTGGGTTCAATGGAAAAATGCAAGAGAAAGTTGAAGCACATGACTCAGCAATAAAAGGCATTGAGATTCAATTAGGGCAGTTATCCATGGCTTTGAATAATCGTCCTCAAGGGACGTTACCTACAGACACGCATGTCAATCCAAAAGAGCAGGGCCCAAAGCAGCTTATGGCGGTGAGTCTAAGAAATGGTAGAGATCTTGATCTAGAGCAAGAAATTGCTCGTGAAAGCCAACCAACTGAAATACTTGTGCCAGTACCAATTGAGGTAGATGATTCAATAGGGCTAACAGAGGTGACGGTACAACATATACCAGTAGAATCAAGCAAAGAAAAAGAGGTTGTGAAGGAAACTTAGTTAGGGCAAGAGAAGGCAGTAGAAACAGTGCTCGAGCAGGTTCAAACTCAAATCATAGGAAAGAAGCAGCCTCCAGCACCCTTCCCCCAGAGATTGGTTAAATATCAGAAGGATGAACAGTATAAAAAATTCATAGAGATGTTGAAGCAAATCCAGGTGAACATTCCATTGATTGACGCCTTGAAGGAGATGCATGGTTATGCAAAATGATGAAGGACTTGATGTCTCGTAAGTTCGACTTTCAAGACTTGGCCACTGTTACACTGACTCAGACATGTAGTGTTGTCGTGACGAGACCCATAGCTGAGAAGTTGTCCGACCCAGGGAGTTTCACGATCCCATGCACAATAAGCAACTATGCTTTAGCTAAAGCACTATGTGATTTGGGGGCGAGCATAAACTTGATTCCCTTGGCTATCTATAAAAGGTTAGGCATTGTTAGAGCAAGACCCACATCCATGTTACTACAGCTAGCCGACCGAACGGTGAAAAGGCCATCAAGTATACTTGAATGTGCTGGTGAAGGTTGGAAAGTTTGTGTTTTCGGTAGATTTTGTCATTCTGGACTGTGGGGTTGACGAGGAGATTCCCATAATTTTGGGAAGGCCATTCTTATCCACTGGGAGAGCTCTCATGGTTGAACGGTGAAGAGATAACGTTCAATGTGCAGAAGTCTATGCAGCGACCCAATGAGTTTGCTAACTGCTATTTGATAGAAGTTGTGGATGTGATTTTAGAGGAGAAAGATGAGGCTCTGAACGCAAAAGACCCTCTAGTAGCTTGCCTCATGAACTTAGAAGAGGTAGATGATAAGGACTTGGCAGAGTGGATTTTGGCCCTTAAAGGTCAAGGGTACTGGAAAAAAGAGCTCGAATTCAAGCCTTTACATTTAGAAGAAAGAAAGACCCCTCCAGCTAAGCCATCAATTGAAGAGCCACCATAGTTGGAGCTAAAATCGCTACTGTCGCACCTCAGGTATGCCTTCTTTGGACCTAACTCAACTTTACATGTTATTATCTTATCTAGTTTGTTAAATGTGCAGGCAGAACAACTTTTGTAGGTGTTAATGGAGTTCCAAACTGCAATTGATTGGACCATTACAGATATTAAGGGTATCGGCTTGGCATTTTGTATACATAAGATCTTACTAGAAGATGTGCACAAACTTTCTAGAGAACATCAACGAAGGCTGAACCCCAACATGAAAGAAGTGGTGAAGAAAGAAGTGATCAAGTGGCTAGATGCGGGAATCATTTTCACCATATCTAATAGTAACTGGGTCAGCCCAGTTCAGTGTGTGCCAAAGAAAGGTGGAATGACTGTAGTGCAAAATGAGAACAATGAGTTGATCTCAACAAGAACGGTCACAGGATGCCAAACTATAGAAGATTGAACAAGGCCACCCAAAAAGACCATTTTCCCCTGCCGTTCATTGATTAGATGTTAGATAGATTGGCTGGGAGGTCCCACTTCTGCTTTCTGGATGGATACTCGGGGTATAATCATATCTCTATTACCTCGGAATATAGAGAGAAAACATCATTCACCTGTCCATATGGCATCTACGCTTTCCGTAGAATGATGTTTGGCATATGCAATGCACCCGCCACATTCCAAAGGTGCATGATGGACATCTTCACAGATATGGTAGAGGAAATAATGAAGGTTTTCATGGATGACTTCTCAGTGTTGGGAATTCATTCGATGATTTCCTTATGAATTTGAAAAGAGTATTGAAGAGGTGTATGGAGACTAATCTGGTACTAAACTGGGAAAAATGTCATTTTATGGTATAAGAAGGTATAGTCATGGGGCACCTAGTGTTGAGTAAGGGCATTGAAGTGGATCGCGCAAAGGTTGATGTAATAGAATAGGTGCCACCACACACTTCTGTTAAGGCAATAAGAAGTTTCCTAGGCCACGCCGGTTTCTATAGGAGATTCATAAAAGATTTTTCCAAAATTGCTAACCTGTTGTGTAAATTGCTTGAAAAAGATCACCCTTTTGTGTTTTCTAATGACTGCAGGGTAGCTTTTGAGGAATTGAAGAAGAGGCTGGTGTCTGCACCTATCATAGTTGCACCCGACTAGGAGCAACCATTTGAGCTGATGTGTGATGCAAGCAACTTTGCAGTGGGAGCAGTTCTTGGGCAGCAAAAAGATAAAGTCATACATCCAATCTACTATGCAAGTAGAACCTTGAGTGGTGCTCAACTAAATTACATAGTGACCGAGAAGGAGATGCTAGTAGTGGTGTTCGCATTTGACAAATTCAGGTCATACATGATAGGCTCTAAGGTAATTGTTTATACTGACCATGCTACTCTCATGTACTTAATTGAGAAGAATGAGTCAAAGCCGCGCCTGATTCGATAGGTGCTACTGCTGCAAGAATTTGACTTGGGAATTCGTGACCAAAAGGGAATGGAGAATCAAGTGGTTGATCACTTATCTAGGCTGGAAGGAGTAGAGAAGATGATGGAGGTGGAAGAGATTGCAGAGACTTTCCCGGATGAACAATAGTTGGCCACGAGCCTTGAGGTAGCGCTATGGTATGCATACATTGCAAACTACCTGGCTAGTGGTATTGTCCCCAATGACCTTTCCTTTGTCCAAAAGAAAAAGTTCTTTCGTGACTGTCGCATGTATTATTGGGATGAGCCTTATCTGTTCAGGATTTGTGTTGATAACATAACCCGGAGATGTATCCCCGAGATAGACCAATCTTCTATTTTATAGGCTTGTCAAGAATCCCCATATGATGGCCATTTCGGGGGAGTAAGGACAGCGGACCGGGAATATTTCTCACCGACATGAGATGCCTATGAATCCAATTTAGGAGGTAGAAGTGTTTGATGTATGGGAAATCGATTTCATGTGGCCTTTTGTTAGCTCATATGGCAACAAATACATACTCGTAGTCGTGGACTATGTGTCAAAATGGGTGGAAGCTGCAACACTCCTTACAAATGATGCAAAGGGATTCATTGGTTTCCTGAGAAAGAATATATTCACCCAATTTGGCACTCCAAGGGCAATAATCAGTGATGGAGGCACTCACTTCTGCAACCGAGCTTTCGCAAAATTGTTAGAAAAATATGGTGTACGCCACAAGGTTGCCACCCTATATCACCCACAAACGAGTGGGCAAGTGGAAGTTTTGAATAGAGAGATAAAGAGCGTTTTGACAAAGACCGTGAATGCTACAAGAACAGATTGGCGATAAAGTTAGATGATGCACTCTAGGCCTATCGTACCACTTTCAAAATGTCGATTGGCATGTATCCATATATATTGGTATTTGGGAAGGCGTGTCACTTACTAGTGAAGTTGGATCATAGAGCTTTGTGGGCATTATGGTAGTTAAATCTCGATATAGAAGAGGCGGGTACAAGTAGAGTCACAGAGTTGCACGAGCTTGATGTGTTTCTCTACCATGTTTTTGAGAGCACAAGACTATACAAGGAGAGAATAAAGATGATGCATGACAAAAATATTTTTGAGCGGGGATTTAAACCTGGAGATGTGGTATTGCTATACAATTCAAGATTGAGGTTGTTTTCGGGCAAGTTAAAGTCAAGATGTTCAGGACCATTTCGTATGGTAGAGATGCATTCAACTGGAGCCGTCGAGATTACATCAGAAGATAGCTCCCGCAAGTTCAAAGTTAATAGGCAAAGGCTAAAACATCATCAAGGCATGGTTGAGGAAGATAAAATTATCTCAACCTTTTACATGAAAGATCCTTGATAAGGGATAGCCCAAGTCGTGCTGTGACATTAAATCATGCGCTTCTGGGAGGCAACCCATGGGTTTTTTGTAATTCGTCGTGCCGCGACGTTAAATCAAGTGCTTCTTGGGAGGCAACCAAATGTTTTTTGTGTTTTCCTTTATTTTTCGTGTTTGATTTTGAATTGTGGAAGTATTGATAGGTTTATCAATGTTGCAGGGATGAAATTGTGCGGGTTATAATGACTCGGGGTGAAGAAATCAATTTGAAGAGGGGCCAAAAGTAGCTCAAGTTGAAAAGCTGAAAAAAAATCAAACGTGCGCGGCCACGCATTGATCATGCATATGGCCGTGCATTTTCAGACCCTACTGCCACATAAGCGCGAGCGCACACCGACTGAGCATTGGACGCCCGTTTTGTAGGGTATTTAAATAGTTATTTATTTTGTTTTTTCTTTCTTTGTTTTTATTTTTAAAATACCCTGACCCCCCCTCCCTTTCTGCTAACCTAAAAACCCTGACCCCTCTTCTCTAAACCCACAGATTCGAACAACCCCTTCCCAACCTCCCCCAATTTTTTTCCAAAAAAAAAATCAAACCCTACCCCCTTCCGCTCATCTCTTCTATTCCATAACTTCCTTTTTCTCTCATATTTTCTCTTTTGCTTTCTTTCTTATTATCCCCAACCCAAATTTTCACAAGTTCCCTCAGGTAAGTGATATTTTTTTTCCGTCTTAATTTAGTTTAATTTCTTTGCTTTTTCTTGAATTGTAGTAGATTTCTTTGCTTTTTCTAGTTATACTTGTTTGTATGTTGGGGTAATAGTCGAATTTTACCATTATGGGTTACGTTCAACATTGGTATATTTATGGTTGAATTGAGGTTATAAAATTGTTGTTTGGGATTTCAGGTGAACTGTGCACATCAGATGTTTGTATAAATGCCACAATGAGTTCGAGAATGTAATTTTATTACCAAGTGTGCTAGTGAAGTCTGAGTAACAACTCTTGGTTCACACATCGTGCCTTTCGCTGATAGTGGTATTTGTTTCAGGTAGTATGACGCCTTCCAAGAAATGAAGAACCACAGGTGCCTCCTCCAGTGGTTACACAGGCTCATACCGACCGCGTGCTTCAACTAATGCTCGCCAGTATGATAGTACCAAGTTTGTATCCAGCGCGGTCCAGGAATGTTTTGGTCATAAGCCCTCCAAGAAATCGATACCGGAGAGGGGAATTGATATGGGGTCCCTCCAAAATGACCACCCAATATGTATTGTGAATTGGTTTGGCACGGGCTGGGTATATTGTTTGAAGAACCTGACGAAGTCAATTTAATGATTGTTTGGGAGTTTTACGCGAACTGCCCGGAACATGTGAACCATGTCTTCACGGTGCGAAAGAAGAGTGTGGACGCATCCATAGAGGCCATTTGGAGGGCTTACCGGTTGCCAGTGTTTGGGGAAGATCCTGAAGCGGAGGACTACTGTGACACCTATGTCGTGGAATTTGTTCTTTAGAACAATATGTGTGCCCAACAAGGAAATAATATGGATTACGCCGGGGCAGAAGTTTCATTCGGCATCGCTTACCTTTGAAGGGAAGTGTTGGCTCTACGTCATCAATAGATGCTTGCTGCCTTCTTCCAATACCACTGAGGTGAATGGTCCCCGGGCTGCACTGATCTGGTGTTTTATCAATGGCCATGATTTTGATGCGGCTAAGGTCATTCACGATGAGATGTTCATTTGTTGTCCAGTGCAAAGGTATGGGTTCTTTTTTCCATCCTTAATCACTAGATTATGTCGTGCGGCACATGTACCGGAATACAGGGACTTGGATAGGAAAGTAAAAAAAAAATAGAAGTTCTGGGCTGATAAAGTGGTAATTTGGAAGGACCATGTTGCACATGTTGAGGCAAATAGCAACGAGTCTAATGCTCCATAAGAAGGTAATGAAGGGAAAGCTATGGTTGTGGCTGCTTCACCCCACACGAGCAGGTTGTTAAGGGAACCTCAGTTGTTGGATTGGACACGAGAATGACGGCCTTAGAGCAGGAAATAGCGGGGATACGTACTTCTGTCACGAACTTGGGAGCTCGAGTGGATGCCCTTGCTACCCAAAATGCCAAATCTGAGAGGAAGGTCATGGCATGGCTGCGTGCGCTTGGCAGGGCCTACCATCTTGACCCCGGCATTGTCTTCGACGAGGACTGACTTTATCAGGGAAGTTTCCTTTACCTTACATTTTTCTTGGTGTAACATGGGTACATGCCACCATTTAAAGTGGGGAGTGGGGGATATGTTGTATTTATGTTGTATATATATATATAGTAATGTATATTAGTTTTATTAGTTTGGTTAGTTTGAGTAGTACAAACGAAAAAAAATATGAAAAATTCAAATTTTCGACTTTTTCCGACGATGGATATCACTTGACGAGTTTCTTGAGGGATTAAAGTCTAAAGAAAAAAAAGAAAGAAAAAGATAAAAAGATTTTCTTTTGTTGGTAGTATATCAATTCCCCCTGGTTTTTCTTTGGGCTGCGGTTCTTTTCCAAGGGTTTCGTTTGAATCGGATGTAGTTAGTTTTATTTTTTAGAAGTATGAACCCTTGGGCTATGGGCTGAAATGAAAACAAGGTCTCTTAACTTCGTTATGCCTTGAGAATAGCGAGTAATTTAGTGTGACGCTTAAGCTCAGTTGTTGACTCTTCTATAAGTGCCTTAAATAGTATGTTCTTAACTTGGCTTAAGTGTTTTGACTAGAGTGTTTTTGATGATCCATTCTTGAGTGAGTCATGTGCCATGTGCATGTGAGGTTTGTTGTATTGTGTGCATTACATCTGATGTCTAACAGTTGCCCCGTGTGTTTGCAAAGTGTAATAGTAGTTTTGTTCAGTCTAGGAAGTGACATCAGCATTTCTTTGTTGAGCCATTGATATGCTTTTACCACCTAATTGCTATGTACCTTAGTTAACCCCTTTGAGCCTGTAATCATGTTTTGTTGGCAATCACATTACAAGCCTTACCCTTTTTATTTGAATTGAACATCTATTTGAACCATTTACCTCCCATGAGCACTTAAAAATTGTTATGATCTTTATAAAAGTTGAAGTATGGGGTGGTTGGTTTGGCTTTTGAGTGGAACTATAAAATAAGGAGAAGGGTGCAATGTTTTGAAAAAAAAAGTAAGAGTCACATGCATTGAAGAAGTAAGAGTTGTATTGTTGTGAAAATAGTGGTGACTCTTGATGAAAAGGTGCATAATTAATTGGGAGTTAATGTATACTAATTTGAATGTGCAGTATGGTTTGACATAAATGTGGGGTTTCAACTGCTAAAGTGTATGTATTAAAGTACTTAGGGAGGTATAGTCACTCTTACATCTAAATGTATCCTACCCGTCTCGCAGCCTACATTACAACCAGTTAAAAGTCCTACTTGATCCTTGACTGAATGAACTTAATTAGTAAAGTAGTACACTACGGGCAAGCCTATGGTGCATTTGTTGTGGCATATGAATGTCGTTTCTGCGAGTGAGTGAATTCTGTCTATCTTGGAGTTCCTAATTGTTCTTGAATTTTATTGATTGTGGAACTATTCTCTTTTTTTGTGGGAGGGCACTTGATTCATGAAGGAAAGGTAATTCTTGACCTCCGTGTTAGAGTAAGTGAGTAAGTTGTGAATAATGCGTGGTGCTTGTGAGTCAATTCTTGAGGTGAGGATGTTACACTACTGTGCTTAGTCTATTTGAAATATTCTTGGTGTGATGAGTTAGGAAAGTCGCTTAGTGAGGTTATGTCTACGTAAAGTGTGGTTTGATTGCTCGAGGACGAGCAATGCTTTAAGTGTAGGGTATTGATAGTAGGCTACAACTGTTTATTTTGGCCACTATTTGCATTCTAAATTGGCTGCACTTTAATAATGTTTGAGTGTTAAATGGTAGCAAATTGTGTTGATTGAGTACTTTATGTTTTGCAGGAGCAATTCCGGGCTACAATGAGGTTAAGGAGAATTTTGAGCTAATTTGGAGCATTGAAGACCAAGTAAAAGCTTATGAAGTAAATTGGGAGTTCGTTCGAGGATCGAAGGTGGTTAGCGCACTTAAAAAGAAGAACGAAGAGAAGTGAAAAAATTGCTTAGGTGTGCGGCCGCGCACTGGGCCACACAAAATGAAGAAAAGTGCATAAAATTGCCTAGGTGTGCGGCCGCGCACTGGGCCGCACAAGTCAGGTATAAACTGGCCAAAGTGCGCGGCCAGACGCGTGGTCACATGCCCAGGTGCGCGGCCGCGCATGTCTTTCCGAGAAAAACTATTTCGGGGCTAAAATTGTAATTCTAGAGGCGACTTTCCCTGACTGATATGAAGCCCAACTTGCCCAAAAAGAGGGTATCTTGGTTTTTAGAAGAACTTTGAAGGCAAGAACAGGCAAGGAGCAAGATGAAAGATTCGGAAATGAGTTTTTATCTTTCTCCTTCCCCTTTTTATCATTGATGATGAATTCTTATATTATGATTGTGAAAATAATTATGAGTAGCTAAACTCTTTATTCTAGGGTTTGATAGAACCTCTTGGAGGATGAATTTTTATTGCGTTTAATATAAATTTGTCATTGGATTTTCTCTGCTTGTTCAACTACGTGATTATTCTGGTTGATTGAAGGACCCTCAATCGGCTATGCCTATTTAGTGTGTATTACTTGGAAAAGGGTACATATTTAGGAGTTGTTTAACAACACTACTCCTAACGTATATGAGGGATCAATACGAAGGGTTTAAAGGTGGGATTAGGAATAACGAAACTTTGGTGTGATCTTAGTGAGCGGCAAACTAATGCTAGCTAACGTAGTTCGGAAGAATACATTTAGTAAATTGTTTTATCTGTTTGGAAGAGAATTACGATGTTACACCCCATGTTATCGTACGTGAAAATATGCCATAACTGAATTGATGAAAACTCGGGAATGAGATGTTACATCTCGTATTTTCATATGCTAAAGTTTCTACGTAAGTCCAGGAATAAGATTATTTTGAGATTATTTTGGGGAAAAATTCGGTCCAAGTTATAATACCCCGTATTTATGGACCAGTATCATACAATGTACCATATGACCATAATAATATAATGTGTAAGGGTGTATTAAAAATAAGTAATATTTTAAGTAATTTGAGATAATTCTTAATTGTGTGGGTAATTGGTTAATTACCGGATAGCGGGATATTACCTAATTAATTAATTAATTAATTATTGGATAAGATTAAAAACTCATCCCCCACCCCATGTGGCAGCATGCCACCATCCAAACCAAATGACTCATTAGTCATGTTGGTTAGGTGGCAACTAGTTAGGATAGTAGTCTTGAAATTAAAAAAGGAGTCATAAGCTTTAGAAAATTTAAGGATTCATTTTATCTAACATTTAAGGATATAGAAAGGAGCTATTGAAGAGACAATCTAAAGTCACCAAGAAATGCAATCTGAAACCCAAAAAAATGCAAATTGAATTTAACAAAGAATGGTGCAAATCTTTAATAGATCGAACAAAGATTTTGCAATTTTAAAGGAGTACGGTGTAAACTTTCTTTCAAGAATATCATATGGATTTTTCCCTACTCCAGATATGTTAAGGCTAAGCTCTTCCTTCATTTTGCATGATCCCGTAATTACACAATTTTGATAACGAGGCATAAAGAAAAATTCATGTCCCGTAATTTACGTATATTTTTCCTAGTCTTGTAAGTACAATATTCAATTGAGTATTTCCTCCTTCCAGTCAAGAGAGAAGAGAGTCTATATATATAATATTACAGTATTTTCATTACCATTGAGATATAATCGATGGGCAGACCCCTATTGGGCAACCTCTGATCAGATGGTAAGTTATATACCTAGCCTACTGTGGTCGAGCGCCTATGAGCAAGCCCGATTGGTCGAGATACAAAGCCTAGTATGGCTGAGCGCCTATGAGCGAGCCTACTACGGTAGAGAAGTTATATATATATACTGAGCCTTATAAGGCCGGACAACTATTTTACTTACTATATTGAGAGAGTTGAGTCAGTAGCAGCAGGCAAGCATATCTTCTGATTATCACTGACTTCCAGTCACTTTCAATTATTATATTATCAGTTCAATTTTAGCTTTCTGTATATTGCATTACATACTCGGTACATTATTTCGTACTGACATCCCTTTTTTGGGGGCACTGCATTTCATGCGTACAGGTTCATACAGACAGACGGGTAGACCTCCTCATTAAGTATTGCCCGAGTTTAGCTTGACCGGTAAGCTCCATGCCTTTCGGAGTTGTCATGTCTAGAGATTTATGTACATCTTGTGTATATATGTATATATGTTATGAGTAGGTCGGGGAGCTGTTCCGATCACAATATATCCACCTGTAGAGGCTTGTAGACATATCATGTCAGTTAGTGCAGTATGTTGGGCTTGTAGGCCTTTTATGTATATTTGGTTGGTTTGTCAGTTGTAGTAGTTATGGCGGGCTTGTCGGCCTAGCTTTATATTGATATTTAGTCAGCATTCGTAGTTGTCTTGCAATGTGGCCCATGGCCAAAGTATGACATCATATGTTCAGAGTTCCTTAGTCGCAAATTGGTACGCAAGGATAGGTGAGGCACCAGGTGCCGGTCTCTCCCCAGGTTCAGGGCGTGACAAAAGTGGTATCATAACAGTTTTGTTCTAGGGAGTCTATAAGCCGTGTCTAGTAGAGTCTTGTTTATGGGTGTGTCGTGCACCACACTTATAAGAAGGAGGCTACAGGTTATTTAGGATTGTCACTCTTTCTTCCTACTATAGATCGTGTGGTAGAGCTCACTTGTAAGAATTCAGATTCCTAAATTCGATTATATTCCTAATACAATGATACTTATATCTAAAAAGACAGTTGGTAGGGGATTGAATATGGTTGTGGATGAATGGAGTCAGAGGAACTCAATTTTGCATCATGCTTATGATGAGTAAATATAAGGTCTCCAGCAGAACATGTGGATACTAAGATGTGTAAGCTTCTTGATAAGGATCCCTAAGGCAGGAATATCTATCCACTCTTATGGTAAAAAGGAATAAGAGAATCAAAAAGTAGACATAAGTTCCAGCAATTAAAAGAAGCAAGGTGAAAAAGGGTACGAGGTACCCAGTTAATGAAAATTATCGGTATTTTCAACTTAGGTAGAGAGATATAAGCATTTTGAGTTACCTTCAATAGTAACAGAGGTATGTACAATTGGTCACACCCAATCTAGTTATGCCCCATGGGGGTCAACAGTAGTATAAGAGAAGGATGAGATATCAGGATCTGGCTGGGGTTAGAGTAATCCAAAATGTGGATGAATTGGTTGCATTAGTTGACATTTCCGAAGGATATTACAAAGGTGTTAATTGATCACCTTGTGAGGCACCCAGATAGTGCACTCTAAAATAGTACAACTTGATATGAATACTACAAAGATAGGCACGGAAAGCCTGGAAGGGATAAATATTATCTTAATATGGATCCCTTCCCTAGTAAAGGGAAAATGTTAGGCACCCCGAAGAGCCAGTAGATGGAGTAAGGGGAGGCAAAAGCGAAAGAATGTCTTGTTAAAGTTTTCAGAATAAAGTGAACGGTAGAAATATTAGCAGGGAAGTACGAAGAGGGATAATGAAGCATTATGAGTGAGATATGATACATGGATGGAAATGGTAGAGTGTTATAGAATCTATAGTCAAATGAAGAAAGAGACGAGAGGTGATGGTCCTTAAGACAACAAAAGGGTATAGGCCATACAGTCACATCCTCATTTCGAGAAATAAGTTCGCAACTCTAACATGGTTAACAAAAGGAAAAGTTAGACCTCAGAGTAATAGAAATCAGTATGGACCGGTGAACAAGATAAACTAAACATGAATTAGGAACTGAATGATTTGATAATGGTCAACATCATGAGAATTTCATATTTCGTTCCAGCGATAATAGAATGGACATTAGAAGAAGATTCGTGAGAAATTCAAAGAATGGTCATTCAGGGAGACGCTTACCTAAAGTAAGCAATATGAGCAAAGTTAAGCTTAAGGGACTGTATGTGCCAGTACACTAAGTGTCACCATCGCGAGTGAGGAACTTTGTTATCCTTGGTACAGAAGGATTACCGCAAGGCGAGTAAGGGTCATTGATGATGTGAAAGGATGCCAAAGATGAAGAGGAAAAACATCTTCAGGTCGTCATATCTCCAAGTTTTAGTACTCCCCTAAAGAG
The DNA here is from genome assembly GCF_000393655.2 of Nicotiana sylvestris. Lineage (NCBI taxonomy): Eukaryota > Viridiplantae > Streptophyta > Magnoliopsida > Solanales > Solanaceae > Nicotiana > Nicotiana sylvestris. The sequence continues at coordinate 57,793,339 of NC_091059.1, forward strand.
GGGAATATGGAATGATAAAGGAAGAATACGATAAAAATGAGAAAGGGATGAGATTTCACTTATCCAAATCCTACAGATATACTATGATTCCAGAACATTATGCAAGCATGATGTCAAGGAAAGGAAGTAAAGGTTCCAACCCGGGATGTTTTTGATAAATAAGGAGCCAATACGAGAGGTAAGTTAAGACAAAAGGAATAACCCAAGAAAGATTATGCAGAATATCGATATGAAAATGGGCCAACGAGTAGTTAGTAGTTGATTCAGAAAGAGCCCAGTTATGGCTAGATAAGAGGATAAAGACAAATAAGCAGATCGTGCAAGATAAATGTAGTAAACCCCAACATGGAGAATTCAGCCTCGTAGTAATGTCATTATAATACTTGAGATATATTTAAATAGGAGTCAGGGTAGTTAAAGGTACTGTATGAGTGTTACGGGATGAAAGAAAGTGTCACTAGGAAGGCAGTTAAAATATCAGTTCAGAAGTAACCCTACAAGCACAAGGACACAGAGGTGAGCAACTACGGATGATTATAGGCAAGGAAGGACATCAAAAGATCTGTAATAAGCTCACAGCTTTATAAGAGTCAAGGGTTCTCCCTAAGTACTACAACGAAAGACTATCTGAGGAAATAAGGAAGGAGGCTTTAACTTAAGCACAATGACCTAAAGAGGAAATAATCATGTAACAACAGTCTCATAACAACATTGTAAGCACTCCAAAGGAAAGTGGAACCTACCGTGGCTAATAACGGGAAGTAAAATTAAAAGTAATATTCAAGATCATATGAGTTGTATGGAATTTCAATATGTGTGGGCACTAAGATAAGCTAAGTATGCACGCAACAAGGAGGCAAAAAGACCAGGAAAAGTAATAGATTACGTTTAAAGAAATTTGAGAAGGAACGAAAGGAATTCTTCGATCAATAATCCAGAGTTAGTTACATTATGATTGCACTTGCGATTTCGGAGTATACATATATATTGATAATCATATAGCCGTAGAAGACTCCGGTATAAGTTAAAAGAAATAATTGAGTCTAGGTTATAGACAAAGGATTGAATTGCTAAAAGATTGTATCATGGATATTCCATAGCGCCCATGAAAGGCTAAAGTAATAACTGATACCATGAGTTGCAGATCGGAGATATCTTAAGCCTACACAAAGGTTGATCAGAGGAAAGAGGAAACTAAAGAGTTACATCAACGAAGTAAATCAGGAATCCGATTATTGGACCCAGAAGTTATAGGAATCATGATTAAGAACATAGCAGAATCACTCTTAATATTAGAGGTGCAAGAGGGATAGCACAACAACCATATTCTATAATGGCTCTATGATAAAGCCAGTTAGAAAAATACCAGCCTCATAAGAATTCAGTATGGAGCTCCCACCGGATTGTATAGGCACCAGAGGTACAAGTACTATAATAGAGCTTCAAATGGTGGATGTGATTTATACCTATGTGGGAGGGAGAATGAAATAGAAGAATGTTCGGTGATATTTTTAAGTAAGTAAGGTAAAGGTGAACAACGTACGAAATACTCAAGTATAAAAGGATGAGAGTGGTCCACACTTCAGGTAAAAGACTAAAAGCACTGGGATTTAGTATCCAAGAAGGATAATAACGTCGTCAGTGACATATCTTCCAGCCTATGGTTTCTAGGTGCCAAGATGTTTATTTAAGAGAATAAAGAAGAGATAGAGACGACGTGATGTCTCGCTTGCTGTTCCAGAATAGCACAAGGAAATCTATTGTGCAAACAAGTTGAAGGAAGGTTGTAAGTAGTATAAATAGATATGTGTAAGTCCCGAGTTAAAGTATAGTAAAGCAACAGAGTTCTAGGAAGGAAGGAATAAGGATAAAAGATTAATAACATTTAGAAAGAAATGAAATGTTGCCCTGATAATGGAAAATACCCACGTAAGGTGAATCACATTAGGATGCTATGAAATACGATTATGGAAGCATGGTATTGCCCCAAGTGAATTAGTCTAGTTACTTCAGATATCCTCCGATGAGACGTGAGCCCTAGCGGTAGTGTTACATAAGAGGTCAAGTTATCAGTGGTAGATAATGGATCAACATTAGGGTGAATTAACAATAGATGGATAAAAATTCAATAGTATGAGATGAGATCAGGCTGTCATTATTAAGATGAACAGTAATGAGGAAGCATTAAATGACTTAGACTTATACATATAGGATGAGCAATGAGAGTAACCTGGAGTGGAAGTAGACCTCAGTAACGATAAATCGAAGTAAGTGTACTGGTACAATATGACCTATCTAGATGCAGTAAAATCATGCGGATGGATAACCCGGTCTATGAAACAAGATATGGTAACATTCGTAAGTTCAACAAAGTGCCAAGCGAAGAACTTCAGTAATGGATAAAAATCGGAGGAAAAAGGAAAGAAGAGTCGGATAGGTGCACTTACAAGGTCAGAGTCGTACAGACTGCGTGATAGAAGGTAGCAAGGGTTACGAGATTGGGAGGATTCCGACCACATGTCGTGGTATAGGAAAGAGGCCTAAAGGGGGGAATCCCTTGGCCTTTGGATTTATTCACAGAACAGTTGCGTAGATGGCAAAAAGAGTACTAAAGTATTCGGAAGACATAGGTTATGAGAAGCTTTAGTACATCAGTTAACATTCGAGGAAGAATGTTCCAAAGGGGGGAATAATGTTACACCCCATGTTTTCGTACATGAAAATACGCCATAAGTGAATTGATGAAAACTCGGGAATGAGATGTTACATCTCGCATTTTTGTATGTTAAAATTTCGACGTTAGTCCGGAAATGAGATTATTTTGGGATAAAATATGGTCCAAGTTATAATACTTCATATTTATGGACTAGTGCCATACAAGGTACCATATAACCATAATAATATGATGTATAAGGGTGTATTAAAATAAGTAATATTTTAAGTAATTTGAGATAATTCTTAATTATATGAGTAATTGGTTAATTAATGGGTAGCAGGACATTACCTAATTAATTAATTAATGGATAAGATTAAAAACCCATCCCTCACCCCATGTGGCAGCAAGCCACCACCCAAACCAAATGACTCATTAGTCATGTTGGTTAGGTGGCAACTAGTTAGGATAGTAGTCTTGAAATTCAAAAAGGAGTCATAAGCTTTAAAAAATTTAAGGATTCCTTTTATCTAACATTTAAGGATATAGAAAGGAGCTCTTGAAGAGACAATCTAAGCCACCAAGAAACGCAATCTGAAGCCCAAAAAAATGCAAATTGAAGTTAACAAAGAAGGGTGCGGATCCTTAATAAATCGAACATAGGTTTTGCAATTTTAAGGGAGTACTGTGTAAACGTTTTTCCAAGAATATCATATGGATTTTTCCCTACTCCAAGTATATTAAGGCTAAGCTCTTCCTTCTTTTTGCATGATCCCGTAATTACACAAGTTTGATAATGAGGCATAAAAAAAATTCATGTCCCGGAATTTACGTATATTTTTCCTAGTCTTGCAAGTACAATATTCAATTGAGAATTTCCTCCTTCTAGTCAAGAGAGCAGAGAGTCTATATATACAGTATTACAGTATTTCATTACCATTGAGGTATAATCAATGGGCAGACCCTTATTAGGCAACCTCTGATTAGATGGTAAGTTATATACTGAGCCTACTGTGGCCGAGCGCCTATGAGCGAGCCTAGTTGGTCGAGATACAGAGCCTAGTATGGCCGAGCGCCTATGAGCAAGCCTACTACAGCAGAGAAATTATATATATATATATATATATATATATCCTTGTAAGGCCGGACCCCTATTTTACTTATTATATTGAGAGAGTTGAGTCAATAGCAGCAGGTAAGCATATCTTCTAATTATCATTGACTCCAGTCACTTTCAATTATTTTTTTATCAGTTCAGTTTCAGCTTTCAGTATATTACCTTACATACTCGGTCCATTATTTTATACTGACGTCCCTTTTTCTGGGAGCGCTGCATTTCATGTGTGCAGGTTCATACAGACAGACGGGTAGACCTCCTCATTAAGTGTTGCCCGAGTTTATCTTGATCGGTAAGCCCCATGCCTTTCGGAGTTGCCGTGTCTAGAGTTTTATGTACATCTTGTGTATATATGTATATATGTTATGAGTAGGTCGGGGAGCTTTTCCGATCACAATATATCCACCAGTAGAGGCTTGTAGACATATCATGTCAGTTAGTGCAGTATGTTGGGCTTGTAAGCGTTTTATGTATATTTGGTTGGTTTGTCAGCTGTAGTAGTTATGACGAGCTTGTCGGCCCAGCTTTATATTTATATTTAGTCAGCATTCGTAGTTGTCTTGCAATGTGGCCCATGACCAAAGTATGACATCATATGTTCAGAGTTCCTTAGTTGCAAATTGGTACACAAGGATAGGTGAGGCACCAGACTTGTAAATCGGATTATATTTGCAACGACCGCTTAGTTCTTTTTATAAGGTATAGTTGGGCGTGATCAGGGATCTAATTATCAATAAGAAAGTTGACTCTATTCCCTTTATGGACAGCCCATCTAGAGGCTTTAATACATACCTTCCATCCGTCCTGAATACACTGCCAAATCCTAATTTTAGGTTTTGCTCTAGGATGGTTACCACTACAGTGCTTTCCAATCAGTACCCTAGCCCACATGGTGTCACTGTTCTTTTAGAGTCTCCAAGCTAGATTGGTCAGGCTAGCTTTGTTTTTCATTTGTGCCTATTGAAGGCCCAGGCCCCCATTGTTCTTAGGCTTAATAATAGTATCCCATTTAACCATATGTGGCTTTTTTTGTCCAGATGTTGTTCCCTATATAAAGTTCCTTTGGATTTTATAAATCTGGTTGGTGATGTGCGATGGTAACTTTATATAGCTCATCACATGGCTGGGAATGCTCCCCAGGCTAGATTTTGTCAGAGTTGTACGACCAACCATGTTTAACATTTTAGTTTTCCATCCAGCCAACCTATTGTTCATACTATCAATAATGAATTGAAAATCTCTGTTGGTAGACCTTTTATGGAAGATGGGGAAGCCCGGGTATTTGCTAAAATCTTTGCTTTTCCTAATTCCTAGCAATGAGTTGTATGTATTTGCCCGATCCTCCTAATAGTTGATTGAAAAAATAACCTTTGATTTTTGAAAGTTGACATTTTGGCTAGATGCACTATTGAACTCCTCTAAGGTAGCCAGAATTGCTTCACAACTCTTTTTATTGGCTCCACCAAATAGGGTGAGATCATCAACAAAGAACATGTGAGAGATTTTAGGACTATTCCTACTGATGGTGATTGGAAGCTAGTCCTTTCTTAGGACTGCCTGGTCAATATTCCTTGATAGCATTTCCGTGCAAATAATGAATAGGTAGGGAGAGATGGTGTCTCCCTGCCTGATAACTCTAGTTGGTTTGAAAGGCTCAGTTTGGCTTCCATTGATTAAGATGGATATGGAGCTAGTGGAGATGCAAGAGAGGATCAGGTTGATCAATTTAAGTGGGAACTTGAAGAATATGAGGGAATACCTGATGAACGACCACTCAAGTCTGTCAAAGGCTTTTTCTAAGTCTATCTTGAGGATCATGTTGCCATTTTCCCTTTTATCTTTTGGAAATGGGTGATGTATTATTGAACAATTATGGCATTATCAGTAGCCCTTCTGTTAGAGAGAAAAATGGCTTGAGATGGCTCAATAATTGTCTGAAGGAATGCTTTGATCCTATTTACTATTATTTTAATGACAAGTTTGTATATAGTGTTGCATAGCCCAAAGCTCTTTAGCAAAGTAGCATTATGGCACTTAGGAATCAAACACAAGAGGGTCTTATTAACTTCAGGGGCATGGTTGGGTGTTGAACACCTTCTGGAAAAAATGGTTGACATGGTAGATAGGATGGACAAGTATTTTTGGTAGAAGAAAGGGTGCATCCCATCAGGTCCAAGTGCCATAAGGGGCTTGAAACAGTTCATGGCTTTCTTGATTTCAGAGTACTTAAGAGGTTGGTCAAGGGACACCCTCATGCTATTAGTAAGGACTAGTGGGTTGCCCTCACTGTAACATCTCTTGTAGGTGGATGAGGTATGGGATGTGGTAAAGAGGTTCTTAAAGTAGCCCCTGGTAGTCTCCCTGATGAGTTTAGGTTCTGTGATCTGGTTACCTACCTTATCTGTTAAACTAAGAATCCTATTTCTCCTTCTTCTGTTGAGGGTAGTTGTGTGGAAGAACCTAGTATTAGCATCTCCTTCACATAACCAGCTGACTCTGGATTTTACCTTCCAAAAGTCCTCTTCTCTTTTTAGGATAACTGAGAATTTAGCTTGGAGATTTGCTTCTAAGTTTTGAAGGAAGGTGCTAAAAGGGTAGACATTAGATTTTTGAATACCATTCAGCCTAGCTAGAATGTGGTTCTTCTTGTAGAAGATGTTGCCAAACACTAGCCTATTCCAGGTGGTCACATTGACCTTAAAAATGTTGGTGTCCCCCAACAGATCATCAGTAGAGTTGAAGCTATTTTGAACAATGATTGGGAAGTCAGGGTGGCTACACCACATAGACTCTAGCCTTAAGGGCCTACTATGATCAATATGGTTTTGATTAGTTATGCTTAGGAGTAGAGGAAATTGGTCAGAGTGGGTCTTGGGGAAGTGGGTAATAGAGGATTCTGGGTATGACTCAATCCAGTCATCAGTGGCAAAGCACCTATCCAGCCTTTCTAAGATAAGGTCTTTCCTGTTAGTGTCTCTTTTATTAGACCAAGTATACTTTGAGCCTTTGAAACCTAGGTCAATTAGTCTATACTGATTCAAACAACTCCAAAAATGATTGCTTCTACTATTGCTAATGTTGTTGCTCCCAAATATTTCCCTGGATTTTAGGACTTCATTGAAGTTACCTCCTACAGGCCTAGTACCTTTATAAACAAAGGCCATGTCCTCAAGGGACTGCCATAATTCTATCATTTGAGTGGCTAATAGCATAAATAGCTGAGAAAAACTATTTTGAGTCATTAGGTTTTACCTCACCATGACATGCACACCCCGGGGTATGGTACAGACCTCTTCGAGCTTCACTAGGTCATCCTTCCACATGACTATTATTCCTCCAGATTGCCCAATGGCAGGGGATTGGAATTGAGCTGTGAACTGTAGCTCAGTAGTTAAGTGCATATGGTAAGCCATTCTTGTCTCAAAGAGAACAAGGATAGCAGGGTTGTGCAACTTTACCACCCATTGTTGGCTCCTCTCACTTTCCATATTATGAAGTTCATCAGTAAAGGGTTTTGAGAGAGGCAAAATCGGAGTGGGTGTGGGCATTGTTAGAGTTTGGGTTTGGGATAGAGCGTGGTTGGGCTACTGGGTTGGATGGGTGGCCCACTGTAGCATATTTATTTGGGGTTGTGTTTTTCAGAGTATAATTACCCAAATCTGGGGAGATATCAGATGCTGGGACATTACTTGATTTAGGGGAGGGGCATTTTCCAAATTTTGGTAGGCTCCACCCTTTTCCCTTGTCCCTGACAAGTAGCCGTATTCCCAAAAAAGGATCTTTTATCAATGGCTCGAAGGCATCTAATTGTCTTTTTAACCCAGAGTATCTTTAGTTTGGGCTAGCGTGTGCTTTGCCCATGGAGCTGGTAGGAGATGGGCCATAGTGGCCTAAGCCCATCTTTTGTTCCCTCTGTATCCCGCTTTTGGGTGGGTTTAATGGCTGCCCATTGGGCCCCGGGGCATCTATAGTCCCTTTTTTGTTTTGGATTTCGTTTGTCGGAATCCATGGCCGATTTTTGGTTGGAGTCAAGGAACATACCTGAGGAGGCATTGAACCTCTTTACCTGGGTGTTAACTTAAGTGTCTTTGTTTGAATGGCGTCTATATTATGAAAAAGGGACAGTTTGCCATTGAGAGATCTATTCCCTTATGGTCGGCCTGTTGGTGTCGCTGGTACGACTTTCTTGGGTGGTGGGTGATAGAAACTCATATCTTCTTAGGGTATGTCTAATTCTCCCACATCTCGTACAAAGTATCTCTCCCCCTTCGTAAACGAGCAATTGGTTGTGGGTGCCAATATTGACGTTCGTTGTTACCAGAATGTCTAGAATAACCTGGACACATATTCTAGCGTACCTTCCTTGTAGGGTAGAGGAGGTGCAGGTATCAATTTTCATAAGCTTTCCCACTCGGTTTCCTACTTGTTCTAAAATTGCCTTGTCGTAGAATTCCATTGACAATTGTGGAAGTCTTATCCAAACCATTGTTATGGATAATTTAGATTCTGCTGGAACAAGGTTTGGTTCCCATCTATGGATTGATAGGAAGTTCCCAGATACAAACCATGGCCCCTCATTTAGGACCTTGCTCATACTCTCATCTTTGTTAAATTTGGCAATAAAGAAATCCCATCCTAGATCGATTAGGGTGAGAGGTTCATTTGGTTTCCATAGATTGGAGAGTTTGGCCTTGAGTAAGTGATGTGGAATTTCCCCCCCCCCCCCAAATAGTTTGATAATCAAGGAGTATTTCCACGGTTTGTAGAGCCTGATTTTGTCCTCAACTGACATTGGGATTGGTATGTTTCCCGAGTTTAATTCCAAGGCCTTTATGTGTAAACCAGATTGAAATGGATCATAACTTCTGGAAGAGACCAGTTTTATATCGAGTAGGGCTTCCTTGAAAGAATTTCTATCTACTTTGTCTTCCTCCATAGCAGAGTTTGGATCTAAAGTTGGTATATCAGGGGGTTTGGGTGGTTTCTCGATGGGAGGGTCACTAGTTGGGAGTGGGGATGTGGCCATACCTGGTTGGCTGAGTGGGTTGTATCTAGTTAGAGAGTGGTTGGCCTTTCTCTCTCTTTTTTCCTTCTAAGTACGTTGTTCCAGATTTACTCGTGCTTGTCCTCTTAGATTTGTGTTTGTTTTAATATTAAGAGGCAACAAATTCCACTAAAAGCTCCAACAACTAAAAAAGTTGGCCTTTGTTTTGTTGTGTGCAACGTAAAAATAAAAGCTTAAACTCCATTGATATTAAAAAAACTATGAAACTTTAAATTCGAAAATTAAGTTTTATAAAATTATTGTTTTTTGATTGATTGTAGCACACAATTAGGAATATCCATTGAAGATTATATCTCAATTTAAGGGATCTTGGTGAAGATTAGAGTTGATTTTGGCTGGAATTTCGAATAAAAATTAGAAGAGGAAGGCAAAATACATACAACAATATAATCGTATGGAAGTTATATGTTTTGATCAAATTTGTATACAACAAAAATTTTGTATGCAAGTTTTATGTTTTAGCCGGATTTTATATTACAAAAAATTATCAAAGGATCATCTGTAAGTTATATATTTTGACCGAATTCGTACATATTTTATAACAAAACTCAAGCTACTTTTTGAAACTCACAAATCTCACTAAACCAGGTAATTATTTGATTTTCGTATCAATAGTAAAAAAAATCCCTTGAATAAACGTAACTTTTGGTGCTCTCTTTATATTTTGCCAAATATGACCAATTTTAGGCTAATCATAATTATTTGAACTAGAATACTCATGAAATAATTTATGGGCACCAAAACAAAATAGTTAGCCATTACTACTGGAGGAAAATGGCTAAAAATGTGACAAAAGTAAATATAAGTGTAAGGCCCCTCAAAATTTCCTATAAATCTGAGAACTTATAGCACGTTCATGAGTCACTTAATTTTCGATTTGCCTTTGACAAGAGATTATGGACTACAACAAACTTAGATAATCATGATAGTAAATATAGGAGGTGTATTGGATGTGGTTTAGGGTCTAAGGAGAGCCCTAAAACTAAGCACTGGGCTAAAGTTTCAAATGAGTTCACACAAGATCTAACTTCAAACAAGTACCACTCCCAAAGTATACAGATTTATATGGTGGCACACCTATCAAATGAAAGCTATTTGAGTCTAGTTTCTAACACATTAAACCATTTGTTATTTGGATACTTTTACAGAAAGTTATGGCTATTTTACGAGATACTATCCTATCTGCATGCTCACTTGCGCATTGGACTTGTCAGGTCCACGACAACGCATAGAAGAAAGTTTTTCTTGTCACGGGGACCCTATAAATATCCCCCAAAGTCATGGAGAGAGAGAGAGAGAGTGGCTAACTCATTTCTTTGAGCTTGGGCTTGGTCTAACAAAGGGAACCCGTCCTATACATTCCTCCCATGAATTAATATAATATTTTTGGAGTATTTTGGGTCAATTACTACTCCTAAACACATATATTAACAAGGATTAATCTTGGAAATTCATAAGTTTTCATTGAAAATTTCAAATTGGTCAAGAACACCACAAGTTAAAATTTTCAAGAGTTTGACTACAAGAGGTATGTCTATCATCTCTAACTAATTTATGGTATTTATTTATGTAAGAAATATATTTTAGGACTTATGCCATAGTGATCGAAAACCATTAGTGCTTAAACTAAATTGTGTTGGTGTTGTAGAGATTATAAAGTGGTTTAATTGATGAGATTGATGGGTTGGGAGTGAATTGTTGGGCATGCATGTGCTAATGGAGGTTGTGGGTTGCCTAAGGATGATTTTAAGGTGAATTATTGGTATGAAAGGTGGTAGTTAGATGAACATATTCCATTGAAAGAGGTTGTATATAAATATGCATATTATGTGTTTGATGAAAAGCCTAAATGATCTAAAATATGAAAATTCTCAGTAACATTGGTCCAATTGAATTTTGTTGATGTATATTAAAGTTTTAAGAGTAGTAGAAGGTTGTAGGATCACTAACAAGCTTATTGAGGTATGTTTGGCTAAACCTTTCCTATAGAATAAGATTCCATGAGCTCCTTATCAACTCCAAGCATTGTTTGTTCAAGTTCATATTCCTTTTGTTTTGAATTGCCTCAAATGTTTGAATTGCCAAATGTATATTGTCTCAATTTATGTTACACTTTCCATCGTTATGCTCTCATCTTTAAAATTTATTTCAAGTGTTTAGGCTTTCATGTACTCATGTGTTTGTAGATATAGCTTTTCAAAATTGTAGATACATTTTTATGACCTTCAAAACATTTCATGGCATGTGAATAAATTGAAAGAATGAAGATGATATGTGATCATTTTTTGCCAAAAATGAGAATGACGATGTATGTCCAAAAGTGACAATGAAAAAAAAGGTTTTATCAGAAGTTTTAAAGAAATATCTTTTGGGAGTATTATGTAACCGAGAAGGTATAGGTTGCAAAATATCTATACACAAAACTGCACGTGCCGGTATAGGAAGACGATTGGGAATGATTCCACTCATACTATGATGAGATTATGCCCCTTAATTGGGATGAATGTATTGCTAGCAAAGACACGTCGATCCATATAGCATTGTGGTGAGACCGCGTAGCCGATCGAGCTGAGATCAGATACCATACTATACAATGGTGGTTATATGTTCCTATATCGGTAACTAATGATCTCCCAACTAAATGTAACTATTTATTTGAAGATGTTACTCATGTTACACTTTTTTCTTATGTTTTAACATGACATACTCAGTTTTATTGATTTTTCTCCCTATTTCCATGTATTCTCTTATTATGTTGACGAATGATTCCATTCATACTATGATGAGATTATGTCCCTTAATTGGGATGAATGTATTGCTAGCAAAGACACGTCGATCCATATAGCATTGTGGTGAAACCGCGTAGCCGATCGAGATGAGATCAGATACCATACTATACAATGGTGGTTATATGTTCCTATATCGGTAACTAATGATCTCCCAACTAAATGTAACTATTTATTTGAAGATTTTACTCATGTTACACTTTTTTTCTTATGTTTTAACATGATATACTTAGTTTTATTGATTTTTATCCCTATTTCCATGTATTCTCTTATTATGTTGACATTCCATTTTCATGTGAGGGTACTTAGATTTACATACTGGTACTATTCCATATATACAAACGTCTTTTTTGTTGGGGGCACTGCATCTTTAATAGATGCAGGTGGTACCTCAATCGGCGATACAGATTCATGATAGGAGTGTACCCTCTCTTCAGCTGACTGTAGTGATCTTGTCATCGACATTTCTTTACCTTACTCGTGATAGCTTAGAGGCTCTATAGACAAATTGTGGTTTATGTATGTATGGGAAATTTAAATATTGTTTTGTCATTTTGCTTCCACTTAAAACTATTGACTGTATAATTTTTGTCAACTATCAACGAGACTCTATAAGTAATGGAAATTAGCATTGTGTGTTTCTATGTTCTTGGTGGTCTACTACATATTATTTCTAGGTACTATGTAGGATTGCTTGTCTGGGTTACCTTGGTTGAGTGCCGCTCCCCAAGTTTGGGGTGCGACAAGCTTGGTATTAGAGTCTAAGATTTTAAAATACCTAGGATGTCTCGAAGTCGTGTCTAGTAGAGTCCTTCTTATCAGTGTGTAGTCAATCACATCTATAAGTAGGAGGCTACTTAGGCATTTAGGAATGCTACCCTTCTTCGACACTCTAGGGGTTAGAAGTTTGGAGAGAGGTGCTGAAGTCTAAGGGTTTTAAGTTGAGTAGGTCAAAAGCTGAGAATTTGGAGTGCAAGTTCAGTGATGGGATGCATGAAGAAGGAGTGGAAGTGAAGATTGGTACTCAATTCATCCCCACAAAAGATAGTTTCAAGTATCTTGGGTTGATTATTCAAGGCAACGGGGAGATTGACGAGGATGCTACCCATCGTATTAGAGCGGGGTGGACGAGGTAGAGGCTTGCCTTGGGAGTTTTCTATGATAAGAGTGTGCCACATTGACTTAAGGGCAAGTTCTACATAGTGGTGGTTAGACCAGCTATGTTGTATGGGACTGAGTGTTGGCCCTTCTAGAAGTTCCATGTCCAGAAGATGAAAGTAGCTGAGATGAGGATGCTGAGATGGATGTGTGGTCATACCAGGAAGGACAGGATCAGGAATGAAGTTATTAGGGACAAGGTAGGAGTGGCATCTATGGAGGACAATTTGCGGGAGTCGAGGCTGAGATGGTTTGGGCATGTGAAGAGGAGAGACATAGATGCTCCGGTTAGGAGGTGTGAGAGGTTATCCATTGTGGGTCTGAGAAAGGGTAGGGGTAGGCCTAAGAAGTATTGGGGAGAGGTAGTTAGGCAGGACATGTCATTGCTCCAACTTACTGAGGATATGACCCACGATAGAAAGACGTGGAAGTCGAGGATTAGGGTTGAAGGTTGACAGTTAGTAGTGTGTTCATCCTAGGCTTACCAATAGTACTAGGACTATTTTTGTGTTATTTTATTCATGATTCTTTACTATTACGTGTTGTTTCATTCGTGCATGTTACCTTAATGTATTGTTGTTACTATTGTTTGCTACTTGTTGCCTTATCTCCATTGTGCATTGAGCTGAGAGTCTATCAGAAATAGTCTCCCTATCTTTATGAGGTAAGGGTAAATTCTGCGTACACACTACCCTCCTCAAACCCCATTTATGGGAATATGTTGTTTTCTTTGTTGTTATTGTTATTGTTGTTGTACCTTTCTTTGACACTCTAGATCGTGTGATAGAGCTTGTCTATAAGACTGCCTTTTTTAAACTTGTGCGTCAATCCAATTTTTAGAACGTGGCGCCCAGGAAGAATGCGAAGAGTAGCCAAAGGAAAGGTGCCACCCCAAGAGTGGCAGTTAATGCAGTGCTCGATCCTGCAGGTGTGCACGCAAGGAGTGAAGGCACTCCCCTAACAAGTGAACCTCCTACTTCTAGTACCCCTGCCTAGATTCCGACTGAGAATGCATATATGCCTCCTCTAAATGATACTCCACCTCCCCCTCCAGCTTCATTCTATGGTCCTAGTGCTTCCAACAGATCCCTTAGGGGAGCCATCCAGTTGTTGACTCAGATCATGGCTTCCTAAGCTTAAAGGTTGAATGCTACATCTACTTCTTCCAGCCACCAAGGGGATTCAGCTAGTTCCAGGGTGAATAGATTCCATTAGTTAGGTCCTTCGGTTTTCATGAGGAATAAGTCCGAGGACCACAAGAATTTATTATTAAGATGCATAAGACTCTCCAAATTATGTATGCCACTGAGACGAAAATGGCGGAATTGGCCTCTTGTCGCCTAAAGGAAGTAGCATATGCTTGGTACAAGATGTGGGAAGAATCCCGCAAGGTGACCCTCCAATGAAGTGGAATGAGTTCGCTGATGCTTTTATTGATCATTTCTTGCTTGCTGAGACTAGAGCAGCCCGTACTGGAGAGTTTAAGAATCTAAAGCAAGGAAATAAGAGCGTGTCGGATTATGGCATGAAGTTTGTAAACCTTTTGATGTATTCTGTATACATGTTTCCTACCATAGAGGTTAGGGTCTGTCGGTTTGTGCAAGGCCTTAGTCCTCTAGTAGTTAATGAGGCCGCTACCACCGCCTTGAACTTTGACATGAATTATGGGAAGATGGTGTCATTTGCTCAGTCCATGAAGACCCGAAAGTTGAAAAGCATGATGGAATGATACAACAACAAAATGGCCCGGTCAGCGGGTAATTTAGTTGGTTCTTATAGTGGTGGTAGAAAGGCATTGTTCAGAAGGGGGTTATCCGAGACATCATAGTCAGTCGCTTAATTTTAAGCTAGTGCACCACCGTTAGGCCCAATCAGCAACAATAGAGTCGTGTCAGGCCATGTTAGAGTAGTGGGAGATCCTTTCAGCAGGTCCAGTCTAGTGGGAGCTCTCATCCACAACAGAGACCTTCATGTTCTAAGTGTGGGAAGAAGAACACGGGGATTTGTTGCATTGGCCTAGGTGTATGCTACGGGTGTAGACTTAGGGGCTAAATTTAGAAGGATTTCCCCTCATCTGACAGAATGCTAGTATTGGTATGTTGCAGCCGGCCAGTTCAGTTGCTACTACTTTTGCAGTACCTCTCAATGCTCGGGATATGCACCTCCCTCAACTTGGGGTACTCCGGCACTAGCAAGGCATAGTTCATCTAGAGGTAGTGCATAAGGTTTGGGAGGACCCGGTAGATTCTATGCTATAATGGGTTAGAAGTTGTCACAGGTATATTGATAGTTCAATCTCATGATATGTATGCTCCCCTAGATCCAGGTTCTACATTATCATATGGCACTCCTTATGTTGCAATAGAGTTCGGGATAGAACCGAAACAACTTTGTGAGTAGTTCTCCATATCTACTCTAGTTGATGCATTTATTATGGCCACACGGGTCTATAGGGATTGTGTTATCACCGTGTATGGTCGTGAAACCCTAGTGGATCTTGTTGAATGGGTGAATTGTGGATTTTGATGTAATGGGTATGGGCTGGCTTTATTCGTGGTATGCCAAGCTTGATTGCAGAACCAGAACAATTATGTTCGAGTTTTTAGACAAGCCAATCATTGAGTGGAAGGGGACTGATATCATGCCGAAGTGTAGGTTTATTTCTTACCTTAAGGCAGCAAAGATGATCATCACCAAGGGATGTATCTACCACTTAGCCCGAGTGACGAACACTGATGCCGAGGCCAATACTTCCGTCCCTGCCAGTCGTGAATTATATTTGAAGGTCTTTCCTGACGAGCTTCCTAAATTCCCACCAGACAGGGAGATTGACTTTGGGATCGATGGTTGCCGGTACACAACCTATATCAATTCCACCCTATAGAATGGCTCCAGTAGAATTGAAGAAATTGAAAGAACAGTTGAATGACTTGCTAAAGAAATGTTTCATTCGACCAAGAGTGTCGCCTTGGGTGCACCGGTTCTCTTTTTAAGGAAGAAAGATGGCTCATTGAGGATGTGCATCGACTACTGACAACTCAACAAGGTCACAATCAAGAATAAGTACATGTTACCAAGGATAGATGTCATGTTTGATCAGTTGCAAGGTTCTAAGTACTTCTCCAAGATTGACTTGAGATTAGTGTATCACCAATTGAAGATAAGAAAGAAGGATATTCCGAAAATAACTTTTAGGACTCGATATGGGCACTTTGAATTTATGATGATATCTTTTGGGCTGATGAATGCCCCAACAACTTTCATGGATCTTATGAATCGAGTTTTCAAGCTATTCATCAACTCATTTGTGATAGTATTAATCAACAATATCCTAGTGTATTCACAAAGTCGGGAGGATCATGTTGATTATCTCAGGGCGGTTTTTCAAACTATGGATCAACACATGTTGTATGTGAAAATTTTAAAATATGAGTTTTGTCTGGAATATGTCACTTTCTTAGGTTATGTGGTCTTTAGAGAGGGAATCAAGATTGATCTTTAAAAGGTAGCAGTTTTGAAGAATTGGCCTAGATCTAAGACTCAAACAGAGATTCACAGTTTCTTGGGCGTAGCCGGGTATTAAAGAAGGTTCGTGGAGGGGTTTTCTTCTCTTGCTTCTCTGTTGACCAAGTCAACATAAAAGGCAGCTAAATTCTAATAACCAGATGCTTGTGAAAGGAGCTTTCAAGAGTTATAGTCCAGGTTTACCACGACAATTGTGTTGACCTTACCGAAAAGTATAGATGGATTTTTAGTATATTGTGATGCTTCAAGGGTTGGACTCGGGTGTGCGCTAATGCAAAATGGCAAAGTGGTCGTGTATGCCTCAATGCAACTCAAGAACCATGAGAAGAATTATCCAACTCATGATTTAGAGCTTGCGACAATGGTGTTTGCATTGAAGATTTAGCGCCATTACTTGTATGGGTTCCATGTGGACATATTCATGAAGCATAAAAGTCTTTAGTATATCTTTAAGCAAAAGGAGTTGAATCTGAGGAAAAAGAGATGGCTTGAGTTACTTAAAGACTACGACATCAATATTCTCTATCACCCGGGGAAGGCTAATGTTGTGGCTGACACTCTTAGCCAGAAATCTATGAGTAGTTTGGCTCACATGAAGGCACACCAAAGGTTGACGACCAAGGAAGTTCACCGGCTGTCTAGGTTGGGAGTCTGACTCGTGGGCTCTAGTAAAGGTAAGGTGATTGTACAAAATAGAGTCAACTCGTCGCTGGTATTGGATGTTAAGGAGAAGCAATATAATAATCTATTTCTGGTGCAATTTAAGGAGGGAATTCATAAACACAAGACCATGGATTTTTTTTCTTGACGTGAATGATGGTATGCTAAGGTACCAAAGTAGATTATGTGTCCCGAATATAGACAGCCTCCAAGAGAGAATCATCATCGAGGCTCACCGTTCCAAGTATCCAGTAAAACCAGGCTCTACAAAGATGTACCATGACCTTAAGGATATTGATTGGTAGAATAACATGAAAAGAGATACAGCTAACTTTGTGGCCAAATTTCCTAATTACCAACCAGTGAAAGTCGAACACCAGAGACCCGGTGGCTTGACACAGAATATAGAAATCCCAACGTGGAAGTGGGAGATAATAAACATGGATTTTATAGTAGGTCTACCTTGAACATCTCGTAAGTTCGACTCAATTTGGGTGATTATGGATTGACTCACGAAGTAAGCATAATTCTTACTTATCAAGGCCATGGACACAACCGTGTAATGATCCGACCAGTAGTTTTGATTATTTGCATTTTCATTCGGCAGTTCAAGGCCGCGAGTAGCTTCATATGATATATTATGACTTGCGTTCATAGTTGGTTTCAGTTTTCGAGCGGTTCAGGATTGATTTGGAAAAATAATTCTCATTTGAAGCTTTAAGTTGGAAGAGTTGACCAAGTTTGACTTTTGCATATTTGATCCTAGATCGGAGTTTTGACGGTTTTGTTAGGTCCGGATGGTAATTTTGGACTCGGGCGTATGTTCGGATTTGGATTTGGAGGTTCCTAGATTGTCTTGGCTTGAATTGATGAAAGTTGGATACTTGAAGGTTTGGAAGGTTGATAGGTTTGACCGAGAGTTGACTTTGTTGATATTAGGTTTAGATTGTGGTTTCGGGAGTTGTTATAGCTCTATTGTGTCATTTGGGACTTACATACAAAATTTGAGGTCATTCTGAGTTGATTTGATATGGTTTGGCAAGAGTTTTAGAAGTTGGAAGTTTATTAGTTTAATAGGCTTGAATTGATGGCGATTCACAGTTTTGATGTTGTTTGGTGTGATTTGAGGCCTCGAGTAGGTTCGTGGTATGTTTTGGGATTAGTGGTGTGTTTCGACAAGGTTCTGTGGACCTCAGGTGTGTTTCGCATGAGTTTCAGGCCATTTCCTCTTGTTTTGGATTGCTATTAGCTGGTGTCTGATTCCCTTCTTCACGATCGCGAAGAGGAAGATGCGATCGCATAGTGCTATCTGGTTGCAGGTGGATTTCGTTCTTTTCATTCGCGAAGAGAGGAACACGTTAGCAAAGCTTTAGGGAGATAGTGCATCGCGATCGCGAGTAGGGAACCGCTTTGCATAGAGGGTAGGTATGGCTGAGAATGGCACACATTTGTTCATCGCACTCGTGCGAATTGGGCCATGTTTGCGTAGCTATTATGAGTTTGGGCATCGCATTCGCGATTGGTACATCGCATTTGCGTGTGAAGTTTTTGACAGTTAGGCATTTTTTTCTTCGCGATCGTAAAGGTAATTTCGCGATAACAATGTGTATACCTAGGCAGTGCTTATATAGTACTCTATTTCAAGGATTTGTATTTTATCACATTTTGAATTAGAGAACTTGGTTGTGGGCTATTTTGGAGGGAGTTTTTATTATTTGGATTGGGGTAAGTATTTTTTTACTTGGATTTGTTTATATGTCGTGATTCCAACTTCAATTTTAGTGTTTGATTGATGATTTGATTGGAGAAATTGGGGATTTTAGTAAAAACTTTTCTAAAATATAAATTGATGATTTGAAGGCCGATTTGAGGTCGAAATTGGATGATTTTTGTATGGTTGGACTCGCATCCGAATAAGTGTTCGAAATTTATAAGTTTTGTGAGGTTACAAGATTCAAGCCTGAGGTTGACTTTTTGGGTTGACTTTTTTATTTTCGTTAAAAATCAAATCTTTATTATCTAAAATTATTTTTATGGCTTTTATTTATGATATTAAGTTATTTTGGCTAGATTCGAGCCGTCCGGAGGTTGTTTCACATTGGGAAGGGCTTATTTGTGGATTGATTTAGCTTATTGGAGGTAAGTATCCTGCCTAACTTTGTGTGGGTGAACTTTCTCATAGGCTTTGGTCTAATTGCATTATTTGAATTATGTGAAAGACGTGTACACGAGGTGACAAGTGTGTATCCGAGCTGATATGTGAAAATTTATCGGTTCAGGCTCTTAGGTTATTAATATGCTCTTAATTGAAGTTGTTGTTATATGGAATATCTTTCATTGCCGAGTTATTTCCCGTCTCATTTTGTTGGTGTTAAAATTCTTGTATACATTGTTGTTGAGCCGTGGGCTATGCATATTTGTAATATTGTGGCATATATGGACATGTTGTGGGGATTGATTGATGTTGTGCAGAGCATAAGGATGGCATTTCACTATTGTTGATCATGTAGAGCATAAGGGTGGCATTTCACTATTGTTTATCATGTAGAGCATAAGGGTGGCTATTGTGTTATTGTCAGGGCGGAGTGATACATGTGGCTATTGTGTTATTGTCAGGGTGAAGAGATGCAGATGGTTATTAATATATTGTCTGAGCGGAGCGAGGGGTGGCTATTATGATATTGTCAATGCGGTGAGATACGGGTGTCTCTGTGGGGATGATATGTGATGGCTTGGGGTATTTTTTTTTATGAAAATGGGTATTCTTTCTTGTGCTTATGACTTCTTTGTGTGTGCCATGCATATTACGTTATTGGTCGTGTTTTTCCTAATGTGCTACTCGATGTCTCTAATATTACATGATAATTTGAACTATGATAGTACACTTGCACATGCGTACACCATAACATGTCATCTATACCAGCCCAGGAGGATGAAACTTGATGTTTATTGATCATGTACATGTATTCTTGTATATCTGCTTTCTCTGCGATATGGTTTGGATTGGTAGCCCTTGACCACCCGGACGGATTGTGATAATGAGCCTTTTCCCATGACAAGCATATTGTGATATTGAGCATGTGACCACGCTAGGTAAATTGTGAGATTGGCACGTGAGTTGTCCATGCGGTTGTGACTTATATTGTGGCACGAGGTCGTGGTTGTGCGAGGGTGATTGATAATATGGACATGAGGTTCTATGTGTATAAGATTCGTGATTTGTGAAATGAGATTTGTGGTTATGAGGTGTGGTTCCACGGGTTGACTTTTATTGTAAATCCTATCTTAGAATGGTCTATTGATTAGAACTATCGTTGTTTTTCCTTAATTTCTTTCACTTGTATTTTATTTGTGCTTTGATCATTTTGTTGTTTTACCAAATGATTTCTCTTTGTGCCATTTATTTACCTTGCTTTCCGTTGCTAGCTTTATATTGATATTTTGCATAGGTTACTTGATTATTGAGTGTTTGGACTTGAACCACGTCACTAATCCACTGAGGTTAGTCTTGATACTTACTGGTACCGACTGTGGTGTACTCATACTATACTTTTGCACATTTTTGTGTAGATACAGGTGTTGGAGGCAATGGTTCCAGGCAGTGTTAGCTTCTTGATCGCAAGGATTCAAGGCAGAGTTGCTTGATCATCGCAATCCCTTGGAGTCCTTTCCTTATGTTTATACTATCAATTCTCGATCAGAACAATATTATCTTGTTTTTGAGATATTTCTATGTATTCAGCTAGAGTTCGCGACTTTGTACTACCTAGTCTTGGGGATTTATTGTGATTATCGCCATGTCGGCTTGTATAACCTTTACTTTCTGCTTTTATAATAAACTATGCTCCATAGTATCATGTTTAATTGGTTTAGCTATTGTTAGTGATCGACTTACCTAGTTTTAGAGACTAAGTGCCATCACGATGCTTAAGGCTGAATTTTGGGTCGTGACAAGTTAATATTAGCGCTCTAGGTTCATAGGCTCTACGAGTCACGAGCAGGTTTAATAGAGTCTTGCGGATCAGTATGGAGACGTCTGTACTTAACTTTGCTAGGCTTCAGAACTATTAGGAAAATTCTACTTTTTCATTCCTATCGCGCGGATTTATTGATTTCAGAGTTTGAGCTTTTGTATTTATATTCTATCATAGATGGTGAGAACACGCATTACCGGATCAGCTGAGCAGACTCCCGTGCCTCCTAGTAGAGCCGTGAGAGGCCAGGGACGAGGTTGAGGCAGATGAGGGGAGAGCACCTGCTAGAGCATCTAAGGAGCCTCAAGTAGCTCCGGTCAGGTAGCAGGCACCGGAGGGGCCTGTTACTACCCCTGGACATCAGGAGACTTTAACGCACTTCCTGAGCATGTTTGGTACATTGGATCAGGCAGGATTGATCCCAGTTGCACCAGATATTGCACAGGCTAGGAGAGGAGCTCAGACTCCCGCCGCCCATACTCCAGAGCAACGAGCTCATGTTGATCAGGGTTCGAGTGTCATGCCAGTATAGCTAGTGGTTGAAGTTTAGTCTAAGCTCAGGCCAGCAACGTCAGAGGCGGAGTAGAAGAGGTTAGATAGGTTCAAGAAGTATGATTCTCCTACTTTCAGTGGTGCAACTTCCAAGGATGCGCATGGCTTTCTGGATCAGTGTCATCGTATTCTACGCACTATGGGCATAGTTGAGGTGAGCGGGGTTGATCTTACTACTTTCCAGTTGACAGGGTCAGAATATATATAGTGGAAGGCTTATGAGGAGAGTAGGCCAGTTGACGCAACACCACTTGCTTGGACTCAATTCTCTTATATGTTTTTGAGGGAGTTTGTCCACAGACCCTCAGAGATGTGTGGTGCACCGAGTTTGAACAGTTGCGGTAGGGGATTATGACCGTGTTCGAGTATGCTATGAGGTTCAGTGATCTATCTCGTCATGCACCTGCTTTGGTTTCTACTATTAGAAAGAGAGTCCACAGATTTATCGAGGGGCTCAATTATGGTTTCAGACTTGGTATGGCATGGGAGTTCAAACTAATACTCTATTCCAGTAGGCTGTGGAGATTGCTAGGAGATTATATCATATTCGTGGTCAGGAGAGGGAAGATATGAAGGCTAAGAGGCCTCGAGGTTCTGGAGGATTTAGTGGATTCTATTCTTCGGCTCCAACCCATTACGGTGAGGGCTTTGTCAGTCGGCCATTTTAGTTTGCACTTCAGGTTACCCATAGTGCTCCAGCTAGCCAAGGACCCCATAGTACTCGTATCGGACAACCATCTTTCAGTGAGCCTACTGCACGGGGTTCCTACAATAGTTATTCCAGTTATCCAATACAGACTCAATACCAGCAGCCATGCCCGCAGAGGGGTTGTTATGGGGGTGGTGTTACTAAGCACATCATGATAGATTGTCCTAGACTTCAAAGAGGTGAATTTCATTAGAGAATTCAGGCTATAGGTTCCACTCTAGTTGCTACTCAACGTGCACAGCCAGCTAGAGTTGGGGAATAGGCAGGTAGAGGGAGTTCTAGAGGGGGAGGTTAGGACCGATGTTATGCTTTCCCTGGTAGGGCTGAGGCCGTTGTACCAGATGATGTCGCTACAGGTATGGCTCTAGTTTTTTATAGTGATACATTAGATTTATTTGATCCGGGCCTTAATTATTGGTATGAGTCATCCTATCTTACTTCATATATGGATATATCTGGTGATTCTTGTACTTTGTTGATATGTCTGCACCTGTTGGGGGTTCTATTATAGTAGACCGTGTCTAGCATTCTGGTTTGTTTATTATTGAGGGTTATGAGACTAAGATGAACTTTCCATTACTTAATACGAAAGGTATTGATGTGATTTTTGGATGGTTTGGCCACCAATTGTGATTTTGTTCTGCGTGGTAAGTTAGTGAAAGGTTTTCAGTTGGTATGATGTCTATTCTACTTGTGATTTAGAATTGAGGATGGGATCCTCGTGTTTTCACATGGATCACTATGTTTGGACCGGGATATGTGTCGCTGTGGAGTTATGTTAGGATGAGATTCTTTGTGATTAGTTCATATGTTTTTTTCTCCCTTGTACAATGATTCGTAGTATGGTATTGATAGGGAGTTGTGCCTGTCGAACTTGTTGGATAGCTCTCTCATGTGTCTCTCTTTCCATCTTTAGTTATATTCGAGTTGTGTTGTTTGGGTATGGATTGCGACGTTTGTGTCTAGGTGGAATTTGGTGTGGCTTATTGATTGGGTGAATGGTTATGAGATCTAAATGTTTCTTACATCGTTAGCAGTGCTTGGAAGGTTTGGAACAAGGTTCTAGTTGATATGAGGTTATAAACCGGTATCAGGTTTGATTATGGGCAGTTATTGTGGCCAGAGATTCTGCTATTGTAAGGCCCTGTAAAATTTCACCTAAAATCCAGAGTTTCGTGGCGCCGAGGTAGAACAATGTGTTTGATTATTGTAGAAAGTACGGACCTTGTGGGTTGTGCAGTATATCGGGGAGTTAAAGGAACCATTTTGCAGACCATGGCATTTCTGCGGTCCACTATGCGACCACAGAACCACTTTATGGGCGCAAATTGGCCCTGGAGTGAAGCAAGCGTTGAGATAATTTTGAGGGCCATTATACGGTCCATTATGCATCCGCATAAATATTTCGCGGGCCGCACAATCCATCACAGAACCAACATGAGAAACCTTCGAAAGGAGGTTCCACAATCC
The DNA here is from genome assembly GCF_000393655.2 of Nicotiana sylvestris. Classification (NCBI taxonomy): domain Eukaryota; kingdom Viridiplantae; phylum Streptophyta; class Magnoliopsida; order Solanales; family Solanaceae; genus Nicotiana; species Nicotiana sylvestris. Next base: position 57,817,008 of record NC_091059.1, read on the forward strand.
ATTATGCGATCGCAGAACTGATCTGCGGACCTCAGATCTGTCGCAGGCCTGTCCAGACCTGCCCAGTTTTTGGGACCCTTATGCGGTCCCATTTGCATACCTGTTTTGCGGTACGGTCTGCGACCGCAGACCCAACTTCGTAGAGTTTAAGTTTTGGAAAATTTCACCCGAGCCTATTTTTATAAAAACACCTTAGGGTTTACTTTGGCTGGTTCTAACTGATATTTTAGAGAGAGGAAAGTGGTCTAGAGTGAGAAGAGGAATTCCTAAGCCGTTTGTTTATCAATCTTTGCCCAAGTCTTGAAGAATTCACAAAGATAACTCATAAGGTCTTCATCCAGGAGGTAAGATTCTAGCTCTAGCCTTCAATTTCAAAATTTGGGTTAGGAATAGATAATTGGGAGGAAGGTTTTGAGAATAAGAGTTGTTATTTATGCATGCATGTACTAATAAAGGTGGTAGGGAGGTTGTGGAGTATTTGTGAGTGGACTATTGAAGTGGGGATTGATTGTGGGGTAAAGAAATCCACCATAGGAGGACCTTGAACCCTTAATGCATACCTAGTGTTTGATAAAATGCTCAAATGAGCTGAACCCCCGAGAATCTTCCTAATTATAGTTAAATTTTGTAATGTCTTTAATTAGATTGAAGTCGCTAGGAGATTCAGAACGTTGTAGTAAATTAAAAAAAGCTCAAGCAAGGTAAGTTGGCTAAACTCCTCTTGTAGAATTGAATTCCATGATGTCCTCATAAGTTGCGACTGTGATTGGCTCAAGTTCTTATTTCTCATGTTCTAAGTCCTTCCTAATAAATTTGACTATTCTAAATAAGTGTTGTGTTGAAGGATGTGTGTACTCAAAATGTGTTCCAAATGTTCCTATCGTATCATGATTCCCTCCGAAAACGAAATCAAGTATGACCTATGTATCGAAGGTATTGTGATTTAAAGTCATGTTTCTATTGCAAGCTAGTTTGCCAAATTGTGTAAGAAATCTCAATGTGCCTAAGATTATTATTTGATCACATGTGTACTTAATGTCTTGAATAGAAATGCCTTGTTATTGATAATCCATGATAATGTTTGAAAGTGAAAGAGGTAAGTATGAAATATGAAATACGGCCAACGTGCCAAGAATTATATTACATTGTGGCCACTAGTGCCAATGAAATAAAAAGATGTGTAAAAGATTATGGAATGAGTTGTAAATCCTTTGTTTGATAAACATTTTTGGGAGTATCGTTAGTCACCGAGGAATGGTAGGTTGAAATAACCGATATGAATAATCAAAACTAGATTCCGAGTTCGTTTACCCAAAAGTCAAATATTGGTCAACTCTTCCAACTTAAAACTTCTAAACGAGAATCTATCTTCTAAATAAATCCCGAACCGCTCGAAAATCAAAATCAACAATACACGCAAGTCATAATACATAATATGAAGCTACTCAAAGTCTCTGAATGGAACGTTAAAGGTCAAAAAGACTGGTTGGGTCGTTAGAGATAATGGGGCTAAAACGCGTGTGCGGGTAATTTTTCATGCACATATTTTTTCCTGTTTTTATTGTAGTAATATAAAGGTATTCAACCTTTCCTTCGTTAGAGGTCTCAACATGGTAGCCATATTGGCGAATAGCTTTGAAACTCAACAATTTTTTTTTAGATTTACTACAATACTATGCATTATTAATAGTTAATATCGTTCCTCCAGGTAGCAATAAGGCCGCTCTTCCAGAGTCCTCAAATTAATTTTGTACTACCATATATTGTATTAACGTAAGCTTTTTTCATAATCATATAAGAAAAAAAATTCTTTTCTCTTAATACTATGTGAGTTGTAGCACTATCCAAAAGGCATAAATCTTCATTACTCATCTTAGATCCAATTGAAGACTGGAAAATTTTATTTTCCTCATAAAAAAATAAAAGTACACCACAAGAAATATGGAAAAACTAATAATACCAACAACAACATAAGACAACTTAAGTACTACTTGAAAATAAAAACAACTTTAGAACGAGACAAAAAAAATACTGAAAAATAAAAATAGCAATATAATTGCATTCCCCAGTAAAATAATCAAACTTTAATTTTGATCCCCAAAGAAATCTTCAACTTCCAAATGAATAAGATCATCAAGGCCTTTAAAATCATCATCATTCAAAGCAAGATTTCTCTCGGCATTATTATCATTTTTGTTTGAAGGCCCTGGCTCAAAATCATTTTTAAATGTCAAGTGAGACTCTACTGGGACAATAGCAGAAGATGCTCCAACATTATTTGCCTTTTTTTGATGGAGTTTTGATAAAGCCTGACAAAACGCTCAGGTGCACGACATTCAATTTTGCAATGACCTTTCATGCCACAACGATGACAGTTACCGCTTTTGCCTCTTGAAGGATTGTTTGAGAACCCATATTATTCTCTCGTTTGCCATGACCACGATGACGCTTATTATATCGTCTCTTGCCATTGCCATGCCCACGTACATTTATATGGCTATGATAATTATTATATCTTTTTTCAAACTTATCACGTCTCGCTACCATATTCGCTTTAGGAATCGGAGCTGACCCTGTGGGACAGGCTTCATGATTTTTCATCAAAAGGGTATTATGTTACTCAGCCACCAGAAAGCATGAGATCAATTCAAAACACTTTTTAAAACCGCTTTCACGGTATTGCTGCTGTAATACCATATTTGAGGCATGAAAAGTTGCAAGTGTCTTTTCCAACAAATCCCTATCATTCATATATCCCCACATAATTTTAACTGGGTAGTTATTCGAAATACAACAGAGTTATACTCACTTATGATCTTAAAATCTTGCAACCGTAAGTGCATCCATTCATATCGAGCCCTTGACAATATTGTAGCTTTAAGGTGATCATACTCTTCCTTCAAGCCAGTCCACAATTCAAGTGGATCTTTCACTGTCAAATATTCAACCTTCAAGCCTTCATCCAGATGATGACGAAGGAAAATCATGGCCTTCGCTTTATCCTGGTTTGATGCCTCGGTACCCTGAGTAATGGTGTTACTAAAACCTTTAGCGGCTAAGTTAATCTGAGCATCGAGCATCTATGATAGGTAATTCTTTCCAGAAATGTCAAGTGCCACAAACTCAAACTTTGACAAATTCGACATAGTGAAAACTATCAAAGAAAATAATTATATTAGAAATTATTAGAATAATACCATAACGAAATAATTTGATTTATTTATAAAAGTGTAGCCTATATAAACTATATGATTAACAATTCTAAAAAGAAAAAAAATATATATTTTTTTAATAAATAGTTTCCACACAAATAATATCCTAATGGGCTAGTTAGGCTTATAAGAACTTCACATTATTTCTGACAAACTTTTAGTATAAAGCATGTTGTATATATTTTATTAAGTAAATGATTTTCAGGTTATTCGAAAAACAAAACAGTATCCAAAAGTTTAAGATGCAAAAATAAGACCGACTAATATAACCAATCATCATTTCAACATATAGATATTTGAGTGTAAAAGAAAGTCATGGAAACTAAATGAAATATGGACATGATTAGTTAAAAGTATATACCTTGCGGATAGAAGAGTGGGAACTTAACTTGGAGAAGATTAAAGTTTAACCTTGAGGTTAAAAACTTCCTGCTAATAACGTATTAGAAAATATAGCTCAAAATAACAATATAAAATAAGTAATAGAATAAGAGAAGAAAAGATAACTTTCTTATTTCATCAAGTGTGCAAGTGTGTCTCATATCATATTTCATACCTCTATTTATACTATTACATAGAATGTTACATGGGAAACGATGATAAGGAGGAGTTATGGAAGCGTGAGAGTTACAAATATAATAATAATGAGTAGTGAGATATTATTTATATGTAAAAGTAGTAGAAGCAGTTGGCATCCGCATCACAACATAAATTCTATATTGTGTATGACAATATTCAAATGTTGAATGCTAATAACAATTAAACCTTCTTTTTTCCTTAAAAAATCGAGAAAAATTAGCTTCTTAAAAATCTTTGAAGCTGAGTTTTATCAGTAATAATATCAGAGAATTTGGATGCAAATTCAATACTTCTATTAATGGGGATAATCCTACCCTTCTCAATGTTATGACCCAAAAATCTAACAGAAGTTTGGAAAATTATTATTTTTGGTTTTGATATAACTAAACCATTTTGTATAATAATCTTTTTAAATAAATCAAGATGTTTGAAATGAGATTCTACATTTTTTGAAAATACTAGAATATCATCAATATAAACAATTATGAAATCCGTATAAGGAAGGAAAATATCATTCATAATTTTTTGGAAGTCTAAAGGTGCATTTTTTAAACCAAAGGGCATAACATTCCATTCATACTGACCCATTGGTACACTAAAAGCAGTCTTATATCTATCTGATTCAGATATCTGGATTTGCCAATAACCTGATTTTAAATCAAATTTTGAAAATATAATGGCCTCATGCAATCTATCAAGTAAATCCTTTTTATTAGGAATGAGATATCTAATCCATTTTAAAACCTTATTAAGGGGTTTATAATTAATGACTAATCTAGGAACTCCTCGTTCCTGTTCCGCATATTTATTAACATAAAAAGTAGTGCAAGACTATTTGGACTTTGATGCTCTAATTAAACCCTTCTGTTTTAAGGAATTAATTTCCTTATTACATAACTCCAAGTAATTGGAGTTCATTTGAGAAGGTCGAGCCTTGGTGGAGATATTATCCTCAGAAAAGTCTTCTTCATAAGGAAGGCTTATAATATGCTTCTTCCTACTCCAAAATTGATTCGGATGGTCACCACAAATAGAAGCAACAAATTGATTCTTGAGAAAATTAATTTTTTCTACTAGCTTAGGATTCTTTAAATCCTGTTCTATAGTAATGGAACAAATTTCATGCTTCAAAAATTCAATTTGATTGGCTTTTGAAGCAATATTATTAGAGATAATTTCATTCAAAAATCTTTGAACTGGCTCAGTTATAAACTCAAAAGTGATACTTTTACTATTATAAGTACCTGTAAAGCTTTTTGTATCCCAATATAAAAACGGCATTAATTTTATAAAAAATGAGACACCAAGTATAACATCACGTTCAATATCTTTTACCAAAACAAAGCTTTCTGGTATACAAACATCTTGTTGGCAAATATAAGCCCTAGGCAATTTATATGAAATGCCCATTGCACCACCACTAGCATTTTTCAAGCGATGAGTGGTTTTATGAAAATATCTAGAGGGTATTACCCCTTCTTTCATGCAATTCAAATCTGCTCCACTATCAAATAAAGCAATAAACTCTTTTTTTGAAATTATAATCAATTAAAAGAGTTATTTTTATTAAAAACTTTTGAGTGATAAAATATTGTAATTTTTCTAAAAATTCATCTTCAGGAAAATCCATTGCTGCAAGTAAAGTATTAGCAGTTCTTTCTTCAGAAGAACTAACAATATTATCTAATTCAACAATTTTTATCCGGGGGTATGTATTAATAACCACAGAATTTTCTAAAGAATTTTCTAATTTGAAAATTCTCTCATCCAAAGCTACATGTGAAGCTTTTAATTCAGAGATTTCTTTCTTGAGATGATTTATCTCAATACTTAAATCTTGGACTGTAGCTAGTCTTTCAGGTTGAGACCTGTTTTTCACCATCTTCCTTATTTCAGACATGGTGTAAGGTCCTTTTTGAGATGAAATTTCTTCCCTCTCTATTCCTACTTCTGAACTTGTAGGAAGCTGATCTATAAGTTGGGACCTTATTACAGGGTCTTTGGTAACCCTTAGAAGATCAATTAAATTGTCATTAGAAATAACATTGATCTGTAAGTCTTTGAATTGGGAGTATATATTAAAGAGGTCATCATCAGTATTACAACAATGATTTGAGCATTGTCCCTTATTACAGGATTCTTGCTCATCTTCAGAAGATGAAATATAACTTTCTTCATGAAGGACCCTTAGGTCGTCACTGGTTGAAGAATCATCTTCATCAGTGTCAGATATTTCTGGGGAAGAATTTAGAAAGATCTTATATAAAGAATTTTTGATACTATCGTCTAAATCCAGCTCCTTAATTTTATCCTTGATTTTGCAATTCTTTGCATAGTGGCCTATTCTACCGCATTTGTAACATGCCTGAGGGTTCTTTGATTTAACAAAACCCTTTCTGGCTTTATGAAATGCCCTTCTTCGTAGGGTCTTTTCACGCCGTTTTTCCGACGAACCCTTTCGTTTCTTGAAATCCTTTTTATGGGATTTTTTCTTCTTAGAAGGTATATCAATGGCGAATTGTTCACAGAATTCACCCAATTGATGTCTCTCAGTGAGACGATGTTTCTTAATTTGCTGGTTTAGCTTGATTTCATTACACAGAGCTAAACCTTCTTGAGTGCATACACTAAAAAGTTTTCCATATGAGTAATTATTATAATCAATACTCATTCATGTGCCTCTAAGGACTTTACGAATCCTTTCAGCAAATAAGGGAGGGAGTCCATCTATAAATTTAGACTTCCAATGATTACTATTACTCTCTGGCAATTCCATCACTCTGGATAAGAAAACATCTTTATACCATCTAAAAGATGTAAGGGTTTTACACCTCAAATTCTGGAGCATTGTCCTAATGGTCTCACTATTATCAGACCATCTTCCAGAAAAGTGTTCAATGATATTCATGACCAAAGAATAGACTGAGTTCTGAACAATCTTATCATCTTCAGTCTTGGTTGCATGCATTATTTGAAAGCGTTGGTCTTGGGTGAGATAATTATCCCACCAGCCTTTCAGTTGACCAGTAAATCCGGCAATAATCATTTCTGCAATTGCCCTATCTGTATTCTTATTAACTTTACAGATAGTACTGTACATAAGCATTCTATGTACTATCGTATAAATTTGCCTTTCGGCAAGACCATCTATGTTCCATTCATAGATATGACCCACTATAACCTTGGTGGTAATGATCATTGTCCTGTTCTTCTATCAGGACATCTTGGGGGGTAGGTCTTGGGTAGTAAAACATTCTTTGGTATGGTTTTCGAGCATATTTCTCAGAGATTTTATTAATCTCGTCATCTACTTTTGTACCGCTAGTAGATGCATGCTCTAAACTTAGAGGACTAGCTCTAAATTCTCCAAACTTCTTATTAAGAAGTTCCTCAATGTCATCAAGACTTTTTAATTTAAAGTCTCTAACCTCAGGAGGTGGTTGGATACTAGTAGTAGCGATTTGCTCTTTACCTTTAGTATCCTTCTGTTGGATTTTTTGGACTTCAGCTATAACCATGTCCAATTTTTCATGAATCTTAATAACCTGTTCACCCAGAATATTCACATACATATTAGTATAATTATTTTGGGTAAGCATGGTGTTCAAATTCTTAGCAGTTATTGTAGCAATATCATTTTCAAATATTTTTGAAAAAGCAGTGCAGTAAATGATTTTATCTTTTTCCCCTATATGAAAAGATTGTTGGGGTGGAAAAATAGAATTAACAATATTACTATTAGTGAGCGTATAATCTCTTTCCAACACAGACATAGTTATAAACATGCTTAGACATGAACCAAGGAACAAAAACAATAATCTTATTATTCTTGCTAATGTCTGTATAAAAGTCATGTCTAAAAAATTGTACTAATTCAGGGGACATATTTTCATGAAACCATTTTCTGAAAACTGCCCATCTGGGGTTTAAAAATTCTTCTAGAATTATTTTTCTTGCCGGTGAACCCGGACTAAAATCTATTTGGTTTTTAGTCATTTTTAAAACCATTTGAAAAATCCATTTAGGATGCAGTGGGTTCAAGATCTGAATTATTATTGACCTTAACAATATTATCACTACCAACGCTGACTTCATTGATTCTATGGTTTTCTCTAATTTGTGATGTGGATACTCTTGATGAAAAATCTACCACGTAATCAATCGGAGAAATATAAGAAGAATTAGATCTAGTTAATTTAGATGATAAACTGATATTATCAGTTTGTTCGGGTTCATTGAACCTAATTTTAATAGTGCCATCTGAGGTTTGTTCTATTTCCGTAACCTCCGTATTACCAGTGTTTCGAGGGGCAACAACCTCTTCTATGACTCATTCTTTTGGGAAATCAATTTCATCCTATTTAATAGGTCTTCTGGTAGTCACTTTGGATTTACCAAAGTTGGTTTCTATGAGAATCGTTTCATTTTTCATATCCATTATTTTACACATAGGATTCAAAGTGTATAATGGTTTGAAATGAATCCTATAACAGATGCATATGACTTCTGTACCAGGCAAATAGTCATAACCATGTAATTTGATACTAAGTATTAAAGCATTCAAAGAATTCTCATCATTAAGGGAAATTTGCAAATTAGGATAGGCATTAAAATAAACAGGGCCATAGGTCAAACTGGTTTGCACAGTCCCTATAAGAGACTTTTTCCAGTTTTGGTTTCTGCCATCTCTGAGTGCTGCTATAAAGCTTTCAGGTAAGCCTCTTAGAGTGAGCGGCTTGAAGGCAACTTGTATTAAGCCTATATGCAAAAATCTATATGAATCCCTATAAGGGGTTAGATCACTTTCAGATAATAATCTGAATGTAGCATGATCACTATCTACCGTGAGTGTTTCTTCAGTAGTTTTAACTACTTGTTTTAAACCTATTCATTCAAAAGTACCTAATTGGTATATAACCTTAGGTTTAACCATTGGAATAGTCCACTTATTAAGTAGGTCTAATTGTTGGGGAAACTCATATTCTTCTTTTCTACTGTTTTTAACAGTATTCTTTTTCCTAATGATATTCATTAAGAAATTAAGTGTTAGACTTAAACTCTAGGTTTTCTGATACATGGCTCTGATACCAGGGAGACAACCGGAACGCTTCCGAATAGGGTTCAGGAATCGAATTACAAGAACACCAGTCCTGGCCTAGCCACTAGTCTCTAGGGAAACCTTAAACCACGATGCTCTTCACAACCCTTCAACGGCCACCTGCCTAAACGGGTTAGCAAGCACCACCGGTTAGCTTGGTACTAACCAAGGTTTACTGTCGAGACTAGTAACTGCCTGATCTATATAGTTCTTAACCCAAAACCCCATCGGGTTTGATACAGTAGACTCCTAACTACCATAAACATGAATAGCAGATAACCATCGAGAACCAATTCTAACACTTACCTATTTAGCCTGTCATTTAGGCTAACAGTACTTCAGATATGGAAGAGGGAAGGAGAAGAACAGTACCAGCAGAGAGACCCTTAGTTGTGGCCAAACGACCTTTTTGATTTTATTTCAAACTTGGAAAAATTATTATAGAAGGGGTTCTTTACAAGTAGAGAGATAAACTAGAGAGAAGGCAGAGAGTTCTAATGTTGGCTAACGCCTGCCTCTAACTAAAGAAGAGTGATCCTTATATAATGGATCTGTCTACAAACAAACAAAATGAAAAGTAAAAGTGGCCGACAAGATAATTAAAATGTGGCCAAAAGAAAAACTACATTATTGAAATCGGACAAACTACTTTTATAAAAGTAGATTCCTTCCGATAATGCAGGGACCCCTTACTTTATTAAAGTTATTTCGGGGACCTATTACTTTATAAAAGTCTTCGTTTTTTTACCCCAATAATCAATCAGTGGGGCCTTCTATTTCTTTATGCTTTATCTTTTCCTTTGTCGTTTTTCTTGGCAGAAGATGCTTCTGCACTTGCTTTCAACTTGTTGATAAAGTCTTCAATTTCTGTATCACTAACTTCCTCTGTATCTGATTGATTTTGGGCTTCTCCGGCTAAACACACATCTTCATTTGAAGTACTGCCAATAGAAACCATAGAGATATCATCTCTAATAGTAGTACCAAGATTCTTTGCTAAATCCTTTTTTATTTCTTCAAAATATGAAGCAAAGATTTCTTTCTGTGAAACAACTCCCTTCTTCATTTGGAGTCTCTTGCTGATAATTCCCAAAGGACTTAGATCTTCTTCTTCATCCTTTGTATGATCGATTTGTGAATAAGCCTCTATCTTGGCCTGTATTTGTTGTATTAACTCTTCACCATATAACTTTCCTTGTTGATTTGACTGGAGCAATTTGGATCAGAACTTATAATAGAAAATTCTGTTAAGGCAAGTAATGCCTTCACTAGTATAACCGGTCTGTACATCCCATTTCATAATCCAGGGAATAGAAAATTCAATAAAGAAATACACGGTAGCAATACCATCATAAAAGATATGATCTTTTTGGAGAGAAATAATTTTGGGAGATATATCTACCCATTGAGAATATAATCCTTTGAAGTGAGGGTTTAAAATATCTAATGATGGTCCGTATAACTTTCACCATTTGAAAAACCAATTTGGAGTTTGTTGTCCGAATAAATTAGGACAAAGTTTTATAAACCAAGAATGTCTTATCGTAGGATTTTCATATAAAAAAGTCTTATTAAAACTTTCGACATAATCCCAATAATTGAATTTGACCGAAATCTTTTGGTCTGGATGTGTATATTCACGATCTTTGAGTGTGCTGATTCCCCATTTATCAGAAGGTATAACCTTCTTAATAATAATCTTCGAAAAACTATAAATTTTTATAGTATTAGCAGGATAGAAATGCTGAATATCTGCAGATCCTGTTGTTGAGAGTATAATCTCATAATGCATTCTGTATTTGTATGCAGGAGTAGCGTATGACGCTGTATCAAAGTATCTTGCCATAATTTGCCAAGGATTATCCTTCCATTTAAGGTCGGATTGTTCCAAAAGAATTATTAACTCTTTGGATTCTTTTTGACTATAAGTCTCAAAATTGTCATTATCATCCTCTGATATAACTGAGGAGTATGTAGGTACATTAGATGATGACGTACCTTCATCTTTTTTGGATTTTATAAAATCCATAAATTCCTTGTATAATGGATGTTCGATATTACCTTCTGTAACATTAGCGGCTATAAGCCTTTGATTTCCTATTTGGGCAAGAATATTATTCTCTCTCCTATTAGTAGCTGCCCTTCCTCTTCCTCGTTGCCGAGGGGGCTTATATGTAGGTCTCATAATTTGTAGACAAAGTATTAGAACTTATTAGTTTAGGTATTCTCTAGTAAGAAAATCAGGAAGGGTATTATCAGACCCTTTTTTGTATATAATTTCAAAATCAAAAGGGGCGAATAAAGATTGCCACCTTGCAAACATTTGTTTGGAAACATCATGTTTGAAATCTTTATTAAAGATAAATTTAGCAGCCTGACAATCAATTTTAATAATAAATTTCTGATTATATAATTCAGTCTGAAATTTCATCACACATTTAACAATAGCAAGAATTTCTTTAGCTACAGTTGCATAATTTTTCTGGGAGTTATTCCATTTATCAGAATAAAATTGAACAAGGTATTCCTGTTTATCTACAGGGGAACATTGTTTCAGTATTCCGCCATAACCAATATCAGAGGCATCAGTTTTCACAACTTTTGCCCAAGTAGGATTGGCGAGAGTTAAACAGGGGAGGTTATTAACCTTCTGCTTAATTCTCTTGACTGTTTCAGTATGACTGTCAGTCCAAGCTTTAGGATTCTTCTTTAATCTTTCATAAAGAAGAGCAATGTCTTTAGCAAGGTCCTTTATAAAAGGAGAAATATAATTTAAGCGTATAATCTCTTTCCAACACAGAAACATAGTTATAAACATGCTTAGACATGAACCAAGGAACAAAAGCAATAATCTTATTATTCTTGCTAATGTCTGTATAAAAGTCATGTCTAAAAAATTGTACTAATTCAGGGGACATATTTTCGTGAAACCATTTTCTGAAAACTGCCCATCTGGGGTTTAAAAATTCTTCTAGAATTATTTTTCTTGCCGGTGAACCCGGACTAAAATCTATTTGGTTTTTAGTCATTTTTAAAACCATTTGAAAAATCCACTTCGGATGCAAAAAAAATCGAGAAAAATATGAGATCTACTATTTTGCAAGTGAAACAAAATTTGTTTTCATTGTCACACTATTGAAATTGAACTCCTCTTAGCAACGCCGCCCGGCGGCTTGCCCGGATATATGCCCTCCTGGCTCCTGCAGTCAAATCATTTGCAAATGTGCCTCCTCCTCTGTCCACATGGAGAACAAGCAAATTAACTTTTGCTGGACACTTTGTTGATATTTTCCTTAAACCAAACAATTAGATCTATCTTTCTACTGTCTTCTTCGAGCGATTGGACTCTAGTAACTCAGTTTTCTTCCCCAATTGCATTGACAAGGTTAGTTGGGCTTCTAACTAGTTTGCAATTTTAAATTATGTTGTCCAATTGCTTGTACCACTAGACAAACTTTGGGTATTGGAGCACAAAAAGAGCGGAATAAATTTTGTAATTCTATCAAACATTTTCCTCATTTCTGACTTTTTGCTACAGGGAATCACCCTTGGGGGATTGGGTTTTCCTTTTTTCTGACGGCAGTGGTATCTCCATTCAAGACTTGAATTGTAACCCCATCAAGTGAAAAAGAGAACAGCTGTGGTTTCTTTAGGTTTGTAATCGTGAGCTCTTTCTGTGGAAGAAAACGTTTCCAGTATAAAGTTTTACTGCTATATCATCTTCTGCTTATTTTCCGGTGTATGTTTGGTGACATAAGCAAGATAGAAGATAGGGTATGAGAATAGTTCCGTTATGATTTTTAGTATAAAAGATTGAAAATATTCCTGGTCGACCCTTACCCGGACCCCGCGCATAGCGAGAGTCAGATGAAGCAAGTGTGATGGGATAAGAATGCAAGTGATATGGAGTAAGAGTTGTGATATTTGTAAAGGAAATGACTTGTGCCTATTGGTAAAGGAAGTCATTTCTCCCTTTTGGCAAAAGATGTTTTCTTTTGTGCTAACCAACTACTCTAAAATTATTCATCGTCGAAAATATTATCCAGCCATCACCAAACATATAATATTCTCTAGTTTCTTTCTTTGTTTGATCAACCAGTTTTACTATTGGCATTTTTGTTATCTTATGAGGTTTCAGAGGAGGGTGTTTTTTGATGCTTGATAATCAGCTGAGCAAATGGGCCCTATATATTACATCCTTATTGCATTGCCTTGCACCATTGGTGCCATAGCGCTGGCACTTGTGCACATATACAGGCACCTTTTGAATTACACTGAGCCAACTTATCAAAGATACATTGTCCGGATCATCTTTATGGTTCCTGTAAGTGTTTCCTGACTCTTAGTGTTCTCCTCAATCTCTCCTATAAAGTAATATTTTCTTTGATAAGTACCTTTAAAGTTAAAAAAAAAAAGTAGCTTTGAAATTAGTATGTTTATGTATTTTGACATTATGTAACTTCTTCTCAATCTCACCTTTAAAGTAATACGTTTATGTACTCCTGAGCATCATGCAACTGTAGACTACTTTCTTCTTATTTATTATTCAGTCTGCTATGATATGCTAAAGATACTGGTGTAATTTAGTAATCGGAGTTGTTGCTTGACTTGGGGCTCCATATAATTTATACGACAAGTATTCTAGTTTAATTCCCACATGAATTGATCTTTAACAAATGGACTCACATATTCTTGAGCTTTATCTTTGCCTCTATGCTTGGTTGATACACCTCATTAATCAGAACATGTCTTTTGCCTTTGAGATTCATCACTTATAATGATGCACCATTATATGTCAGAATGCCATTTGTATACTATTCAGTGTTATCAAAGGCACGCTTAAAGCGCGCTTAAGCCCTGAAGCGAGGCTCAAAACACATTGAGCGCTTCGCCTCGCTTAGCAGGCACTTAAACGTTGTCATCAAAGCTCTAAGGTATACTTTTCCTTGCCAATGAGCGTAATCCTGAAGAGGCCACACTAAATAATTGATATTTCACTTTATTGTAAATTTTCTTCAATTTCTTAGTCCATACTCCCTATATTTGTATATTTGGTATTGAACTACACATACATATTTGTAGTTTTTCTTCATTTGCGCCTTTTTTCGTTAAAGCCCACGCTTTATTTACGCTTTGTGCTTAAAGCCTCAACATGCCTTAGAGATTTTTTTGCGCTTTCCCCCTTTGATAACACTGAATTACTATTTTGCTTTGTGCCAAAATTCACTGAGCATCAGGTCAGTTGAAGTTTTTGGGCCAAAAATCAGTGTTAAGCTTGTGAAGTTTTTGGTAATTAAACTTTTTTATTAATCATCAAGTAGTAAATTACTAAACTTAGCTGTGGCTGCCTCAGACAGCTATCTAGGAATGAACTACCAGACTCCACTATGCCTTTACTGAGAAGTAAGAAGCACACCTCCTAGGGAGGGTTTCTCTACTTCTCAAGCAATGTACAAAATATACTAGAAAACAGCTAAAACTTGTGAAGTTATGTGCTATGCAAGTGGATAATCATTTAGGTTCTTGAGCATTGATATTGACTGCAATAAGCTTGAGAGATAAAAAGTCCCAATTAGAATAAGCAACTTGTTGTACTTTTACAATTATAAAAAGGGTTACACCTTGGGGCCGGGTGCGTCACGCCTTCAACTAACAAGAAAGTGTTAGCATATCCTATTTAGTAGGTTAGTACCTGGCGTCCAATCTGGGGCAAGGAACTTCTTGGGGCACTGAAAGCTAGGACTACAAATTTGATTTTGAAATGTAATAGTGCATGGCTGATATACTGTGATGATTGTGTTCCTGAGTAGCATGTTTAGAGTCACTCCTTTGAGTTTTTGGTGATCTTGACACTATGGTCAAATGGGACAAATTTCTCCTCCATCTCATGCTAAAGGGCCTAATTTGGCAGAATTAGTTGTAGGATTTTGTGCTTTATTGCGTAGAGGATATTATTGTGTTCCCTCAAATCTAAATTTAAGGTGCTATATTCACAGCGAGTACTCTAGCTTTATGGACTTTTAGAGTATGTTGCATTAGTACCATTGTGTCCAGATATAAATAAATAGGATGACCTTCTGGAAATAAATGCAAAATTTGTGGGCTAATGCAACATACTCTTTCCTTATCAAAAAGAGTATGTTGCATTAGCCCACAAATTTTGCATTTATTTCCAGAAGGTCATCCTATTTATTTATATCTGGACACAATGGTGTTAATGTTAGTTAACAAATGAATGTTCCCGGTACATAGGTGCTAACTAACAAGCTTGACTTCTGAAATCCTTAAGAAATTCATAGTTACATTCCATCTAGCAATTTTTGCTATCACTTTGATAAATTAAAGTTATTCTCCTTGTCTCCATGACAGGTTTATGCGCTGACGTCATTCTTGTCACTCGTTCTAAATAAGAACGCCATCTATTTTAATTCCATACGGGAAATGTAAGTACGGTTCAATTTAGTATTTAGTGGGTTTGATGTACATACTTATTCTTCAAGTTACTATGATAAGATCACATGCTGTTTGTTCCTATTATTTTGCTGCTATTTTTGCCAATCTGATTATAAGTTTTGCAACTAGTAGCAACCATGAAGGCTAGATGGGATGATATTAATAGTGAATAGCTTAGTGATGTACATACCGAAAATCATAGTTGTTCACTATAGCAAGTTCTTTTTCACAAGCCTACTCTCTCTAGGTTGTTGGCTCTTCCTAGTTCTTTAAATCCCATGCATGTATAGTTAAATACAATGAACTTTTGATTCCTATAGTGCTGGTCTCATGAGACTGGTACTGATTACATTGAATACTCTACATTGTATCCTTTGTTAATGGGCTAGGAAGCTATTATTGACTTAAGTGCAGAGTTAGGGTTTGAAACTGCAATGTCCTTGATTTTCTGAAATGTGTTTATGCAGCCAACGGATTAGCAGGCATGACACGATTACTATGTCTATACTTGCTTTCAGCTTTGAAACATATATAATACCTTAACAGACAATATGTTATGATATATAACATTTAAGCTAAACTTGAATTTACGGCAAAAGGATTATGGATGCTTCTTCCATATCAAAGACGAAACATCATTCTTTAACGCATTGGGTCAACCAAACATGAAGACATTCAAAGTAATAATAACTAATATAACGGAAACCAGCTGATATGCTGTTGTAGGTGCTATAGTTGTTGAACTACCAAGTTAGCGGTCCAACGTTAAAGCCTCCAACAACATATTAGGTCAACAAAGCGAAAGCTTCTCAAGAAGCTTCGACTAGGAGTACGTGGGACAACTGGAAAGGCCTTAAAGTTTATTAAAGAGAGGTAAAACAATTTAGCTAGGCGCTTGTTGAGATGTAGGATAATTGAAATTCAAATAGACCACATCCTTCCATAAATTCAAATCCTCGGAGCATGAGTTGGCTCCATCCATGTGACTTATTTGGAACTACCTGTGGGTGCAACTGACCGACTTATCGTAGAGAACCGCTTGTTGAGAGAGTTGAAAAGACGCTTGCTGGATGACCAAAGAGGTATCTGTCAAAGGGGAGAAAGAGCACTCTATCGGCTCTCTAGCATGCTGAAATACTACATTTTTGTCTACCCACACCATTTACGTTGGCACAAAGGTTGGAAAACTTTACAAGAAGCTTCTTACGGTGTATATGGGGGGAGGAAAAAAACCATCTTCTAAATTGGGAAACAATGTAATTCCCTCTAAAGGTTCTGGATGAAGTTAGGAAGAGACGAGGAGGGGCAGAGGACCCAACCAAACCACTCAATCATATGGTGTAGCTTATGTAAAAAAGTACAATGAAAGGATGAGATGATTCTGTCACAGTAAGAAATGAGGATACAACTGGCTTTCGGGTGCAGAAGAAGTGCAGGTATCTTGTGCAAACTGGATATTGAGAAAGCATTAGACTAAGTTAACTGGGCATACATGTTTTCAATGCTAAGGAAAATGAGATTTGGTAGCAGGTGGATCAAGTGGATTAAATACAACTTGACTACAGTCAAATATTCAATTCTCTTAAATAGGAGCCCAGTAGGATTCTTCTCATCCCAAAAGGTTTAAGGCAAATTCTTGTTCATCCTAGCTATGGAGGGTCTTAGCAAGATGTTGGACAAAACAAAACACTTGCTTTGGTTAGATTGTTTTAGTGTT
Organism: Nicotiana sylvestris; assembly: GCF_000393655.2. Taxonomy (NCBI): domain Eukaryota; kingdom Viridiplantae; phylum Streptophyta; class Magnoliopsida; order Solanales; family Solanaceae; genus Nicotiana; species Nicotiana sylvestris. The sequence goes on from NC_091059.1 coordinate 57,834,067, forward strand.
GGAAGACCTCAAGGGAATCCAATCTCAATCTCACATTTGCTCTATGCAGATGACACATTAGTTTTCTGTGGTGCTGAAAAATCTCAGGTTCAATATCTTAATCTAACTCTGCTCATTTTTGAAGCTATATCAGGACTTCACATCAACATCTTAAAAAGCATAATATACCAAGTTAATGAAGTTCCCGACTTAGAGGCTCTAGCTGATATTCTATGCTGTGGTATTGGCTCCTTCCCTGCCACATACCTTGGCCTACCATTGGGAGCCAAATTCAAATCCGTTGAAGTGTGGAATGTGGTGTTAGAGAAGGTAGAGAAGAGATTGGCGACATGGCAGATGCAGTATCTCTCCATGGGTGGTAGGCTAACTTTTATTAGCAGTGTAATTGACAGTATCCCAACCTATTTCATGTCATTATATCCTATGCCTAGCAAAGTGCTGAAGCAGCTGGACAAACTCGGGAAGAATTTTCTATGGAAGGGGAACAATGAGGGACATAAGTTTCACCTGGTTAAATGGGTCAAAGTGACTCAACCTAAAGACCTTGGTGGACATGGAATTAAAGACCTAGCAAAGCACAACAAAAGCATGTTAATGAAATGGGTAGGGAGATTTGGTGAAGAAGACACCAGCCTGTGGAAGAAGGTGGTGATAGCCAAGCACGGTCAACCGAGCCACTGGTGTACCAAACTCAGTAGACCCCCCATGATGTTGGGCCATGGAAATACATTAGCAGCCATTAGGAGGAATTTTCTCAGAATATTTCTTTCAAGGTTGGGAATGGGTTGCATGTAAGATTCTAGGAAGATAGTTGGTTAAACAACTGCCCCTTGAAAGAGAGTTTTCCACTGCTATTCTAGATTGGTAGTGACACCAACTCCACAGTAAGTCAATATAGATCAGGAAACTCTTGGGTTCCACTTTTCAGAAGGAACATGCATGACTGGGAGCTGGATAGTCTACTTGTTCTGCTTGGTATATTAGGAAACTTTACCATAAATGAGCAGACCCAAGACAGGCTTAGTTACATAGGGTGTTGGTACATGCCCATATATAGTGAAGTCAGGCTACATGCCAGTGTTGTGAAAAGTGTTCGCTTCAATGCTTAAAACGTGAAGCGAAGCGAAGCGGGAACTTGGTCGCTTCTATGTTGTGAAGCGTAGCAGGTGTTATAAAGCGTTCGCTTCTGCCAAAAAAGCGAGAAGCGACAGTAGCGACAGAAGCGAGCGCTTCGATATATTAAGGCTGCTAACGATTAAAAATTAAAAAAGCTCTCTTTTCTCAAAACATATCGAGCAGCAGAAAAAAATAGGCGACTATGGTTCCCATTTTCTGCACTTTTCAAGTTCGAGCCCAGGTATGTGATTTATTCTTCCTCATTCTTTTTCTTTTTCTTTTTCAATCTCAAAATAGCAGCGAAATGCTGCCAATTTTTTTTCCCTCCAGTTCTTTTTCTCACTCTTCTTCTTCTTTTTCCTTCACTGTTTCAGTCTTAAATTGCAGCGAAATACTGCCTAATTTTTTTCGTTTCAGTTACTGCCATTTATTTGCTTACAGTTACATAGGTTGTCTATGCAATATTTATTTTAATATTTTTTTTAATTCCGCTTCACTTCAAAAAAGTGAGCGCTTCGCTTCTCGCTTTAAGCGAAAAGGGGCTTGTCGGTTTTCCTCGCTTCACGCTCTTCACAGCACTGCTACAGGCGCACGTGCGAGCTCAATGGAATCATTGATTCTTGGCCTTGGAAGCTTATTTAGAGGATAAAGCTCCTTACAAAAGTTATCAGCTTCACTTGGACTGCACTCAAAGAAGCTTGCCTCACCGAAGACAATCTTTGTAAAAGGAGTTTTGAGCTGGTTAATAGATGCTACTTGTGTCAGCAAAACTATGAATCAATCAATCACCTATTTTTGCATTGCCTGGTGGCAACAAACATGTGGTATATGCTTCACCCTATACTGGGTATATGCTGGACACAACCACAAGGTATTAGGGAGGCAATGAAGGGTTGAAGTAGTTGGAAAGTTGACAGAACCATCAAGAAGATCCGGAAGATGATCCCAGCAAGCATTTTTTGGTGCCTTTGGCAAGAAACGAATCACAGATGTTTTGATGGCATTTCTACTCCTATCCATACTCTCAAAGCTAAATGCCTTGTGTATTTATTTTTGGAACTCTCTAACCCCGGTAAATAATGTAGTTTCCCTGGTAGATTTCATTGGCTCAATTGCTCTAACTTAGCTACTTTCTACTTTTGTCTTGTGGCTAGCTCCCTGTGCTAAGTAAGTTTTTTCTCGTAATGGAGCTAACACTTATCCTCTTTGTAAGTTTGCATCTTCTTGATGCCTTGCAATGACGAATCTTATTTCATAAAAAAAGAAGTGGAGAAATGTCTCTTATTGCAAAGCTTTTCAGCCCATCTTCACTGTACAACAACAACAACAACATACCAGTCTTATCCCACACTGTGGGGTCTGGGGAGGGTAGTGTGTACGCAGATCTTACCCCTACCTTGTGAGGATAGAGAGGCTGTTTCCAATAGGCCCTCGGCTCAGGAAAGTATAAGCACCACATTAACGAAAATATAGATAAGAAAGGACAGTACCAAAAAGCCATATAAAAGCAGAATAAAAACAACAAAGTAATAAGGTAATCCACAATGAAAGAAAATAACGGTTAGTCATAAAAATCTACTGCTGCCCACAGAAAGCGAGACTGTGTGCCAATACTACCGTTATTAACACTATAGACTACCTAATCTACTACCCTAATCTTCGACCTCCATACCTTCACTATGACGTAGCAAAACAGAAATAGTTGCCCAAGCTGGAATCTTATAGTATCTGCGTACAAGAAGATATCTGTAGGGGTTTTTTCTCTGGGGAAGGGGGGGGGGGGAAGGAGAGGTTAACAAACTACAAACTGCCCTTCAATGACAGATATCAATTACGAGAGAGAAAATTGGAATTTTCTCACGCCTCAATTTGAATTCCCATAACACTGTGGAAAGTGCCTTTATTCACTTGGATAGTAGTTTGGGGAGCCAAATAACATCAAATAATTTGAGGAAAAGAACAACTTACATTAGTTAGTGTGTCAAGTACAAGGAGCCATGAGACATTAAGCATTTGTTACTCTACCACCCCTATTACACATAGTTTATAGTGTATATTCTGAAATTAATTGGAATTTTGAGCGATGATACAAAACTGAGAGAGATGCGGCTAGTAATTATTTTTTGGTTGTAAGTTGATATGAAAAAAATATGATGCCGGTGTTGCAAAACCCTTGTTCTACGAAACGATTAGGATCTTGGATTCGTTTTGCTTATGACTTTTTTTTTTATATCTTTCTAAGAATTTTTTTAGGGGTGGGGTGGGGGTCACTTGGACTTGGAGCAGGCTTTGATTGGCAAATGCAACTTGGTAACGTATTATTTCATTCGAGTTGTGTGAAGGAGTTCAAAGTATAACCCTCCCTTTTCTAGCAATAAAACAACCTCTAGCTTTTTTGATTGAAAATTGAAATGTGGAATTTTTTGCGATTCTGATAAATGATGTTCCTGCAGTAATTTGACGTTGATTTAAATGGCTCTATTGACTCACAGTTGCTTTTATTAAAAAAAGTTGTTGATGCTTAATTAGGATATTTGGGAAAGCATGGCAAGTAAAAGCAATGAAAAACAGATACATGTGCATAACATGATCCTCAACAGAAGAATAAATACAAAATCCTCAAATACCGAATATTACCTCGAATGGAACATATATAAGATCAATAACCAACAAAATGTCACATCTCAAGTCAGAAGGACTCATAGGTATGTTGACTCCTTATCGAATATTACGCACGATTTTGCCGAGGGGAACGACCCAATCTTGTAATAATAGTGCGCAACGCGAGGTCGTATGACCCGATCCATAGACGCATCTCATAATACCGCCGAGACGAATGGCCCGATCCCATAATGGTACTACTGAGGCGTTCAGCCCGATCCCATTAGAATAGTGAAACTTTGACGGGTCATTGGCCCAACTCACGAGTATATATGTGAGTTATGAAATTCAAGAAACTTTCGAACAACACGTACAACGTGGGAGAAATTCGTAAAAAGAAGTATAATTTCCGCGACTAATCAAGTAGCGCATCAAGTATCTAAATAGCAGGCAAGTCTAGTCTTAGACAAAAACATAAATTAAAGTATCTAAGCAAGCAAGAATAACTCAAATAGTACAATTAAAACATGGTATGAGCCTAAGTCTACACATACATAATCAAGAATCTTCCATACGCACAGACATTCGTCACCTCAAACGTGCGTACTCCTATAACACGTAGCACGTAACAAATATAACACCTACGGAGTAAATTCCCCCTTACAAGGTTAGATATGAGGTTACCTCGCTCCGAAATCCGATAACTGGGTCCAACGCCTCTCTAATACCTCAAACCAATGCCAAACGATCCGAAACTAGTCAAAGAACGTGTAAGCCAATGAAAATATACTCAAAGACTCGTAATTTACATTACAAATAATTCCCAACTCTACACGAAAAGTAAACAAAGTCAACCCCGGGACCTACGCGCTTGGATTTCGAAAATTTTCGAAGATAAATATTATCCATAGCACCACGAACTCAAATATATGATTTATTTCGAATCCATGTCCAATTTCGTGGTCAAAACTCAAAAATACAATTTCCAGAGTTTCTTCCAAAATCCCACTATTTCAACCAATTTCCATATTAAAATTCATATATAATTTATGTATTTAGCTCACAATGAGTAGGAATCACTTACCTTGTGATAGATGATAAAAATGCCCCTTCAAAATTGCCCCAAAATCTCCTCCGATTAGAGAAATAAGATAAAAATGAGCAAATTCTTGACTTACTAACTTATACACTGCCCAGGCATTACCTATCGCGATCGCGGTTAAAAGCCTCGCGATCGCGAAGCAAAAACACCCCTGCCGACCAAAATAGCCTACGCGATCGCATTTGACCTTCCGCGATCACAAAACACGAACAACCCCTCCACCATGAACTCGAGAGCTCTTTGTGTCCACGAAAACCAACTCACCCCAGCCCGACTTCAACCCCTATGTGAACGCGGGCCTTGACACGCAAATGCGAAGCCCTAACTCAGGCCACTGTGAGAATGCGGAGCATCACCCCCGATCGCAAAGAACAACAAACCCCAACTCCAGATCACCCTTCGCGATCGCGACGCACCATCCGTGATCGCGATGCATACCAAAGACACCAAAAACCAGCAGCTGCAAATCAAAGGGAAATGGTCTGAATCCATCCTGAAACACACCCGAGGCCTTCTAGGACCGTGTTCAATCATACCAACAAGTCCACATACCTTATCCATACTTATCCAAAGGCTCGAAATGCCACAAATAGCATCAAAACCAAGAATCGACTATCAAAATCCCTCTCTTAACTTTCAAACTTCGCTGACCGTGTCCGAATCACACTTAGACATTCCGGATCACGACCAGACTTCACACACAAGTTCTAATCAACTATATGAACCTATCCAAGGTCAGGGAACACCACCCGAAGTCTGATAACACCAAAGTCCACTCCAAGTCAAACTTAGCAAATTCAATACCTTCAAAATGCAAACTTCCGATAATTTGAATCGCTCCCGGACCATCCGATACTCAACCCGAAGATACACCCAAGTTCGAAATCACCTTACGAATCTATAGGAACCTTCAAATCTCGATTCCGACGTTTACTCAAAAGTCAAACCTTGATCAACTCTTCTAACTTAAACCTTTCGAATTGAGAATTATTCTTCCAAATCAACTCTGAACTTCTCGAAAATCAAAACCAACTGCACATGCAAGTCATTATACATATAGTGAAGCTAGTCAATGTCTCAAACCGGCGAATGACATGCTAGAGCTCAAAATGACTGGTCGGGTCGTTAGACAAGACCGCAACAAATGTTTTAGAGCCGGAGGCTTTTGTTGACTCTCTAAGTTCGTTACCTACTCACCAGAAAGTCTTTCTTTTGGATGTACTCTGTCCCAGCATCACTTTAATGGTGGTTTTCTTACATCAATAATATTATGACAATAACCGATTTTTTTTAAAAAATCTTAGAGAGAAATGGCTTGAAACTTCCTTTGAACTACTGCAAAAACTATAATGTCTTTGTGAGCTCTTTTTGGTGTCTATGCATTGACGGAAACCTCACAGAAATTAGTTGGTGCTTACAGCATATAGAGAGGAAATGGAAACAATATTAGTCTTACTATGATCCATGTCTTGAGTATGTTCTTTGTTAGGTTAGTTTTATTATATTGATTCTTGGTTTATCTATCTTACTATGAGATCCCTATACTTGGGATGTTACACTTTTTGGTGGTTGTGTTTGTGAAACTTGACATTTGTTTAAACCGCATATATTTGAATTCAGAGGAAGTGAAGGATCATTCTTTTTTTTTTTTTTTGAGTAAAAGGGAAGGAGCATTTTAACTTCAACTATAACATACTGTATCCATATACTTGCTACTGTTGTTCTTTTTGGTGTTTGTGAGTGCATTTGACTATCGAAAGAAGAACTTCCTCAAAGCTGAGGCCACATTTCTTTGGACTTTAGAGGAAAGAGAAGGAGTGTAGTAGCTTCAATTATAGAGACTATTCTTTTTTTGGATAAATACTTCAATTACACAGAAACAAATATTGTGTATTAACACAATGTTTTGTCCCAAATTTACATTAAACACTTTGAATAAGTTATGTCTTCGTGCATGGGCTCTCCGGGATGGCGGGATCTCGATTTCACATGTTTGGCTCACTCATAGCCCTTCTACTTCTATTATCTTCAAAAATTTACATCAGTATGGCAGAGTCTGGTTTATATTTGTTTGTTGTTTTGCCTTCATTGTTTGACATTTTTAGCTCATTTGTACATATTTCACGTGTAATTGAGTCAATATTTTCTTTGTTAATTTCCATCCTATTCAAGCATGCCAAAAGAAATAGTTTTTAAGGGGAAAGGAGTGTTTGGTTATAAATTTGTATACGATTTATCCTTTGAACTGAGATGGTGCGTAAACGTTTCTCTTTGAAGCTAAATAATAAACTTTATGGATTTAATATTTCTAATTTCCATTTCAGATATGAGGCTTGGGTCATATATAATTTTCTATCACTCTGCCTTGCATGGGTAGGTGGCCCAGGAGCTGTTGTTCTAAATCTGAGTGGCCGAGTTCTAAAGCCTAATTGGTATCTGATGATGTGCTGCTTTCCTCCAATTCCTTTGGATGGGTAAGATACTCTTGCAGGAAGCCACATTTCTTTGCAATTTGTCAATAAATAGTATTCTCTCTCCAACACAAATGAACATTAATTATTTGGACCTTTTTAGTTTGTATCTAATATTTGGACGTCAATGGATTTTCAGTAGTCTTGAGCCACTTAACGACCCCCTTGATCCTTTACACCAGATTATTTTTCACCATGTTGTCCTGTTTAGTTAATGGCATAGGTATCGCGGAAATGCTATAAATTTTGTTAGATGATTCAAGATTTCATCTCGTGTTTTATATTTGGTAAACTGCATTTCTGTTGATGTCAAAGCTATGCAGGCGCTTTATTCGTAGGTGCAAGCAGGGATGTTTACAGTTTGTGATCCTCAAGCCCATATTAGTGGCAGTCACATTCATACTTTATGCAAAACAGAAATATGAGGATGGAAATTTCAGTCCAAAGCAATCCTACCTCTACCTCACAATTATCTATACTATCTCATACTCGATGGCACTTTATGCCTTGGTCTTGTTTTACGTGGCATGCAGAGATTTGCTCCAGCCATTTAATCCAGTTCCAAAGTTTATCATAATCAAATCTGTTGTATTCCTTACTTACTGGCAGGTAGGATCTTCCATCTTCCTATAAATTTATATAATCACATTCTGTATCCACCACTGAAATTGAATTGTGCTTAATTACATTTATTTACTCTCTGTATTATTTGGTAAAGAAACCTTCCATAATCTTTTATCACTGGCCTTATTGCACCAAATCTGGCATGGTTTGATGCTTTTCACTTCATTGGCTCTGTTAGCTAAAAAATTGCTTTCACAAGTAGTGGTTCTGTCCTAGTATCGTTTCACCATTGTCCAGCAAAACAATTAAAGTCTAGAACTATTATTACTAACTGCTTATTGATGCACACGGTTTTTTTTCACATAGTTGTGTTTTTTCGTAAGTGGTTATCTTTCCTCAACTGTTTATTGATGCCCATTGGGAATGCTGTTATGCCTAGAATTGTTATGCTGTTCACTAGATGGCCATTTTTGCTTGTTTCTCGTTTGACTGTGGTTTCGCATCCGGTGTCTTGTGCGATAAGAAGGTCCCACAAAGACACAGTGGTTGTTAGATCAGCTATGTTATATGGGGCGTAGTGTTGGTCAGTCAAGAATTCTCATGCTCAAAAGATGAAAGTAGTGAAAATGAGGATGTTGAGATGGATGTGGGGACATACTAGAAGAGAAATGATTAATTAAAATATTCATGACAAGGTGGGAGTGACCTCCGTGGTTGACAAGATGAGGGAAGCGAGACTAGGATGGTTCGGGCATGTGAAGAGGAGATGCGCAGATGCCACGATGAGCAGGTATGAGAAGTTGGCAATTGTGGGTCTAAGGAGAGGTAGAGATAGGCCGAAAAAGTATTGGGGAAAAGTGATTAGACAGCGTATGACACATCTCCAGCTTAGAGAGGACATAATCCTAGATAGAAGGATATGGAGGTCGAGGATAAGGGTAGAAGATTAGTAGGTAATCGAGTTTGGGACACCGTATTTGTTCCATATTTTCCATATCAATATTATTATTATTATTATTATTACTACTACTACTATTATTCTCGTATTATCTTATTTTTAGATTTCTATTGCTACCTGTTGTTTCACTTACTTCCATTTTTTTATTGCTTTGTTATTTCGATGTTGCTGTTCTTATCTTCAATATTTTCAACATGGCTTCTTCACTATTGTTTTTTTTGTTCAAACTTGCTGAGAAATGCTTTTCTTGCGCCGAGGGTCTATCGGAAACAACCTCTCTACCTCTACAAGGTAGGCGTAAGGTCTGCGTACACATACCCTCCCAAATCTCACACTGTGGGAATACAGTGGATATGTTATTGTTGTTGTTCTTGTTTGACTGTGGTGAGGTTTGTGTTACATAGGTGAGTTGCAAATGTAACTTGTTGTACTTATTCTTTTTAGTGATAACTTGATATAATTATGAAATTCTCTTATTAATTTTCCTTTCCAGTGAAGTCTTATTAAAGGGGAAATCTTAGTAGCTCAGTTGGTTGGCTACCTGAACTTTTACCTTGTTGGTGAGGGTTCGATTCCTCACCTTGTAATCTCCTCCCCCATTAGCCCTGTCCCTTAACCCCCCCCCCCCCCATGCAATAAAATAAAATAACAAACCTTTATTGAGGAATGGTTGCTTTTACCTTTTCTGCTTTTGAAATGTGGTAGTTTGCTTGCTGACAAAGCGAGGATTACCTTTTTAACTTAGCTTGGATAAGTCATGTATTTTTAAAGGGCTGGTTTTCCTTTTGTTTTTTGGTCATGCAATGGTGTGTAACAGAGCTTATACTGAAATCCTAGACAGAGAAGTACTGGCTCTTGGTTCACGGAATATATTCTTGTGTTTAAAAGTTATGTCCATTTCAAGCTTCAAGTTCTCATATCCTTCTTCGTAACTGACTTCCAGGGAGTTCTGGTGTTTCTTGCTGCGAAGGCTCGATTTATTAAAGACACCGAGGAAGCTGCAGAATTTCAGAATTTTATAATTTGTGTTGAGATGCTTATTGCTGCTGCCGGCCATCTTTTTGCCTTTCCATACAAGGAGTATGCTGGGGCTAATGTTGGTCCTTCTCATGGTTTTTTGGCTAGCCTTGGCCATGCCCTTAAACTTAATGACTTTTACCATGACACTGTCCACCAGGTAAACCAGGCAACATGCTCATTTTCTGTTTTGCCTTCTACTGTATAACCAAATGTATCTTCACAAATTTTTATGTTCTTCCACCAAATGCAGTTTGCTCCTACTTATCATGATTACGTGCTCTATAATCATAGCGAGGGTGACGAGGGAGCAAAAAAATACAGGGCGAGGACTTTTGTCCCAACTGGCACAGAGATGGATACTTCTAGGAAAAACAAGAAGATATCTGCAAACAAATTGGAATATATACAATTGTCTAGTCTCTCTTCTTCTGCTAGCAGTACTTCCGAAAATGCTGGGATTGGCTGTCAAACTGGTAAATCAGAGGCAGTGAATTCTGCATTGCTGATAGATACATCAAATAGTGTCTCATTGTCCCATGATCCCTCTCTCATTGATGTTGACTTGACAAATTATCCACCTAAGGTTCCTGCAGCTAACGTGTCTGGGACAAGCTGACAAATAGAAAATGTTTATTCAAGTGACTAATACTAGCAAAATATGTATTTTTAATGGGTCAGATGGCAGCAAAGTTGGTCACAATTGTATATTTCTTGCCCATGATTTGCAAGGCGTTGGTCACAATTGTATATTTCTTACCCATGATTTGGAAGGCCTCCGTCCCTCCCTCTCTCTCTCTCTCCCGCCCCCGCTCCCCCTCCCTCCCTCCCTCCCTCCCTCCCTCCCTCCCTCCCTTCCTCCCTCTCTCTCTCTCTCTCTCTCTCTCGTGTGAGTGTGTGTGGGTCGCATGGTTGGTTAGTGGGTAGGTGGGTGTGAAATTAGTCCCTATTGTTCTCTCGAGAATCTATTTATAAATGCTGTTTTCGTGTTTTCCATTTGATTCTACTATAGGAAGGCAATTCTATTAGGAGCTCCTCAATTTGCATTTAAATTCTCAAAAGTGAGTTCATATCTGGGTTGGTCAATTAGACATGTATTTTCAGATAACGTAGGCAGCAATCACATTACCTAGACCCTACGCCGCATATTTGCTTTCTTTGAACCGTGTAAGTGAAGTCAAGCGTTGCTATTGTTTACTAGTACTTTAGTTTCAGTCTATATGATTTTTTTTTTGGTCATTTCAAAAAAGAATGACCCCCTTTTAAATTTAAAAATAATTTAGCTTAAACTTCTAATTTTACTTGCAATGCGAAGCTTTTATAACTATACAAATTTTATGGTTTGTTTAGGAGCATAAGTTTTAAAAGTTTATTTCTTTCTTAAATTTTGTGCTCAGTCAAATATGTTCGTATAAATCGAAACGTAGGGAGTATTATTTTGTTCTCCTTTTCACATATTGCTGGGCAGATTTAGGTTATTTAACATAATTATAGAATATAAGATTTTTTAAAGAAAGAACAATGACCAAAAAAGGAGTTAAAACCAAACACCCCAGCCAATGTTCTATATGTAAAGTTTATTAATCAGACAGTGAAAGTCAGCACACAGCTGATGCTATCTATACGTGTTAGGTCGAACAATTACCCGGTTCAGGTGGCTTTAAATTGATCTTCACAGTTTTCATAAAATAAAACATAAATGCATTCTAAAGTGAGTAAGTGCTTACCTAAACAATCGTGAACTTGATTTCTCTGTTCGTTTCTTTCCAGCTTGTAATGAATATCCATTTCTGATAATAAGGATAGCATTATTAGGCCTTTGTGAAAAATATTATACGTTGGTCTCAGTGCATTCCTTTTACACTATATGACTAGAAATGACATTTTAATTCATTATTAACAAAATTCCTAATCAGCTCATACTAGCCAAGCAGTAAGGAACGGAAATATGATCACTCATGTGATCTTTAGTCAACCATACTTTCAGCCTATTCTTCTCAAAATGAACCTTGTTTAATGTTTTAGTAAAAATGCTAGCTATTTGGTCCTCAGGTTTAGAAATGTAATGACCCAACCTGTCGTTTTTAATTTTAAACTCTATTACCTAAGTTAAGATTTTTAGTAGGATCATTTGGTGTCTTCTAGGACCCACCTGAAGATCTGCACAAAAAGATGTGCAGAAACATAGTATAAATATATCACAATCGATATCTAGTAAGTATCAAGTCTAATCTTAAAGAAGTAGTGATGAGACTTGATGCTTCCGAATACTTACCCACTGGTTAAGAACTGAAATAGTAGATAATGTCATAAATAATAAGAACAAATATCAACAGTTGAAAGGAATTAAGCATGCTTTCACAGAATTAACCAAAATGCTACTCACATATAGTAATAAAAGATGGCATGCTCAATTAACGGAGCAATGAGACTTCCAATTAGCATATAAGGATGTCAAGTAATAGTTAATAATTAAATAAATTTTTCTATATGAGTCAATAATATGAATGCATTTTCAAAACGGTACAAGATCTATGTATCCCGATACACCATCCATGTATCAACATAATTCGGTACAAAATCTATGCATCGACCCGGTACAATATCCATGCACCGACCATGCTTATAGGGACCAAAGTAACATGGGTTATCACATGAATCCAAAGGGACGGATCCAAATTCAAGCGCAAAGAGGAGCATAATAGCATCACTCTTAAGTTAATGTCCGATCATCATGTCCAATGTGCCATAACTGTATCTCATCTGCACGCTTTACCTTTCGTGCCAAAATTCTCCGTCCAAATCAAGTGTCCTTATTAAAAATGTATGCATATGCTCAAGAATTACAGATAAAAGGTGCACAAAGATTTAATACAAAACATACGGATTTGTGCTCATGGAATCTCTATGTGACTATAGACAATTTAAGAATTCAACATATCAAGGATAAGTTCCTATGCCTTCGTAATTAATCATAAACCTCAACATGATTTCTAACATGAATAAGAGAGCAAACATAGTTACATAAGTCAAATAAATCATGAATCAAATGGGCACATAGTCAAAACAAGGCATACAACATTCCTGTTATACTCTGGTCATGATATAAACTCGGTAAGTGCGTATCGCCACCACGTATATCCACCCTTCAATATCTTAAATACATAGGAATTAAGTCAAATTCTAGGAGTTTTCCTCTTAACAAGGTTAGCCAAGAGACTTACCTCCACTCGGTAGCCTAAAAATCACCAAAATATGAAATCCTCAAAGATCCATCTCCAAACGGCTTGAATCTAGTAATACAACAAAAAAAGGTCAAAAAAGTCATAGAAATCGAACCCAAACAATAATTATTGAATATTTAATCAAATACACAAAGTCAATCAAGACATTAACCCCACCCGCTACCCAACAAAACTCACAAATTTCGAACACCCATTCCAATACGAGTCCAAACATATAAGTTTCATCCAAAATCGACTCTAAGTCTAGGTTGAAATCTTAATTATTCACTTTCCAAGAGTTTTTCCAAAAATTCTCAAACTTCACTAAATCCAAGTTTTTAGGTGTAGAAATTCATGGAAAATCATGATATACAGTCAGATCCAAGTGAAAATTGCTTACCTCTAATGATGTAGTTAAATAGCTTCTCAAAGTCACCCACTCTCGAAGTCTAGGGCTCAAAATATGATAAAGTAGGTAAAAGTACCGAAACTCTCATTTAAGTAGTCTGCCCATGCCTGCGTATCATGATCGCGGGTCCAACATTGCGATCACGAAGGCCAAAAATTTTCAGCTAGAAACTCCCCTTCGCGAACACGAAAGCACCCCGCAAATGCAACCACTTAACCAGCTAAACTTATGCGAACGCGACCTCACACTCGCGATCGTGAAGGAAAACCTCATGCCCAACCACAAGCCATCGCGAACGTGTCTCCTGAGCGCGAACGTGAAGTAGCAGATCCTATCCCTCCGCGAATACAAACCTTTTCCCATGAACATGATGGGTAAATCTTTGCCTGCCAAAATCTCTACTACGTGATTGTGAGCCTCCCTCCGCGATCGCGAAGAAGCCCCTCTGCACCAGAAACCAGCGATCCAAAACAAGAGGAAAATGGTGCAAAAACCACCCCAAACCACACCCGAACCCCCCAGACCTTGTCTAATCATGCAAACAAGTTTCAATACCTGATCCAAACTTATCCAGATGTTCAAACACAATGAGTAATAATAAAACCAAGAATCGACGATCAAAATACATGTTGAGCTTCACTTTAGTTCATCAAGTTTCAAATTTCAAACCAAGCGTCCGATTCAAGCCTAAGCAATCTGTAATGAACCCAAACTTTGGACACAAGCCCCAAATGAAAACATGAACCTATCCTAACTTTCGAAACAACAATCCGAAATCCAATAACCTCAAAGTCAACTCTCGATCAAACTTAGGAACTCTCCAAAACTCCAAATTGACAACTTTCGCCAAATAAACATCCTAGGAACCTCCAAATCCAATTTCGAACATACGAATAAGTCCAAAATCACCATACAAACATATTTGGACCATCAAAACACTATTCCAAGGTCGTTTTCATGAAAGTCAAACCTTGATCAACTCTTACAACTTAAGCTTCCAAAATGAGACTAAGTGTCTCAATTCACTCCCAAACCTTCCTGAAGACAAACTAACCACCCCTTCAAGTCACAAACTATAAGCACATATACAGGAAGAATCAAATAGGGGAACTAGGCCCAATACATAAAACGACCAGCCAAATCGTTATATTCTCCCCCTCTTAAACAAACGTTTGTCCTCGAACGAGTTTAGAAACATACCTAGAATGCCAAAAAGATGAGGATATCTGCTCTGCATATCATGCTTGATCTCCCAAGTCGCCTCTTTGACCGGTTGACCTCTATACTAAACATTCACCGATGCAATGTCCTTCGACCTCAGCTTCTGAATCTGCCTATCTAAAATGGCCACTAGTTCCTCTGCATAAGCTAAATTTTTGTCCAACTGCACCGACCTATAATCAAGCATATGTGACTGATCCTCATGATACTTCCAAAGCATGGCAACATGAAAAACTGGATGAAATCTCGACAAGTTGGGTGGTAAAGCAAGCCTGTAAGTAAGCTACCTCACACACTCTCCTTAAAACCTCAAATGGACCAATGTAACGAGGACTAAACTTGCCTTTCTTCCTAAAACTCATCAGACCGAAAATCTGAGAAGTACCCTCTCACCCTCCATGAAAGCTACACCGTTGAACATTCCAATCAACATAACTCTTTTGCTTGGAATGCGCTATACGAAGCTGCTCTTGGATCAACTTTAGCTTCTCTAAAGCATTACAAACCAAATCGGTGCCCAACAACCTAGCCTCCCTCGGCATAAACCAACCAACCAAAGAATGACATCACCTCCCATATAAGGCCTCATACAGATCCATCTGGATACTTGACTGGTAGGTATTGTTGTAGGCGAACTATGCTAATGGTAGAAATTGATCCAATTGGCCTCCAAAATCAACAACGCAGACTCAAAATCTGAATGGTCTGCTCAAACTGCCCGTCTATTTGAGGGTGAAATGCAGTACTCAACTCAACCTACGTGCCCAACTCATGCTACACCATTCTTCAACAATGAAATGTAAACTGAGTACCTTGATCCGAGATGATAGACCCATGCACATTATGTAGGCGAACAATCTCCCTAAGATAAATCCGAGCCAACTGCTCAGAAGTGTAGGAAGTCATGACCGGAATGAAATGTGCAGACCTGGTCAGTCTGTCCACAATGACCCATACAATATCCAATATCCTCAAGGTCCGTAGCAACCCCACCATAAAATCCATAGTGAAACGCTCCCACTTCCACTCTGGTATACCTAACCTGTGAAACAAACCACCTAGTCTCAACTCTTATACTTGACCTACTGACAGTTCAAACACCATGAAACATACCCAACAATTTCCTTCTTCATCCTTGTCCACCAATAATGCTACTTCAAATCACGATACATCTTTGTAACACCTGGATGATTGGAATACCATAGACAGTGAGCCTCCTAAATAATAAACTCACTCAAACCATCCATCTTAGGAACACTCATCCGACTCTGAAGCCTCAATACTTCATCATTACCAATAGTCCCTCCTTAGCACTGTAGCACCCTTTTTTTCCCTTTTTGCGGGGAAGCCCGAGTTTCGACATTCATGGGGGAACAACTCGTTTCCTTTTGGAAATTGGGTATTTGAAGAGTCGCCACCTAACGGATTAAGGTGCGTTAGGTCACCTAGAGCAATTAACTCATGTAACCAGTTTTGCATTACTAGAGATTAGGGTAAGGACTCGAAATAACCTTGAGGGAAGGTGTTAGGCACCCCTTGCGGTCCACAACGGTGGGTCTCGGCCGAACTTAAACCATCAAAATTAGTCAATTAACAAGTAAGCAGTCTTAACACATATTGGCAAATAAAAGTAGTTTTCAGTCTAAACACATATATGATCAAAGAAGCTGAGATGGTCCAATCCACATATATGAAAGAAGTTTAGATAATTTAAACACATATAGGAATTGGGAAAGGGAAGTCCTAAGTTGATTAGCCTAAAGGATTAATCTGTGCAATGCCCGGTAATCCTCCTCAACTAGAGGGGCTACACGTGACATTAGCGCGCAAGTCATCATATCCTTTTACTACCCATTACCCTCCCCTTAATAGTTATATAAGCGAATTTGATTAACGACCTCTAAGCGTGCTATTACCTATCCCTTCCCTGTGACCCCGAAGGAATTTAGGACCTCTAGTCTTAGGCAGTTCTAGAAAATCCTAAGGTGTTTAAAGGGGAAAGGTCTAGGCGACAACAAATAACACATAGGACTGTCAATTAAGGAAGCAAGCAAAAGGCTCATATTTACCTCCACATATACATAGGCAAATAAATCGCACGTCTGAAACAACTAATTTTGAAGAAGTTCAGAAAGCCTAGGAACATGATATCTAGATGAATGTTACAGACATAGGATATGCAGTGTTTGTTTTAAGGGAAGTGACAGAATCCTAATCAGTTTACCTACTGGTTTTCAAAATCTGTTAGACTTGAGCAATTTATAAACAATCAGAACACAATTTTCAGTTTTATACAAGGACATTAATCACCTAAGGCTTGCCTAGGCGTGGAACTATATGCAATCACAGTTACAGGAGCTGTTTAAACAATTCGGAATTATTCAACCTATAGGCATGTTGATCTAGGTGATACAGATTATAATAGGTGATTTATACCAGTTTACATCAGAATATGACACCTACATGTGACGCCGTTTTAAAACCTTTTCATGAACAGTTATTTATTTATTTAGTCGAAATAGATAGGATCCAAAACAGATACAAACAGAGTCCTAAGAACATGATATCTAATGCACGCAGAGATGACTGTTTTTATTAGGCAGGATTATTAAGCAGCAGGATTTCTGAGTGACAGTACTGATGCAGAACTAGGAATTGAGTAGTGATCTATAACATGCAATATGCTAAAGCTGTAAACGTGAATACCCTAAAAATCGGATGTCTAGTGCACAGGTTTGGCATGGTTTGAATGCAAATAGATACAACAATCCTAGAACATGATTTCTAATGCAGATTTGCATAATGTAACGCCTAGAAATATGATTTCTACCCAGCTCTACCCACAGGATCATATAGCTACCCTCCCTTTTCACTAGTTACCCCAATATCTGTTTACAAATGATTTTTATAGACCATAATTGAATAAATTACATAAATGCAATATAGCTTAAACTATAGGGAGCCTGATGCAGGTCCAAAGCAAACCTGGGAGTACCAGGCCTTCAGTAGTCTCAAATGCCAAGGATTTCATTGCCAATTTGTATCCAGGTATGTCAGAGTTCCCTAAGGACATCAAGGATCCCGGGCAGTGCTCATACCCAGATTTTTCATAATAGGGACTAATTATATGCAGTGTGGAATGACTAGCCCCAGTGTGCCAAAGTTTAAAGGAATCTCAAGAGGATCCCAAGGCAGTATACACACTGGAGGGGCAGAACCTATTGACTTAGGAGTAAAGTGAGAGTGCTTGACATAGTTTTGAAAGTTTTTTTTTTTAAAAAAATAGTATAGAGATGACTCTAGGAGTGAAAAGGTTTTCTGAAATAGGAACCAGTTTGGTGGTAAAATAGTTTGAGAAAAGTATTAAAACACTTTCGAAATCAGAACACAAATCACAGAATAACCAGATTCAAAACACTTGGCAAACAGATTCTGCATAGGGATAGAGGGGTTGGGTACACATAGAATACACATAAGTGTATAGGGAAACGCATAAATAGCAAAATGCACAGAATTCTCAAGAGCTTTATAGAATTAATAGGTTAGTCATGACAGTGGGTAGTTGAGACACATAACAGGGGTATAGCAAAACCATGTTGAAAGCGGAGGGTATTGGATAGAATCATGCACATAATTAGGATCAATCGAAGCCCCAAGAGATTAAGTATAATCTCATAAGTAAAGAGCAGACAGGAATTTAAATAGACATGCTAGACAAACATCACATAAGTATTCATAATTTAGACATGTTGACTACATATTGAACAAACAAGATTTAGACATGATAGAAAAAGCAGTAAACAAGTAGTTATAGTTTAGACATGCTATCTACATATAGAGCAAGACAATACTTTAAACATGCTAAGCAAAGAAGTAAACAGAAAACATATTGGATTCATGGTTAATGGAGTAGTGCAGTAATGAAACACTTACATTTTGAGGTTTCAAAACTTAATCAGAGACATACCAGTTAGGAAAAGAGAACACAGATTGTGAAATAGGTGTAGTGCAATATCTAGCCTTGGCTTACGGCCAGCTAGATCAGTGAATAATTCAAGTAGTAGAGCAGACAAGAGAGTTTTAGAGTGTAAGTATGTTTATGAACTAATGTCCGTGTCCCCAAAAGTGAGAATAGAGGAGAGTATATATAACAGTTTTGGAGCAGAGCAGAATAAGGTAAAAGAAATCAACATTCAATAATTAAGGAAATCACAGGACCAATTACATACAAAATCAGCATAGTCTTCCCTTAATTGAGGATAACTACTCAACGGTTAAAGGACAGGAGTCATTTAAGGAAAGAAATCAAATCAGACCTACGTAAAGAGGTAAACAAACAAGAGTCTAGTTAAGGAAATAGTCGTGAAGAATCAGTAATATTTCAGGCAATTTAAATCAGGTAAGAAGAATAATTAAAATAGTAAACAAAGGAATAAATCAAGAATCAACACATAAGTTTTAACCGAGCAAATCAGTAAATCAAAATTCAAAATAGTACTGATTTAAGGGGGGGGGGATATCAGTTTCCACAAATAGACAAATAGGCTAAATAAATTTTCATAAACACACAGAAATTAGCCGAGAGATCACTCAGAAACCCTAGTAGAGATGAACTAGGGTAAAAAGTCACAAGATATTGAATTAGACTAAGGAGAAATCATGAAAGTCAAAGCACAGAACGAAATAATGCAACGAGTAACACAAAAAAACCCATAAACGAAGCAAAAGTATAAGAAAATTGGGGCTTTAGCATAAATCGACTAGGGTCCAAACAATCTTAGCGAAAATCAATCAATAACACTTAAGAACAGACGATTAACATTCGAAAATCAGAAAATCTTTAGAGAACATGACTTAGGGTAAACCTAGTTTTAGGAAAAACGAAAAACCAGTTGAAAAACCAGGAATATTTCAAGGAAACATGTGAAATAAGTTCAATCGGTCTCAGATCTGTACAGATTTGAGAAGATCAAAGGTAAAAATTAGGGTTTTAGAAGTATAATAGAGATGAGGTCATAGACTTAGGAAACCATGGATTAAAGATGAAAATGAGAAAGATCTTACTCAAGGTCGAGCCAAATGGCCTGAAATAGGCAAGAAAACCCAAAGATGTAAAGCAGACTTGCCCTGGTCCTTTGAGAATCTCCTCACGGATCTAGGAGATGGAGATACCATAGAATATAGGAGGCCATTAGAGGCCTGAGGTGGTGAAGAACAACCATAGAATGACAGTAGGCTAGTGACGGTAGGGGAGAAATTAGGGTTTCTGTTAGAGAGCATTTGAGAGACGAAGAGAGGAGTGACGACGGGGAAAGGGGGAAATGGTTAGGGTTAGGGTGGGGGGTCTTTTGGTTTAATTAAGTTAGGGGAGTCCTGGACCGTTGATCAAAAATGATCAACGACCAGGATTGGCCAAGGGGTTTGGGTCGCGTACGTAGGGAATTGGGCCTAAGATTTTGGGCTAATTTTATAAGGGGTATTGGGCTGGTTAGTTTTAGGCTAAAATTGAAATAAAAGAGGCTGTTTATTAAATACCCAAAGTAATTGAATAAAATTAATTTGTAAAATAATTAACTAATTACAAAATAATTTTTATGCATGGAAATGTTTTATAAATAATTATTTAGTATTTTAAAATACAATGGACCAATTTCTGGCAAAAAATGATGCAAAATGTATGCATGGGCTATAATTGCAAAGTTATTGCAATTATTGCCAAAAGATGCCAATTTGGCTATTTATGAAATAATTTAGACTTAATAGGACCATAAATAATAATATTAAATCAAGAAATATTTTAAAATCATTTGTGATGTAGTTTTATAATTATTTATATAAATAAAATACTAGAATAAATTAACTTAAAAATATAGAAATTATGGAAAAATATCCATTGATGCTAATACATAGTTTTGAAGGTATATATGCACTTTAAAATATTATAGGAAAAAATTGGGTATCAACAAGCACCACCTTGTTGCACCATGTCCTTAAAGACAAATAAGTAGGGATCATCATACTGGCGAGTCTTAATGCGCTCAAACGAAGAAAACTGTGACAAAACACAAGAAAAACCTTACTAGACTCCGAATTATCCAACCTCACGAATCTGTTGGTCAAAGCCTGAATATCAATAGCTAAGGGTCTCTCCACAGCTGAAAGGAATGCCAAACATCCCATGCTCTCTGCTTTTCTACTCAAGGCGTCAACTACCACATGGGTCTTAGCTGGATGATAGAGAATAATGATATCATAATCCTTCAATAGCTCCAACCATCTCTACTGCCTCAAATTTAAATATCTCTGTCTAAACAGATGTTGGAGACTCCGGTAATCTGTATACACCTCACAAGACACACCGTATAAGTAATGCCTCCAAAGCTTGAGCATGTGTACAATAGCGACTAACTCCAAATCATACTAGATAGTTCATGTCATGGTGATTCAATTGGCGCGACACATAGGAAATTACCCTACTGTTCTACATCAACAAAGATCCAAGACCAACCCTCAAAGCATCATATTAGATTGTGTATGACCCCGATCTTGAGGGCAATACCAAAACTAGAGCTATAGTCAATGCTGTCTTGAGATTTTGAAATCTCTCCTTACACTCGTCTGACCA
Source organism: Nicotiana sylvestris (assembly GCF_000393655.2). Lineage (NCBI taxonomy): Eukaryota > Viridiplantae > Streptophyta > Magnoliopsida > Solanales > Solanaceae > Nicotiana > Nicotiana sylvestris. Next base: position 57,855,375 of record NC_091059.1, read on the forward strand.
CCTGAATGGAGTGCCCTTCTGGGTCAACCGAGTCAATGGGACTACAATAGATGAAAACCTTTCCACAAAGCGGCGATGATACCTAACCAATCCTAAGAAACTCTTGATCTTAGTAGGGGTAGAAGGTTTGGGCCAACTCTGAACTGCTTCAATCTTCTTCGGGTCCACTTTAATCCTATCACTAGATACCATGCGGCCCAAGAATGCCATTGAGTCCATTCAAAACTCACACTTGGATATTTTTGCATACATCATCTTCTCCCTCAGAATTTGAAGCACAATCCTCAAGTACTTCTCGTGCTCCTCAATACTACGAGAATATACCATGATATCATCAATGAACACAATGATGAAAGAATCCAAGTATGGCTAAAACACAATGTTCATCAAATGCATGAAGGCTACTGGGGCAATAGTCAAAATAAAAGACATAACCAAAAACTTATAATGCCCATAACGAGTCCTAAAAGTCGTCTTAGGAATGTTCGAAGCCCTTATCTTCAACTATGATACCCCGATCTCAAGTCAATATTCGAGAACACCCTAGCACCCTGAAGCTAATCAAATAAGTCATCAATGCGAGGCAGTTGATGCTTGTTCTTGATGGTAACCTTGTTCAATTGGTTGTAGTCAATACATAATCTCATGGAACCATCTTTCTTCACATACAACACTCACGCACCCCATAGTGATACACTAGGCATGATAAACCACTTATCAAGCAACTCCTGCAACTATTCTTTCAGTTCCTTAAATTTTTCTGGAGCCATGCGATACAGTGGATAGAAATGGGCTGAGTACATGCTACCAAGTTAATACCAAAATAAATACCTCTATTGGTGGCATGCCCAGTAGATCTGCTAGAAAGATATATAGAAACTCCCTCACTACTAGAACTAACTCAATTGCAAGATTATCAACACTAATATCCCTAACAAAGTCTACGTACTCCAAACACCCCTTCTCAACCATTCATTGAGCCTTCAGAAATGAACCACCCTACTAGAAGCATGCCCAAGAGAAACTTTCCATTCCAACCTTAACAGCCTCAGCATAGCTAATATCACGATCTTAGCATGACAATCAAGAATAGCATGATACAGAGATAACTAGCCCATACCCAAAATCACATCATAATCCAACATACTAAGCAAAAAGATATCAACACTGGTCTCATAGCCCTCGATGGTAACCAAACAAGACCGATACACTAGATCCACCTCAATAGAGTCACTAATAGATGTAGATACACGAACAAGAATATAAAGAGAACTATGGGTCAAATCTAAATACAATGCAAAGTACGATGACATATAGGAATATGTAGAACCAGGATCAAATAGATTTGATGTATCTCTGTGATAGACTAAAACAATACCTCTAATAATTGCATCGGAAGCCTCCACCTGGGGCCTACTCGAAAATGCATAACAGTGGGCCTGACCTCTGCCTTTGGGATGTCCCCGGACTGTCTGAGCTCCCCCTCCAGCTGGTGGCACTGGTGGTACAACAACTAAAACTGGAGTCACTACCTGAGAACCCTGTGGTGTTGCGCCTCTACCATGCTTGGGCAATCCTTTTTTATATGCCTTACCTCTCCACACTCAAAACAACCTCAATATAAGAATGGCTGCTAAATTTGAGGCTGCCTCTGATAGTCTGAGTACCCACTGGAAGAACCTTGGGCTGATAGAGTGCGGTAGGAATTTTGAGCTGGTAATGCACTAAATGAAGACTAAGCTGGAGCTCCACGAGTGGGCTGAGAATCTGAAGGGACTGTATTGCTAGGATGTCCTCTCCAAGAATGCCCCTACCTCCAGACGAGGTAGCACTGAAACTACCATTATATCAGGGTTTCTTGACCCTCATCACCGTGGTCTCTCTATTCTAACCCCGAATGCACTCAATCATGTTCATTATATCCTCAGCCTGAAGGAATGTAGTACCAGTCTCTACCTCCCAAGTCACAGTAATATTGATACCAAAATTTAACCCCCTCTGTGAACCTCTTCACCTTCTCAACCTCGGTAGGGATTAGAAAAGTTGCATGACATGAAAAATTAGTAAATCTCATCTCATACTCGGTCACAAACATATGACCTCGATTAAGGTGCTCGAACTGGCCACACATCTCCTCCCTCTTGATGAGGGGAACAAACTTTTCTAAGAAGAGATGTGAAATTGAATCCATGTGAGTGAAAATGACCCTGATGACCTGCTATGCTCATATCACTACCACCACCTTTTGGATTGCCCCTAAAACTAAAAAGTAGTGAAAGTAACCGCATTTAACTCCACAAAACCAAGATTCTACAAAATCTCTTGACAACCATCTAATAAATCTTGTGCATTTGCCAAAAGATCACAATCATAATGTGGAGGACCCATCATCCTAAACTGATCAAACTACTTCTGCTCCTCCTCAGACATAGTGGCCTCTACTACCAGCCTAACAACAACCATAGGAGGATATCCCCTAACCGTACTACCCCTGGCGTCCGATAAATAGCAGCAACCTACTCAGGAGTGTGAGTAGTGGGAGTCTATGTTCCTCCCTCAACCAAAGAAGTTGTCGGTGCCATAGGAAGTACTCCGACATATACTAGACCCTCGACAAGACCAACCAAACGAGCAAGAGCATCCTAAAGTATTGGATAGCAATAAACCCCTCAGGGACCTAAGGTGGTCCAACTGGGTCACCCTGATTAAAAATTTGCTCCTCCATTGGAGCTACTGGTGGCTCCATAATGGATGCCCTAGTAGGGGCTCTAACTACAGCGTGGGCACCGCCCCTGCCTCTGCATTGACCATGACCTCTCCTGGACCTATCCTGAGGGTTGGTGCCCGTCGAATTGCTCCCGATGAATGTCTCACCATCTGCGAGACAAAATAAAGACAAGTATTCAAACTTCAGATCAATAAATTTGCACGATAAAGAATGAGAGAAATGTAGTTTCCTAACATTCTATAGCCTCTCAGAGATAGGTACAAACATCACCCTACCGATCCACAAGACTCTACTAGACCTGCTCGTGACTTGAGAGACCTACACAACCTAGAGCTATGATACCAACTTGTCACAACCCAAAATGCCACCTCAAGGCCGTGATGGAGCCTAGCTAAACTTACAAAGCAAGCCAACTCACAATAGTCTATTGTTATTAATTAATAGAGATATATAATAATTAAAGATGGATATAGTCTCAAAATAGTAATAGTAACTAATATAACCAAAACATGACCAATATAGTACAAGTACATGAGAAAACTATGGAAATAAGAATAAGTCTATATACACAACCAACTATCTAAAATACAAATAGATATGAACAATAAAGGAACAGAGACTCATGAACTATGAAGTAGATCTATGAAGTGCAACTCACCCTAAGTCTCCGTGTAGTCACCCAAGCTCAATCAGGAAGCTATGCTAGGATCCACCTGGGGATCTGTATATAAAGATGTGTAGAAGTGTAGTATGTGTATATCACAATTGGTACCTAGTAAGTATCAAGTCTGACCTCGAAGAAGTAACGACGATGCTAGATGCTTTCGAATACTTACCACACTGGTATAATAACATAATTAAGAACTGAAATAGTAGATAATGTCATGAATAAGAAGAATCACATATATCAACAATTTAAAGGTATTAATCATTCTTTCTAGGATATAATTAACCAAAACGCTTATCAGATATAACAATAAAAGATGGCATGCTCAATTAACGGACCCAGGACTCCCAATTTGTAATGACCCAATTGGTCATTTTGAGCATTTGAATTCCATTTAGCAGTTTGAAGTCTTTCATAGCTTTGTATGATGTATTATTACTTGTGTGAATCTTCGGCTTTTATTTTCAGGTGATTCGAAATTGATTTGAAAGAATTGTTCTTAACTAGGAAGCTTTAAGTTGGAAGAGTTGACAAAGTTTGACTTTTGTTTATTTGACATTGGATTCGAGTTTTGATGGTCCGTTAGGTCCGGATAGTAATGTTTGACTTGGGCGTATGCCTGAATTTGCATTTGGATATTTCTAGAAAGTTTCGGCATTAGTTGGCGAAGGTTGGAAATTTGAAGGTTTTGAATGTTCATAAGTTTGACCGAGAGTTAACTTTGATGATGTCAGGTTTGATTTGTTGTTCCAGGAGTTGGAATATGTTTGTAATGTCATTTGGAACTTGTGTGCAAGATTTTAAGTTATTCTGGGTTGATTATGAATTAGTGCGTGTTTGGAAATTAAAAGTTCAAAAGTTCTTCAGGTTTTATTTGAGGTGCGATTCATCATTTTAATGTTGTTATGTGTAATTTGAGGCCTTGAGTCGGTCAGTGTTATGTTTGGGACTTGTTGGTATATTCAGATGGGGTCTCGAGGGGCTCGGGTGAGTTTTGGATGTGGTTTGGATTGTTTTGGCTATGCTGGTTTGGCAAGGACTCGGTCTGACCGCACCTGCAAAGTCGCAGAAGCAGCACTTGTAGCATAGAAGTGAAAATTTGAGTTGGGGGCAGGAGTCTGCAAATGCAGATATTTTATCGCATCGGCAAAAGCGCAGATGCGGTAGCTTTGGCATAGAAGCGGGATGGCGCAGATACAGAGATTTTCCTCGCACCTGCGATGTCGTAGAAACGGAGAATATTCAGTAGGTGGGAGAGGTATAGGATTAGTGATTTTAACAGAAGAGAAGGTTGGGCCGCACATGCAGTTCCACAGAAGCGGGAATTTTGTCATAGGCGTGTAACACCCCTAGAAAAAAAATGACGTACTTAAGCGCTACTAAGAAAGTTGATATGAGCTAATTAAATTATTTGTATGCGGACGAGGACTATTACTATGATGGATATCAATTGGATATGATCATAAGTGTACGAGGCATATTATGAGTGATGTGGGGTCTAAGGAGAGTCCCAAGTCTAAGTCAAGTTTGAAAATTACATGATAGACTAAAGTTCCAAATGAGTACGCACAAGACCAAACTTTGGACGAGCATATCTACATATATATAAGGATTTATGTGATTAACAACCTATTAAATGAAATATCTTCGATTCTAGTTTCTAACGCTTCAAGCCATTTGTCATTTGGACACTCCTACAAGAAGTTATGACCAAATTACCAAAGGCTAGAAGAATGTGATTCTACGGTCAGATGTGCGACCTCATAATCATTATGCGAACCACAAAATTGGTCTACGGACCGCAAAATGGTCGCAAAACTGACTAGTACAACCCAATTCTGGGCATTATTTTTGCGGACCATTGTGCGACCCGCGTACCCATTGTGCGGTCCATTGTGCAACCGTAGACTCGAGTTCGGAGGGTCCATTTTCCTATTTTTATAACTCGGCCCTATTTTGATAAATAGGCTTTGGAGCTTATTTAAGGCAATTATCTGATGAATTTAGAGAGAGGTAAGAATATTTTAGAGAGAGAAAGAGGAAACCAAACATTCTAATCATTTAATCTTCAAGAATCAAGCAAGCCAATCACAAGATCTTCATCTAAGAGGTAAAGTTCCATACCCTAGTCTTTCATTTAGAGTTTGGGGTAAAAGATGGGTAATTAGCAAGACAATTCTTGGGTATGAGAGTTGTTTATTTTGCATGCATATGTTATCAAAGGGTGTAGGAAGATTGTTGAGCTAAAAATGGTAGAGAATGGATCGTGGGATGATGGAATCCTCCATAAAAGGACCTTGAAACCTTAATGCACACCTAGTGTTTGCTAAAATGCTCAAATGAGCTAGAACCATGATCATCTTCCTAATTTTGGTTCAATTTATTACATTTCTAAAATAGATCGAGGTTGCTAAGAATTTTGGAATATTTTAGAGTTTAAGGAAGCTAAATTGAGGTATGTTGGCTAAACTTCTCTTTTAGAATTGAATCCCACGGTGTTCATGTAATTTATGTAAGTCCCAAGTTGTTTATTATAATATTGGCTATTCCGAATAAGCAAAGTGTCGATAATTATGTATTCAAAACATATTCCGAATGTTCCTATCACATTATGTTATCCTTTGGGAATGTGTTCAAGAATGATATGTGTATTAAAATGCTATGTCTTTGAGTCGTGTTACAAAAATCAAGTTTATGATGCCAAATTATGTGAGAAAATCTCAACATGCTTAAGACTCTTAATTGTTCATTTGTGTACCTAAAGTCTTGATTGGAAATGTATTGTTGTTGATAGTTTATAAAGATGCCTGAAAATGAAATAAGTGAATTGGGGATCTAAAGTGTGTCCAAAGTGCCAAAAATGAAAGTTATACTTGTGGCTAGTGGTGCCAATGGAATGAGAAGATGTGAGAAAGATTATGATATGAGCTTTGATTCAATTGTTCCAAATTGACTTCAAAAATAGAATTGCCTAAAAGCTTATGTACTCAAATGATGCCCATATATGGCTGTTTAAACTAATGCTATGCTTTGTAGGTATTTCGATTTGTTTTGTGTTCTTACATATTTGTGAGTTAAAATTATGTATTGCCCTTTTTGGGGAAAAGTATTTCAAGAATAAATGATATATTACTTGTTATGATCTTAACTTGTGCTTCGGTTGCCAATCATTTCACTCTATTTCTTGGAAAGACATCCATTGTGTTTAAAGCCTTCATTACTAATGAACCTAAAGTAATGATTTTCGAAATATTCTATTTGTTAATATTTATGATGATGATCCATGAAAGGGAAAAAATGAACGTGTGGAAGATGAAATGTGGATATTGTTCCATGAATGAAGAATCATATGCATGGCCAAGAGAGAAAATGAAATAATGATGTTGAAAGTGCCAATGAGGCTATATTCGGTATGAGAGGTTATGAGGTAAATACATTTGTATTGTTGTTTCCTTGTAAGCAAATAAAAAATATTTTTGGGAGTATCGATAGTTACGAGGAAGGGTAAGTTGAATTAACCTAACCCCAAAACTACACATGTCGGTGTAGGAGTGGATTGCAATTATTTCCCTTATTTGAGATGAGATTGATATGATAAAATTATTTTCCTTATTTGGGATGAGATTGATGTGATAAAATTATTCCCTTTAATTTGGATAAGATGATTGATAGAAAAGGATGATGTTGATCTACACGGCATTGTGATAAGATGGCCTAGCCGGTCGAGTCGCGATCGGACACCATGCCGCACACATGGTGGTGATTGTGCTGGAAATTGTAATTGAAATTGTGATTGTGGTTGATATCGCGGATGAGATGGCCTAGCTGACCGAGTTGTGATCAGACTCCATGCTAAAAGTACGGTGGTATTGGTATTGTGAACAGATATATCGGTGCTAAAGTTCTCCCAACCAAAAAAATAATATTATCTTCATATTTTGGAAATTATTATGTTTTAACATGGAAATATGATATCATTGATTGTTGATTGTTGTTTCCATGGTTTTCCCTTTTATGTTGGCATTCTATTTTGAAAGAGGACAGTTAGCTTTACATACTAGTACTATTTCATATGTGCTAACTTCCCTTTTGACGGGGGCGCTGCATCTTCAATAGATGCAGATGGTTCCACAACAGGCGACATTGATCAGTGATAGTGGTATACTCTCTTCAGCTCACTTGGTGAGCCCCACTTCATTTCGGGGTCATGTATCTCTTGTTTCTCATGTACTTTGTATTTTGAGGTATAGCTGGGGCCTTGTCGCTGGCATTTCCATATTACTCTTCAGTTGTACGTAGGGGCTCCGTAGACAGGTTGTGGGTGGTGTTTGATATTGGGAAATAAATCAGAAATGTTGGTATTTGGCAAACATGTTTTTCTCATTAAATCTATAAAGTCGTACTATTTTGGAAATATTGAATAATGTTGTTAATGGGAATGAAATGGAAGTGGTTAATGAATTTTTTTCAGTGTTTGATTAATGGAGTACATCTCCTCTTCATTCAAGGATGAATTTGGGTAGAATGAAATCTAACAGGCTTGCTCAGCCAGGTTTACTTGGTTGAGCGCCCTCGCTCTCCCTGAGTTTGGGGTGTGACAAACTTGGTATCAGAGCCTAAGGTTTTAAAGTTTTCTAGGATATCTCGGAGCCGTGTCTGGTAGAATCCTTCTTATCAGTGTGTTGTCGACCACGTCTATAATGAGGAGGCTACTTGGACATTTAGGAATTTCTCACTTCTTTGATACTCCTTATCGTGCGATAGAGCTCAAGATAGAAAGCTAATTTCCTCGTCATGTCTCATTTTCCATATGAGTAACCCACATGTTTGAGTCAGCAAGGAGGGAATGAAAGAACCAGTTGCTAAGGGAAGTGTCCTTTTCCCTATTAATGTTATCATGCCACCGGATCATGTGGTAAAAGCACCTAAGAAATGAAAGAGGGTTAATTGTACCAATAAGCCGGAATGTTCGATTTGTAAGAAATGTAACTTGGGGACGTGTAGAATGACTCTTGAAATATGTTACGGTTGTGGAGTCAAGGGCAACAAGTAAGGTACTGTCATGTCAATCTAAAGTTACCAAGTAAGTCACTCCTTGCTATATCGTTATGAACACCACATGATTTTTCCTTGTTGTATATGTGCACCCATATTCAAGAGCTCTCATAAACATGGTCTTAACAAGATGTTGAATCAAAAAATATTGCATGAACGAGGCACATTATTCGTGAATCCACTCTATCACAAATTCTCTTATTTACAACCTCTTGTGAAATTGAGCTCTATAATTATGTCCTTGAATTGAGTTATAACTCTAGGATTAATACTTCCTACTTGCTTTCCTAAATTCTCAACAAGGAACTATACCTGATGAATTTCTAACAGAACCTTTTGATTCAAATAGATAACATCTACTCACTTGTGCCTATGCATGCATCACCATAATATTTACCTATGTGGTATCAAATCTAATGTAAAATATCCTAGTGTTGATATCCTTCTTGAGCCACTCTTTTTCTCTCTGATGTGTGTGGCTCCTATGGTTTGAACAATCACTTTGTTCCTTTGTGTATATTATCATGAATTCTTTTCACCATCTAGTAAGATGAGATCATATTGATTTGAAAGACAAGTTCTTCGTATCTCTAGTCCTCTCACATAGGATCAACTATTGGCAAAGGTTAAGCTATGAGAATGATAATAATCTCACAAGTGTTCAACTTCTTTTTCATCCTTATTGTGGCATAGATTCCTTGTGTCAAATACAGTTAAGGGTGTAATGCAACTTTGTGTATCTTGAAACCCATATCACATTTAGGGTGCTAGAATATTCTCATTAGGCGTTAAACTAATTTTCTCTACATTCTAAGAGGTGACTAATGTCACATAATTGGCTATCTCCCTTTGAGGCCTACTATTTCCAAACAAGGCATATATGGAATGAAACAATTATTGTTGTCCTTTTCATGACTCATATCCTTCCAAGAATAACTGACACTAATGTCTTTATCCTTCCGATTATGCCTCCCATACGTCACATGTCTAAAATGACTCATTTTTGTTACATCTCAGGATCGTGCACATGGTTTCCACATTATCAACGTCTACTAGGAAACTCTATGACTCATTTGTTGAAGCAATGATGTCACCACGATGAATCATCTTTTCAGCGCTATTGGTAGTGACCTTCATGTCTTCTAGGATATAACCTCCTGAAATGTCGTGCTCAGCACATTAATGGATTCTTGAATAATTTTAGCCAATCTCGAACCTCGTTGTTCATAATTATAGTAACCTATGGAGGTTGAAGGTTCAAACATGTTAAAAAAGAAGCATCATCCCGTGATCAAATATTTTGGATAGGAAGTTTTATGGTATTCAAGCTAGCACATCTTATAGTAATCGTTGAAGGTCTCCAAAGGTTTAGTTTGGGTATTCAGCGTAGGTATTTAGAGTTGAAGAAAGTGAACGGGTTATTCTCGAGATTTTCTCTATGAATATATTGGGTGAATTGTTAAGAAAGGTAAAGTATGTGTAGTCACATTAGGCCTTATAAAAGTTTGAAGGAAATAGGCCAAACTATGAGTATGATGTTTCCCAATTATCGTCCTCCGTGTACCCGGTGTTTCATATGTCATACATGTTAGATAAGTCTAGAAGTTGGGATTGCCTATGTTAATGTGTTATAGCAAAGTCTGTAAGTGGAGAAGGTCACCTTGATGGCCGAAAGTTTGTGGAAAGAAAATATTTTCGCTTGATTGTATAGCAATTGGTTTTGATTTGAAAGGTACTTTGAAGGTGATAGGATTTAAAAATGTGCATTTCACTTCCAAATATCACTCTTGATAATATAATGCATGCAATGTTGAGATTAGTGTTGTTGATATACATTGTGATGCTTTGTCGAGTTGTGGATGTGTTGATAGGGTGGTTTTGGTGATTCTCTGGCAGGTGGATAGGCCCAGTTATAGGGAAAACTCTGTCAAAATTTTTAAGAATTTGTAAAGATAGCCAAAGTAAGTTGAAATTTTGGAAAGGATGTATGAGACCAATGTAGTCATAAGTGCTCATAAGGGACTTGTAAAACATTCGAGGACGAATTTTCTTAAGTGGGGGAGAATATAACACCCCAGAAAAAGAACATTGACGTACTTAAGCGCTAGTAAGAAAGTTGATGTGTGCTAATTAAATTATTTTGTGTTCGGACGAGGACTATTAATATGATCGATATTAATTGGATATGATTATAAGTATACGAGGAAAATTATGAGTGATGTGGGGTCTAAGGAGAGACCTAAGTCTAAGTCAAGTTGGAAAATTACATGATAGACTAAAGTTCCAAATGAGTACGCACAAGACCAAACTTTGGACGAGCATATCTATATATATATAAAGATTTATGTGATGAACAACCTATCAAATGAAAGATCTCCCAACCAAAAAAAAGAATACTATCTTCATATTTTGGAAATTATTATGTCTTAACTTGGAAATATGATATCATTGATTGTTGATTGTTGTTTCCATGGGTTTCCCTTTTATGTTGGCATTCTATTTTGAAAGAGGACATTTAGCTTTACATACTAGTACTATTCCATATGTACTAACGTCCCTTTTGACGAGGGCTCTGCATCTTCAATGGATGCATGTGGTTCCACAGTAGGCAACATTGATCGGTGATAGCGGTATACTCTCTTCAGCTCACTTGGTAAGCCCCACTTCATTTCGGGGTCATGTATCTCTTGTTTCTCATGTAGTTTGTATTTTGAGGTATAGCCAGGGCCTTGTCACCGGCATTTCCATATTACTCTTTAGTTGCACATAGAGGCTCCGTAGATAGGTTGTGGGTGGTGTTTTATGTTGGGAATTAAATCAGAAATGTTGGTATTTGGCAAACATGTTTTTCTAATTAAATCTATAAATTCATACTATTTTGGAAATATTGAATGATGTTGTTAATGGGAATGAAATGGAAGTGGTTAATGAAATCTTTTTAGCATTTGATTAATGGAGTACATCTCCTTTTCATTCAGGGTTGACTTTGGGTAGAATGAAATCTAATAGGCTTGCTCAGTCGTGTTTACTCGATTGAGTGCTGGTCACGCTCCTCGAGTTTGGGTCGTGACAAGGTGCAACTTACCTAGGGAGACTCACTATATATTGAGGTTTTGTTTTTTTCTTTATCACAATTTGAGATTTGGAACTCAGTTTTGGGAAATTCTAGAGAGGATTTTATCACATGGATTGGGGTAAGTATTTTTTACTCGGTTTTTATTATATTTCATCAATCTACCTTCGATTTTGGCATTTGGATTATGAATTTTAAAGAGAAATTAGGGGTTTTTGACTAAGCTTTCTAAAGAGAATTTTTAAGTTTTGAATATCGATTCGGAATCAGATTTGAGTGAAATTAGTATGGTTGGACTCGTAATTGAATGGATTGTCAAAATTTATGTGTTTTGTCAGGTTCCGAGGTGCGAGCCCGGGTTTAATTTTTTGGTTGACTTTGAGTTATTGATTAAAGATTCGACTTTTATCATTTGGGTTGGTTTCCTTTGGCATTATTTGATGTGTTTGAGTTTCTTTTAGGTAGTTTTGAGCCGTTTGGAGGTTGTTACGTGCAGGATGGCATTTCTAGAGTGTTCTTTGGCTTGCTCGGTATTTGTTTTGGCTCGTTTGAGGTAAGTATTTCATCTAAACTTGGTTGAGACACTAATTATCTGAATTATTTGTGATAGCTACGTGCTATCATATGTGTAGGGTTTGAGCCTATGTGCAAGCACCAGGGTATTTATCCATGCTCGGGGTATTGCATAGGCTATGATATGCCTAGAATTGACTGTTAAATTTTAAGCTATAATGTTTCTCGTATTTGTAACATTGTTGTGAGCTATTTGAACCATGTTTGAGGTTAAGAAGAAGCTAATTCCCGAAATAAACTTGGAAATTATTACTTCTGTGATGAAATTACCGATTTGAGTTTTGATAGCACACTTTGCACATCCATACACTTTAGCATGTCACTTATACCAGTCCAGGAGCATGAAAGCTGATATTCGTTGATCACATACATGTATTCTTATATATTCTCTTCTGTGTGATATGATTTGGACTGGATGTCTGTGACCACGCGAGGCAAATTGTGTTATTATGCCCATGACCATGTTGGGTGGATTGTGTTATTATGCTTGTGACCATGCCGGGCAGTCTGTTTGGTTATGCCTGTAACCACAATAGGCAGATTGTGTTGTTATGTTTGTGACCATGCTGAGCGGATTGTGTTGTTATGCCTATGACCATACCAGGCGGATTGTGTTGTTATGCTTGTGGCCACGGAAGGTAGATTGTGATGTTGATCCTGTGACCATGCCGGGCGTATTGTGAGTACATACATGTGAATTGTCCATGCAGATCCAGATATTGATATTATGGCACGCGATTTATCCATGTAGCACGTGAGTTATCCGTGAGATTGATAGTGAGCCTGTGACCAGGTCGGGTAGTTTATGATATTGATCATGTGACCACACTGAGCTGGTAGCACATTGAATTAGCCATGCTTGCATGTGGATATGGATCCATCCCCCTAGAGGGACCCTCTCATGTTTGTCCCTTGATGGTGTACACGTGGATTGTGAGAAATCGACAAGTTTCTGGTTGGTGTGAGTTGTGGGAGAGCTGGTTACTGTTATTGGATCGTGTTGCATGTCGTAATAGGCCTTATTGGCTTATTATTATTTGGATCATGATACATACCGCAACGGACTGATATATGGTTATTGCATTTCCTTATTACTTGCAATTTCCTTGACTGTTTACCTGATTTACTTGCATATCTTCCTTATATGCTGGATTGTTGACTGCGCCGAACACTTTAAAATAAAGAATTATGAGCATCAAAGTGGTTTTAGCTGAGATTTCCTAATTTGATCAGCATATTTGTTCTATACTTGTTGAAAGTATAAACTGTACAGGTGTTAGTGAGTATCATTTATAGTTCTTGCTTATTTTACCTTGCCGAGGTTAGTTAGGATACTTATTGAGTACATGGGGTCAGTTTTACTCATACTACACTTCTGCACCCTGCGTGCAGATTTTGGAGATGATGTTGTTATGAATGGCGGGAGCTGGCATTGTAGATGTACTGCATTCCAAATTTTGCTACCATTAGTTCTCGGTAGTTCTAGATTTTAGATTCTGTTCATGTACATTTCAAACAGATGTTGTGTCATTTCTCATTTCAGTTTGTAAATCTTAGTTTTAGTGGCTCATGACTTGTACTACCAGTCCTTGAGGAGTTGTATAAAGATTAAGTTATTTCACTTTTTACTCTTAATTTTATTATTAAATTGTGTTTGCTGTTATTTGGCTTACCTAGCGATTTGGGTTAGGTGCCATCACGACTAGTTGGATTTTGGGCCGTGACAAGTTAGTATCATAGCTCTAGGTTCATAGGTTCTACGAGTCATTAGCAAGTGTCAAGTAGAGTTATGCTGATCGGTGTGATGACATCCATACCTATCTTTGAGAGGCTACAAGGCATCTAGGATAAAACTTCTCATCTTTCAATCCTTATCGTACAACATTGATTCAGCTTGAAGCGTATCTCTTTGAATTCCTTCCACTCACTAGTGTGTTGTGTTAAGTTCTCGGTATTAGCTATGCATCGACGGCTTGCGATTCCATGGACGAGGTGCGAGATGTGCACTTGGTGTGGTGGTTTTGGGCCAGTCTGGAGGACTTAAGGCTAGGTTTTGACCGCAACTTGGGGCTCAGTGGTTTCAGTTGTGTGAGTATGTGCTTTTGGACTTCTCTATCCGGTAGTGTCCCTAGGAGTGGGGCTTATGGCTTGGTGAGTGGTTGGATAGTTATATGATGAGTGTGATGTGACTGCAGAATGTGTTCAGATGACTTGGATATGACGAGAATAGTTTTCTTGGGATATGAAGAGGACCATTGGGTGCTTGATTTCCGTCTTGATGTATTGTACGACTCTGCCTTTTGAAAATGTTGAGAGATCTTTCAGATGTACATTTATGGAATAAAGTAAATTCTTATGTCTTGTTAACAAGTTCATACTTGGAGAATGTTAAGTAATCGCAGAGTGGGGGTGACCTAGGTAGAGCATAGAGAAATGCAATTTGAGGCTAAGCATGCGGGTTATCTCCTACAAGACATTCTGAGGCTGTGTGATCCTTATGATGTTATATGAAGGGTTTTCTTTCTATCAGTGGTTTATGTGTGCTACAATTTGAGTTTTAATCACTTGAAAAAGTTGGTTTGATTATCATTAGGATGAATGTGAGCTTATCGGATGAGTTGAGGTACTATATAATTAGTGATAGATGAGTTTATAAAAGATTTAGCTAAATTTCGGTGCGAGATTATGGTATTCGTGAAACAAAGGTATTGTGGGTTATAAGATGTTTTGTTCTATGGCTTCGAGCCAAGTGAGGGAGCCTGTTATCGGTGATCAGATTGCATAGTTATGTCTAGTATTGGTTTCCATCTGCGGTATGTTTGTGAATTAGTTATGACTTGCTGAAGTTGAGATCGAGGATGACTCGAGTAAGGGGATTTCTGGATATGGGAGATATTACACTTTACAGGTATATGGAAATCATGGAATGATTTGAGCTTGTTCTTTGGGTGTTGGTGTGATGATGGAGCATAGGTCGTTCAACTTGTTTGGATAGTGAATTGAGATTAGAATAGGGTGAATGACTCTCGAGAAGGTCCTAATGGAATCAAGGTTCATATGTGGCATTTGAGGAATATTGGAATTTGTAAAAGGCTAAGATTGAGATTTGTATTGGGTGGTGTTGGGATTGGCGGTATATCTGTATCATTAGAGGTTCTACATTTTAGTATCAGAAAGGTATAGGAAATAGTGTTTGATTCACATAAGGTCTTTTTTCAGAGTGGGCACTTTGGTTGCGGTACTATTGGATGCTAAAGAAGGAATACAATGGCTTATGGGCTTAGGACGGCGTGGTTTCATGCTAGGATATCTTGTGGCGAGCTTTGGTTAATGATTATGGTGTTTTGGAAAGGAGAGCTATTAACTTGAAGGCAATTCGAAAGGAATTCAGAGAAATAGGACAGCTTGATGGTAGATTAGACCAGCATGGTAATGGGTATAATCGGTTCTTTTGGTTCTTATGATGTGGTGAGTCTCTACAGGTGTTTTTTGGCAATACGCTTCGGTTTGGCAACCTTCGTGACTTGGTTGAGTTAGAGGGATTTAGTTCTGATGGCTTGGTTGTGTGCATATGAGTTTCGTAGGGTTATCGATGATTTCTACTATGGTTTAATATGGATATTTTCTACCAGCATGAGGAGTATACTGCATATTGTGATTTTATCCTGGATGGGATCAAGTGGAAGGTTTCCTAATTGAGTGTGTATTTTACTTATGACTCAAAGCGATAATGGGGTTCTCATGTTTTCATATGATGGCATGATAAATGCGGTGCGTCGTGTGGGATTAAGGTTTGCATGTACTAGGTTGCAAGTCAGTTTGGAAGGGAAGGTCATGAATATTAGACAATATGGACGGTTTCAGATGTTTAGATGAATGCTAGTGCTACTTGGTATTTCCCGAGAAGGGCGCACATTTTAGAAGGCGCACTATGTTTGAGTTGCAGATGCTTCACTAGTATTGTGGTACTCGCCTAGTTGATCGATGACTGATATTCATATTTGATTTGTGGTGCGGTAGAATTATAGAAGTATTTCTCGTGGGATGATTATATATGAGATGTGTTATTCATTCAAGTGGTGGAGTTGGGATCGTCTATGATGATTCATGTGTCCTATGGATTTTGGGACTGGGAGTTCTTAGAAGCAGATTGTTTCATGGTTACGAGCATTGAACATGTGGCCAAAGTTAGCCAGATGGTAGGACGTGTTATGGTTAAGTCATTATGGACTTTTGGAGGGTTATTTATCCATTTTGGGATGACCAAAGTTGATTTGAGGGCCCATGTATAGGCCCAATAAGGATGTGTATTCTACATCGGGTCGGATTTGTTGACTCAGCACTGTTATTGTTGAGGGGTGTGTCAATCAGTTAGAGTTAAGCTTGTTCGTATTCCAATATATTCTACGTGTTACACTTCTATGCTATAATGGGTTGTGATCTGTTGGTTATTTGCACCTATGATGCAGTTCAGTTTGGGCTTTGTGGCGGAATTCGAGCGAGATGGTATTGGGATGTCGAATGGTTGATTGTACCTTGGTTATGGTCTTTCCTATTGGTGATATATTTAGCTAGCCATTTATCCGTGGTTATGGTCATGCCTTTCATGTGTTTGCTATTGATTTGCATATGGTTGTAGATTTTGAGCATTATAGCTTGAGGTATTTCATGTGGACCAGTGTTTGGATTGGGTCACCCACTGCGGTGGAGTTATATTAGGATATGATCCTTTGTGTGAGGTTTGTATGTTTTAGTTCTACTATATGTGATGGTTTTATAGCATTGTACTTGTGGTGGTATTTTTGAGCTTGCAGGGCGATCCTCTCATTTGATTCTCTTTCCATTACAAGGAGCATTTAAGTTGTTGCTCGTTTAGTGCACAGATTGCACGATATATGGCTTGAGGTGGTATCGGTGTAGCGTGTCAGTAAAGTAACTGTATTTGATGGGATGAGGTCATTGGACCTGGAATGAGTACTATTGAATTTGATTGTGATATATTTGGAAGGATAATGTCACTAATCGACTTAAAATTGGATATTGTTCTTGTCGGACGAGAGAGCTCCATGACTGGTTGACCTGATGAGTGGTTATGAGTTTCTGCGTCCTTCATTCACCATGTGGCAGTGTATGAAGGCTTGGGATGAAGTTTTAGTTGATTAAGGTTTGTCACTGATATCAGGTTTATTTCTGGGAAGCTATTGTGGTTAAAAGTTATTGTTATGAGTATCTGAGTTATGTGGTATATCATGTGATTACATCTTGGATTATGGTTATGGTTATGGCTTGTGAGAATTGGGTCTTATAATGAATTTTGGATGTTAGAAATTAGGTTCCAAAGTTTATGGACTAAGTTTGAAGGAAGGATCTTCGGTCATGTTGAGTTGACAGACTTATATGGATTGGGGTGACATGGGATCACCTTCGGGTGTGTGCATGGTAAGGTTACACAATGATTTGATGGCTTTGGAATGATTCTTGGCATGTTCGAGGATGAACGTATGTTTAAGTGGGGGAGAATGTAATGACCCAACCGGTCATTTTGAGCATTTGCATTACGTTCAACTGTTTGAAGTCTTCAGTAGATTCGTATGACGTATTATGACTTGTGTGAATCGCCAGTTTTGATTTTCAGGTGATTCGGGATTGGTTTGGAAGAATGATTCTCAACTAGGGAGCTTTAAGTTGGAAGAGTTGACCAAGTTTGACTTTTATGTATTTGACCTTGAATCATAGTTTTGATGACTCTGTTAGGTACGGATAGTGATTTTTGACTTGAGAGTATGCCCTGATTTGCATTTGGATATTTCTAGAATGTTTCGACACTAGTTGTCGAAGGTTGAAAATTTGAAGGTTTAGAATATTTATAAGTTTGTCCGAGAGTTGACGTTGATGATGTCAGGTTCAAATTGTTGTTCTAGGAGTTGGAATAGGTTCGTTATGTCCTTGTGTGCAAAATTTAAAGTCATTCTGGGATAATTTATATGAATCAGTGTGAGTTTGGAAATTGAAAGTTCAAAAGTTCCTCAAGTTTGATTTGAGGTGAGATTCGTCATTTTGATGTAGTTATGTGTAATTTGAGGCCTCGAGTAGGTATGTGTTATGTTTTGGGACTTGATGGTATATTCGGACAGGGTCCCAAGGGGATCGGGTGAGTTTCAAATGTGGTTTGGATCGTTTTGGGTCATTTTGGCTATGCTAGTTTGGCGGGGACCTGGTGTGACCACACCCGCAGAGCCGTAGAAGCAACAATTGTAACATAGAAGCGCAAATTGGAGTTGGGGGCAAGAGTCCGCAAATGTAGAGATTTCATCTCATCTACGAAGGCGCAGATGCGGTAGCTTTAGCGTAGAAGCGAGTTGGGCGCAGATACAGAGTGTTTCCTCACGCCTACGATATCGTAGAAGCAGAGTATATTCAGAAGGTGCGAATGGTCCGGGATCAGTGATTTCCACAGAAGCGAGGGTTGGGGCCGCACATTTGGTTCCACATAAGCAGTAATTTTTTTGCAGGTGCGACTTACCTAGGGAGACTCACTATATATCGAGGTTTTGGTTCTTTTTATCACAATTCGAGATTTGGAACTCGTTTTGGGAGAATTTGGAGAGGATTCTTTCACATGGATTGGGCTAAGTATTTTTGACTCAGTTTTGATAATATTTCATGAATCTATCTTCGATTTTGGCATTTGGGTTATGAATTTTAAAGAGAATTTGGGGTTTTTTTTACTAAACTTTCTTAAGTGAATTTGTAAGTTTTGAACATCAATTTGGAATCGGATTTGAGTTAAATTAGTATGACTCATAATTGAATGGGTTATCAGAATTTGTGAGTTTTGTCGGGTTCCGAGGTGCGAGCTCAGGTTTGACCTTTTGGTTGACTTTGAATTATTGATTAAAGAGTCAACCTTTATCATTTGAGTTGGTTTCCTTCGGCATTATTTGATGTGTTTGAGTTGCTTTTGGCTAGATTTGAGCTGTTTGGAGGTTTTTATGCACAAGATAGCATTTCTAAACTGTTGTTTGGCTTTCTCGATATTTGTTTTGGCTCATTTGAGGTAAGTATCTTGTCTAAACATGGTTGAGGCACTATTTGCTTGAATTATTTGTGATAGCTACATACTATGGGTGTGCATATGTGTTGGGTTTGTGCCCATGTGCGAGCACGAGGGTATTTATCCATGCTCGGGGTAATGCTTATGCTATGATATGCCTAGAATTGACTGTTAAGCTTTAAGCTATAATGTTTCTCATATTTGTAACATTGTTTTGGACTATTCGAACCATATTTGAGGTTACGAAGAAACTAATTCCCTGAATAAACTTGGAAATTGTTACTTCTGTGATGAAATTACCGATTTGAGTTGTGATATCACACTTTACACATGCATACACTTTAGCATATCACTCATAGTAGTCCAGGAGCATGAAATCTGATATTCGTTGATCACATACATGTATTCTTGTATATTTTCTTCTGTGTGGTATGATTTGGACTGGATGCCTGTGACCGCACCAGGTGGATTATGAGTATCGATACGTGAGTTGTCCGTGCAACTCGTGAGTTATCCGTGCAGTTGATATTGAGCCCGTGACCACACCAGGGGTTTTAGGATATTGAGTTTGTAACCAGGATGGGTTGGTATCACGTTGAATTGGCCGTTCTTGCGTGTGGATAAGGATCCAACCTCCTAGGGTCACCCTCTCATGTTTCTCTCTTGATGGCTTACATGCGGATTGTGAGAAACCGACGTGTTTCTAGTTGATGTGAGCTCTAGGAGAGCTGGTTACTATTATTGGATCGGGTTTCACACTATAACAGACCTTATTGGCTTATTGTTATTTGGATCGGGTTGTGCACTACAATAGACTGATATGTGGTTATTGCATTACTTGCAATTTCCTTGACTATTTACCTGATTTACTTGCATATATTCCTTATATGCTAGATTGTTGACTGAGCAGAACACTGTAAAACAAAGAATTGGGAGCATCAAAGTGGTTTTACCTAAGATTTCCTTATTTGATCACATATATGTTCTATACTTGTTGAAATTATGAAACTGTACATGTGTTATTGAATATCATTTATAGTTCCTGCTTCTTTTATCTCGCCGTG
This sequence comes from Nicotiana sylvestris, assembly GCF_000393655.2. NCBI lineage: Eukaryota > Viridiplantae > Streptophyta > Magnoliopsida > Solanales > Solanaceae > Nicotiana > Nicotiana sylvestris. Next base: position 57,875,589 of record NC_091059.1, read on the forward strand.
GTTAGTTAGTATACTTATTGAGTACATGAGATCGGTTGTATCTATACATTGCGTGTAAATTTTGGAGCTGATGTTGCTGTGAATGGCGAGAGCTGGCATTGAAGATGTGCCATGCAGATTTTGCTACCACTAGTTCATGGTAGTTCAAGATTTGAGATTCTATTCATGTACATTTCAAATAGATGTTGTATCATTTCTCATTTCTGTTTGTAAATCTAAATTTTAGTGGCTCATGACTTGTACTACCAGTCCTTGGGAAGTTGTATAAAAATTCAGTTATTTCACTTTTGCCTCTTATTTTATTATTAAATTGTGTTTATTGTTATTTGGCTTACCTACCACGTTGGGTTAGGTTCCAACACGACTAGTTGGATATTAGGTCGTGACACAATTAACATATAAGGATGTCAAGTAATAATTAACAGTCAAATGAATTCTTTTAAATGAGTCAATAATATGAATGCATGCTCAAACCGGTATAATGTCCACGTACCCCAATACCCCAACCATGTATCAACATAAATTGATACAAAATCCATGCACCGACCATGCTCATAGGGCCTAAAGTAACATGGGTTATCACCTGTTTTCTAAGGGACAACTCCAAATCCAAGCATAATGTGCCATAACTGTATCTCATTCGCACACTTTACTTTTTGTGAAAAAATTCCTCATTCCAAATCAAGTGTTTTTACGCCCTATTTTACGCGAGTCAAAACAAGATTCAACTAGTGATTTCCCTATTGATGATAAAGAGAATCTCCACCTAATATTTAAAGGTATACTAGGGCACCTATTTAATGGTTAAGATTATTATCCTATTAGTTTGCTAACCAGTGAGATTTTGGGTAAGGGTTCTTGTTCTTCTAAGGGGAAGGTGTTAGGCACCCCCTAAAATCTACCTAAGGTAGCTCCATAGGACATAGACTAGGTTTGAGAAATTAAAGGTCTATATTCTACATGGTTAGTGCTTGAAAGGGTATAACTTACTCTAATGTTTAAAACTTATCATTTTGAAAGGAAGATAATATATATACTTTGAAAAAAAAGAGTATATGTTTTAAAAAGTCCTTTGGAAGATGTCTAAATAATCGAAAGAGTTTTGGAAGTCTATATATAATGTCTAAATTTGTAAACTTATAAACATGGCTTAGTTTTAATTTTTTTTTACCTATGAGGTAAAACAACTATTTGCATTCAGTAAAGTAAGGCTATTTGAAAAACGAGGTTTAGATATACCTTAGATTGATTTCAAATCTTGTACCTAAGTTTAGAAGAAAATCGTTTGAAGGATCCTTGAATACAACTATATTTCGTTTTGGTTTTGTAGAAAACATGATCTTGAAATCATTTGCCTAGTTTTGGGTTTTAAGAAAAGGATTATCAACTTTTGAATTTCACGCCCCGACCTCGAGGAGTGTGACCGATGCTCAACCGAGATACCCCAGTCAAGCAAGCCTATACAATGCCTCCTACCCGAACTTATCCATGAAAAAAGAGAAGATATATTTCACTAATTAGACAATGAGAAGATCATGTGAACAACACCAATTCATTACCACTTCTTTGGCCTACTCATATCCTTCCTAAGAACCGCCATGGTCAACCTCTCACACCTTCTGACCGAAACATCTATGTCTCTCCTTTGCATGTGTCTGAATTATCTTAGCCTCGATTCTTGCAATTTGTCCTCCACCAAGGCCATTCCCACCTTGTCTCTAATAACTTTGTTCCTAATCTTGTCTTTCCTGAAATTCCCACACATCCATCTCAACATCCTCATTTCAGCTACCTTCACCTTTTGGACATAGGACTTTTTGACGGGCTAACACTCTGCCCCATACATCATAGTCAATCTAACCACCACTCTGTTGAACTTTCCCTTAAGTCCTAGTGACATATTCTTATCATACAGAACCCCATAAGCGAGCCTCCATTTCATCCACCTTGCTCTAATTCTATGAGTAACATCCTCGTCAAACTCCTCGTTGCCTTAGAATACAAACCTAAGATACTTGAACTAACCCTTCTAGGGATGGCTTGTGTATTAATCTTCACTTTCACTTCTGCTTCAGGCATCCCATCATTGAACTTGCACTCCAAGTACTCTATTTTTGACCTGCTCAACTTGAAACCTTTAGACTCCAACGTCTGTCTCCAAACCTCCAACCTAGCATTAACCCCACTTCGCGTCTGGTCAATCAGTACTATGTCATCAACAAATATCACACACCATGTCACCTCCCCTTATATGTGTCGCGTTAGCACATCCAACGCCACAAAAATAGGTTAAGAGACGATCCATAATGTAACCCCATCTTTACTAGGAAATGTTCCGAGTCACCACCGGCAGTCCTTACCTGACCATCACTGTCCTCACCTGAGTCTTAGCTTGCTTGTACATGTCCTTAATCATCCTCATATACACTACAAATACACTTCTAACCTCTAAACATCTCCATAGAAACTCCCTTAGGACTTTGTCATAGGATTTTCTAGGTCAATGAATACCAAATGCAAGTCTCTTTTCCTCTTCTGATACTGCTCCACCAATCTCTGCATAAGGTGAATGGCTTCGGTAGTTGACCGCCTCAGCATAAAATCGAACTAATTCTTAAAAATAGACATACTTCTCCTCACCCTTCTCTCCACCACCCTCCTCTCCACCACCCTTCTCTCCACCACCCTCATCTCTACCACCCTCTCCCAAACTTTCATAATGTGACTCAGCAGGTTGATACTCCTATAGTTATTACAATTCTAGATATCATCTTTGTTTTTATACAATGGAATCATCAAACTCCACCACCAATCTTCATGCATCTTTTTCGTCCTGAATATGACATTAAACAAATCAGTAAGCCACTCCAAGCCTGCCCGACTCGTGCCCTTCGAATTCTATCGGGATCTCATCAAGTTCAGTCGTTTTACCCCTGATCATCTCTGCATTGCCCCCTCAACCTCCTCAATGTTAATACACCTACAAGACCCATTATCACTCCAACTCTCTGAGTTCTCCAACTCATCAAGCACGATGTTCATTTCCCCTTCCTCGTTCAAGAGTTTATAAAAGTACATCTGTCATCTATGCCTCTTCTACTAATACCTTGTCATCCTCGTCTTTGATGCACCTCACTTGTTCCATGTCCAGAGCCTTCTTCTCTCTAATCTTGGCTCATATGTATAGCTTCTTGTCCCCACCTTTGCCCCTAAGATTCTCATACAATCGTTCAAATGTTGTAGTTTTAGCTGATGTGACAACTAACTTTGCCTCTCTCATAGACTTCTTATAACACTCCCTAAATGTCCTCTTCCCCTCCTCATTCGTGCTTTCCACTAGATTCATATATGTCCTTTTCTTGGCTCTCACTTTTCCTTGGACTTCCCCATTCCACCACCAGTCCCCTTTGTGGCCTTTCGAGTATCCTTTCATGACCCCTAACACCACTCTAGTAGTTTACTTAATACATTTCACAGTCGTGGTCCACATACTACTCACATCCCCACTACTCCACCAGACCCCCATAACTAACAGCTTCGCCCCCAACTCCTAAGCTTTGTCCTTAGTCAAGGTTACCCACTTGATATTAGGCTGACCATACACCGCTCTCTTGATCTCCAAGTCCATTACTAAGATCCTATGTTACGCCAATAGACACTCACAAGGGATAACCTTGCAATCAGTGCAAAGACCCCGATCACACCTCCTGAAGAGAAGATAATCAATATGAGTCTTGGCCACCTTACTACGAGAAGTGACCAAGTGGTCCTGCCTCTTCTGAAAACATGTATTAGCTACCACCAAGTCAAAAGTTCCAACAAAATCCAACAATGAGGTTCCTCCCTCATTCCTATCTCTAAAACCAAAGCTGTCATACACCCCATTATAACCCCTAGCAGTCCCACCAATATGGCTATTAAAATTACCTTATATGAAAAGCTTCTCGGTGTGCGTAATAACGATCACAACCTCATCCAAATCTTCCTAAAAGTGCCTTTGACCTCCTCACCCAGGCCCACTTGAGGCGCCTAAGCACAAATCACATTTAATGAGAACCCACGAACTACTAGCATAATACTCATCAACCTATCATTCACCATCCTATCACCCACCACTAGCTCCCTGAGATCTCTATCAACTAAAAATACCTACCATGTTCTTGCCCTTAGCACCACCTAAATACCATAGTTTGAACTCGTTAATATTCCAGGCCTTCGTAACTACCCATCTAGTCTCCTAGACACATACTATATTAATCTCTCTCTTTTGAAGAATCTTCCCTAACTTTATAGACTTACCCGTCAATGTCCCTATATTCTAGGACCTTACCCTCAGCCTAGCGTATCCCCTACCCTTTCCCTGCCCCCCCGTCCCACCTGAGGATATGACCTTACTCTACCATCGCTCAATATAGCCAATTCACAAGAAAAGAACTATGCTAAAGAGCATAGACTAAACTACAACTACTATAAATGCAGACAAGGAATCAGAGCTTATGTAGAGACTAAAAAAGTTTAGGCACACAAGAGATACAAATGACTAATCTAATGGCAGAGAAAATATAAGCAAGTCGAAGTAAACACAATAGTCAAGGATAAAAGGCATACAAACAAATACTAACAAGTGAAACAACAAATTTCAAAGCCAGAACAATAGAACCTAGAGTGAAATCGGAGTGCCGAGGTGTAAGGCCCCGTAAAATTTTACCTAAAACCCCATAATTTCATGGTGTCGAGATAGGCTGATGTGTTAAAGATTATAGAGATTGCTCGCTGCGGCATGGACTTTTTGAGTTGAATAGTGCACTGAGGAATTAAAGGAAAATGTTGGTAGAAGAAGACATTTATGTGGCCCACTATGCGGCCACAGAATCACCCAACAGGCCGCAAAATGGTTGCAGAGTGAAGCGGAAACTTGAGTGTCACGCCTCCTTTTTTCACACCCGAAGGTGATATAAGGGAGTTTTTCCAATTTAAGTGACATTATTCGAAATGGGATTATTTATCTTTATCAAAGTCACCACTTGGAATAAATTATGGTGTCCCAAGTCATCGATTTATTTTAAATCCCAAATCGAGGAAATTGCGACTTTCCTTTTAAAGTCTGCGAACTAGAAATTCTAGATAAGGAATTCTGTTAACCCGAGAGAAGGTGTTAGGCATTCCTGGGTTCCGTGGTTCTAGCACGGTCGCTTAGCAATTTATACTTGGCTTAAATTGTTTAACTACTCATTTTTAGAACCTATGTGCAATTATCTTTTTACCCGCTTTTAATCACTTGATTTATTCGTACTTGAAGAATTGAGTTACGCGTACGTATACTCTTTTATTTTGATGCGTCAAAAATCATGTCACGCGAACGTGTCCACAATTAATAACGCTTTATTTATTAAGAAAGTTTGGTTGAAGTTGCGCGAACGCATCCCTCGAGTCTTTTAGAATTAAAATTAAAATTATGTTACGTGAACGTATACATACTCACAATACTAGCCTAAATCGAGCCTAAAGCAAACTACGAATATTTGATATTTGTTAGGTCTAAGTTATGAAACTAATATGAAGGCCATGAGATTAAGAGTTTTGTTTAACATGGCATACCTCAAATGAATTCCTTTTACAAGAGAGCTTAATTATTCAAGGTCACCTAAGACACTCCTATTTAGTACATATTTCGACAAAGGTTAACTAATTAAGGAGAAAGGTTGTTAAGATGTTTTTGGGTGAAGCGAAGTGGGCCAGAAACGGCCAACTAATGAACCAACCTTGATAGCTGAAAAATGAGGCTCATGTATGGCCCAAAAATTGGCAGCCCAAATACACCATTGCAGATTCTAAGACAAACAACCCACGTTGGGCTTGGAAGGCAAGCCCAGTTGTGCATTGGCACCGGCTGGCCTACCTATCTCTTTGCATAAAAAACCTGGTACACATAATTACAAGAGAACTTTTTTTCCAAATTTAGAATTTTAATCACATAATTGAGAGCTAATCAGGATACAACTAATTGTGAACATAAACTATTTATGGCTAAATTCCAAATGTGTAACTACTTATTTATGAAAATCATGCAATATGAAATCAGAGGCACAAATTAATAGGGCCAGATCCACCCATCTTTACATAAATAAGCGCTCATCAATCTTGAAGAAACAAAAGTGAGCTCAAAAGCCATTTGGTCCCGAAATTAGGCCCTAAAGGCAAAGAATGAACTCAAGAAAAGGGCAACCCACATGTGACTTTCAACAGGCTGCTTTGGCTCACACTTGACCAAGTCCAAACCAAACACTTGAATCTCAAAAATGGCAGCCAGAAACATCTTAATTACAGAATCATAATTTAAACTTACCAAGCACACACGCTTAGGTACATTAATTGCAGCCTAGCTTGTGAAATGTAAGTTTGATTCAACGTTTAGACAGTCCTAAAATTACATAACCCTTAGTATTGTATTAAATAACAACTTTACATTAATAAAGAGCTCAGGTTTGCTGTTTAATCTTATGCTATTGTTTTCTTGATACAAGTATGCAAAATGATAAACTAAGCTATTACAGATTTGTATACTGTTAGAAGATCCTTGCTCCTTTTGAACATGACTTGTCCATAGCAGCCTCATCTTCTTTCCTTAATATGTAGATCCCACCTTAAAGCCTTCAAAGCCAATTGATCCAGCCAACTGGTGGCTGAACCAACAGACAACAGCTCATGACCAAACAGCCAAAGGAAAAAAAGAAAAAATGAAAACAGTAGGTTGAGTAGAGGGAATCAGATGAAGGGGAAAAAGAAAACATCATAAACAATACCAACTAAATGATGTTATAAGGCAAAGCTTATTTATGCTGTTTCTTTTAAAACACTTTTCTACATACTGAAACGCATAGAAAGACACATGAAAACCTAATGAAGAACAACAACACATTGATTTCTATTATTGAAACATACAACTCTACACACATAGTCATGAATAACTTCAGATTGCACAAGTGGAGTCATTCTTATAGCTAAACAATGGTTACATACCTATAGATGATTCAAAGAAAGACCAAATAAAGGTCACTGAATAGTTGAACTATTCCAGAATATGGTGAGCAGCAGCAAGCAGCAAACAACAACCAAATCACACCCAAGTTCAGCCTTAGAAACCCAGAGATTTCAGCCAAGAAAACCAGGAGAGAAACCTTCTACTTCAAATCATCTTTTCAGCTTTTTAAGAAAACCAAGGAGGAAAATTTTTCTCAAAATTTAAAACCTAGCCTTTTCAGCAGAAGAGAGAGTTATTTTTGTGCAGTAAGTTAGTGCCTCCCCTTCAAAAATAATTCGTGTGAGTGAGGGAGTGTTTCCCTTTTATAGAGTGTACAAAAAGCATCACAAAAGGAATATTCTGACCTAATTTTTGAAATTTCAGAATAGTACAACATCTTTTGACAGTTGTATGTCCTTTTTCTTATCCAATATCAGCATTTTTGCTAAGGATAGGGATAGCTGTCCTAATTACTAGAACTTTCTGATTTTAGCGTAAGTAAAAATCCTATTTTACCCTTTAAGTTACTGCTTATTTCAGTTTTACCTAGGTTCTTTTAATTATAAACAAGTCCCTAAAGTTTTTGTTGGTTTCCAAATCAAGCCAAACAATTTGAAATAAAGCAAAGATGCATCAGATGTCAATGGAACAGTAAAAATTACAAAGAACTACTGTAACTTTAAAATTGAGTCAGTCCATCTTTGTTAAGACTGTTTTTTCCTAATTAATAAGTAAATCATAAGGGGAACCTAGAATTTAAACTAATCGAACATAAAGATCAGTAGGTTAACCAATCAAAACACAAAAATCTAATCCAGAAATTATCAGCAGGAATCAGAACCAAGGAGACTAGTTTATTGGAACCCTATTTAGACTTAAACCATGAAATTCAGGCACAGAAACTTAACCGATTACTAATTAATCAAGAACTAGTAATCAGATGATCATGCAACTAAGGACAGGGCAGCAAAATAAAGCAACAATCCAACAGGAAATCTAAAAGAGCCTAAACTTCACACAAATTCAACATGCTTTAATTAAGGGATGGCCGAAAACAAATTAATAATTACAAGAGGGAAAGGAGAAGAAGCTTAATCATGCTGCTAAAGGAAAATCAAACATGCATAGAAGGGACAAAACAAAACAAAAAAGAGAAAGAAAAGGGGTTTACCTGATTGAAATAAACACTGGATAAAAAACGAAGCACTGCCCAAAACTCCTGATATGTGATATGGACTTTGGTTCAATATTAATCGACTGTTCTTAACAAGAACAGTAGATTAATGAAGGTTTTAAGTCCATTCGACCGGATACAATCCCCAAAAAGATGAAAAAGAAAATTAGGGTTCTTCCGGGGTCACGAGATTTGAAATTCGAGGAACTCGGGGCTGATTCGAAAGGGGATAATGGTGGATTGGGATTCAGATAGGGGTAAGCATCACAAGGTGTGAATTTGGAACGATTTGGAACGGTTCAAGTTTTGGGCCGTGATTTTGATCTAAGATTCGAACAAATCTAAAGGGATTCGAGGGAAACTAATTGGAGATTGGGAATGAGGAGGTGAATGGGAGTTTAGTGAGTAAATTTAGGATCGATTGGACCACCGAAACCGCCGTGAGGCAATTTCCGGTAGGTGGTTTGCGGTGGAGGTGGTGAGGGTTCCAAAGGCGGCTAGGGTTTTGTCTTCAGAAAGAATAGAGAGTGAGAGAGTTAGTTTGGGGAGGGGGGGTCGGTCTTGTTCAGACAGTTTTATAGTTAAGTACAAGATAGTTCCGAGCCATTGGATGATGAAAATCCAACGGCTGTGATGAAATGAGACAAAAACGGGGTCGTTTAGGGGCTATATGGGGTGGACCGGTTTAAATCAATTTTGGGCCCGTGTCTGGAGACGGGTTTGGGCTGATTCGAGCCATATTCTGGGCTCTTTTTGGGGGTCCAATTTCGGAAAAAATAAACCCCCTTTCTTTTTTATTTTCAAATTCTTTTCTTTCTTTCTTTTTTTTTTCTTTTTTTTTTTAAATTGAAATTCCTAATAATCAAAAATCCTAAATTACCTAGAATATGAAAAATTAAACTAATTAATTAATTACAAAATTATAAAAGCTAACTAATCCTAAATTAAAAGAGAAAAATCAATGAAAAGGGTAAAAATGTAGAAATTGGCCATTTTTTTATTTTCATTTTTTAATAAAGCAAATAATTAATTAATTAATCCTAAAAAAAATAAAAATAAATCCTAAATGCAATGCATGATATTTTGGTATTTTTCATAATTTAAATAAAACTTAAACATGCACAAAAGTGCAAATAATTGAATAAACATCCTAGGAAAATCCCTAAAATAACAAATAATTAAAAGAAGAAACCTGATTATTGGAATTATGTAGGAGTAACCCATGTGGGGCAAAAATCACGTGCTCACAGCTTCCCCTCTTTGCTCAGAGACACGAAGGGTTTTCAGAAAAAGATAAAATGAGCAATTATGAGGGATATTTGCCCGTTTGAAATTCCATGAGAAGCATTTTTGAAAAGAGTCTGATCGAACCTTGCTTCAAAGGTTGCCTACATATCCTTGGCTATAAAGGAATCAGCTAAGTGTAGTTCTGGGAGTTTTGGTAGCTGGGACTACCGAGAAGCTGTGATTTCACTGTTGTTGTTGTTGTTGTTTCTGCTTGCTGAGCTCCTTATTACACCAAAATGGAAAGTAAAAAGCTAAGTTAGCTACGCCTACCAACTACGAGTTACAAGATTCCTATCTATAAATCTCTTAAAGCTTGATCTTGAGTCTTAGCTAGTTCTTGCTGTGGACTCAGATCTGAATCTTAATGCTCGTCAGCTGTAGGTGCTGGTTCTTTCTTCAGTTTCGGATCAAGGTGGGACATGCGAAGCTTGTGACTTTAATCAAATCTTGAGCAGTCTGCATCTTTCTCCGCTTCAACCTTTTGAATTTATTTCTTTCTGTTCTTTTCTTCTTTTCTTTATTTTGGATTGAGACTCATTCTTTTGGTTAGATCGAATCCTGTGCCTCAAGGTAAAACCTGCTCAGACACCAAAACAAACAAACAAACGAAATTTTTCTGCCCCAGTTTCGCTAGGAAAATTTTGTGAGTTATTTGTAGCTAAACTCTACATTATTTCTCTATTGAAAGAAATAAAGTAAGGATTGTGTCTTTAAGAGGAAAGATCAGGGAATGGAGCCCGATATCTAAAAATTCAACTCAGGGATTGGAGCCCTAATGTTGGCAAAAGGCGACTAGGGAATGGAAGCCCCATGTATATAATCTCAACTCAGGGATTGGAGCCCTAATGTTGGCAAAGGGCGACTAGGGAATGAAGGCCCTATGTCTAAAATCTCAACTCAGGGATTGGAGCTCTAATGTTGGCAAAAGGAGACTAGGGAATGGAGGCCCTATGTCTAAAAATCTCAACTCAGGGATTGGAGCCCTAATGTTGGTAAAAGGCAACTAGGGAATGGAGGCCCTATGTCTAAAAATCTCAACTCAGGGATTGGAGATCTAATGTTGGTAAAAGGCGACTAGGGAATAGAGGCCCTATGTCTAAAATATCAACTCAGAGATTGGAGCCCTAATGTTGGTAAAAAGTGACTAGGGAATGGAGGCCCTATGTCTAAAAATCTCAACTCATGGATTGGAGCCCTAAGGTTGGAAAAAGGAGACTAGGGAATGGAAGCCCTATGTCTAAAAATCTCAACTCAGGGATTGGAGCCCTAATGTTGGTAAAAGGCGACTAGGGAATGGAGGCCCTATGTCTAAAATACTCAACTCAAGGATTGGAGCTCTAATGTTGGTAAAAGGCCACTAGGGAATAGAGGCCCTATGTCTAAAATATCAACTCAGGGTTTGGATCCCTAATGTTGGCAAAAGGCGACTAGGGAATGGAAGCCCTATGTCTAAAAATCTCAACTCAGGGATTGGAGCCCTAATGTTGGTAAAAGCGTAAAAGATTGAGGTCAGGAGTCCCAAGCTAACATTTTTTTTTCAATTTTCATTTTTCAATAAAATGCGGGAAAGAAACTTGGAGTGAACTTCCCTTATTTGGAGTGGTTGTTGCGGCAAGCTATTCCTAGCTCTTGCACATCTTTTCCCTTTTGGTTGCACCTGCTTCTCGCACGGTTGCTTTGGGTTGCACATGCTTTAATTTTTCAAACAAAGAACAATTGTTAGTTTAAAACAATGGTTGGTTTTGTGGCCTTCATCGTTTTTGATCACTTGATCTTAGCTCAACTTTTGGTTGGAACCTTTGCTGCTTGCTGGCTTTTCTGAAGATTGATCTCTATCCTAAAACCGAAGAGCTCAACTTTTCAAAATTTCTCATGACAGCTTATAGGCTTTGGCCCTTTAATTTTATTCTGCCTCTAGGAGCTTTGACTTGGGATTTCTTTTCATTTTCAATAAACTCTGATTTCAAAGCATCAGTTATCATGGCCAGTCAGGATTGACTTGATGCACCCGCTGAAGCTGGGTACTTTTATTTAGACTCGGCTTTTATTAAGCAGAACCCTGTAAAACCAATAGACATGACAAGAAAAATGAATTTAAAGGAGAAGTGTCCCTTTCGGGGAGGAAGGACGGACTTATCTAGGGTGCATGCAGACTTCAAATAGACATGACATGCTTCTTGGACTAGACAAACAATCCGCACAACTATCCCAACTTCTCATAAACCCATTGCGACCCGTGTTTTTTTAAACCGAGGAACCTTGCCAGGACCTTTTCAGTACCAGTGGTGGTGAGGGGTTCTTTCTTTTCGATCAACGGCGCCCTTTTCGGGTTTTCGCCAATCGACCTCTCTCATTTCTCTTCTCACCATCGCCTTATAGTGCTCTTTTCCGAGTTTTCACTAACAAGACTCTCTCATTTTCAATTTCTCTGCTCACCATCGACTTATGGTGCCCGTGGGTTTTCACTAATAAGACTCTCTCATTTTATTTCTGTCATGTTGATTGCATCGGATCCAAACGGCTGCGCTCTCCAATTTTGAAAAAACCTTTTTGCTGATTGATTGGATGGACTTGAACCAGGTTTGGGTAAAAAGAACTTGGATTGAATTACATCTTTGGAACCATTCGGGTGGGATCATCGCAAATCATTATAACATCTACCCCAGTTTCACTTTTGGGGGAAATTGGATTTTTGTTTTGGTGTGACTGAACCCCAGAGAGAGGTTGCCTATGTATCCTTTCAGAATCAAGTCGAACGTAGTTCAGGGAAAATATTTTTTTTACAAGCATCCTTGGGTTCCAAAGAGAGGAATGAAAGAAAAGTAACCGACTCAAAAGGGTTAGCTAAGGAGTGTTTGGGGTAGCGAGAATGAAAGCCTTCGTCATCCCAATCAGACAATGTTGTCATTGCCGAAAGATTAGACATAGTACCTCTTGACTGCATCTGCATTTTCAACTGCTTCGGGATCACTTCTTTCAATGTCTCTTAAGTACAATGCTCCTCTGGGCAATATCTTTCTGATGATGTATGGGCCTTTCCAATTGGGGGCAAATTTCCCTTTTGCTTCCTGATGATGGGGAAGAATACGCCTTAGAACGAGTTGCCCCACTTCGAAATTTGTAGGCCGCACTTTCTTGTTGTAAGCACGGGCCATTCTTTGTTGATACAACTGCCCGTGGCAAACTGTGATCGTTCGTTTTTCATCGATCAGGGTCGTTGTTCCAAATGGGTTTTGACCCACTCACTGTCTTCAATTTCAGCTTCCACAATGATCCGGACAGAAGGGATTTCGACCTCCGCGGGTATTACGGCTTCAGTTCCATAAACCAAAAGATACGGGGTTGCTCTGATCGATGTGCGCACCGTAGTACGATATCCCAACAATGCAAAAGGCAACTTTTTATGCCACTGCCTGGAACTTTGGATCATCTTTCTCAAAATCTTTTTGATGTTCTTGTTTGCTGCTTCGACGACACCATTGGCTTTAGGGCGATATGGAGTAGAATTCTGATGCGTTATCTTGAATTGTTCGCATATCTCCCCCATCAAATGACTATTCAAGTTTGCAGCATTATCTGTGATAATAGTTGTAGGGATACCGAAACGGCAGATAAGATTGGAGTACATAAAATCTACCACAACTTTCTTGGTAACGGATTTGAGAGTGATTGCTTCAACCCATTTAGTAAAATAGTCGATGGTGACCAGTATGAATCTATGCCCATTTGAGGCTTTTGGCTCGATTGGCCCAATGGAGTCCATGCCCCAAGCAACAAATGGCCAAGGCACTCACATGGGATGCAGTTCCATGGGAGGAGCATGAATCAAATCACCGTGCACCTGACACTGATGACACTTCCGAACTAAACTGAAGCAGTCTCTTTCCATGGTCATCCAGTAGCAGCCCGCTCGGAGGATTTTCTTTGCCAAAACATACCCGTTCATGTGGGGTACACACACTCCTGCGTGCACTTCATACATGATTCTTCTAGCCTCTTCGGCATCAACACATCTTAACAAGTTGAGATCCGGAGTCCTTTTGTACAAGACATCACCGCTCAAGAAGAAACCATTTGCGTGTCGTCTAATGGTTCTCTTTTGGTCTCCACTGGCTTGCTCGGGGTATTCTTTGGTTTTCAAAAATCTTTTGATATCATGATACCAGGGTTGAACATTTGGTTCTGCCTCAACCGTATTATAGTAGCCATTCCTTTCCCTGATTTGGATTTCTAAGGGATCAATGTAGGTATTGCCTGGGTATGGCAGCATCAAGGCCAAAGTGGCAAGTGCATCAGCTATCATTGTGGCAACGAGGGATGTACCTGAACTCTATCAACTTGAATCGTTTGCCAAGTTCTTCCACATGTTGCTTATAAGGAATAAGCTTGACATCTCGGGTTTCCCATTCTCCTTGAGCTTGTCGGATAATCAAATCTGAGTCTCCCATGATTAACAGTTCTTCGACATCTTGGTCGATTGCCGTGTTCATACCCATAATGCAAGCTTCATACTCGGCAATATTGTTTGTGCAGAAAAACTAAAGCCTAGCTATGGCTGGATAATGTTGACCAGTGGGTGAGATCAAAATTGCCCCAATTCCAACGCCTTTTGCGTTCCGCTCCATCAAAGAACATTTTCCAAGCATTGGTGTTCTCGGATGTTGCCTCAAATGAATTAACCTCTTCATCAGGTAAGTAGGTGTTCAAAGAATGGTATTCATTATCAACTGGGTTTTCAGCCAAGTGATCTGCTAATGCCTGGGCTTTCATTGACGTGCGAGTGACGTAGACTATGTCAAATTCAGTGAGCAAGATCTGCCACTTTGCTAACCTCCCAGTGGGTAATGAGGTAGGTGGTGTAGGCGAGCAGGTAATGCCTCAGCTTCTGAGCAACCTAAGTTAAACCGCAGCAAGTTCTTTCCAACAAGGTATACTTGGCCTCGTAGCTTGTGAACTTTTTGCTCAAATATTAGATTGCTTGTTCCTTCCTCCCGGTCACGACATGTTGTACGAGGACACATCCAAAAGAATTCTCCAAGACTGTCAGGTATAAGAAAAGAGGCCTTCCTGGTTCAGGCAGGACCAATACTGGCGAGTTTGACAAGTATTCTTTGATTTTGTTAAAAGCTTTTTCACACTCACCTGTCCATTTAATTGTTGCGTCTTTTTTTAACAACTTGAAAATGGGTTCACACGTGGATGTCAACTAGGCAATGAATCGGCTAATGTAGTTCAATCTTCCAAGCAAACTCATAACATTTTTCTTGGTTCTTGGAGGAGGCAGATCCCGAATGGACTTTATCTTTGTTGGGTCTAACTCTATGCCCCTCCGACTGACTATGAATCCCAAAAGTTTGCCAGATGGAACCCCAAATTCACATTTGGCTGGGTTTAGCTTCATATCATATTTACGCAGCTGCTCAAAGAATTTTCTCAAATCCCGCACAAGGTCATCTTAAGTTTTGGACTTGATGATCACGTTGTCCACATACACCTCTATCTCTTGGTGCATCATATCATGGGAAAAGGTCGTCATGGCTCTTATGTAGGTTGCCCCGGCATTCTTCAGACCAAAAGGCATGACCCTGTAACAATAGGTTCCCCAAGGTATTGTAAATGTTGTCTTCTCTGCATCTTCCTCGTCCATTAGGACTTGATGATACCCAGCATAACAATCCACAAAAGACTGTATCTCATGTTTGGCACAGTTGTCAATGAGGATGTGGATGTTTGGCAAAGGGAAATTGTCCTTAGGACTTGCTTTGTTCAGATCTCTGTAATCCACACACACTCGGGTTTTCCCGTCTTTCTTTGGCACTAGAACTACATTGGCTAACCAAGTGGTGTATCGAACCACTCGGATCACCCCCGCTTTCAACTGCTTTGTGACCTCTTCTTTAATCTTGTCACTGATATTAGTTTTAAACTTTCTCTGCTTTTGCTGAATAGGGGGATAATCAGGGTAAGTTGGCAACTTACGAACCACCAAATCAACACTCAGTCCTGGCATGTCGTCATATGACCAAGCAAACACATCTTTGAACTCAAACAAAAGTTGGACCAAAGCATCCCTGGTTCTTTCATTTGCGTGATGCTTATCATGGTCTCTTGGACCTGTTCTGAATTACCCAAATTTACCGGCTCAGTATCATTTAAGTTTGGCTTCGGTTTATTCTCAAATTGCTCCAATTATTGATTTATTTCCCTAAAAGCCTCTTCTTCATCATAGTCTGGTTCTTGGTTCATTATTTCACAGTTAGACAGTGTGTTTGGATCTGGGCATGAAGTCCGCAAGCATGTCATGTCATTTAAAGCCGCATTATTAGAACTGAAAGAAGAAATAAAGAGAAAAATAACAAAAATCAGAAGGAATAAAGAAAGATGAACGATGAAATATTGATTTCATTTCATTAAATTTGAAAATAACAGGGTTTACATTGGAAATTAAAAGACAGGAAACTAAAGAAAACATCCGAGTACACCCTTGAATAACTCGTGATGCAGAAAAGGTGGCAGGACAGGTCTACCGGGACTCCCGCCTGATTGGGAATAGTGTAGCCTTCCAATTCTGCAGTTTGGCATTCGGTCCTATATACAGCACCTTAGCGGTGCTTGAGCCTTCCCCTGGTTGGACCATGTGGGCTTCATACAGTATCTTCCTCATGGCCCCACATATTTCTTCAATTTCTTCAGTCGTAAAGGCCGCATATTCCTCTTCCTTATAGTATTTCGGCTTGATAAATGTTCTGTACAAATGCGGCACTATCTGAGGCAAGACACAACCATCATTCTTTTTATCATCTGCCCCGGCATTCTTCAGCTATTCCTTGCAATGATTTCCCGAGCCCCTTCCCCGGTTTGAAGCCACGCCTGATCATTTCTTTAGCGACCATGATTGATGCATTGGAAAGAAAGGGTTGAGGGCAAGGTTTTCCTTCTTCGCACTGATCTGCGACCATGATTTCAAAGGCCTGATAGACTATGTGCTCACTCCTCTCTCTTGCTTCAAGACATGGGACTGATGGGTCCCGATAAATTGACTGCTTATCTTCCCTGTGGACTACAATCTCTTGATCCTCATGCTCGAACTTCACCATCTGGTGAAGAGTAGAGGGTACAGCCCCCGCTGCATGAATCCACGGCCTCCCCAAAAGAAAGTTGTAGGATGTGTCCATGTCCAGAACCTAGAAGGTTACTTCAAAGTTTACTAGGCCGATGGTCAAATTTTGATCAATCTCTCCAATTGTGTCCCTTTTGATACCATCGAAGGCACGTACACAGACATTGTTGGGTTGAATTCTTTCGGTACCGATTTCCATATGTTGCAGAGTTAAGAGTGGGCAAATGTCTACCCCAGAGCCTCCATCCAACATAACCCTTTTCACATAGTACCCTTCGCATTTGACTGTCAGGTGCAGGGCTTTGTTATGTGCGGTCCCTTCTGGGGGCAAGTCATTTTTGCTGAAAGAGATCTTGTTGATTGTGAAAAATCTTTCTGCCATTCTCTCCAACTGCTCTACAGAAGTCTCAACAGGCACATATGCTTCGTTAAGGGTCTTGATCAATAGCTTTTGATGTTCGGTGGAGTTCATCAACAGAGATAACAAGGACACTTGTGCGGGAGATTTTTGAAGCTGGTCGATCACCTCATAATCCGCCATTTTCATCTTTTGAAAGAAGGCCTCCGCTTCTTCGGCACTCACGGGATTCTTAGATGGGAAGCGCTTTCTAGTGGCATTATTCACCTCTTCCAAATTGAAGTACTTCTCAGCCGGGCTATTTTCCTGAACTTCTCCTCAGATTTCTTTGCCCTTATAGGTCACCACCAATTTGTTGTAATTCCATGGCACAGCGGTAGGATCTGTGATGGGCTTCTGTGACGCGCGGCCAATAACCACGGGCTCACTCAACTTTGGTGGGTTAATTGGCCCTCGCGTCACATAAGCTCCCTTGGGCACATATATTTGGGTTGTCTTGTTCAACTCGAATCTCCTAGGAGGACTCAAAGTCATCTGCTTTTCTTTGCGGCCTCGAGGGACATAGAGAACAGCATCTTTGGGAGGCGTTGCCCCAGTTTCAACTTCAATTTTCTTCTCTGACTTTAGAGGGGTGATTTTGTCCCTTTTCTCCCCTTTGCCTTGCTTCGGGGCAGCTTTTGATTTCTTTTCTACATCAGCGATTGCAATGATGGCCTTCAACGCTGGGTCCCTTATCCTTACAAATCATTCCGATTATCGTCCCGTTGTTGTGGGCCGGCAGTGGGTTATTAGTCACATTGGGAATATCTTCATCCCTTAGCACTATCTTCCTTTGTTCTATCAAGTTCTCCACGGCTCTCTTCAGAGTCCAGCAATCATCCGTATCGTGTCCTTCTGCTCCTGAGTGATAGGCGCATCGAGTACCAGCTCTGTAAGTGGGTGATGCTGGGTTTTTCCTGGTTTGAGGAACAGGCTGTAGCAGACCCATTTGAACAAACTTTGGTAACAGGCTGGAGTAGGGTTCGCCAATTGGTGTAAAATTTGGCCTCTTAGGTGGTTCACGAGGGTGGAAATTATTTTGTAGAGGCCGGGGGTTGTAGTGGTTTTGGTAAGGAGGCTGGTTTCTAGAAAATGGAGCTTGGTTCCGGTTGGCTTGTTGTTGTGGCCGGACATAAGGTTGAGCATTCATGACCGGGTATGGCTGAGGAGAATAGGCTACGTCTTGGTGGGGGTAATAGTGATGCGGGGTCCTTTCTGAGAACAGGGATCTGGGAGTACGGTGTTTTCTTGTACCCGACGCTGCCATGGATGTTTCTTCCTTTTTCTTGCCCTTCTCTACTCCTCCAAACCCACCCTGAATGTCTTGGGAGGTAGCTCTGATGGCAGATTGGCTTAGAATTCGACCCGTTTTCAACCCACTTTCAACCATTTTGCCAATCTTGATGGCTTCAGCGAATGGTTTACCCATTGCGGACATCATATTTTGGAAGTAGTCAGCTTCCTGGGCTTGGAGGAAAACTGTGACCATTTCAATCTCGTCCATCGGAGGCTTTACCCTGGAGGCCTGGTCACGTCATTTAACTACGTACTCTCGGAAGCTTTTCGAGAATTTCTTCTTCAAGTTTGTCAATGAGTTCCTATCTGGAGCAATATCAATGTTGTACTGGAATTGCCTGACAAAATCTCTAGCAAGATCATCCCAGATGTGTCAGCGGGATATATCTTGGTCCATGTACCACTCAGATGCGATGCCAACCAGACTTTCTCCGAAATGGGCCATGAGGAGTTCTTCCTTTCCACCGGCTCCTCGCAGCTGGTTGCAATATCTCTTGAGATGAGCAATAGGATCACCGTGCCCATCATACTTCTCAAATTTTGGGGTTTTGAATCCCAATGGTAGATGCACATGAGGGAACATACATAAGTCAGCATAGGATACACTTTTCTGTCCACTCAAGCCTTGTATGCTTTTGAGACTCTGTTCCGTACTCATATTCCTCGCAATCACTTCTTTCTCAGGAGTTTTGGTGGTCTTTTCTTGCCCCGTAGTGAACTTATATCGGGGTGGTTGAGAGTAAGTATAGGTGGGAAACTGTGCAGGTTCCAGTGGGAAAGATGGTGTTTGGAAGGTGAAGGATGATGGGTCAAAGCTGGTCCTAAGCAACGTAGGCTGTGTAGTAGCTGAGCATGGCGGAGCAGTGAAAATATTTGAAGCCGCTCCTGAAGCTAACACTTGGGGGCGAACCTTAGAAGGTGTTCCAACAAAGTGGGCCGAGATGGTAGAATATCCGAGTGGGGTATTGGGGTGACTGATCGGGATATTGGAGGTTCCACCTACCATAGGAAAAAGCTCGGGAAATCCGGGGATTACACTTGGTGGCTCTCTTCCGTTTGACCAGGCGTCCCACATTTCCATCATGCGGAGACATAGTAACCTGTTTTCCTTGGTAGCCGCCGATTTCGAAGTCGGGGTGCCCGAGATCGGACTCTCATCCGTGATAGGAACTGTTGGCAGAGTGATTTCTAAAGACATTTCAATGCTACCTTTCGACCTCGTGAAGTATGGATGCGAAGCCAGACTACCACAAAACCAACCACCTTACTATAGAACCTGGACCTGATAGTAGACAACCAACTGGTTAGTTTGAAACAAATAACACATAGGAAATCGCATGTTGGGGTGTGATGCACCTATACAGTTACACGTGTTTCTACATGTTTCGCAACGGTTGCATGTTTCATCCTAGTTTTGCTTATTTTCCCCAATTTTCTCTTCTTGCCTCATCGGTTATTCCTTATTTTCCTTTCTTCTCTTTCCTTTCTCTCTTTTTTTTGGTTTTCCTGACTCTGTTTTCTTTCTTTTTGGTTTTTCTTATGGTTTTTTTTCTCTTTTATTTAAATTGTTTACAAAAAATATGGCCGGATCCGATGAGGATTGCCAACGTATCAGATTATAATGTAGTTCAAGAATTAAATGCGAAAAATAAAAGAACAATTTTTGTGGGTTTTTCTCAATTTTCATTAATACAACTTTACTGAATTACAAAAAGACTCAAAACATACCTTTTCTTGGACTTCAAGACTCAGGACATGCCTTTTCTAGGAATTGAAAACAAACTCGAAATATGAAAATACAGACTCGAAAAAAGGAAATACAATCAAGAAAACATCAGTGCCTCCAACCCTGCCCTAGGAACACCAACCAGTCTTGCAGCGGGCCTACTTTCCATGTCATCTTGGAGCCGATAGAGTTCTTCCATTATCTGACGGACGAAGATTATTACAGTGGCGAAAAACATGGATCTTGTCATGTCCTCACACGCACTGCATTTCATGGTGATGTAGTCGACAATCCTTTGAACCCTCTCTCTTATGATGCCCTTCTCTTGCAACAAACGGCCAATCTGATGGGATCTAGCCTCTAAGACATGGGTGGCAGCGTAATTTTGCTCTTGCAAGCGCTGTAAGTCCTCTTCCAAATGTGCCATTAAGGCGTAACAATGTTCTCTCTCGGTCTTAAAATTTTTGGCTTGTTTAGCCATTTCACCTTTGAGGTTGCCAATCGCCTTTTCCCAACCTGTGACCCCTCTTTCATATCTTTCTTTCATCTGTTGAATGAAAGTTGCACGCCCTTCGGTATTTTTATCCAGCCTCGTTCGTGCTTTTGCTAGTTCAGACTCAGCTTTCTGCAGGTCATCTTCATAGTCATGCACCTTTTGAGTAAGGTTATAAATGAGCCTTTCATCTTTCCTACTTCGGCTCGGATTCTCGGCTGCTATTTTCAGCTGTCAAACTTGGGGCCTGAGAGCTTCATTTTCTCGAACCAATCTTCTCCTCTCACCCTCGGCCTCTTGTGCCTGTAAATCATTGTTGAATGTGACATTTCTCAACTCTTCTCGCAGATCATGGATGGTGGCCTGATATTCCTTTTCCTTTCCCCCCCAGGCTAACCTTTCCTGAATTTTGCCATCAAAAGCCTGAACATGGGGCCTTTTGGCAGGCCTCACAGGTTTGGGCTCGGGCTCATTGTACACATAAAAACTCCTTTCAAACCAAGAAGCATAATTGGGATCAACTTCGCTCTTAGCTGGGTATGGCACCTGTGTGTTACTTTTTAGATACCGACAACAATTCCAGTCTCTTTGAACTAAATCCTCGGGTATTGTTGCTTCTGGGTGTAGTTCAATAACTTGAGTGCTTAGGTCTGCCTCTTCGGGTATCACCTAATATCTTCCCAGTTGTCTCAGAACTCTTTGTGGTGCATATGGTTGTATACTTCTTGCTCCCATCATCATCAAGTAGCCCTTTGAAGAGGTCATGTAGATGATTTCTGTTATTGGGAGCCATCCTATGGTCCATTCAATTTGATCTGCTCTCAATTTTCTCAAATAGGAAACCCATGCTTCAAACCCTTCCGGTGGTTTGTAATCTTCCACCCTTTCCTCATAATTTTTGATGAAATTGTTCCTGTCTGAAGCATATCTCATGAACTTAGGATGACAGCGAAGGTGTTCGATCATCCACATCTGAAGAAGAATATTGCAGCCTTCGAAAAATTGACCCCCAAATTTGCACAATGTTAATGCCTGGTAAATGTCCGCCAACACTAATGGGACAAGTGTGTGATCTTTTTTGTCGATGATGACCTATGCGATTCTGGCCATACGAAGGTCTATTGTACCCTCAGAATTCGGAAATACCATGATTCCCAGAAATGCCACAATGAAAGCAAATCGTCGCTGAATTTGCCATATGCTCTTGTCCTGTTTGTTACTCAACCCCTTCTCATGTGTTTCAAACCTGGCCGAGTGTCCAAACCTGAAATACAAGAAGTAGAACACACAACTCCCTTTGCTCACGTGGGGCTCATTTGTTTGCTAATTTTCAAAAGATAGAAAAATTTATGCACTGAGGGAGACCTGGGGAATATGAGCTGCTGCTTTCTTAACTCTTGGTCGAAATCAATATACCCAGCTATTTCTTCCAGAGGGGGTGTGAGCTCAAAATTCGAGAAACGAAACACATTGTGAACGGGATCCCAAAAGGTTACCAAAGCCTTAATTAAATCCTCTCGTGGCTTGATATGCATGATGTCTACCAAGGGACCCAACTGCTCTTTTACCCAAACTTGGCCATCTTCATCTAAATCACCCCACCACTTACGTAGCTGCATTCGAGCCCTTTTAATGACAATTTGCGATGATTCGTGGACGGTATTCATTTGTACCTGTGGATGGTTAAGGTTAGGGTTGACTCTTGTGGACTTTCTTTGCAAAACAAGTTTTTTTTCTAAGAAAAAATCAATGGACAAGGCCCCCTTTTATTTCTATGTCAGCAAGAAATGGTCGTTTTTGCGAACATGACCCCTTCACAATTCCAAATGAATTTTGAGGCTGGGGAGTAGGTATTTTATTGGAAAAGACACCTTTTGCATGTTCCTCTCGAAAATAGCCTTTCGACAATTGCAATGTAATCTAAAGCTGTTCCGGGGAGAAACGACTTAAATACAACCGATGCCAGGTCGGCATATTATTTTGACCAAAGCCCTGAAACACCTTTTTGGTAAAATGAGGACGAACCTTATGTGGGTTGCCTATGTATCCCACATCTAGTGAGAATCAGACATGCGTAGTTCGGGCAGTTTTGACACAAAAACATGATATTTGACTCACTCTTTTGAAATACATTTTCTTTTTTTTTTCTCTTCTTTTTTCAAAATTCAGCAGAGTTTCGGGATATTTTCAAATACCGAGATTTTTAGAAACCGGGTAAATTCTCTCTCCTACCTCACTCTTGGTTTTTCTCTTTATTTCCTTTCCTAGCCAATCATGCAAGCCGAAACAGTTAAATATTCACATAGCACGTAGGATGCATCAGGATGGTCTTTATTTTGGGTACACCTGTCCTAGACGGACCCAACCCCTATGTTGAGTCCCCAAGGTCAAATACACGTGATGCAAATAATCGTTCTTACTAGGAATCCGGCATGAGGTTGCTTTATTCTAAGTTTAAAACCTGGGGTTTATGGTCTAGACTTGGGTTACCCAAGCGGACAACTGGGGTCGAGGAGGGGGCAACGTACCGGAAGCACGAAAGTCTGCCCGGCCTTGTTGTTTGCCCAGCCCTGTCTTATTTGGTATAATATCTACAGAAAAAGCGGGCCACGCGAACGTGTGCACCATTTTCAGAAGACTCAAATGGGTGGCGTAAGAAGACATTTAAATACAGTTCAAGTAATATCAAAGCGGCGAATGACAATTAGTACATTAAGTCCAAAAAATACAGTAAATTCAACAATAAAGCCAACTAAAAATTATATTAACAAGCTCGAATTCTTGAACCCTGAACCAGAGATTCTGGGTTCGATACCCAGCAGACTCGCCAGAGCTGTCACACCTCCTTTTCACATACCCGAAGGTGATATAAGGGAGTTTTTCCAATTTAAGTGACATTATTCAAAATGGAATTATTTATCTTTGTCAGAGTTGCCACTTGGAATAAATTATGGTGTCCCAAGTCACCGGTTTATTTTAAATCCCAAATCGAGGAAATTGCGACTTTCCTTTTGAAGTCTGCGAACCAGAAATTCTAGATAAGGAATTCTGGTAACCCGGGAGAAGGTGTTAGGCATTCCTGGTTCCGTGGTTCTAGCACGGTCGCTTAGCAATTTATACTTGGCTTAAATTGTTTAACTACTCATTTTTAGGACCAATGTGCAATTATCTTTTTACCCGCTTTTAATCACTTGATTTATTTGTACTTGAAGAATTGAGTTACACGTACGTATACTCTTTTCTTTTGACGCGTCAACGCGAACGTGTCCACAATTAATAATGCTTTGTTTATTTATTAAGAAAGTTTGGTTGAAGTTGTGCGAACGCATCCCTCGAGTCTTTTAGGATTAAAATTACAATTATGTTACGCGAACGTATACATACTCACAATACTAGCCTAAATTGAGCCTAAAGCAAACTATGAATATTTGATATTTGTTAGGTCTAAGTTATGAAACTAATATGAGGGCCATGAGCTTAAGAGTTTTGTTTAACATGGCATACCTCAAATGAATTCCTTTTACAAGAGAGCTTAATTATTCAAGGTCACCTAGGACACTCCTATTTAGGACTTATTTCGACAAAGGCTAACTAATTAAGGAGAAAGGTTGTTAAGATGTTTTTGGGTGAAGCGAAGTGGGCCAGAAACGACCAGCTAATGAACCAGCCTAGAGAGCTAAAAGATGAGGCTCATGAATGGCCCAGAAATCGGCAGCCCAAATACACCATTGCAGATTCTGGGACAAACAGCCCACGTTGGGCTTGGAAGGCACGCCCAGTTGTGCATTGGCACCGGCTGGCCTACCTATCTCTTTGCATAAAAAACCTGGTACACATAATTACAAGAGAACTTTTTTCCAAATTTAGAATTTTAATCACAAAATTAAGAGCTAATCAGGATACAATTGATTGTGAACATAAGCTATTTATGGCTAAATTCCAAATGTGTAACTACTTATTTATGAAAATCATGCAATACGAAATCAGAGGCACGGATTAATAGGGCCAGATCCACCCATCTTTACATAAAGCAGTGTTTATCAATCTTGAAGAAACAAAAGTGAACTCAAAAGCCATTTGGTCCCGAAATTAGGCCCTAAAGGCAAAGAATGAACTCAAGCAAAGGGCAGCCCACATGTGACTTTCAACAGGCTGTTTTGGCTCACACTTGACCAAGTCCAAACCAAACACTTGAATCTATAAAATGGCAGCCAGAAACATCTTAATTACAGAATCATAATTTAAACTTACCAAGCATACACGCTCAGGCACATTAATTGCAGCCTAGCTTGTGAAATGTAAGTTTGATTCAACGTTTAAACAGTCCTAAAATTACATAACCCTTAGTATTGTATTAAATAACGACTTTACATTAATAAAGAGCTCAACTTTATTGTTTAAGCTTATGCTATTGTTTTCTTGAAATAAGTATGTAAAATGATAAACTAAGCTATTACAGATTTGTATACTAATAGAAGACCCTTGCTCCTTTTGAACATGACTTGTCCATAGCAGCCTTATCTTCTTTCCTTAATATGTAGATCCCACCTTAAGGCCTTCAAAGCCAATTAATCCAGCCAACTGGTGGTTGAACCAACAGACTACAGCTCATGACCAAACAGCCAAAGGAAAAAAAGAAAAATGAAAACAGTAGGTTGAGTAGAGGGAATCAGATGAAGGGGAAAAAGAAAACATCATAAACAATACCAACTAAATGTTGTTATAAGGCAAAGCTTATTTATGTTGTTTCTTTTAAAATACTTTCCTACATACTGAAACGCATAGAAAAACACATGAAAAGCTAATGAAGAACAACAACACATTGATTTCTATTATTGAAACATACAACTCTACACACATAGTCATAAATAACTTCAGATTGCACAACTGGAGTCATTCTCATAGCTAAAACATGGTTACATACATATAGATGATTCAAAGAAAGACCAAAAAAAAGGTCACTGAACAGTTGAACTATTCCAGAATATGGTTAACAGTAGAAAGCAGCAAACAACAACCAAATCACACCTAAGTTCAGCCTTAGAAGCCCAGAGATTTCAGCCAAGAAAACCAGGAGAGAAACCTTCCACTTCAAATCATCTTTTCAGCTTTTTAAGAAAACCAAGAAAATTTGAAACCTAGCCTTTTCAGCAGAAGAGAGAATGATTTTTGTGTAGTAAGTTAGTGCCTCCCCTTCAAAAAAATCCGTGTGAGTGAGGGAGTGTTTCCCTTTTATAGAGTGTACAAAAAGCATCAGAAAAGGAATAATCTGGCCTAATTTTTGAAATCTCAGAATAGTACAGTATCTTTTGACAACTGTATGTCCTTTTTCTTATCCAATATCAACATTTTTGCTAAGGATAGGGACAGCTGTCCTAAATACTAGAACCTTCTGATTTCAGCCTAAGTAAAAATTCAATTTTACTCTTTAAGTTACTGCTTATTTCAGTTTTACCTAGGTTCTTTTTATTCAAAACAAGTCCCTAAAGTTTCTGTTGGTTTCCAAATTAAGACAAACAATTTGAAATAAAGCAAAGATGCATCAGATGTCAATGGAACAGTAAAAATCACAAAGAACTGTTGTAACTTTAAAATTTAGTCAGCCTATCTTTGTTAAGACTATTTTTTCCTAATTAATTAGTAAATCATGAGGGGAACCTAGAATTTAAACTAATCGAACATAAAGATCAGTAGATTAACCAATCAAAACACAAAAATCTAATCCGGAAATTATCAGCAGGAATTAGAACCAAGGAGACTAGTTTATTGGAACCCTATTTAGACTTAAACCATGAAATTCAGGCATAGAAACTTAACTGATTACTAATTAATCAAGAACTAGTAATCAGATGATCATGCAACTAAGGATAGGGCAGCAAAATAAAGCAACAATCCAACAGGAAATGTAAAAGAGCCTAAACTTCACACAAATTCAACATGCTTTAATTAAGGGATGACCGAAAACAAATTAAAAATTACAAGAGGGAAAGGAGAAGAAGCTTAATCATGCTGCTAAAGGAAAATCAAATATGCATAGAAGGGACAAAACAAAACAAAATTAAACAATCAAAAAAAAGAAAGAAAAGGGGTTTACCCGATTGAAATCAACACTGGATCAAAAACGAAGCACTGCCCAAAACTCCTGATATGTGATATGGACTTTGGACCAACATTAATCGACTGTTCTTAACAAGAACAGTCGATTAATGAAGGTTTTAAGTCCATTCGACCAGATACAATCCCCAAAAAGACGAAGAAGAAAATTGGGGTTCTTCCGGGGTCACGAGATTTGAAATTCGAGGAACTCGGGGCTAATTCGAAATGTGATAATGGTGGATTGGGATTCAGATAGGGGTAAGCATCACAGGGTGTGAAATTTGGAACGATTTGGAACGGTTCAAGTTTTGGGCCATGATTTTGATCTAAGATTCGAACAAATCTAAAGGGATTCGAGGGAAACCAATTGGAGGTTGGGAATTAGGTGGTGAAAGGTAGTTCAGGGTGTAAATTTGGGGTCGATTGGACCACCGGAATCGCCGTGAGGCAATTTCCGGTGGGTGGTTTGCGGTGGAGGCGGTAAGGATTTCAAAGGCGGCTAGGGTTTTGTCTTTAGAGAGAATGGAGAGTGAGAGAGTTGGTTTGGGGGGGTCGGTCTTGTTCAGACAGTTTTATAGTTAAGTACAAGATAGTTCTGAGCCGTTGGATGATAAAAATCCAACGGCTGTGATGAAATGAGACAAAAACAGGGTCGTTTAGGGCTATATGGGGTGGACCGGTTTAAACCAATTTTGGGCCTGGGTCTGGCGACGGGTTTGGGCTGATTCGAGCCAAATTCTAGGCTCTTTTTGGGGGTCCAATTTCGGAAAAAATAAACCCCCCTTTCTTTTTTATTTTCAAATTCTTTTCTTTCTTTCTTTTTTTTCTTCTTTCTATTTTAAATTAAAAATCCTAATAATCAAAAATCCTAAATTACCTAGAATATGAAAAATTAAACTAATTAATTAATTACAAAATTATAAAACTAACTAATCCTAAATTAAAAGAGAAAAATCAATGAAAAGGGTAAAAATGTAGAAATTGATCATTTTTTTTATTTTCATTTTTTAATAAAGCAAATAATTAATTAATTAATCCTAAAAAAATAAAAATAAATCTTAAATGCAATGCATGATATTTTGGTATTTTTCATAATTTAAATAAAACTTAAACATGCACAAAAATGCAAATAATTGAATAAAAATCCTACGAAAATCCCTAAAATAACAAATAATTAAAAGAAGAAACCTGATTATTGGAATTCTGTAGGAGTAACCCATGTGGGGCAAAAATCACGTGCTCACATTGAGCAATAATTGTGTACCAATTCGCGGTCCATTATGTGGCCGCAAAACGATTTCACGGGCCGCACATCGATCGCAGATTCAACATGAAAAATTTTCGGACAGAGGTTCTACGACACATTATACGGCCGCAGAACAAGTATGCGGACAACATAATGGCCACAGAGTGGGGCAGACTTGCACAGTTCCGGAAGGCCATTTCGCAGCCGCATATGCGACCGTAGACCTGTGTCGGGGCTCCTATTTTTCTAATTTTTGAACCCGAACCCATCCCAATAAAACACCTTTGGGGGTCATTTTAGAAGGAAAATCATATATTTCTAGAGACTGGGAGTGGAATAGAGTGAGAAAGGGAGTTCCTAAACTTTACCCACCAATTCCTACTCAAATCTTGGAAGATTAACAAAGAAAATGCATTAGGCCTTCAACCTAGAGGTAAGATTCTACACACTACTTCTTAATTTCGAAAATTTAACTAAAAATAGGTAATTATCAAGACAATTTTTGGGTGTGGAAGTTGTTTATTTTGCACGCATGTGTTAACAAAGGGTGTAGGAAGTTTGTGAGCTAAAAATGGTAAAAAATGGGTTGTGGGATGATGGAATCCTTCATAAAAAGGGTCTTGAAACCTTAATGCACATCTAGTGTTTGATAGAATTCTCAAATAAGTTAGAACCATGATCATCTCAATAATTTTAGTTCAATTTGTTATATTTCTAAAATAGATTGAAGTTGCTAAGAATTTTGGAACATTTTAGAGTTTAAGGAAGCTTAATTAAGGTATGTTGGCTAAACACCTTTCTGAAAATTGAATTACACGGTGTTCATGTAAGTTCTGTAAGGCCTGAGTTGATCATTATGAAATTGGCTATTCCGAGTAAACTTGTGTGGAAAGATATATGTTCAATATGTGTTTCAAATGCTTGTATCATGCTATGTTATCATTTGAGGATATGTTTATAGTATAGGCTGTGTGTTATAAATGTTACGACTTTAAGTCAAGTTTGAATAAAGGTTATCATGCCAAATTATGTGAAAAATCTCTATATGTCTAAGACTCTTAATTGCTCTCAGGTATACCTAAAGTCTTGAATTGAAAAGTCTTGTTGTTGATAATGATGATGGTGTGTGAAAGTGAAAAAGGGGAGCATGAAATATGGAATTCGGCCAAGAGCCAAGAATGATATTATAATTGTGGCCACTAGTGCCGATGAATTGAAAAGATGTGAAAGAAGTACAAAGTGTGATGATTGATATAAAAGGGTAATGTCTCGGGTGAGACAGCCTAGCCGATCGGGCCGTGATCGGACGTCATGTTGCACACATGGTGGTGATTATGCTGGAAATTGTAATTGAAATTGTGATTGTGGTTGATGTCTCAAATGAGGCAGCCTAGCCGATCGGGCCGTGATCGGACTCCGTATAAAAGCACGGGGGTATTGTGAATGATGGTATATCGGTACTAAAGATCTCCCTACCTAAAAATATGGAAATTTACTTGAAAACTTATGTGGTTCTTAACTTGATATTTTGGTATTGTTTAAGGCTCCTATTGATTTCATGATTGTTCCTCCTTGTGTTATTATCTATTCTATTGAGATGATGTTTAGTTATACATACATGTACTAATCGACAGTATTAACGTCCCTTTTGTCGGGGGCGCTGCATCTTTAATAGATGGAGGTATTCCACGGCAGGCAGCATTGATCAGTGATAGCAGTACACCCTCCTCCCAGCAGACTTGGTGAGCCCTACTTCATTTCAGGGTTATACATCTTTTGTTCACTATATTATCACGTTTTGAGGTATAGCCGAAGCCTTGTTTCCTTCACTACTGTTGTACTCTTTATAATTATTAGAGGCTCAGTAGACATAATGTGGGTTGTATGCCGGTATTGGGGAAAGTCAAACAATTCATGTTATGTTTGAGTCACTTGTTCCACTTTAGACTAAGAGAATGTGCATATTTTGAGACATTAAAAATGAAGTGACTAATGAAAATGATTTGGTATTATATACATGATCTCCCTATTGTCTAATTAATGAGAATATGTCTTCTCTTTGTCCATGAGTGAGTTTGGGTAGAAAGTATCTAACAGGCTTGCTCGGCCGGGTTCACTCGGTTGAGTGCCGGTCGCGCTCCCCGAGTTTGGGGCGTGACACGAGGAATATGTTGTCACTTCTTGGGGAGCGAATATGGGGATGGATGAGTCCCGACTTTAGTCGAGGATGCCTAGACAATTCAACAGGACCAATAGAAACTAAAATATAGAAGTTCCCACGAGCTGCCTCTTTCTACCCACGCGTGAGCTTCATGCGCCTCCCACGGTTCATCGGAAAAGGACCCCTATATAGATCCTCTACTGCTGCTACTAGGGCTAGAACTTCGACGAACAATGCAAAAGAAAAAGGGTAGGAGAGAAGATAGAGGGTGCCACCCTCTTTTTCCGCTGCTACTAGGGCAGCGAAACACATCCAAAGAAAAAGGAAATGGGGTAAAAGAGAAAAGGGATAAGGGAGGAGGAAGAAAGGGGAAGTAGAAGAAGTAAAAGATAGCGAGACGGGAAGAAGGGGAGAGAATAGGTCATAAGAGACGAAGAAGAAGATATGAGAGAGAAAAGGGGAGGAAAGAAGTAAAAAGAAGGGGAGGAGGGCGAACTTACATGTTCTCCGCTAGGGTGGGTCACCGGTTGGGAGCTGGCGGTAGTAGCAAAAAGGGGCGGGGATTGCGTATTAGAGAGAGAGGGAGAGAGAGAGAGTCGTTACTAACTATTTTCCTATTTCTTCTAAGTATTGTTTAATTATTTTAAATATTATTTGTTAAATATGCACAATATTTACCAAATCCAAAGGTATACTAAAATATTTTATTATTTTTTTAAAATAATATTCTAAAATAATTTTTAGACAATTTTATAAAAAAATATGTTGATTTAACTAAATAATAATATTTTTAATTATTTTTGGGTACAAATATATGACTATCAATTAGAATGTTGAAATGGATACTTGAAAAAAAATTCACTAGTTAATTTTCAAGTAATAATAGGAATGAAGAATATTATATTCACGTTAAAAATTATGTTTGCGTTTGAAAGAAAAAACAAAATATTAATATTCAAACAAACAATCAAGTAAAAAAGTAAAAACTAAAACTAAAAATAAATAAAGCAACAAAAATAGAAGAAGAAAAAGATGAGGTTACTATAATTAAATCAAGTAATAAATAAAAAATAAAAATAAATAAGTGGAATCATTGCAATTAATAAAGTAAAAAGTAAAAACGTAAACTAAAATAGTCACGACCCAAGTTCGCCCTCCGTGAACTGTCGTAACGGCACCTAGTCTCTACGACTAGGTAAGCCTAACAATTTGCGAAAAAATAAACGAAAGATAAAACTAGCCAAAAACTGCGGATAAAAAATATAATAAAAACATTTAAGATACCGCTCGGCATATACATATACACTCTCAAACTGAATCAACTCCCAAAACCCGGAATCTCATGAAATCACAAGTTGTGGATACTACATAGTGTTCTAACTCCAGAATGTCTAATCAAAGAAAAATACATAAAGCTATAGCTAAAAGAGAGAATAGAGAGGGACTCCTTGGTCTGCGGACGCGACAGCTATACCTCGAAGTCTCTGAAGATCGCCTCGCCTCACTAATAGTATGGCTAAGCCGAAGAACCTGGATCTGCACACAAAAACATGTGCAGGAAAGGGTATGAGTATACCACAACGGTACCCAGTAAGTGCCAAACCTAACCTCGGTCGGGTAGTGACGAGGAAGGTCAGGGACCTACTGGTTTTATATATATATATATATATATATATATATATATATATATATATATGTATAACGAGGTAAAACAGTAAGAGGTACAATAGTATAATTAAAAACACTAACAGTTGATAAAGAGTAAATCACAAACAGAATATACTCAGTACATAGAGATAGCAATAGGGGATCTCCCAGGATATCATCCCGTAGTCCCAAACGTAAATGTGCAGAAGATCTCTTGGGATATCTTCCCGTAGTCCGAATCATAAATATACAGGGAAAACTCCCGGAATACCAATCCGTAGTCCCAAAGTAAATATTCAGTACGGGGAATCTACTGGGTATTGTCCCGTAATCCCAAGCATAGTGGGGGGGATCTACCAGAATATCGATCCATAGTCCCAAAGTAAACATGCAGGGGGATCTCCCGGGATATCGTCCCGTAGTCCCAAAGTAAATACACCATAGTCTCAGAAAAATTTACAGTTCTATTGAAGAATTAAATAGGAAATTCTACTCTAACATGCTGCTCAAAGTACAAGTACCCAATTAAAGCAGATAAGACAATTAAATCACATAAGCATGCTTTTTCTAAACTAAGCAAGATGCTTTACATACAAGTATTGCCCAATTACAAGAAAACATAGGTATTAACTTAATGAAAACGAGATTTTTCAACAATTAGCACGTGTACGCATTCGTCACCTCACGTACACGGCACTCATATAACAACAATACCAATCCTAAGAGGAGTTCCCCAACACAAGGTTAGGCAAGCCACTTACCTCGAACCAGCTCAATTAACTCGAAATCACGTTCTTGCCACGAGTACCCGACTCCAAATGGCCCAAATTTATTCAAATCAATTTCATAATGTAAACATAACATCAGGTAACTAATTTAACTAATTAATTCAAAACTAACACGCGAAACTAAGAAAATCGCCCTAAAAGTCCCCCGGGCCCACATCTCGGAATTGGATAAATTTTACAAATTCAGAACCCCCGATCACTCACGAATATACTCGAACAAAAATTACCAAAATCTGACGTCAAAATCTCACTCAAAACTCAATTTCTTAATTGGGGAATTTTTCTCCCATTTCAAACTTTTTCCTCCAAATTCCTTAATTAGAAGAGGAAAACAACAATAGATTATAGTTCTAAGATCAAAATCAATATAGAAATCGTTACCCAATGTTTCTCCTTCAAAAACCCTCGAGAAATCGCCCTCAATCGAGCTCCAAATCGTTTTTCTAAGTTATGAGTTCAAACCCTCATTTTTCCCCTTTTTACTGCCCAGCGATTTTCGCACCTGCGACGGCCCTACCGCACCTGCGGTCTCGCTTCTGCGGCCTTTTAACCGCACCAACGACTTTTCATTAAACGGCCATAAGTCACACATGTGTCCCTATACTCGCAGATGCGGTCCGCTTCTGCGGTTCTTGGGCCGCATCTTCGACCAGCTTCACTTGGGTATCAGATCACACCTGCGGTCATCATACCCCTTCTGTGGCGCCGCACCTGCGGTCCTACACACGCAGGTGCGGTTATGACAGGTTCAGCAACTCAGATTTTTGCCTAAGTCCAAATTCCAATCCGTTAGACATCTGAAACTCACCCGAGGCCCTCGGGACCTCAACCAAACATGCCAACTAATCCTAAAACATCATACAAACTTATTCCAACCCTCGAATCACATCAAACAATGCTAAAACCACGAATCACCCTCAAATCCAAGCCTTAGAACTAGAAATCTCAAGAATCCTACACCTGATGATAAAACCAATCAGACCAAGTCCGATTGACCCCAAAATTTGCACACAAGTCACATTCAACACTACGGAGCTATTCCAACTCTCAAAATCGGATTCCGACCCCGATATCAAAATTGCACTATCGAACCGAAAATTTCAAAATTCAACCTTCGGTATTTCAAGCCTAAATAAGCTACAGACCTCCAAAATACAATCCGAACACGCCCCTAAGCTCGGAATCACCCAACAGAGCTAACAGAACCGACAAAATTCCATTTCAAGGCCATCTTCACACTGCTCTGACTATGGTCCAAATTCTAAAGCTTAAGCTCTCATTGAGGGACTAAGTGTCCCAAAACACTCCAAAACACAAAACGAATCCTCCCGGCAACTCACAATAGCAGAAACAAACACGGAAAAAGCAGTTAATAAGGGATCGGGGCATTAATTCTTAAAATGACCCGCCGGGTCGTTACAAAAATGTAGGTAGAATAACCTAGTAAACTCTTCTACTTGTTTGCATTTGTCATCTCGGTTCCTTTACTCAACAGTTTGTCAAGTAAATACTTATACTTGTTGAAACACACTATGCTAACCCCCTTTTAGTGTTGACTGAGCACATGTGGCAATTTGACAACTAAGTTGGACAAAATGCATGAAAACATGTGTACGTAAAGGGTGAATATGAAGATTTAAACCAAGAAATGATTAAAATAAGAAAAAATAAAAAGAAAAAAAATATTAAAAAGAAAAGCAAAGCTCTTCCTCCCACTGTTGCTCAACAATTGGGATTTTACTTAATCTACTTTTTTGTCTTCGTCCATTTTCTTCTTCCCGCCTCTTTCCTATTCACTTTCATTGATGCTCTTACAGATTTCTTTTGCCAAAACTTGAGACACCAAGTACAGATAGGAAGCAACATCAAAGAAGGATTGAACCCGTTGTATTAGATTGGAAGTGTTAGGACCGAAAAAATCAGGTGTCATGCGGAAGCTAGCAAATCAAACCTTGAACAAGGATAAATCATACAACAAAGAGAAATATATCAAAAGAGACACAAACATATAACGTGGTTCGATCAACTGACCTACATCTATGGTGGAGATGAGCAATCCACTATATAAAAAGAGACTACAAAATATCGAGAGAACAACCTCACGAAGAGGCAAACACAAGTGACACATTAACACTTGTCCCGTAAAGTTCTCCCCCTAAACACGACTCTCAAACCCCATATGGCTACATTGTGGATACTAATGAATGAGAAGGAAGGGTCCTCAATTTAAAGAAGTCCAAACCTTTTCCTACAAGAAAAAGGACTAGCCAAATATAGGAAATTTATAATTTACTTCTACAAGAAGGAAAACCCAATTATGGTAAATATGTTGCCCTTTCCTTTAATAGATAGTAAAACTAAATATGGTAAGAAAATCTGGACAAACACCTAACAATTCTCCCCTTTGGCCTGAATTTTCTGACAAAATAAACTTGATTCATCTTCTTCATGTAGCCTTCAACAGGTCGCATCTCCAATTCTCCACCACAAAGTTTGTCTTATCATGTGCAGCATACCGTTCAAATTTCTCAGACAAAAAACATGATTATCGTCAGATAGGTTGAGACTTAAACTAAATCCACCAAGATGAACCTGTCTTGAACCTTACTCTGATACAACTGATATGTCGAGGAAGAGGCAAACCCGAAAATAAAGAAGATAAAGAACACCAAATTTTAACGTGGAAAACCCTTCAAATCGAATGTAAAAACCACGGGATCACAAAGATCTAGAAAGCTCTACTATAACAATAAAAGGGCTACAAAAGTTCTCCAAATTAGCTACACAACAAGTGTCAAACACAGAGCAACAATATCAACAACTAATCAATTGAAGAAAGAGGAGAATCCACAAAAATGAAGCTACTGTTCGAGGCTCAAAATTAGATGCCACGAGCCTCAAAATCCGATATTCACCATTCAAATCAAAGACCAAGATGTTACGAACACTTAAATAAAATTTCAGCCCGATCCAACAATTAATGAATTGGAAAGTGCAATCTGAAGTTGGCTGGTCGGAATAAAAATCTGCAGCAACACAAATACTTTTCTTCTCTCTTCTCTCTTGATGAAAGCTCTCTCAAAAACCACTCTTATGTGCTTAAGTCTTTCAAATACTTTTACCAATGAACATAGAATAATTCTTTAAGGTTGTCCTATTTATAGATCATGAGTGGTACTTTCCCGTAAAGCCAAAAACAACTCTAAATAGGAACAAAAATCGAATCCAATTCCGAATAGGAATGGAAACCAAAAGAGAATAGGATTAGGCAGTTGGGCCTTTAGCTGGACAACATAGGAGCTATCGAGGGGGGTCGAAGTATGACTAACAGTTATAATAAAATTAATGGAAGCTCTTTATGGACAATGATAAGCAATAAATGAAGAACAAATATGAAGATAATAAATGAAAGCAATAATATCAAGAGAATATGTTAGAGAGCAAATAGAATATTCTTGTATATTTTGTGTGGAGTAACTGAAGCAACAGGAATTTGCAAAATGACAAGGGTCCCCTTTATATAGGAAGGGA
This sequence comes from Nicotiana sylvestris, assembly GCF_000393655.2. NCBI lineage: Eukaryota > Viridiplantae > Streptophyta > Magnoliopsida > Solanales > Solanaceae > Nicotiana > Nicotiana sylvestris. Next base: position 57,911,572 of record NC_091059.1, read on the forward strand.
ATCTCAACATAGTACAAAATACATTAATTACAAGATAAAGGGGGATGGGACAACTAGATGATATCCTGATTAAAGGTTAGGGTAGTCCACTAGGCCCTGTCAGTCCTGGCCACGTGCCTTGGGAACTCCCCATTTCTACCATGGTTGCGGTCAACGTCGTCGCAAGATCGGGCATCGATGAACCTCGAGGGAGGAAGCTCGACCATAACCTTGTAGCCTCGAGACTTCAAGATGGTTTTTTGAGGTGCCTCGATGACAAAAAATTAGGCTCTCTGATTTCACTGTATACAGATAGTCCCCGCATTTCTTAGAGAAGAGCGACAAGAAATGATTTTGACATTCGACTATTCAGATTTACCGTGATAATGTCATACTAATGACGCAAGCCTCTGTGATTATCAAAACGTTCCGTCTTTTCGCTTCTCCAGGATCATTCATGGCATTGCAGTTTCTTATTCTTCAAAGCCATAACGTCGCTGCCGATTCAGCTCCCAAGAACGCATTAAATGCGCCTGCCGTTATGTCTTTTGAGGGCGGTAATGGCACCGTCGGTTATGCTGCCTCCCTTTATATAAATGGGAGCCTCCTAGGATCAACCTTTCATCCAAGTGTCTTCTTGTATCTATCCATTCTTCTCTTCTTATTATCCTTATTCATTGTCATTCACCATGTTTGGGCCTATGGCCTCAAGATTGCATGGCGGTACTTCTATCAGTCATGCCACGTCCTATCTCCTAGACCTTCTCTGGTCGAGCGAGATTACGTTGTTGTTGTTGTTGTTGTCATTGTTGGCTCGGGACAATGAAGTAGAGGACCAATTTCTTCTGGCCTAAGGAAATATTTGGACTCTACACCGCTGCTCAAGAGGGAGCTCGGACTATACACCACTGCTCACCTCCCCCGATTACCCGGTGTGGTGCCTCACTCCCTTTGATTTCCATGGAGTGAGGTGGTACTATCTACTAACTGTTGCATCCCACACCGGGGCAACTTCCCAAGAAGTGTCTTTACAGTAGTAGCCTGGCGAAATCCATACTAGCCAGATTTTCACCCAGCCACTTCTTCGTCCCTTTCCGCCTCTTCCACGTCACTTTGCTCTTCTCCATCGCTTTCCTCTTCGTCGTCTCCCCTTTTGAAGGTATCATTCTGGAGGATCAAGACAAGACTCCCGAGGGGATGGTGCTTGGAAGATATTGTCTTTGAGGACGTATGCCCGAGGAGATGATGCCCGAAGATATTGCTGCCGAGGATGAACCTTTGAGAGTAGGCTAGGTTCATAGGCTTTTACTATATGTACACCTCCTTGCTTTTTTGTTTCTGTGTAAGGACCCTTCGTGGGCTTTTGTAATCATATGTAAGGACCCCTTGTGAGCTTCTGTAATCGAATTTTTATGAATATGAAGATGTTTCCTCAATTTTGTCTTCGACGCTTGCTGTATTCCCTTTTATTCACGTTTATATAGATTCTGAATGTATGACTCTACCGGTTGGTGCCAATATTGAGCCCAGATGTGGGTGTTTTTTCTTGATTTTTGATTGAGTAGTATGGTTTCTCGTCGAGTCCTTCGTTGTTCCTGGGATCGAGCCTGGATCGGGCCGATGAACTCGGGTCGTCGGGACCTTTACTTCGATTCAAATGAAAGTAACGCTTTGGGCCTTGAAACTGTAATTTATCACTTAGGCTCCGTAGTAACCTTTGAGAAGAAATTTTCTCAGAGGCCCGTGGACAGGGAATGCCTTTGATCTTTCGAGGGCAGTCTCCGAGTGGAGGTTCGTTCAAATCTGGACCACCTGAAAACTTGCTTTGAACTTAGTGTAAATAGCCTTAAGTCACTATAGATAGATCTTGAAAGAGGGTTCATCCGATCTCAGACTTTACCCCAGGGCCAAGCCCATACGGGTGGAGCCTAAGTGCTTGTTTCCTTGGAGCCTAACTTCTTTTTGATGGAGGTCCCCTAGGTCGTGGTACCACCTCGGGACCGATGATGATGTTGTGGGCCTTTTAGAGCTTGAATTCTCGTTTATGAGGATCCTCGAGGTCAGGTACCACCTCGGGACTAGCGATGATGTTATTGGCTTCTTAGAGCCTATGTTCCTTTTGATGGAGGTCCTCGAGGTTGGGTACCACCACGGGACTGGCGAAGGCACTTTTGGCTTCTTGGAGCCTAACTTCTCCCTAACGAAGGTCCTTGAGGTCGGGTACCACCTCGGGACTGGTGATGATGTTGTTGGCTTCTTAGAGCCTATCTTCCTTTTGATGGAGGTCCTCGAGGTCGGATACCACCTCGGGACTGACGATGATGTCGTTGGCTTCTTAGAGCTCAACTTTCCTTTGATGGAGGTCCTCGAGGTTAGGTACCACCTCAGGACTAGCGAGAATGTCGTTGGCTCCTTACAGCTTAAGTTTCCTTTGATGGAGATCCTCGAGGTCGAGTGCCACTTCGGGACTGGCGATGATACGGAGATTTCCATTTTCAAAACATTACGTTGCGTCGCCTAATATATGATATGGTTGTCAAGTTGTTGAGGCAATTTGGTGATATCGGTCAGTGTTTCTAATCGGCTTTGAGGCAGGTGGATCGTCGCCATTTTTTCCATATATATATATAGGGTTGTTTCTGCTCTTTTTTGGAGATCCCACCATTTTAAGTAGTTACCCTTCTTTTTCTGCACCAGCCTTTCGTTACTTCACCATTAATGCACTTGCACATATTCCCGCTTTAGTTCTCTAATTTTGTCATAGCCATGGCTGCTATGTCGGGGTCTGTCCGATAGGGAGGGGAGAGCTCTGCCTCCGGCATTCAGGACCAACGAGAGTGCACATTGAAGACTACTTCTTTGATAGGAGAATAGCATCTTGAGTTAGTGAGAAAAGACTGCTGATGGGGGGAGAAAGTGGAGTTAAAGACATTTTCCCCGGATGAGGGCATCACATATCGTGTCGATGGATTTTTAAATGTGTACACATATCCTTTCACACTGGCCCCCCTTGATAAGGTCGTGCTTGACTTCTATTTAAAGTATCGGGTTACCTTGGCGTAGATCCATTCGTCATATTTGCGAACAACATTGATGGTGAGATTTTTCGTGGAGAAGGCGGGGCTTGAATTTATGCTCAGTCATCTTATTAGGCTGTACCAGCACTTTCACCATCGAGGTCTGCTAACCTTGCGATGTCGATCGACCATGCCCTTCGTTGTTGATTATGAGGAAGATGGAGACCGGGGTGGATGAGTCACTTCGTTCGAGTGCGGACCACTGACATTATCCCCGAGGAGCTTGTGCCATTTCTTAAGGAATGGAACTATACACCTGAGTGGTGCATTTTGTGCCTTCTCAATTTCTCCTATGGCAAGAACTAGTTTCGTAACCGTGCCCTCCTTTTTCGTCGACGGTAATTCGAGGGGTACTAGAAACCCGGGGTCATATACACCGAGCGACCGTGCATCGACCGAAGTCGACTCTTTTAGGGCTAAAGGAATTGGATTGGCAGGTGTGCGCTCGGCCTTTGAGGAAGCCCAGTGGCTTCACTTTGCGGTGAGTTTTGGCACAGGTCTTTCGAGCTTCGCATCTTCCCTTCCTTATTGGGTTTTCTTTTGCAGGCATTCGATAAACATAAGTTTGGGTTGCTTCGTTGTGAAGCCGGGCCGCGGAAAGCTCTGGATGAGGAGAGATCCCTTAGGCTCCTTTGTGATGAAAAGGAAGTCAAGTTGGTACACTTGCAGTATAAGGTGGGCAGGAGCTTGAATTACGAGAACTACCTGAATGGCAGGTAATTTTCTATCTCGGGTGAGCGTGCATTCCGCCTTCTAGTTTCTGAGTCTAGCGCTTAGTTTATTTCAGTTGTAGAAAATGACGGAGGCCCTGGAGTGCTTTCGGGATGAAGTTGGCCGGGCCAGGCATGAGCATGATGAGCTGAAAGCTCGGACAGAGGCTCAGGCTTTAGAGGGGAAGGATGCTCTGGCTAAAGTTCCTGCTTTTGAGGCTCAACTTTGCTTAGCTTGCGACAACACTTTGGTTCAAACAGAAATGATTATGAAGCTCGAGTCCGAGCTTTCGAAGGTCACGGCTGAGATCGTTGATACCCGGGTTGAAGCTGCAATAAGCCAAACTAGGGCCGACTAGGAGATGGCGATCTATTCAAAGGATGTTGTTGATGCTCAAGCTAAGCTGAGAAGGATCCTCGACCGTGAAGAGAGGATTGAAGAATACGTTCGCTGCAAATCTCGAAGGAAGACCCTCGAGGAGATCCGTGCTAGGGGTTTTGCCCTCTCAGAAGAGCTGGCGCGAGCGAGGGCAGGCGAGCGTGATGCTCAGTTACTTTTGCCTGATGCTGAAGAAAGCAAAGATGAGGCTTATATGTAGCATTTCCAAAGCATGTTTATAGATGGAGATTGTGTATATGTGTATGACAGAAAACCTTGTGGCTTTATTTTTTTTGTATCTCTTTCTGTCTTAAATTTGGCCAGGCGAACTAGCTTTTGCGTTGGTAGGAATCCTTAGAGTCGTGGTGTGGCCCTGAGGCTTATTAGACTGGCCCGTAGGCTCTTACGCACTTTTGCTCTTAGGCATATTTAGGCCAACCGTTTTGGGCTCAGTCCCCGAGTCGGGCATCGACTCGAGCTTATTTGACCTTTGAGTGGCCGAAATTTAGATTGGCGATAGTGGCTCTTACACTTTTGGTCGATGCGACCTTTTAGTGTGGACTGGCGATAATGGCTCTTATGCCTTGGGCCGATGCAGCCTTTTAGTGTGGGCAGGCAATAATGGCTCTTAGGCCTTGGGCTGATGCGACCTTTTAGTATGGGCTGGTGATAATGGCTCTTACGCCTTGGGCCGATGTGGTCTTTTAGCATGGGCTGGGGATAATGGCTCTTACGCCTTGGGCCGATGCGGCCTTTTATTGGCTTTATTTTTCCCTCGATAAGGATAAATAGTGTTTTCCTGACTCTTCGACGGCTTAATAAAAACCTCGATTGTGAGTCGTTATATGGCGATGATCGAGCACCTCGGGAGGTTTGGCTCAGAGGCTGAGTATCTCGAAGCCGATGTTTAGGAGCTGACATGGTCGAATCTCTTTTGCCTGTGTCGAGGGTAGCCTGTTTAACCGGTTATTTTCGAAGTAGATTCGAAGTAATTGAAGGCCTGTGATTTTGTAGCGACGGTCGGGCGTCCCCGAGTCACGTTAGTTTGGCTGGTACAGCCTTGTGACCAGAGTTAATTGTGTTCGGCCGGAGCCTTTGAATCCCGAGTGAAGTAGTTTCGGCATCTATATCGAGGGTATGCCTTTTTAGGGGTCTTACAAGTTTGATATATAGCAAAAGCTTTGAGATCGGATTTATGCCTTTAGTAAGGTCTTACAAGTTTTACATGTCTTTGAGGTCTTATAGTTTTGGATACTTGGTACAAGTATTGTTCATGCCTTGCTTGAGGTCTTACAGATATTGTTTTTGCCTTATGTAGGTCTTACAAGACCGAGTTTTCCCACTCGCAGTCTTATGGCCTCGGGTTTTTTAATGAATGGCAATTGGCAACAGTCCCCAAGTCATCGAGGGTACCTTGGCACGGAAGCCGTTACTTGTAAACTTTGTATTTCCTCATTGAGGGCTTATAATTTCGGAGATCCCGACCCTAAGGTCGTGCGTTTTTTGAGATTTTGACGCCAGTCCCCGAGTATTCGGGGCACTTTCCGCCTTGGAGACGTTTCGTGATTTTCATGTTGCCTCATTGAGGGCTTGTGAGCTTGGAGTAAGTGTTGAATTATTGATGCCAGTCCCCGAGTGTTCAGGACATTTTTGGTGGAGAAGTCATTTTTGCGGAGGTGCCGAGCTTATTTTGGAGTGTGAGATGCTTTGATAAAAGAAATTCTTCAATTATTTGGTACAAGTGTACATGTTTTTGTTGTCGGGGGCCTAGCTATACGGACATGGTTTGTTCGACCGTTTGGCCCGGTACATCGTTTCCTATTGGGACCCTGTTTGGCGTTTCTTGGCTTTTCCGAGCGGATGGCCTTCCGGGGGGATGCCCCCGGTGTTCGAGGTTGATTGCAAAAGAAGCCTTGAATACGTGTTGAGTCTTCCTTAGGTAGCATGTAGATGTTGCCTCGTTAAAAACCTTGCCGGTAAAACCCTTTTCGGGATAAAAACTCGACCGAAAGAAAAGAGTGCAACAGATGCTTTAAAACCTTAGGATCTTCGAGCTGGGTTAACGCCTTGACTGCTTCGATCGGGCGCCTGCATAAGGGTTAGTATGAAATAAAAATAAAAAGGAGATGGTTATATCATTGTGTAGGATGTGCCAACGACGTTTCGAGCTTCGAGATGTCCCAGTTACTCGAGATAAGGACGTGGTATGGTTCTTTACCTTATTTAATCGGGCTTAACCAAAGATGTAATTTGATTACACTTTGGCTCTTTCGCGAGTGGGGGTATTGGTGCCGGTGCCAGTGCCACGTCGTGCACTACGAACATCTCCCTCGCCGCATGCTATTCCTTGTAGACGGTTTTAATCCCATACTTTATTGGGAATTTCATTATTCGGTGGAGGGTGAATGGTACTACTCTCATGCAGTGTATACACGGCTGCCCAAACAAGGAGTTATACCTCATATACCCTTCGATGATATGAAATTTGGCGTTTTGGATCGTGCCAACAACGTTGACTGGGATGGTGATTTATCCTTTCGTTGTTTCACTTGCCATGCTGAATCTGTTGAGGACTCGAGCGGCGGGCACAATTTGGTCAAGCAGTCTAAGCTGCTCTATTACCCTTGACCTGATAATGTTGGCCGAGCTACATGGATCCACGAGTACACGTTTTATTTAAAATGTATTTACAAGGAAAGAGATTACCAGTGCATCATTGTGGGGGTTGAGACAAGGTCTCAGTGCCTTCTTCCCTGAATGTGAGGGCGTCATCGGGTATGTACCCCCGAGTTCGCTTTTCTCTAGTGATGGATATTTTCTTCCTTCTCATCACGGGTTCCTATGGGGCATCGATGCCTCCCAAGATCATGTGGATGACATGTTGCGGCTCATTTGTCTCATTCTTTTTTGCCGCATCTCTTTCGCAGAAATGATTTTTGGCTCGCTCGCTGAGGAATTTCCGGAGGTGGCCTTTGTTAAGTAGTCGGGATACCTCCTCTCGAAGTTGGTGGCAATCCTCAGTCCTGTGGCCGTGCGTGTTGTGAAATTCACATACTAAGTTATGATTTCTTTGCGAGGGATCTTATTGCATAGGCCTGGGCCACCTGGCGTCTCTGATATTGCTGATGGCGAACACGATGTCTGACATATCAATGTTGAAGTTGTACTCTGATAAGTGAGGTGCCTCCGTTGGCCCCGCGTTTCTATCGAATCCGGCTCTATTGATGAGTCCCCGAGGATTCTGTCCTCGGTCTATCCTTCGATCATTGCGAGGTAGATTGCACCTTGCTGCATTCCTCCTGTCTTCGTTGTACGACTGGTATCTTTCTTTGTTTGGCTTTGGCTCCTTCGCTAGAAGCCTTCTTGGGTATACCGAGCCCGAGGGGGCTCCTAGCTGGTCGTCTTCGACCCCGATCTTCGACTGGTATCGGTTGTGGACGTCCGACCAGGTCACAATGGGATACTCGACCAAATTATGTTTCAACTGCTTTGAAGCCATCGAGCTTCGTTCGTTCAGACCTTGAGTGAAGTCCTGCATTGCCCAGTCGTCGGAGACTGGTGGTAGTTCCATTCGTTCCGTTTGGAAGCGGGATACGAACTCTCATAGCATTTCGTTATCCTTTTGCTTGATCTTGAGCACGTCAGATTTCCTTGTTGCTACTTTGATGGCACCGGCATGTGCCTTTGTGAAGGAGTCTGCCAGCATGGCGAATGAGTCTATGGAGTTAGGAGCTAGGTTGTGATACCATATCATGGCCCCCTTCGAGAGTGTTTCCCAGAACTTCTTTAATAAGACGGACTCGATTTCGTCGTCCTTTATGTCGTTGCCCTTCACTGCGCAAATGTAAGCAGTAACGTGCTCATTGGGGTCTGAGGTCCCATTGTATTTTGGGAGTTCTGGCATTCTGAACTTCTTTGGGATGGGTTTCGGGGCCGCTTCCTCTGGGAACGGCCTTTGTATGAACTTCTTCGAATCCACACCTTTCAGGACCGGGGGTGCTCCTAGAATTTGGTCGACCCTGGAGTTGTAAGTCTCGACCTTTTTATCATTGGCTTCTATCATTTTCTAGCCCAATTCAATCATTCTGGTGAGGTCCTCGAGCATTTTTACGATGACGGGATCGGTCATCGACCCGTTATTGCTCGACTCTCCGGTATCTATTCGGCCGGGGGAGCTAATTCCGGTACTACCATGCTAGGAGTCTTTTGGTGACTTTGCAGCTGAGCAATATCTAGTTGTTGTGGCTGCAACATTTCAAAAATAACATGAAGGCTAACCTCACGTTCTTCCCTAGTTGGGGTTTTTAAGCTTCTTGTAGATCCCCTTGACGCACGCTCCTGTCAGTGTGGGAGCTTATGTCGATGCGTTGGGCGTCGCGTGAGACCACGTCTACGAGGATTGGTTCTGGCGCACTCCCAGGGTTTTGTGGTGGCACACCAACACCTGGAACACCCACACTGTTTTCTCCGTGGTCCTCAAGGTTGTTGTTTTCACCTCCATTCACTGAGTTAGACATTTTGACCTGAAATCGAAGATCTTGGACAAGAAAAAGCGTGAAAGATAACTTGCGTTGTGTGACGAAACCAGCAAGAAAATAATCACTATTATTTTTAGCCCCACGGTAGGCGCCAAACTGTTTACCATGAAAATGAGTATAACAATTAAATTTATTTATGGGACTTTAAAAATACGTGATCTATTTTTATGATGGTTGCTAGGCAGTTGATACTATGTATGTGAGACTTAGAAATGAAATGAGAGTTAAAGATAGGGGGATAATCAAACTGTTAGGCTAATTATTGGGGCCTTAATCTTGTCCATTCGGGGGCCTCGAGGTCGATTCCGGAGCTCGACTAGGAGCTATCGAGGGGGTCGAAGTATGACTAACAGTTATAATAAAATTAATGAAAACTCTTTATGACCAATGATAAGCAATAAATGAAGAACAAATATGAAGATAATAAATGAAAGCAATAATATCAAGACAATATGTTAGAGAGCAAATAGAATATTTTTGTATATTTCGTGTGGAGCAACTGAAGCAACAAGGATTTGCAAAATGTTAAGGGTCCTCTTTATATAGCAGGAGAATCCCAATAGAGTACAAAATACATTAATTACAAGATAAAGGGGGATGAGACAGCTAGATGACATCCTGATTAAGGGTTAGGGTAGTCCATTAGGCCCTGTCAGTCTTGGCCACGTGCCTTGGGAACTCCTCATTTCTACCGTGGCCGCGGTCAACGTCATCTCAAGATCGGGCGCCGACAAACCTCGAGGGAGGAAGCTCGACCATAACCTTGTAGCCTCGAGACTTCGAGATGGTTTTCTAAGGTGCCTCGATGATGAGAAATTAAGCTCTCCGATTTCACCGTATACAAGTTTTCAAACAAACTGTGCCAACACCAAACACCTTAACTTCACTGGCATTGCCCATCTTTAATACTCTAGAATCAATAGGAGTATAAGATGAAAAAAAATCTTTTCTTTGTGTGACATGTGAGGTAGCTCCAGAATCTACTATCCAACTAGTCTCATGGGATACCAAATTGATGACGTTTTCATCATAAGCAAAAAGAAGGTCATCTCGAATAATAGCATCAACATTGTTCTCGTTATTTTCAGCTTTCTTTCCTTCTCTTGTGTCTTGATTCAACTTGCGGCAAAACCTTTTGATGTGTCCTTTCTTGCCACAGTGGTTGCATGTAATATTATAGTATTTGGACCTTCACTTACTTCTACTTTTACCTTTATTCTTTGAGCCTCTTGTTCTATCTCTCCCCCAGTATTCTGTAACCAAGATATCTTCTTGTGAGGACGAACCCTGAGATTTTCTCCTTACTTCCTCGTTCAACACACCACTCTTGGCATATTCCATGGTTACCTTACCTCCAGGAGCTGAATTTGTCAAAGAAACACGAAGAGTTTCCCAAGAGTCTGGGAGAGTATTAAGAAGCCAAAGTCCTTGTATCTCATCATCAAAATTAACTCCTATTCCAGATAGCTGATCAAGGACGCCCTGAAAGTCATTTATGTGATCAAGGATAGGGCTGTCTTCCTTGTATTTAAAGGTCATCAATTGCTTTAGCAGGAACAACTTGTTGTTCCCAGTTTTTGAAGTATAAAGAGCCTCTAGCTTTTCCCACAATGATCTCGCATGTGTCTCGTTCACAATATGGTTGCGAACATGATTTCAACCCATTGGCTGTATATATCCACATATTTGTTGGTGCTCAAAATCTCAATCTTCATCAGATCCACTCTCAGGTTTATAAGCTAAAAAAATGTGTAGATGCATCTTCTTCACGAACAACAAATCTTTCATCTTACTTCTCCAAACATTATAATTTCTCTCATTTAAACATACCATCTTGCTCATATTCGCTTTCATTCCGTAACAACTCGGATAAGTAACCAAGGCTTTAATACCACTTGTTAGGACCGAAAAAATCAAGTGTCATGCGGAAGCTAGCAACGCAAACTTTGAACGACGATAAATCATACAACAAAGAGAAATATATCAAAAGAGACACAAACATATAACGTGGTTCGGTCAACTAACCTATATCCATAGCGGAGATGGGCAATCCACTATATAAAAAGAGAGTACAAAATATCGACAGAAGAACCTCACGAATAGGCAAACACAAGTGACACACTAACACTTGTCCCGTAAAGTTCTCCCCTAAACACGACTCTCAAACTCTATATGGCTACATTGTGGATGCTACCGAATGAGAAGGAATGACCCTCAATTTATAGAAGTTCAAACTTTTTCCTACAAGAAAAAGGACTAGCCAAATATAGGAGATTTATAATTTTTTTCTACAAGAAGAAAAACTCAATTATGGTAAATATGTTGTACTTTCCTTTAATAGATAGGAAAACCAAATATAATAAGAAAATGTGGACAAACACTTAACAGAAAGTTGTGGTTTAGATACTAGAATTATAATTTTGATGGTGTAAGAATTTAGAAGTAGCAAATGAATGTGGAGTCTTGAGATGGGTGTAATTTCAAATATTTGTGTTGAGAAAGGTTGAGTGAATGACGAGATTAATTGTGAGGATCGGATTGTGAAGTAGTTGAAAAGTAAGGATATTGCTACTTACTGCTAACAAACTTTTGAAGTCTAAAACTCATTTCCGTAAATAACTTGTTGGAATATTTGGTAAAGAATCATTATTTTGGTTTTGATGGGTGATGAAACGATGATAGATGGAGGAATGTTGAGGGACGATTGGCTTTGGAGAAGAATGGTCGGATCTTTTTTGGTCTGGTGGGTGCCTTGTTCCGATGGGTTGACTGTGGTTTGTTTTCAGGTTACAGCTTGTTTGGATGGTTGTTACCCATTGTTTAGTATTGTATTGTTATACCAAAACAATATTTATTTTGATTATTTCATTAAAGTTGGTTGTATTATATTGTTAAATTTATTGTTCCGGAATAATGAAAAGTTCCATTTTTTAAACAACCGATATTATGTGGTGGGATTGTTTCATATTTTTCTTTACAATTATGCCCTAACTTAGTACTTCGTAATTTATTTTACCCTTTACCTTTTTTTATTTTAACTCCAAATCTCCAATCTATAACCTACTTTGTCTTCGTCCTTTTTTTTTCCAGAACTTCTGGCGCTTCCAACTATAACGTCATAAGTGTTTTGGCTTCTTTTGTTTCGTTTTTTCTTGTAATTTGATTTTATCTCCAATTCTAATTATCTTTGTTCTGCCAATTCTCGTTCCTTTCTTTATTATAGTTCTTTAACATTTTATTTTTTGTTTTATTATTATCATAATCTAGTTAGGAATGGAGTGTACTTATTATTATTTTTAATATTATTAACTTGTTTCACTAATTTTGTTAGAATTTTCATGAATTTAATTGATTAATCTATGTATAAGATATATTTGGTGATAAATTTGTAGAAAGGGATTTTCTTAAATTATTTTTATGCGTAACTCTTGATAAATTTAATATTTAAACAATTGAGGGTATTTTAGTAAACTTATCAGTTACAGTACAATACGATACAATCAAATTAAACAACAAAATGTTATTTAACAACAACAAACAATACAATCTATCTAAACGTAACTCTTGATAAATTTAATATTTAAACAATTGAGGGTATTTTAGTAAACTTATCAGTTACAGTACAATACGATACAATCAAATTAAATAACAAAATGTTATTTAACAACAACAAACAATACAATCTATCTAAACGTTGTATTCATAAAACGATACGATACAATATAATATAATACATTATAAAACGATGGGTAACAATGATTCAAATAGAGGGTTAGTGATGGTACTGGTTGTTGGTGGTATACAATGGTTGTTATGGTGTCCAAGAGGAGGAAGAGGTGAACGAAACTTATTGAATATAGATTGATTTTTGGCCTACTGGTGGAAAAGATCTGTCTTTCTTTTGGTAGAGGGGTGGCACCATGGTAGACTTTGCTTGGCCTCAGTGAGGACAGGGAGAATGGTGACTTCGGAAGAGATCTGTGAAGATGAAGAAGATGAATGGCTGAGTAGCAGTGGTGGATTTCGCCGATAAAGATTGAGGGAGAAGGGGTGAAATTGAGATTTTCTTTTATAAATATTTTTCCTGCAAAGAAATAGAAAAAATAATGTATGTAAAAATAAAAAATGATGTGTCAAATTCTATGGATATTAATATCAGTGAGTTTGAAAGACACGGAGGGCCGGAGGGGTTTAATATACTGTGTATCAACAAGTACAAGTATCTACTTGACAAATTGTTGAGTACATAGATCTTGACGATAAACACGAACAAGTACAACCATTTACTAGGATATATATATATTAAAAAATAAATTTAAGGAAAAAACAGACTGAACATATAAGGGGTATTGTGCTGTCGGGGGAGATAATACATGCTGTTTTCGTTCCAGTTTATGTGAACCTATTTCCTTTTTGGTTCGTTCCAAAAAGAATGACCCCTTTCTAAATTTGAAAATAATTTAGCTTGAACTTTTAATTGTACCATTTTATAACGACACAAATACTCTAGCATGTTTACCACCACAAGTTTCAAAAGAATTATAGCCATACAAATATTAACTTATTTAGTACCACAAATTCCAAAAGTCTTCCTTTTTTTTTCTTAAATTTTGTGTCGAGTCAAACATGTTCACGTAAATTGAAACACATGGAATATGTAATTTTCACCTAACAATTTGGCGGCCCAACAGCTTTTGCAACTATATTAAAGCACTTGGACATCAATTACGTATTTGTCGTAAAGATTTTAGGGGTAGCGAATGCCAATACAGAGTCTGGAGGCAGCAATCTGGAATTATTTTGTGCTATAGAGTTAATAAAATAAAATTGGAGAAAGATTAGGATTATTAAATAATAAAGAAATTATGGAGAAGAAAAATAAATAACAACAACAACATACCAAGTAAAATTTCACTAGTGGGGTCTGGGGAGGGTAGCGTGTACGCACACCTTACCCCTACCGCAGAATGGTAGAGATGCAGTTTCCGGGAGACCCTCGACTCAAAAGAAGAGATAATAATATCATAAAAGAAACAAAAGAAAAGTTATGTAACAACAAAAGAAGCCAGAAAGGTAATAACATCATCGTAAGAGATAACAAATACGTGAAAGGGCAATAACACAATATTATGCAAAACAACAAAATAATGTAAACACAACATAGACGGCTAACAGACCTAGACAAAATTCTATCAGACTACCTGGTAAAAAGAGGGAAAACTCTCGACTACTCCCTAACCTACAACCTTAATGATCGACCTCCACACGTTCTTATCAAGAGTCATGTCCTCGGAAATCTAAAGTCTCGCCATGTCCTGCCTGATCATCTCGCCCCAATACTTCTTAGGTCGTCATCTACCTCTCCTCGTACCTGCCAAAGCCAACCGCTCGCACTCCTAACCAGTGCATCTATGGTTCTCTTCCGCACGTGCCTGTACCACCTAAGCCTCGCTTCCCGTATCTTGTCGTCCACAGGAGCAATGCCCACCCTCTTCCGAATATCTTCATTCCTTATCTTATCCAGTTTAGTATGCCCGCACATCTATCTCAACATCCTCATTTCGGCTACTTTCATCTTCTGGATATGTGAATTATTTACGGGTCAACACTCAACCCCATACAACATAGCCGGTCTAACCACCGCTCTGTAAAACTTACCATTAAGTTTCGGTGGCATCTTCTTGTCACACAAGACTCCAGACGCTAACCGCTATTTCATCAACCCCACCCCAAACGATGCGTGACATCCTTATCGATCTCCCCATCTCCCTGGATAATTGACCATAGGTACTTGAAACTTTCTCTCTTGGGGATGACTTGTGAGTTGAGCCTCACTACCATGTCCGCTTCCCCCTTCACGCTGATGAACTTACACTCCAGATATTCCAGTCTTAGTCCTACTCAACTTGAAACCTTTTGGATTTCAGGGCCTCCAGACCTCCAGTCTCTCATTAACGTCGCCTCGCGTTTCATCAATCAGAACTATATCATCAGCGAACAACTTACACCATGACACCTCCCTTTGAATATGGTACGTTAGGGCTTCCATTGCAGGGCAAATAAGAACGGGCTAAGCGTAGATCCTTGATGTAACCCCATAACCACCGGAAAAAGCTATGAGTCACCTTCCGTAGTCCTGACCTGAGTCTTAACTTCATCATACATATCCTTTATTGATCTAATGTATGCTACCGGCACCCCTTTCACCTCCAGGCATCTCCAAAGAACGTCCCTAGGGACCTTGTCGTACGCCTTCTCTAGGTCAATAGACATCATGTGCAAATCCCCCTTCCTATCCATGTACTGTTCCACCAACCTCCTAATAAGGTGGATAGCTTCCATAGTAGAACGTCCCGGTATGAACCCGAGCTGGTTTTCAGAAATAGACATTGCCTTCCTTACCCTCCCCTTCCACCACCCTCTTCTAAACTTTCATGGAATGACTTAACAACTTGATGCCCCTATAGTTGTTACAATTCTGGATATCACCTTTGTTCCTATACAGCGGAATCATCATACTACATCTCCACTCATTTGGCATTCTCTTCGTCCTGAATATAACATTAAATAGCCCAGTCAGCCACTCCAAGCCTACTCTACCCACATACCTCTAAAATTCTACTGGAATCTCGTCTGGTCCGGTCGCTTTTCCCCGACTCATCTTACACACAGCTCCTACTAACTCCTCAATCTTAATATGTCTACAATACCTAAAGTCTCGGAGTTCCCCAACTCTCCCAGCACGATGTTATCGCCCCCCTCTTCATTCAGAAGTTTATGAAAGTACGTCTGTCATCTATGCTTAATCTGGGACTCCTCCGTCAACACTCCATTTTCCTCGTCTTTGATGCACCTCACCTGATTCAGGTCACGAGCCTTCCCCTCTCTCGCTTTGGCCAGCCGAAATAACTTATTGTCCCTACCTTTACCCCAGTACCTCTTACAACCGATAAAATATAGCATTTTTAGCCTCTGTGACCGCTAATTTTGCCTCATTCCTAGCATCCTTATACCTTACTTTGTGCGCTCTCCTCTACTCTTCGTCGGTGCTCTCCACTAACGTAAGGTGTGTCGCTTTCTTTACTTCCACTTTACCTTGGACCACGTCATTCCACTACCAGTCGCCTTGGTGCTTGCCATAATAGCCCTTCGAGACCCCTAAGACCTCTTTCGCCGCCTCCCATATACAGTCTGCCGTCGCCGTCCACATAGCGCTAGCATCCCCACCACTCTTCCAGGCACCCATAGCCATCAACCACCCCTCCAACTCCTGTGCATTATCCTTAGTCAAAGAACCCCACTGATCCTCGGTTGACCCTGCACAAACCTCTTCTTCCTCTTTATCACGAAACCGACATCCATAACCAGGAGCCTATGTTGAGTCGCGAGGTTCTCACTCGGGATCACCTTACAATCCTCGCACAACCCTTTATCACATCTCCTGAGGAGGAGATAATCAATTTGAGTCTTAGCCACCATACTCTGAAAAGTAACCAATTGCTCCTCCTTCTTCGATAAACTAGAGTTCGCGATCACCAACTCAAAAGCCCTAGCAAAATCCAATAGTGAATTGCCTCCTCCATTCCTATCCTCAAAGTCGAAGCCACTGTACTGCCATCACCCCCAGCAGACGACCCAATACGACTATTGAAATATCCTTCTATAAATAACTTCTCAGTATGCGAAATACCCCACACCACCTCATCCAACCCCTCCCAACAGCGCCTCTTAACTTCCTCATCTAGGCCCGTTTGCGGTGCTTAAGCGCTAACGACATTCAGAGTGCTCCCTCCAACTACTAACTTAATCACCATCAATCTATCATTCACCCGTCTAACCTCTACCACTGACTCCCTAGGCTCCCTATCTACCAAAATACCAACTCCGTTCTTGCCCTTCATGCGTCAGGAGTACCACAATTTAAACATGTCCGCGTTCCTCGCCTTCGATCCTACCCACCTGGTCTCCTGAACACAAGCTATATTGACCTTCTTCTTCTGGAGAATCTTCGCCAACTCTATAGACTTACCCATCAACGTCCCTGTATTCCACGATTCAATCCTCAACCTACAAACTCCCTTGTTTCCTTTACCCCCTCTAGGCCCCATCCCACCCCCTGACCAGTGTTCTACCTCCCGCCCCTCCACCCGTCTACCTCGAGGACATGACCCTACTCTGCCATTACAAACTACAACCGCTATACCTACGATGATCTATACATAAAAACGTAATTACAAACAAACAATGGTCTAAACTCAGAAGTAACAAATATTACGCACTATTACAACAACAAATTAACTAACATAGGAGAAACAGAAATAGGTGGCGGGAGGGAGGTACCAATTCCCGCGAATAGAACCTGGACTTTCGACTTGCTATACTCCTGATGATGTAGACCCGACGTCCAGCCCTTGTGATTGCCAACTGGCCTGCTCTGCTACGTTTGCGCATGCACCTCCCACCCGTCACCAAACAGCCACCAAAAAAGTGCTACCTGAAACACACACAACACACCACGGGACCAAGAAAAAAAAGACGAGTGCGGAACTGTCACTGTCACCACCGATGACATACGAATCTGATGGTAGTCCGAATCGTCGGACCGGATGTCATCTAAAAACAGTGACGATCCGAGAAACAATGGGCAGGAAAAGTTTAAGAAGAAAGGGAAGCACAGAGGAGGGCGTTGTGCTTGGAGCCGGAAAGAAAAGAAGAAAGACGGGGTGGTGCCGGTGGTGCGACGTTCGCCGGCCTAGGGTTAAGAAGGGGCGGCATGAAAGAGGGTGTGTGCTTACCCCGTTAACCGTTGTCGGCGCTGGAGAACTTTGCTGGTGAAGATTACCGTTAGACTATCGAAGAGAGAGAAGGGCATGTAGTAGAGAGAAGTTCTAAGCAAATCGTGGAAAAAGGCTGGGAAAAATAAATAACGATACAATCATACCAAATTGGTTATTGCATAAAGTATTTTTTTTCCGTTGTTACGCAATAATAGATTTAAAAATACAATATAATATAATTTAAGTAATAGAACAAATATTATATTCAAACAATACAAGAAAATATAATGAATAACAACCATCCAAATAAGGATTTCCACTGTCTATGCAATTTAACTGGCTACAATAACTTTACTGGTATTTACTTGTTATGAGAAATTACCTAACATTGGAGTATAACATTTTATTAAAAAACCTCTTTATACAGTAGGTGGATATAAGTTAAAATTCCTTTCGTATCAAGCGAACTATGGTGTAACGTGAAGAAAAAGAGCGTGGCATTAGGCATATAAAAGAGAGGGGCAATGTGATATTTCTGTGAAGTTGATAGGAGATATTGAAATTTCTACAAAGAATAATCTGATCGTATATAAGAATGAGAAAAATGTGAGAAGAAGATAGATCTGTTCAACTCCATTGACAGGAACCATGAACGTTGAAGAAGAGGTTGAACGACTCAAAGAAGAGATCAAGCGACTCGGCATAGCCCAAGATGATGGCTCTTACAAGGTACCTACTTGCACTACTTCCTATATCTATTCTTCCCCAAATCATAAATTCTTAGGAGAAACAAACAATTTTTACAATGTTAGCAAATTAAAAAAAATTATAAAAAGAAGAAGAAGAAGAAGAAGAAGAAGAAGAAGAAGAAGAAGAAAAGAAATAAGCTCCTGGTGATAAATTGTTCAATACCCAATTCAATTGGATGTAGTTACTTATAGGATCTGTAATGATTTTCTTTAATACAGAGGCGGATCCAACATGTCTCACTATCTTTTTACTGGCTTTTGTCTTTCATCTATTTTCTGGTATTTATGATGTTATTATTATTCATATGGTCTTTGTTGGTGGTACTATATTGTTCCTGTTCTTTTCGTCTTTTTGAGCGAGTGTCTTTCGGAAACAGCTTCTCTACCCGGGCTAAGGTCTGCGTATACACTATCCTCCCCAGATCCCACTGGTTGGATTTTATTGGGTCGGTGTTGTTGTAGAGGTCCAACATATATAAGCGTGACCATTGCCTTGAGCTTGAACTACATAAAGAAAGTTTCACAACCACCAACTTTTACAACGTTGATTTAGTCAAAAAATGGGAAAGGGATATGCTTTTGCATGCTTTTTTCTACCCAATTCAAGTAGATGGAGTTATAGGATCTGTAATGCAATTTAGTCGACATATCCAGCATATAAGTAGTGGTTCACTGCCTGAGTTCGGGCTTTTTATATGTATATAGGAGTAGTAAAAAGTTTAAAAAAAATCTAAAATGTGTATAATATTAAGTGATGCATGTAATATAGTGAGGATACATATCACTAACCCAACTAGCTTGGAATTGAGGCATAGTTAGTTCATTGATCATTTGATTTTTAAGCCAGGCACCTACTGTCTTCGAATTCTAGATTCAACTCTGATTTTCTGGTCTTGTATCTTATTTACTTTCTTCATTGTCCATGTGATAATTTTTGGATTGCATTTATAATGGGTGAATTACTCCATTCCTTTTCTCCTTGTTGATTACTTTAGGAGAGTGAGATATTCTGGTGCGATCAGATAAAACTATTCTTTGTCATTGCAATGGAGGAACCCTATAAACTTATGTCTGGGATACATAAACCATTCTTTGTCTAAGTGTGCACTTTTGTGTTTATCACTAGCATTCGGGTAGATGCAGTTAGCTTCACAGATAAATTTCATAAAGGGTTATGCACTAGTTGGGCTCTGAACAGTTTTTAGGCTTCAACTTGCAGAATTGTTTAATGGGGTTAGTGGAAAAATCTCGCAGCATAAACACGGTGTGGCCGAGAATCATAATGTGTTCTCTATTATTAATCTCACCACTTAGTTGAAACATTGGACATGTGAGGAGGAGGAGGAGCACAAATGCCCCCGTAAGAAGGTGTTGGAGGGCCTACGGAGAGGTAGAGGTAGACCGAAAAAGAAGTGGGGAGAGGTGATTAGGCAAGACATGCTTCAACTTCAGCTGACCGAGGACATGACCCTTGATAGGAAGGTGTGGAGGTCGAGGATTAGGATAGTAGGGTAGGTGGTAGATTGTTCATACCAGTAGTATTAGTACGCACTCTCGCATTCCATTGGTAGTAGGTTTCTATGACTACCCGTTATTTTCTTTCATTTTGATCATCTTATTATCCTGTTGTTTTTATGCTGCATTTACATGGCTTTTTGGTGTTGTCCCTCCTTGTCTATCTTTTAAGTAATGTGTTGCTTATGTTTTCCTGAGCCGAGGATCTATTGGAAATAACCTCTCTACCTTCACAAGGTAGGGGTAAGATCTAAGTACACACTACCCTCGTCATACCCCACGATGTGGGATAATACTGGGTATGTTGTTGTTGTTGCAGTTAGTTGAAACATTGTTTGGTGCCACTGTTAAGATCTGATAGCACAAATTGCTGACTGTGAAACTTTTATTCCAATGGTTCATGAAAGTGAATTGTTTGAGTAGAGAAAATGGAACTCTCTTCTTGCCTGCTTCAATCTCAAACTGCTCTTTTAAACTAGGTTTCTTGCTCAATCGAAGCCGAATTTCATTTATTAGTTCACCACTCCATATGTTTTATACTTACACACGTTAATGTTACTAGGAAGCAAGATTGTGATAAATGGTTGTTATTAGTGTACTTGATCCACCAAGTGTCTCTTATTCAGCAAAGCTTTAAATTTACTATGTCAAAGAAAAAAAAACTTCGCGAAGCCTTAAACTGGGTCTGTATTGCTTTGCCTGTATTAATTCTTGCTTACTAGTGAGTGCCTGATATATCATATAAAGATCCTTGAAATCTATGTAATACTTGTAACTCCGACGAGAATAAAGATGAATCATACAAAGTTCCAGGGCATATGATGTTAATTTTCTGTACAGTGTAGAAACCTTTTCTCATCTCTTGGATAGAACTAGTTTAAACTCCAAACTTTTTGGTTAAAAACGCTTGAGAAATCAGTACATTTAGAAAAATTACTAGGTACTCTAGGATTAAGGTAGATAACTAAAGCACCTATTGCTGGTTGGTATCTGAATATCTGATCTTTTGAAATCACAAAATTGATAGGCTTGTTTCATTCCTTTTTATCGACTTTTATTGAAATCTATAGCTTTGTTGTTCAGATAACATTCGGTGTGCTGTTTCATGATGATAGATGTGCCAACATCTTTGAGGCGCTCGTTGGTACATTAAGAGCTGCAAAGAAAAGGAAAATACTTACATACGATGGTGAGCTCCTCCTGCAAGGGGTTCATGACAATGTGGAAATCATTCTCAAACCACCATCGGTGACTTCTGGTGCTACTGCAGTTACGAGTTCATAAATGCTTTTTAATGCTCTGTACCTTGTTTCTGTATTGTACTTTTGATACAAATTTCTGGACATGGCGAATATGTTTTATTACTCTACCTGGAATGGGGCGTGTGAAAGATGAGAATGGTGTACTTCCATTCTTTTGTTATGAAGATATTTTTGCCTAATTTCTTTTTTATTCACAACTCCAGCTCCTGACAATTCGGGTTAGATATTAGATATATATTTCCTTTCAATTTCTGTACTTGGATGCTAATGGGGATTAATCAAATTGTAGAAGCATAACACCTGGAATTTTTTTGCTACTAAACACTCCTTGTGCTGTATAATCGGTATGATTCAATCAACATCTACATTAGTGTAGAAAGAGCATAGATACATGAAGATCTCGTATATGATAAAGAGAAAGGATAGGCATGAAATAAGATTAGAAAAGGAGCCGGCATGATTGTCACGTCGATCGACAGTTGAGAAATACTATCTCTGGGGCCCTCACTTTAGGGCTATCTTAATCCTAATAGTAGAATGGAATTAGTTTAATGGACTAGTTAGATCTATTCACTGAGAGGGTCTCAGACTCACGCGTGCTACAATAACAATAGGTCATTTTCTTTCTATCATAACCTTATATCTCTACAATTTTTTTTATAGAAATATAATTATTTTAGGCGGTCTTAACTTTCGACCCCCAGTTTCTATAGGCAAAACATCAAAGTCAAAACTCAAAAGTTTAAAGAACAATACCTGTTAAACTTGAAGTTCTGTCCATGGGGTAAGTATGTACAAAAATTTATTCACTTTGAAGGTTATTTGTGTACTTTACCCCTAGCATTTCATTTGAGGAGCAGCAATGACCTTGAGTCTTTTATCAGTACTTCGTTTTAAGCTGTAAAAAGAACAAACTAAATGGTTTTCCTTGTAATGACCGGAAGGTTAATTAGTGATCGACAACTATTTTTAGTAATCACGACTGTTAATATGAGACAGAGCAACTAGTGCTTCAATTCAACATACACGCAAAATTGAGAAAATTAATTAGTGATCGACAAAAGTATAAGAAAGAAAGCGCTATGGTTGCTGCCGAAGCTTTACACATAAACTATATATCTTGTAAACACTACAGAGGAAGTACAAAGCTAATTTTGTCTTATCTAAAATATAAATTTGAAATTTTGATTTACTAAAATGACAATTAGTTTAAAATTGAAATAATACTTTGTGAGAATATATTATATTGTTTGTTTCAAATATAATGCCTGTCTTAATTTAACTTTCCTCTGTTAAAAAAAAAATTAAAACTAAAACTTTTTACGACATAATATTCATCAAGACAAAATGTTAGATCATATACTTTTCCATGGGTATTGTATATTTTAAGCCTTTTCTTTTTGTTGGAAAAGATATTATTCGGGAATATGAAAACATAAATTAGGAAAGTAAGTACATCATTTAGGTAGGTTGTTTCCCTTGTTCTTCATCTTCATTGTCAGGCCTTGCTTTCTCGCTTAATAGTTATTTCTATTTTTGGCATAGTTTATAAAAAGAACTAGAGAAGTTCTGGGTAGCAGTAGTCAAGTGAAATTTTGGGTCAAATTTGTGGTCTTTCAACTAGGGGAACACCCTTCTGTTATAGACTCCAGGCCTGATAATTTTTTCTGATTTTAATGATTGATATTACCCAGTAAAATATGATGCAGCTGTGCCACTTTAATTTAATTTATAAATTTAGATTAACCAGGAGAATAAACCACCAAGATACTAACTTGAATTCGAATTGTAACACAGTTAATCAGAGGCGTATCCAGGTGGAGGGTATGGGTTCACTCCTCTCCATAAATTATGTATAATAATACTATATTTTTTTAAAATTACTTAAATATATGTACATGAACTTATGCTCAAAGATACCTATCATGCAATTATTACTGGGTGCACCTCTATAAATGAAAGTGGTGGTTCAAAATTCCACTTCGAACTGTCTTGTTTTCGACACGGAGTATAGATATTTATGTGAAAATTATTAAAATTTTAAAAAGAATATCATTATGAACCTACAATTTCAAAAATATAGTGAGTTCATGATAAGAGATTAAAGTTAAACCTGTCAAATATAAATTATAGATTCACTTTTTTACAACAGTATGTCCATCCACTTGAAATTCTGGATCCGCCTCTTACTATATCCATCCACTTGAAATTCTGGATCCGCCTCTGACTATTGTTTGATGCGTAGTTTCATGGCTATTGAGCTGTTCCATGGGGACTAGAACTTATTTACTGATAACACTAGTTACTAGGGAGTTGACACTAAAAAGGCAATCATATCCTCTTGGGAATAAGATCAGTTACTGCACTAATAGCATCAAGAATCCCAAACAAATCTGCAGAAACCCTTATGAAAAGAAATATACATGGACCAAGATTTGGAGATAATATGAAACATATACAACAAGGGCTTGAACCCAAGTTCAACAGAATCTTTCTTGTTGACAAACGGGCATATACCGTCCTATTATGATTCTATTTTTGTTTTTCTTTCACTAAACAATTGGGTTGAGAAAATTTGATCACATATGACTAATACTTGTATATGATGTGGTTATAATGAACTTATTCTTCAGCACTGGCACTCGCGGCACTCGGGTCCACAGACAGATCAACAACCTAAACCAATTAAAAAAAAAAGAAATTGTAAGAATAAGTACGATAAAATATGTCCACCTTCTAGTACTTCCATAAGAAAAGGTGAACTAATAATGACTATGGTTCTATATACAAGAAGTAAACAAATAGAATTACATAAAGGGGTTCTAGAAACCAAGTAGTGGAGTCTGAACAAGTTTATATGAAACAACTACCATCTTCATTTTATTTTTAACGATGGTGCTTGATTGAGCATGAAGTTTTTTTAAAAAAAAAATTGGCACATACCATAAGTGTTTACTAGGACTTGTGATCTTAAAAATTTCATGATATTTCTATGGCTATATGCGTACATCATTAAAGGTGATGTTGGAAAGTTTAAAGAGTTTCTAGTTACTAGAAGTGTAATCTTTTAGAATAGACTAAAAAGAAAAGAGAACAAAAAGAATAATTTTCAAGTTAATAAGTCAAACACAAGATATGACTCTTTTAGTGTTACAACCCTAAATCCTAACATTGAGAACGCGATGGTGCCTAACACCGTTTGTTAGGCAAGCCAACAGAACAAAATAATACAGAAGAAAAAGCAGTAAATATCAAATAACTGAACAGTAACTTAACATCAACCACCCCAAAATTTGGTGTCACAAGTACATGAGCGTCTAAATCCAGCTAAATACATGGTTTGAAAGAAGTACATTAATGTCCAAAATAAAATGAAAACAATACAAGATATAGGAAAGTGACTCTAAGGTCTGCAAACGAAATGCATCTCTACCCCGAATCACTGATCGGTATCGCTAAGTACCTTTTGGGACTACGCTGGTACAAACGTCAATGTCTGCACAGAGGTACAGAAATGTAGTATGAGTACAAACGACCCAATATACTAAGTAAGTGTCGAGTCTAACACCGACGAGGTAGTGACGAGGCTAAGACAAGACACCAACTATAAATATGTGCATATATATATATAAAATAACGAAAATAACTAGTAAAACACTAGATGTAATAACGGGGGTAGGGCATATAAAAGGGAGCAACAATCGAAACAACAAGTACATAATCACCAAGTAAGTCTCTTTCCGAAATAAGCAACAAAATTAAATTCAAGTATCAAGTAAAGGTAATGAAATCATCAAATTGCACAACATCAACCTTCGTTCTTTTACTCTCGTCCACACAATATAATATAAATACAATTGTACAACATCACCCTTCATGCTTTTACTCTTATCTTCAACATAGAATATAAATAAATCATGTGCATGGCGTTATCCTTCGTGTTTTACTCTCATCCTCACATGATAATGATAATAGAAAAAATCAAGTGTACGACATCATCCTTCAATGATAACAATTTGCAAATATGGCACAACAATGTCGTTCGTGCCTTTTATTTTTCCTTGCCAAGCAACAATAATAACCCAAAATATCAAGTAAGGCTGGAAGCAAATTTCAACTTCAACCATGGTGCTAGAATAAGCAAATTCAGATTTCAATATCACAACAATCTCAATATGAACAATAAACTCGAAAGTGAACAGTTAAAGAATAAACAATCAAGCTACGATAGGAAGGCATGGTAAATTAAACAACATGGTACTAAGAAGACAAATTCCACCCGCATGCTTTAACCTATGACCACGTATATATAACTGTCACCTTGTATATACATCATCCCCACACATAGTTCATGTAGAAATTAGACCAAACAAGTCATAATTTTCTCAAGTCAAAGTTAACTACGATACTTGCCTCTTTCCGCAAAAAAATCACCAATTGATAACGGCCTTCCCTTTTGAGCAAACCTCCAAACCAACCGAATCTAGTCAACTATCAATTAAACAATCTAAATTAAGCTTTAGAAACTACCTATGAATGGAATAAGTTCAATTTATCATTTTTAAAAAGGTCAAAAAAGTCAACCCTAGACTTGCTTGGTCTAAATTCGAGTTTTAGATCAAAATTCAATTATTCATTCACCCCCGAGCCCGGATATGTGATTTATTTTGAAATTTGACCTCAATTTGAGGTCTCAATCTAAATTTTTCAAAATCCCTAAATTATAACCAAAAGCCTTAATTTCTACCATGAAATTCTTAGATTTGATGTTAAAAATTTATGAAAAATTATTAAAATTGATTGAAAAGTAGTTAGAGATGCTTACCAATAAATTTGGGGAGAAAATATTCTTCAAAATTCGCCTCTAGAGAGCACAGGGTGAAAATGGTGTAAAATGAGCTAAGTTTCGATTTTCCAATCTTTTGTCCAGCTGCAGATGTCGCAATTGCAAACTCTTGTTCGTAATTGCGATGTCCATAAATGTGACATACTGATCGCAAATGCGATCAGTGCATCAAACATTCAGACGTTGCAAATGAGATGAAAATATCGCAAATGCGATTCGCCATTCGTTGCAAATGCGAGTTGAGCTTCGCATTTGCAAAGCTGCCAGCCTCCAGCTCCAAGTCGAAAAAGCGACTCCAAGGTCGCAAATGTGACCACCCACAGTCTGCAAATGTGATCCTATCTTCGCATTTGCAAAGTCAACAACCCTTCCCAAATATCGTATTTTTGAGTCCAACTTTGCAAAAGTGGGACTCGCAATTGCGATTAGATCATCGCAAATGCGAGACCTGCAGACCTGAAACACCAGCAACAAGCATCAACACTCCCAAAACATTTCGCAATACACCCGAGTCCCTTGGGCTCAAAACCGACCATGCACACAAGTGTAATAATATCATACAAACTCGGTCTCTACCTCAAATCATCAAAATAATACCAAATAACAAGAATCGATCATCAAAACCCAAGAATTTCAACTAAAAACTCATTTTTCACAATCTTTCACTAAATGCATCAAAATGCGTTCGGGTCCCCCCAAACCCATTCAAACGTGTGTACAAATTCAAAAATATCATACGAACCTACCAGAATCGTCAAAACACCGATCCAGAGCATTTACCAAAAATATTGACTGTGGTCAATTATAGAATCATTTTAAGTCAAATCATTTTTGTCAACATTTTACATAAAAGTTTTCTGAAAAATTGCACGAACCATGCACGCAAGTCAATAAACATGAAACGAATCTATGATAGGTCTCAAAACACAAAAATTAAGGCTAGTACTCAAATTACCTATCAGGTCATCACATTCTTTCCCTCTAAAAAAACGTTAATCCTCCAACGGACATAGGAAAGTACCTGGACTGATAAAAAGGTGGGGGTATCTACTTCGCATATCGGACTTGAACTCCCACGTAGCCTCCTCAATTGGCTGACCTCTCCATTGCACTTTCACAGAAGAAAAACTCTTATATCTCAACTTACGAACCTACTGGTTTAGAATAGCCACCTACTCTTCCTCATAGGTCAAATTTTCATCAAGTTGCACCGTGCTGAAGTCCAAACATGCGATCTGTCCTCATGGTACTTCCGAAGCATAGAAAAATAAAATACTAGATGTACCCCTACAAGGCTAGGAGGTAATGCAAACCTATAAGCAACCACCCCACCTCTCTCCAAGATCTCGAATGGGCCAATAAACATCGGGCTAAACTTGCTCTTCTTCCCAAACTACATCACGCCCTTCATGGTGACACACAGAGAAGAACTTTCTCACCTACCATGAAAGCTACATCTCGAACCTTCCGATCCGCATAACTCTTTTGCCTAGACTAAGCTGTACGAAGTCGTTCCTGAATCACCTTAACCTTTTCCAAAGCATCACAGACCAAATCAGTGGCTAACAATCTAGCCTCACCAGACTCAAACCAACCAATCGGTGAATGAAATTGCCTCCCATATAAGGCCTCGTACAGAGTCATCTAGATGATCGACAGATAGTTGTTGTTGTAGGCAAACTCCGCTAAAGGAAAACACTGGTCCCACCAACCCCTAAAATCCATAGAGCATACCCGTAATATGTCCTCCAATATCTGAATAGTGCACTCGGACTATCCGTCCGTCTAAGGATGAAATGCGGCACTCAGCTCGACCCACTTTCCTAACTCTCCAAAAATGTGATGTGAAATGTGTGCCTCAGTTAGAAATGATGGAAATGGGCACACCGTGCAAGCGGATAATGTCCCAGAGGTAAATTTGAGCCAACCGCTCTAAAAATAGAAAGTCATCACCGGAATGAAATGTGGGGACTTAGTCAATTGGTCTATAATAACCTAGACTGTGTCATATTTCCTCAAGGTCTGTGGTAAGCCTACCACAAAATCCATGGTGATGCGCTCCCATTTCCACTTCGGTATCTCCAATCTCTGAATCAACCCACCTGATTTCTTATGCTCGTACTACACCTATTAACAATTCAAACACCAGAGACATTAGCAATAATATCTTTCTTCATTCTCTGCCACCAATAATGTTGTTTCAAGTCACGGTACATCTTCGTGACACCTGGGTGAATGGACTAGCGCGAACTATGAGCCTCCTCAAGGATCAACTCTCTCAACCCATCAACATTTGGAACACAAATCCGGCCTTGAATTCACATAACACCATAACCTCCAATCACAACCTCTTTGGCACCACCCTGCTGCACCGTGTCCTTAAGCACCAATGATGTCGCCCAAACTCACACCACTAATTAGGATTATGAGGTGGTCGATGGAATTAGAAATACCCAATGTGAGTCGGAGTCGATTCCACAAAGAGCTTTATGTGGGATTAGGTATATACCTAGTCTAGTGTATGGCGTGCCCAAGATTGCACTTCCATATATTCAGTTGTTTTTTTTCTACTTCTAGTTTGTATAGTAATGTTTGTAATTGAAAAGCTAAGAGACAATGTTTTTGGTATTGTTGTTTTTCAGGTTATAAAAGATCTAGGGTTGTAACTTCCTCCAAGATGGTTACCTAATGGATTGGGAGCTTTAGTCATGTTTGGTTGATCGGGATACACTATTACAATCACACGCGATTACTCACTCTATACATCTCGGTAATTTGAGTGATTTTTCTCAATTTGGATTTCTCAAGTTCAAATGGGTATTTCACGAAACAATTGATAGATGCTCAAGTCCGGTCTTACTATCTCTAGATTCAACTCTTTAATTGGGGCTATCAATCTCTTGAGTTCACCCCAATTCCTTGTTAGCCAAGTTTTCCTAGACTTAATCCCTCTTTATCAAGTAGAGACTAAGTCAATTAGGCATGAATCAATTTTCGCAACCATCAATTCTCAAATTCAAGCAAGAACTAGGCTAAATATCATATACCCAATCATAAATAAGCCCTAAATCAATCACCCATTAAGTACCCATACTAGGGTTAGGTCATAACCCTAGCTAAGAGTTTAGCTACTCATGAAAAATGAAGAAATTAAAGAAGAAACTAAGATAAAATCTTTAATAGATGATTAAGGGAAGAAAATCTAATGTTAAAATATTAAACTATTACAAAGTTACCCAATACAGTAAAGAAAAATGGCTATCTATTCTCAGGTGCACCAAACTTAACCGAAAAAAGACAAAAAGATCTATTTATACCTAACTAAAATTATTGGACGAAATTGCCCCTACGGAGGTTGTGCGGTCGCACAATTATGTGTGTGGTCCGCACATTGAGACTTGGCTTGACAAGTTGGACTTCTGCGGCCGTACTTCTTCAGCTTATGCAGACCGCACATTTCTGAGTGCGGCCGCACAATTATGGGTTGCGGCCGCACAATAATGGTGCGGTCCGCACTTCTTAACCTTGGGCTTTGACATGGGGAACTTTTGCAGATCGCATATTTCTGAGTGCGGCCACGCTCTTAATTCTGCGGCCGCACAATAATGGTTCAGTCTGTACTTCTTCATGGCCCTAAAATCCATCTCTCTAAACCTCATCCTTTGCAGTCGCACAATAATTGTGCCATCCGCATTTTGCATGGGAATTCTGTCAGAGGCTACCTCATGTTCTGCGCCCGCACTCAATATTGTGCGGTCTGCATTTTGCCCTTTTAGCCTGGTTTTGGTCCTTGTCCAAAATTACTCCTTCTTGAGTTGATTTTCATCTCTTTAGCTCATATTCCAACACTCCTGCAAGAAAGCAGATTTTATTAATTTTTGGGAATACCTTTAAGTAATTTTGAGCTAAAACGAAAGTAAAAGAGTGCAAATAAGTAGTCAAAATCCCTACTTATCAACTTCCCCAAACTTAAGCTTTTGCTTGTCCTCAAGCAAATAAGGTAATTCCCACCTCTACAATAAAAGAGCTATTTCAGCTGGCCTAAGGTGAATCAAACACACATCAATTGGGACCAACAATTACCTACAACATGTATGAATTATCAACAATGCAATTTAACTTTTTGAGTACAATAGTTCTAATGTAATACTAGAGTATCAATAGTTGACTTTATTCCTTCAGGAAGCTCGCTCTATCATGTAGGTCATTGTGGATCCCAAACTCCTCGTCCTCTACTCTCTGTTAGCATATCTCACTTTAGAATGTAACACTCAATTCAAAAATTGTGAAAAGTTCACTCATCTCTCTCAAAAGAATGTCACAAGTACGACTCTAAGTACCATATGCTTGCCCCTCATGTAAATCATCACTAATGTAAGCTAACTCAACTTGAAATCATGTAGAGCTTTTTTGGGATGTAATGAAGACTTTTGGACCAAGGTAGGACTTGTTGGAATAGAATGGGTTCATCTTTCCTTAAGCACTCCATTTTCTCTTTTTGGCTCATACTTTGTCGACTATTTGAGTCATTTTCTTTTTCCTCGGGGGAACTAGAGAGACATAATGTCACCCTTTCTTGGTAATTATATTCATTTTCTCCTTCTCTACTTATTCCATGCCTTTCATTCTTGTTTTTCTTTGAATCCTTTCAACTCTTTACGTTATTCACTTTCTTTTTGGCATTTTCCTTTTTGTTCTTTCTTTCTTTTCTTTGCCTTCCCTTTTCTTAATTTCTTTCTCCTTCTTTATACCTTTATATCACTTTCAAACTCCTTGTATCTCCCCCATACTTATGTTTTAACCAATTGTTTCTCAATAATGCTAAGGAAAGATCGGGTGCCAAGAGAGGGTCATTACAAAACGGATAAAGGCTTATAACATGGTTATTGAATGAAAAAGGGCTTATGCTCAAATGGGTTGACTAGGGATATCGAATTGGTAGGCTATGGAAGATTTCAAATTGGATCAAGGAGAGCCTACAATCATTTCTCAAGCCAAGCTACACTTAGAATTTTGCCTAAAAAACATTCGGGGCAAGTTCTAGACTATTAGAGCGGGTACTTGAACTTGCAACTAAATATCTCACCTCTCACGCTGCTGGATTGCTAAAAAGAATGGATTCGAGGTCCCACAACAACCCTAGTTTAGATTGAGAATCACAAATGGCTCGACTGAACCACTCGATTACTGCTTACGTCAACACAAGAGTCAAAAGGTCACAACTAGAGCTTTTTTCTACCAACAACTTGTTTTTAACCATAAGGCTGTAGGTAAATGTGTTGGTACCAAGTGAAGCATGCTTTAGACCCTTATGTACTTCTATTCTTGCCTAAACATAATAGAAAAAAACACGGACCTAATCCCTTAAGAAGTTTGTCACACCATCCATCGTTGGGAAGAGCCACCCGGTTCACACAAAACTCACCTTTGGAAAGAACCGGGGCATTAAGAAAACTAAACGCTTATTGCTCACTTAAACATAACAAGAAGCTACCAAATCAAAAAGAAGCTATTAAAGTTAATAAGAAGTTATACTACTAAGAAAAAAAACTAAATAAGATATAAATTAAACTACTAAAGTAAGACAAATGAATATACAAACCGAGGGGAAATGAATATATACATCAAGTTAAAAGGAGGAATATATACATAACCAAAGAGAAAATAAAGATAAAAGAAAAAAGAGTATTAGAGTTATTACATGCCAAATGCCATAATAAATCATTCAAAATAGACCACCCCTCGGAATAAAAATAAGCTATGTCCTCAATGCTTAACAAAAATAAGAATAAGGAAGGGCAGAGAGTCTTCAGACTAGCCAGCTGCTGCCTCTGATGCCTCAGGTACTGATGGTGCTGCTGGTGCTGACTCCATCAGCAAATCAAGTGGTAGTTCTCCAGTAGATTCGATCTTGGCAACTTCTTTTCTTAACCTATCCACTGACTTCTTCGAAGCCTGAGATACCCACATCTTTTTCACCTGTTTTCCCAACTCCTCAATGACTTTCCCATGTGCCACCAGAGTTTTCATAATAGTCTTCTGGTTTTCCATGATCTTTGACAATGTTTCCTCCACTGACGGAGGTACCTGTGATGTTGTTGGGGAAGAAGACTATGCTGCAACAACACTAGATATGTCAGATAGCTTTGAAGTAGTTGTCTGCATCGAGTTATTGAGACTCTTTAATGTCTGGGAGACTCGCAGCGCAGTGAGAGAATATGTGGAAGAGATAGGCACTGGCACTAAAGTAGATGGTCTAGAAGGTGGAGGTGGTGGCATGTCAGCTGTCCCAGTGGAAGGATCGGCTATTGTGGAAGGCATGGGAACTGTAGATGGCTCAGTAGCAGACTCTAAACCTACCACCGATGGCTCGTCAGACTGGCTAATGGTGGTAGTAGTTTTACCCTTGAACTTTGGGTTGTCAGCACCCTGCAGGTGGTACTATGAGAAGGGTTTCTCGTCCTTTACTTTTTTATCATATGGACTTGGCTCCACCTTTGCATCGTTGAAATACTCTGTGAGGGTGTTTGGATAAGGGTATGATCTTTCACCTTTTTGGACAGCTAATGTGATATTGGTTGACATGATGTCACCCACATTGATTGGGTACCAAGTCATAATAGAAGCCACTAGAACTGCTTGGAGAACTGGGAGATTGTTCTCATTCAAACTCGGATCAATACGGCTGAACACAAAGGTTTACCACCCTTTAGCTTCAAAATTTAGGGTGGCCCGGAGGATAGGTACCCCTGCTGTGATCCGCGGTGGTAGTGGTTCTCGAGCAGCCAACATATTAGCTAGCCACGGGCAAGCTGCATCACCCATAGCAAGCT
The DNA here is from genome assembly GCF_000393655.2 of Nicotiana sylvestris. Classification (NCBI taxonomy): domain Eukaryota; kingdom Viridiplantae; phylum Streptophyta; class Magnoliopsida; order Solanales; family Solanaceae; genus Nicotiana; species Nicotiana sylvestris. The sequence continues at coordinate 57,944,237 of NC_091059.1, forward strand.
TTTCCAAATACTAGACTGCCTCTACTTCTTCAAATCCCACGTAAGTGTTCAAAGAGAAGGAGTCTAATTTGACTTTTAGATTTCTCACCTTTGTTATCTTGGTACCCTTCTTTATGTGAGCCACATTGGCATAAAATTCTTTAACCAAGTGCTCATTTGCATCGATGACATTTTGGGTGAACCACCTCCACCTTTTCGCTCCCGGAACTATCTAAGGACATTCGGATTGTGAATATCCAAATCCTTAATTAAGAACTATCGCTCAAGTGTGAGCGATCTCTGGGGTCACCACTCTCTGAACCGTGTGAAAGTCGTCAAACTTACAAATCGATCCTCCCATATCTCCTTCTTCTTCGACCTCTCAAGGATGCCCACTCTAGTGTCACCTCCTCTACCATCATCAAGAACATCATGATCATCATCTAAATCAATTGGTGCAGGAGAAGTGTGTGTAGATGAGGGACCTGAACCCTGGCTGCCGGCATCTGAACCCTCAAAAGAACTTGCTGAGGTAGAGGGTTCGTCACGGAGTTGGTACCTCCTAGAGAAGTGTGATGGTTGGGACTGGGCCTCAGGTTGTTCCTCTACTGAGTTACCTTCGAAGGCTTCCCTAGATGGGAAATATGTGCTTGATTCTGAAGGCTTTGTGGCCCTACCTCTCCTTTGGGTTTGCTTTTTGGTCAATGGTTTCTTCTACACTGCCAAAGGTTGAGTACCTTTGCCCGGCCTCAGGAGGATTCATCTCTCCCTTTAGATGTATCTCTTTTGCCTCGTGATCGAACCATTGTCTGCAATATCACGCACATAAGTTAGTTAGAGCTCAAAACAATGTACACAGATGCATGACGGTTGCAGGAAATCAGACTACAGAAAATACAGTTCAGACCACACAAGTGAGTGCAGCTGCTGACTGCCATGTACGGACCGCACAATTTTGAAGTGCGGTCGCACATCCTGATGTGCCGACCGCACAATTTTGAGTGCAGCCGCACAACCCCAGGTTTAGGCTACTAGTTCTCCAATCTTTCAACAGTGCAGTCGCACACACTTTTTTACATACCACACAATTTTCTGCGGACCGTAAAATTTTTTGCAGACCACAAAATTTTGAGTGTGGTCCACACTTTTCATGCACACGTTTGCCCTAACTTTAAGATCTTCGGACCGCACAAAAGTGCGTGCGGCCACACAATCTAAAATTATGCAACAGTACTTTACGATTCATGCAATCTTTTCACAAGTTAGAAATGGTTTTTGCAAATAAACATGATCAATGGCCTACCCAGTCCCTAATTAGCATACATGAGATTACCCACATGGTTTTTAGCACATATGAAGAACATTTGACAATTTTAGGCTTATAAACAACTAAACTAATCAAGAACAAAAATCAAGTAAAATGGAAAAAATCTAACATGGATTGAACATACCAGTGATAAGGAATGCAGGTGAGAATCTAGATTTGATGAATTGATTATGGAGTGTGAACAATTTTGTGATGCACAATGTTTGCTTAGGGTTCAAGAGCTTAGAGTGTATAAAGTTGTGAATAGTGACCAGAGGCCCTATTTATAGGTTGACAAAGTCGGTCTAAAAGTGAGCTGAGTGCGGCCGCACAATTTTGAGTGCAGTTCGCACTCTTTACCTGTACATGTGCTGAGATTATGCGGTCCGCACAAAAGTGAGTGTGGCCGCAGAAATTTGTGTGGTCCGCACATTTTTGTGTGCGGCTGCATATTGGCCTATTCTCTACAACTCCAAAATTCAGAGAGTTCACATATTTGGGTCTCCAGTTGTGCGGCCGCACAAAGAATTGTGCAACCGCAGAGTCTTCCCTGCGGTTGCAATCATTATTGTGCGGTCCGCACTTTTTCAACACTTGGCCAATTTTTCAATCACAGTACCTGCAATGCATACTTATTTGTGTAACTCACTTCAAAACTAGTTAGCTCAATCCAAAACCTATCTAAAATGAAAGAAATGAAAAATGAAAAGGAACATGGGTTGCCTCCCAAGAAGTACCTGATTTAACGTCGCGGCACGATCCAGATTACCAATCATTTGAAATGAAGAACCGCCATGATGTGGCCATCATCAACCTTGCTAAGATAGTGTTTTACCTGGTTCCTATTGACTCTAAACACCTCATCATTTTTATTTTTCAAATCCAAAGCACCAAAGGGGGTTACGTTCACCACTTCAAATGGGCTACTCCATTTAGACTTCAACTTGCCCAGAAACATCCGTAACCGGGAATTGAATAATAACACAAGATCACCTTCTTTAAACTCCTTGTTATATATGTACTTGTCATGGAAGTACTTCATCTTCTCCTTGTATAAGGATGAGCTTGTGTAGGCATGGTATCAGAATTCATCAAGCTCATTCAATTGTGCCACCCTTAAGTTTGTTGTGACATCCTACTCAAGGTTCAACTTCCTCAATGCCCACATGGCCTTATTCTCAAGTTCCACTGGAAGATGACACGCTTTCCCAAACACCAATCAATATGGAGACATCCCAATCGGAGTTTTGTAAGCCATCATATAAGCCCATAAAGCATAATCAAGCTTTCTTGACCAATCCGTCCGGTTGGCATTCACTATCTTTGATAAATACTCTTCATCTCCCCGTTTGAGACTTCTACTTGTCCGCTTTCTTGAGGGTGATAGGGGGTCGAGACTTTATGTGTGACACCATACTTAGTGAGTAAGGTATCAAAAGCCTTGTTGCAAAAATGCAAACCCCCATCACTTATGATAGCTCTTGGAGTACCAAATCTTGTAAAGATGTTCTTCTTAAAAAATGCCACCATACTTCGAGCTTCGTTGTTGGGTAAGGCCACAATTTCAACCCATTTTGACACATAGTCCACAACTACCAAAATGTAAGTGTTCCCACAAGAGCTCACGAATGGTCCCATGAAATCAATACCCCACACATCAAAGATGTCAATTTCCAAGATGGTGGTGAGGGGCATCTCATTCTTCTTAGAAATCCCACCGGCCCTTTGACATTCATCACAACACTTGACTAGATCACTAGCGTCCTTGTAGAGAGTAGGCCAATAGAATCCACAACTCAACACTTTTGTTGTCGTTCTATCTCCACCATGGTGACCACCATATGGTGAAGAGTGGAAATCCTCAAGAATTTCCACTTGCTCAAGAATTTCCACTTGTTCCTTCTCCGGCACACATCTTCGAATCACACCATCGGTATAAATCCGAGAGAGATACGGTTCATCCCAATAATAGTCAAGGCAATCCTATTTGAGCTTCTTCCTTTGGTTTGAAGAGAACTCATTCGCTACAATGCCACTCACAAGATAATTTGCTAAGTTGGCGAACCATGGCATCCCGGTCATCGAAATAGCTAGAAGCTGCTCATTGGGGAAGGAATCATTGATCTCTAGGCCATCATGTGGCCTCCCCTCATCATCCAATCGAGACAAGTGGTTCGTCACTTGATTTTCACTAACTTTTCGGTCTTGGATCTCTAGATCAAACTCTTGCAATAGAAGCACCCACCGCATTAACCTTGCTTTAGAATCTTTCTTGATCATCAAGTACCGAAGCGCCGCATGGTCGGTGTGAACAATCACTTTTGTACCCATCAAATACGGGCAGAACTTCTCCATAGCAAAGACAATAACAAGTAGCTCTTTTCGATCACTATGTAATTGAGTTGGGCATCATTCATGATCTTACTAGCATAGTAGACCATATGGAAGATTTTGTTGATTCGCTGCCCCAAAACTGCTCCAACCACCACATCACTTGCATCGCACTTGAGCTCGAAAGGTAAGCTCCAATTCAGTGCGGTGATAATATGAGTAGTAGTCAACTTGAACTTGAGTAATTTGAATGCCTTCATATAATCTTCATTGAAATGGAACTTGGCATCCTTCTCCAAAAGCTTACACAAGGGGTTCACCACTTTGGAAAAATCCTTGATGAATCGGCGATAGAACCCTGCATGACCTAAGAGGCTCCTTACCCCTTCATGGATGTGGGGAGGAGTTTGGAGATCACCTCAATTTTGGCCTTGTCGACCTCAATACCATTCTTTGAAATTTTATGGCCAAGGGCTATGCCTTCCTCGACCATGAAGTGACATTTCTCCCAATTCAACACCAAGTTAGTTTCCTCACATCTTGACAAAACCTTGTCCAAGTTGTCCAAGCACTCATCAAAAGAATTTCCCACCACGAAAAAGTCATACATGAAGACCTCAAGAAAATCCTCTACATGTCGATGAAAATAGCCATCATACACTGTTGAAAAGTCACTAGTGCATTACACAACCCAAATGACATCCGCGAGAATGAAAAAGTACCATAAGGACAAGTGAAAGTAGTCTTTTCTTGATCCTCCGGAGCAATAAGAATTTGATTTTAGCCGGAATACCCATCGAGGAAACAATAGAAAGCCCGGTCGGCCAACCTATCAAGCATTTGATCAAGAAAGGGAAGTGGAAAATGGTAGTTTCTTGTAACTTTATTGAGCTTGTGATAGTCCATACACACCCTCCATCCGGTCACCGTTCTTGTCATTGGTAACCACAGCCATGCCCCTTTCTTTGGGACACATTGCACCGGAGAAGTCCATGAACTATCGGAAATGGGGTAAACAACCCTAGCATCCAACCACTTGATTATCTCCTTCTTGAAAACTTCTTGCATTGCTTCATTTAACTTCCTTAGATGTTCAACAGAGGGTTTGGCACCCTCCTCCAAAATAATCTCGTGCATGCAAAAGGTAGGGCTTATACCCCGGATGTCTGCCAATATCCATCCAATTGCTCTCTTCCTCCTTTGTAGCACCTCAATGTGGACTCTACCTGAATGTTAGTCAAACAAGAGGAAAGAATAACCGGTAAAGTAGAAGATGGTAAAGGAATTCATACCTAAGATATGGAGGTAATGGCTTTAAATCCAAAGTGGGAGGCTCCTCGATTAAGGGTTTTATTGGAGGAGTCTTCTGGTTTTCAAGATCCAAGGATAACTTGTGGGGTTCATAAATGTACGACCCCATTCCTTGAAATGCATTCACACATTCCACATAGCCTTCTTTCTCCTCATCATTACCAAGGTTGAGCAAAACGGCTTCCAAAGTATCCTCAGCATTCATTGTGGCACTAGCATCATCAATAATCATGTTGGTCACCAAATCCACGAACGAACAAACTTCATTGATATTCGGTTACCTCATAGATTTGCACATATGGAAGACCACATTTTCATCACCCAACCAGAAAGTGAGATCACCGGCTTCCACATCAACAAGAACCTTCCCCGTAGCAAGGAAAGGTCTACCCAAAATAATAGGCACCTCATAGTCTACTTCACAATCAAGAATCATAAAGTCCGCCGGGAGGATGAACTTGTCAATACGAACCAACACATCGTCAATAATACCCAAAGGTCTCTTTATTGTACGATCCGCCATTTGCAACCTTATGGATGTGGGTTTTGGTTTCCCAATTCCCAAAGTTTTGAACACCGAGTAGGGCATCAAGTTGATACTTTCCCCTAGATCACATAAAGCTTTGGCAAAGTCGGTACTTCCAATTGTACATGGGATTGTGAAAGCACCAGGATCTTCCAATTTAAGAGCCATTGAGTGCACAATTACACTCACTTGATGTGTCATCTTTATAGTCTCACAATTCATCGACCTCTTCTTGGTCACCGAATCCTTCATGAACTTTGCATATCCCGGCATTTGTTCTAAGGCCTTAACCAACGACACATTAATAGACAAATTCGTAATCATGTAAATGAACTTTTTAAATTGGTTCTCACCATTTTACTTGGCAAGCCTTTGAAGGTATGGAGGAGGAGGCCTTGGCATTGGTGCCTTAGCCTTTGGCACTACCGATTTCGGTATGTCAACTATGTGTTCCCTAAACGGGTTCCCTTCTTCTTAAGTCTACTCCACATTGTCATCAATATCAATTCTCACCTCATCATTTGCTTGCACTTCATTTCTTGGCATCTCATCTACATGTACCAATTATTCCTCATCCACAATTTTCTTTTGACTTGAGGTGGTTGCATCTACACCTTTTCCACTCCTTGTAGTCACGGACATGGCATGTCCCGTGTTGTTCCCACCCTTCGAGTTCACCACCGTATCACTTGGTAGTGCCCCCTTAGGACGAGTGTTCAAAGCTTGTGAGATTTGGCCCAATTGAACTTCCAAATTATGAATTGAAGTGTTGTGAGATGCTAGTTGAGCATCGGAGTCGACATTCATTTCCGTCATTTGTTTAAAAATGTCCTCAATTCTACCCATCTCATTGTTGGAAGAGATCGAACCTTGAGAAGGATAAGTAGGTAGGTTGCTCGGTTGTTGAAACATCGGAGGCCTTTGAAAACCTGACCCTGGTTGTTGTTGTTGTTCCACCCTCCTTGGTTGTTACCTCCCTAATAGCCTAGATTATTGCCACTCCAATTGCCTTGGTTATTTTGACCATTCCAATTTCCTTGATTGCCTTGATTGTTCCAATTCCCTTGGTTGTTTTGATTGTTCCAACCACCTTGATTGCTTGAATGCCAATTTCCTTGATTTCCTTGTGGTCGCCAATGTTGTTGACTTGGGCCTTGATTGTTGTTTCTTTGCCATTGGAAGTTGTTCACATATTGTACTTCCTATTCTTGCTCATTGTATTGTCCATTTTGATCAAATCCACTATCATCTTGCTCATAATTTTCAACCCGATTTTGCACTTGAGGACCCTTTTTTCTTCTCTTGTTTACCATCATACTAACTCCTTCCATTGCATTTACTTGCTTGGTACCTTGCACTTGTTGAAGTTGAGCTTTGGCTAATTGATTCATTGTGGTGTCAACTCGGCAATTGCTTGCATATGATCATTTAACTCCTTATGCAAGTGAATCACATTTGGATCGCCTTGAGGAACGTTTGCTCTACTTTGCCATGCCGATGAAGTATCTGCCATCTCATCAAGAATCTCACAAGCTTCCGCATACGGCGTTGTCATGAAATTTCCACCGGAAAGTTGGTTGACCACACATTGATTAGTAGTATTGAACCCCCTATAAAAAATTTGTTGAATCATAGCCTCCGTCATATCATTGTTCGGGCACTCTTTCACCATAGTACAATACCTTTCTCATATCTCATGCAAAGGCTCATTGGGTTCTTATTTGAAAGCTAGAATCTCATCCCTAAGAGTTGCCATATGCCCGGAGAAAAGAACTTGGAAATGAATTTCTCGGCTAATTCATCCCATGTATGGATAGAATGATTTGGAAACCTCTCCACCCAATACAAGGCCTTCCCCCGTAGAGAGAAAGGGAATAGCCTCAACCGCGAAGCATCCTCAGAGATGTTGGTTTGTTTGCTCCCCCATCAAGTGTCAACAAACCCTTTCAAGTGCTTGTATAAATTTTGATTCGAAGCCCTGTCACGACCCTAAACCACTCCGGTCGTGATGGCGCCTATCACAGTATTAGGCTAGACGATTCGACAATTATAATATAAACATGTCTTTTTCTTAATTCATTTATTAATCAGATATTATCACAAATATTTCGTTTAAAAATTCAAAACAAGCGGAAACAAATATGAAAAACATCAATTGCTGCCCGATCTCGGTGTCACTAGTCATGAGCCACTAAAATACAATCTGATACTATCTACTCAATACAAGATGAGTCTGATAAAAACAAATACTAATAGATAGGAAGGAGAAAGGAAAGGCTGCAGACGCCGTGTAGCTACCTTGCTAACTCCGAAATGCTCTGAAGGTAAAGAACAACTCTCACTCGGATGCCCTGACACCTGGATCTGCATACGAGATGCATGGAGTAACGTGAGTACGCCAACTCAGTAAGTAACAATTATAAATAAAGGCTGAGTGCAGTGACGAGCATTTAGAATCAGATACATCTCATAACATAAAAATCTCGGTGGAAATAACAAAGTCAATTCAGTAATTAAATTCCGAACATCTCGTAAAAACTCCAATTTGGATGAAAGTTGTTTAAAACATTTGTTCAACATTTTCAATAGAGGCTCAGAATAAAAGGAGAGTGAAAATAGTAATTTCATAAAATAAGCCCCTCAGGCAAAGTATCACTCATATATATAGCCCCTCGGGCAAGCCTCTCAGTCACACGTGACTCAACTCTCATCAATCAGCACTTGCACTTAGCACTCACGCTCAATAGGTACCTTATAATAACTATTGCGGCGTACAACCCGATCCATAAATATATAGTCAACTGCGCTCACTGGGGGTGTGCAGACTCCGGAGGGGATCATATAGCCCAAACGCTATATCGTTGCGGAGTGTAGCCTGATCCAATATATCGTTGCGGCGTGCAGCCATATATATATATATATATTCCATATCCATAAATATATAATCCTCACCATCAAGCCCTCGGCCTCTCTTAGTTATCAACCTCACAGCCACTCGGGCATTTCAGTAAAAAAAAATCATGGAATTCAGCCCAAACAACTTTCATATATTTAAAAGTAGAGTAATGAAATTGAATCAAACAATAAACAGGTAAAAATCATGACTAAAGATATGCCTTCAAATCAAAACAGTGTGAGGATAATAGTAAAATATCGCGGAGGGTCCAAACAGTACAGTACAAAATTCCAAACATGGCATTTAGCCCAAGTTAACATAATCATTTCTAAAGCACATAGATATCATATAAAGTTTATCAAAACTATGCAACTCTATAGTTTCCATGGGACAGACCAAGTCATAATCCCTACTGGTGCATGCCCACACCACCTAGCATGTGTGTCACCTCATTTCTCAAAACAGTACGAAATTCTGGGGTTTCACACCCTCAAATCTAGATTTACAATCGTTACTTACCTCAAACCGGGCAAAACTCTACTCCGTGATGCCCTTAACTCTCGATCCGGCCTCCAAATGCTCCGTATCTGACCAAAATCAGTATAGTATCATCAATACACGCTAAAGGAATGGAACTCAGACGAAAAATAGACCCAGAATCCCGAATTTGCTCAAACCCGGACCTGGGCCCGCGTCTTGGAATCCAACAAAAATTGCAAAACTAGAAACTCCTTTCATTCCCGAATCTATACATACCAAAATCATCAAAATATGACCCCAAATGGTCTCTCAAATCCCCAATTTAAACTCTCCAATTTCAAGCCCTAATCTCCCAATTTCTTCTCTAATTTTCCCACTAATATCATGATTAAACAATGGAATAATTGCCATAAACACAAGATATAATATCCAAATAGTTTACCTCACTGAAAACACTTAATTCCCTCTTGGAATCACAATCCCCAAGCCCCAACTCGTCCAAAAATGGTGAAGAAATGGCAGAAATTCGCGAAGGTGACCTTTTATACTTTCTGCCAAGCAACTTCCACATCTGCGGTCTCCAAGTCGCTTCTGCGATGCCACACCTATGGAAATTCCATCGCAGGTGCGGTTTCCACTTAAATTCCATAACCCGCTTCTGCGGTCAACATCTCGCACATGCGGCATCGCAGGTGCGGTCCTAGTGTGCACCTGCGGTTTTCCTTATCTTCCAAATTCTCTGCATATGCGGTCCAAATCTCACTTCTGCGAGTCTCGTACCTGCGGTCCCCAATCCGCAGGTGCGAAAATGACAAAAGCAGCAAAGTTCCGCTACTCAAACCAAGTTCCAATCTTTCCGAAAACTATCTGAAATCATCCCGAGGCCTCGGGGACCTCAACCAAAAATACGAACAAGTCATATACCACTATTCAAACTTATTCAAACCTTTAGAACACTACAAACAACATCAAAACACCAAATCCACCGCAGATTCAAGTCTAAGAACTTAGAAACTTTCAAATTCCACAAACAACGCCGAAACCTATCAAATCATCTTTGAATAACCTGAAATTTTGCACACACATCACAAATGACACAACGGACCTACTCCAATTTCCGGAACGCCATTCTGACCCCGATATCAAGATTTCCACTACCGATCGGAAAACGCCAAATTTCCAATTTCGCCAAATCAAGCCTAAGTCTACCATGGACCTCCAAATTACATTCCGAATACGCTACTAATTCTAAAATCACCTAACGAAGCTATCCGAACTATCAGAATTCACATCCGACACCTTCTACTCATAAGTCAACATCTGATTGACTTTTTCAACTTAAGCTGTTAAATAAGAGACTAAGTGCCTCATTCTATTCCACGACCACTCCGAACCTGAACCAACTAACACGATATGATGAAATATAGCTGAATAACACATAAAGAAGCAGAAATGGGGGAAACATGACTGTAACTCATGAAACTACCGGCCGGGTCGTTACATCCTCCCCCTCTTAAACAAACTTTCGTCCTCGAACGAGTCAAGAAACATACCTGGAACCTCAAATAGGTAAGGATATCTACTCCGTATCTCCCCCTAGGTCTCCCAGGTGGCCTCCTCCATGGGCCGACCTCTCCACTACACTTTCACTGAAGCTATACCCTTTGATCTCAACTTTCGGACCTGCCGCTTCAAAATAGCCACTGGCTCCACATCACAAGTAATTCACCATCTAACTGAACCGTGCTGAAATCTAAAACATGAGACGGATCGCCAATATATTTACGGAGCATAGAAACATGAAATACTGGATGCACACTCGACAAGCTAGGTGGTAAAGCAAGCTCATAGCCACCTCCCCAATCCTCTAAAGCACCTCAAAAGGCCCAATGAACCGAGGACTCAATTTACCCTTCTTCCTAAATCTCATAACACCCTTCATGGGTAAAACCTTCAGTAGAACCTTTTCGCCAACCATGTAAGACACATCATGAACCTTCTTGTTAGCATAACTCTTTTGTCTTGACTACGATGTACGAAGCCGCCCCTGAATCACTTTCACCTTGTCCAAAGCATCCTGCACTAAGTCTATACCCAAAAGCCTGGCCTCACCCGGCTCAAACCATCCTACTGGAGATCTACACCGTCTCCCATATAAAGCCTTATATGGAACCATCTGAATACTCGACTGAGTGTTTTTGCCTAATTTAGCTTTCTCAAGTCCAAATGGGTATTTCACAAAACAAGTTATAGATGCTCAAGTCGGGTCTTACTATCTCTAGATTCAACCCATTAATTGAGGCTATCAATCTCTTTGGTTCACCCCAATTTCTTGTTAGCCAAGTTTTGCTAGACTTAATCTCTCGTTCTCAATTAGAGACTAAGTAAATTAGGCATCAATCAATGTTTGCAACCATCATTTCTCAAATTCAAGTAAGAACTAGGCTAAATATCATATACCCAATCATAAATAAGCCCTAAATCAATCACCCATTAAGTACTCATACTAGGGGTGGGTCACAACCCTAGCTAAGGGTTTAGCTATTCATGGAAAATGAAGAAATTAAAGAAGAAACTAAGATAAAATCCATAATAGATGATTAAGGGAAGAAAATCTAATGTTAAAATATTAAATTATTACAAAGTTACCCAGTACAGTAAAGAAAAATGGCTATATATTCTGAGGTGCACCAAACTTAACCTAAAAATGACAAAAAGATCTATTTATACCCAGCAAAAATTATCGGACAAAATTGCCCCTGCGGAGGTTGTACGACCGCAAAATTATGTGTGCGGTTCGCACATTGAGACTTGGCTTGACAGGTTGGACTTCTGCGGCCGCACAATTCTGGGTTGCGGCCGCACTTCTTCAGCTTATGCAGACCGCACATTTTTAAGTGCAGCCGCACAATAATGGTGCAGTCCGCACTTCTTGACCTTAGGCTTTGACATGGGGAACTTCTGCGGACCACACATTTCTAAGTGCGGTCGCACTCTTGATTCAGCAGTCGCGCAATAATGGTGCGGTCCACACTTCTTCATGGCCCTAAAATCCATCTCTCTGAACCTCATCTTCTACGGCCGCACAATAATTGTGTGGTCCGCATTTTATATGGAAATTCTGTCAGAGACTGCCTCTTGTTCTGCGGCCACACTCAATATTGAGCGGTCCGCATTTTATCCTTTTGGCCTTGTTTTGGTCCTTGTCCAAAATTACTTCTTCTTGAGTTGATTTTTATCTCTTGAACTCATATTCCAACACTCCTGCAGGAAAGCACATTTCATTAGTTTTTTGGACAACCTTTAAGCAATTTTTAGCTGAACCGAAAGTAAAAGAGTGCAAATAAGTAGTTAAAATCTGTACTTAACAACCAACAAGTGAGGATCATCAAACTGGCGAGCCTTGATACGCTCCAACAATGAAGATTGTGCTACAACATAAGCAAGACCCGATTAGGCTCCAAAACATCCAATCTCACGAACCGATTGACCAAAGCCTGAACATCCATAGCTAGTGGCCTCTCCACTACCGGTAAATATGCCAAACTGCCCATGCTCTTAGCCTCCTACTAAATGCATCAGCCACTATATTGGCCTTTCTTGGATGATATAATATGGTTATATCATAGTCTTTCAACAACTCTAACTATCTTCGCTGCCGCAAATTAAGGTCCTTTTGCTTGAATATGTATTGGAGACTCTGATGGTTGGTATATACCTCACATGGAACGCCGTACAGATAGTTCTTCCAAATCTTCAGTGCGTGAACAGTTGCTGCCAACTCTAAATCATGCACAATGTAATTCTTCTCATGAAACTTCAACTATTGAAACAGGTAGGCAATCACCCTACCGTCCTGCACCAATACTTCACCAAGCCCAATATGCAATGCATCACAATAAACGGTGTAAGATCCCAAACCTATAGGCAACACCAATACTGGGGCTGTAATAAATACAGTCTTGAGCTTTTGAAAGCGCGTCTCACACTCGTCGGACCATTTGAAAAGAGCACCCTTCTGGGTCAACTTAGTCAATGGGGTTGAGATAGATGAAAACCCTTCCACGAACCAGCGATAATAACCCCCTAAACTCAAGAAGCTCTGAATCTCTGTAGTTGAAGTAGGTCTAGGCCAGTTCTGAACTGCCTCAATCTTCTTAGGATCCATCTTAATTCAATCAGAAGATACAACATGGCCCAAAAAGGCAACTGAGTCCAACCAAAACTCACACTTTGAAAACTTGGCATATAACTGGCAATCCCTCAAAGTCTGAAGAACGATTTGGAGATGCTGGTCACGCTCCTCTCAACTGTAGGAGTAAACCAAAATATCATTGATTCAGTCAATCACAAAGGAATCCAGATCGGGCTTGAACGCTCGATTTATCAAATCCCTAAAGGTTGTTGGGGCATTAGTCAAGCCAAATGACATCACTAAAACCTTGTAGTGACCATACCGAGTCTGATAAGGTGACTTGGGGACATCCGATGCTCCAAAATTCACCTGATGGTATCCAAATCTCAAATCAATATTGGAAAAGACCTTGGCATCCTGAAGCTGGTTAGATAAGTCATCAATCCTCGGCAACAGACAATTGTTCTTAATAGTGACTTTGTTCAACTGTCGATAATCTATGCACAACCTCATTGATCCATCCTTCTTCTTCACAAACAACACTGGTGCACCCTTAGGCGAGACACTCCATCTAATGACTCCCCTATCCAGCAAATCCTGCAACTGTTCCTTCAATTCTTTCAACTCAACTGGAGCCAAACAGTATGGTGGAATAAAAATGGGTTAAGTGCCAGGAACCAAGTCAATGTAGAAGTCGATATCTCTGTTGGGTGGCATGCCATTCAAGTTATAGGAAACACCTCTGGGAACTCACGCACAACTAGAACCTAATCCATGGAAGGAACCTTCACACTGGAATCACGTATATAGGCCAAATACGCCAAAAAATTCTTCTCGACCATATGTCGAGCCTTCACATATGTTCCCCATGAAGATATTCTATAGGGTTGATAGGAACGTGGGCTAGGGTTTGCATGAGAGCATTTAATGCTTTGGGTTGTAGAAGTTGCACATAATTTTGCAATGAATTAGGGTTTGTAGTGTTTAGGGGTGATTGTGAGGGGGTGTTTGACGACTGACCAGTTGTCGGAGCAGTCATGAAAGGCTTCGAGATGGCTTCATGATCAGTCGTCTCCAATCGCTTGTCGCCAAAGCCCTATATTTCTTTCTACAATTGGTATTTATCATATTTACACATTAATTTTTTTTTTGGCAAAAGAGAAATAGAGTCCCCTTTCTTCAATCTTGCTCCGCCCCTAAAGATAGGCAAATCTATAGTCAGTTTGGTTCGATTTTTTCCCGATTATTTTTTGCTTAAAACCAAAACCAAATCAATGTTGATCAGGTTTTAGAATTCAAAATCAAAACCAAATCAAACCAAAAGAATAACAACTTTTTTTGTCGATTTGATTCGGTTTTTGGATTTTTCATTAACACCTCTACTCAAGGCTTTTGTTCCTCGCTCAAGTCTAAAGAAAATTCGACAATAAATTGGAGCACAACTACCATCTTTATATATAGAACACATGAAGAGAAAATAACCCCTATGAATATATATCTAAGACCAGGCTTTCTACTACAATAATAACATGTGGCCGTTGTTCCTCATTTAAATCAAAAGTAATTTATATTCGACAACAAATTGGACCATAAGAATCTCCTACAATCTCTAATTATAGAAGGTACATGAAGAATAACCCTCGAATTAATTAGCAACATCATCAAGAGCAATCTTCTAGTATGCTAACAACCTGGAACCTTTGTTCCTGACTTAGATCTAAAGGAAATTCGACAAGAAACTGAAGAATAAGGTCCCCTCTCCTACTGTCTTCTTTAGGTTTAGGCATGCCTTGGCCTGGTATGATTTTCTGAAAACCTGGATAAATAACTTGGTCAAATGACATTGTCATTTCGTCTCCACCCAAAAGAGGTACAGTGATTATACAACCCGTGAGAGCCTGAACTAGAGGGACTTCAACTCCTAGCACCAAGTCATCTCCTTCTCTCTTGAACAATGGATGTGTTTTCTCATCAATCGAGAACACTATATCAGCTGGAAGCGTGCCTGGTCTCTCATCCCCCTTAACTTCAAATGTAATTTTTGTTCCTCTTTTCCATCCTGGCCTTACCTTTATTGTTACAACTTCCTCTTCTTTAACAATAAGCCTGCAGAAACATCACCATCATGTTTTCGCTAACTATATATACGGTAAGACTTCTCTATAACAACATCCTATATATAGTCAAATCTCTTTATAACAGCCTTGTTTTTTTCGAATATTTTTGGATGTTATAGGGAGGTGTTGTTATAGAGAAGATATATTATAACTTAACATGAAGATCGGTCCCGGAAAAGCTTCGCTTTTATAGTGAAGTGTTGTTATATACGGATGTTGTTATAGAGAGATCTGACTGTAATAGTCATTCACTATAAAAGTCGAGTTATTCTCGGAACCAAATATTATATTATGTTATAATATATGTCCTCTATAACAGTACTTCACTGTAGCAGCCAAAAAAAATCGGAACAAACGAGGATGTTATAGAGAGGTTTGACCGTATTTAATTTGAAAACGTTAAATGCCCAGTGGTTGGAAAGGAAATTAAGTTAGACTAATACATACCCTGTGGTTGCTATGAAATCTCTTGTAATCATGACCTTCTTGACGCATCCATGGCACAACTCCTCAAGGGTACATTCCAGCTTCTTCTCGATTGGCTGAGGCTTTCTCCTGGAAGTCGACTGGGAAAAAATGATCGGGGTTGTGTTTCTTTTGCTCGCTACTTTGAATAGGTTTGGGGTCTGATCTGATATTGGTGTGCCAGGAGTTGTGGGAGTGCTGGCTCCACTCATCGAAAAACATGGCATGGATGTGTAAAAATCTACTGTTGGACTTATCCGACTGGTCGTTCTCGAAAGGAGCGTGGGGCTTGAAATTTGTAACTCGTCCTCGTCTGAACTCTGTCGGGGTGTTTTTGCCACATCACTTTTCAATAAGTTTTCTTCGTCTCTCTTTTTCTTGCTAAGAACCTGCAGATTAAATATATTTCTCACATTATTATGGCAATAGAATAATTAATGTGAAACCTTCCCAAGGAATTAAATGCATAATCTTTTCAACTCTATTTGTAACGTCAACAACCTTTGGTGTTTTTTTTTCTTTTGTTATTTTAGTCAACATATTCATCTTTATTTTATGCCTAAAATAGCGTCTAGTTACTTACGTACCCTGTAGGCCTCATTGATGGATCTAAACTTGTCTACGGCTTCAGTTTGATTGGACGTGTTTCTATCAGGATGCCATTTCTTGACAAGATGTTTGTAAGCTTTGCAAATATCTGGGAGGGATGCAGATTTTGAGATTCCAAGAATGCCATAATATTTTGCGGCCGAAATCGGAGACTTGGTCGATTCTCCCATGTCACACACAATTTTTATAAGTTTCCTATTACAAGCTGAAAATTGTGGAGAGAGAGAAAGGAATTGAAGGAGAGATTTTGTGAAAATGAATGTAGATAGAGAGGGTGACAGTGTCCGGACAAGTGTGTGACCGGGGGGAACGTAACTTAAGAACGGATCATTTTCTTTTACTAATGAAACTTGGCCTTCATATTCTTATTATTCTTAAGTTTGTTCTCTACCTCAAGACCTTTTACTAATATTAGTACAATAACAAGTATGAATATGATACTATTCAACTACAATTTTCAATTATACATATTTAAAGATTATAGAATAGAAAAAATGTTCGTTATGCTCTTATAAAAGCTGATATTTACAGATCCTTATCAACTTGTTCTATTTAAATATCAAAATCCAGATCATTTACTTAATTTTAAATAATTGTCATAATTGTTGATTAAGAGTGTTTATCCTAAAATTGGATAACAATTAAATTTGTATGCGGTTTAAAGGATACATAGTTTAATTCAACACGAATAATTAAGAATAGCAAATAAATGAGTTAAAGATGAAATAATCGATCAAACCAATCACAATGTTAAGATTCGGACTGATCTTAGATTGAATAATGACCTCGTCCTCGATTGGACCATCGATTCAAGCCCAGCCGCGAATAAAGAACAGAACAAGTGAGTAACACCTTAACAGTAGCTAGATGGTAAAAATAAAGTTTTATTGCTTTGAATTGTGTGTTACTGTGTGTTAGATCAAAGAAAAACTTCTCCTTTGTATAGTAGGAGAATTTCAGTTCTAGTGCAAGTCTAAAAGAGGTAAAGATCTTCTTTTCCCGGTAATTATTGATCCATAGTTGATTCTGAAGGAGATTTGAGCTGAAATGTCCGGTTGAGGGCGATTATTATAGCCCTTTATCAATCGTACATAATCGTCCACCGCGTCTCTCGAAGTCTAGAAGTTATACTTGGTTCGAGATGTGTCGCTTTACCGTATCCGATGTCAGATATATTGTTTACCCTTCCCGGGTCTCGATACAATGGGTGTGAGCACGTGATTTTTTCTTCACGGAAAACTACTCCAAAAGAAATCAAAAAAATAAAACAAATTTCATCTGTGTACAATTTTGAGAATTTGCGTGACATTTGGTAATTATTTTTGTCCGTAAATGTTTACCTTTGACGAGATTAATTAAAAAATACAAAAATACATGTTGCATGCACATTCAAGATTTAATTGTACATCTTGGAATTAATTGAGTTATGTTTTATGGAAGAAAAAAAAAATTACAAAATATGCAGTTTTGTTGCATTTTGTCATTTATGTGTGCCGATGTGTAACTTTGTTTTAATTAATTAAATATTAACCTTGTGTGATAATTGTTGTTAAAGTTTAATAGTGGTGTAGGATAATTTTGGTTTTACAAGTTATTTTTAGAATTTTATTGATTGATAATTAAAAGTAGAAAAAAAGAAAAAGAATTCAAAATTGAAGAGAAACTCGGTTTTGGGCTCATGTTCAACCCAAGCAGATCAGGCCCAATCTATGGCTGACCCAGTCCACATCGACCCGGTCTTACAGACGGTGAAACGACGCCTTATTAGCATCCCCATTCTGAGCCATTGATTGATTCAAATGAACGGCCCAGATCAGGTCATTCACTTACCCAAACGACGCCGTATAGGGCCATCTGATCTCAACCGTTAACCCAACCCCATCCAACGGCCTCAAGCCATCCCCATATGCCCGACCCATTTAACCCCGGACCAACCCGATCTCCTTTTAAGTGGAACGACACCGTTTTACATTAGCCAAGGGATCCTGGCCATTGATCACTCTCTATCCGACGGCCAGGATCAAACCACCCCCTCCATATAAAAACCCCAATCCCTCGCCCCACGCCCCCCAAACCAAACCCCCCCTCACCTTCTGTTCATCATCGTCTCTCAGAGACGAACCCTTCAAACCCTAGCCGCCACCCCGCCCCTTCGCCTGAAAATCGGCGGCAACGATGCCGCTGGCCATGAAACCAACACCCCTGAGCCACCCAACCACCCTCATCACGAATCCAGGCTCCCTTTACTTCGAACCTCAATGGAACATTTCGAATATCAAATCAAAGAACCGGCCTGAAACCTTACCTCCTCCGATGACCACCAAGATCACACCCCTGAATCTCTTAACCACCCTCGTTACAAATCGGCTAGCCGCTTGTCTCGAATCAACCTCCAGCATCACGAATCTTCCATCGAAGATTCGAGTGAAACCCAAACCTACCCCAACCAGCCCCAAGCTCACACCATGTCACCCTCTAATCTACCTCATGCCCTAGATATGCTTGGTTCGGTTCGAATCTAGGTAGAAACCTTCGAGCCCCAAATCAAGCTTTCAAGAACCCTAGAAATCCAAAAGTGGGGGTCTGTCCAAATCAACAAAGGGTTGGGGTATAATAGACTTTAATCGAGGTGTTCTCAGTTGAGAACACTTCGATTAAAGTTCGTTCGACCTCAAATGATCGAGTGTGGTTCAAGCCTGGATTGTTTTGTTTTTGAGCTTCTAAGATAAGTTTCTTTTTCCCTTCCGTTCTTGTTTGAGTTCTATTTTGTGTTTGTTTGCATGTCGTAGCTGGTTTGTTCGATTTTTCTGTTATTTTTCTTTCAATTTTCTCCTGCTTCATAAGACCTTTTGTATGGTTCAAATTAGCTTCTGTGTGTTTGTTGTTCATTGTTATTGTGAGTTTGTGTGTCCATCCTGTTTAGAATCGTAGAATAGTCTAGTTCATATCAAGGTTCCCTGGAAAAATCACTGAAGCTGATTGGGTAGCCCGTTTGAGATATTTTAATTGTTAGCTATATGTTGTAGCTCATATAGTTAACTAAATGGATGTCGTCAATTGAATTTACTGAAAGAAACTAGGAAGCCACGAATTGTTCAGTGTTTGTCATTTCTGCCTCTTTTCTATTCTTATGTGATTGAGGCACATGAACCTCATTCCCTCATCCCTTCTGCCTAGAATCATTTAGTGGGTTAGACAGGATTGAATTGGTCATAGCTATAATCAGTGATTAGTTTGAATTTAGAAGAGTTTTTATCCTGGCTATTGAGAGTTAGGGCATAACAGTAATACACAGGGGTTAGGGGGTAGTTTGGGGATTGAAATGATCAGAAATTGGTTAGTTTAAATTGGGCTGACAGTAGGGTATTAAAATACTATCAAAACTAACATATTATTTAGGATAGTGGGGAACAAGATTAAATGGCATGGGGGAGGTTGATTAAAATAAGTTAAACACTCATAACATTGATTAAAAAAGAGAAAAACATGTGGTATGGGGAGTCTGTCAGGAATATCATGGGCATTTTGATTAGTTTAAGGGGGTATGGGCAGAGTGGGAAGGCAGTCTGGGGGCTTGCCATTTCTGGCCTATAAACAGGCTCATTGAGGACAGTTTGAAGGGAGGAATTTTCGAGAGGATTGATTCTGGAGGAAAAAGAAAAAAAAAACTGGTTTTAAGGCTGGACAGTTAAGTTTAGAGGCTGGACAGTTTTAAGTGAGAGAGAAAAGAAAAGCAAAAACAAGGTTGGTCTTCCAACCTTTAGAGGATAGTCTGTTTCAGAGTAATAGAGAGTTAAGAGTGTGCTGGATTTTCGACCATAACAATCAGAAGCTACTGATTTTCTGCATTTGTTTCCTTCTCTGCTTAGCCTGTATTTGTTTTGATGCTGCTGGGCTGCAAACTGGGTCCTTTACTTGATTGAGCACTATTTCAGTTGAGTTGTTTTGGGTTTTCTGTTGGTCTGATAGTTCACTGGTCTTCTGCTTGGTTTAAATCTGTTGTTGTTTCCTCCTACTGGTTATTATTGGATTTTCTTGCTGGGTTTATATTGGTTTTAAAAATCTGCCTGCTGGGTTGTTTGCTGTTGAGTGCTGCTGAGTGTTGCTTCTCTTGTTGCTGTTGTTGCTGTGTATGCTACTGCTTCCACTGATCATTCCTTTTCTTCTCTTGCTTTTCTCAATACCAGGTACACCACTGATACACTGTCAATGTAAGTTGAAAGTTGAAGCATGAATACAAAGAAAATTGGAAGAGTTGAAGTTATTTCGAATTAGCTTTAGAAATGTATTGAAAATAGGTTGTTTGTATGATAGTGTACTTTCTCTACTAGAACCATGAAGCTAGTTGTGGTGTAACTGCACTTTTACACATATCATATAGTTGGAAAACTCTATGCTTTTGCTTATAATAAAAAAGGATCAATGTTGCAGTAGCCATGTTCTGTTAAGTTCATCATTGTTGTCAAGAAGCATGTTAGGTGTCCAATAGTTACCTCCTTAAACAAATGGTAGTTTTTTTTAGTTGGTAAGAATATGGTTTGATTAAGGTAAGTTGTACATTGCATGCTAGCTTTCCCCCTTGTTTATAAATGTTAAACATATATCAAATAAGTTGAATAGGCCCAATTGGAATAAGGATGGCCCAGGCCGAGCTTAACGTTACGCACATTGGGCCTGGGCCCGTAATATCTAAACGACTGCCCATATACGTGTTCCTGTTCGGATTTCGCAAATCATATTAGGAACCCGGTTATAACTATCTTGTGAACATGTAAATAAAGTTGAACCGCTCTTTTTCTTTCATTGTTAAAAATAAACCCAATAGAAAACCTTAGCCACTTCTAGGATTGCCCTTTTAATAATAATAATGAGATGAGCCTCGCCGAATAAAAATGCAAAAATTGCGGGGCCCTCAGTAAATATTTGCTTTAAAAATTGCTTAGATTCCGGGACGGGCCGTTTAGCAAATTTCACGGCCCTACCCAAAAAAAAAATTAATAATAATGACACGTTAGTCGCTTCAGACGCGTATTTAATAATGTTATCTTCTTAAACTCGGGTGCACATTTATGTGACCCAAATCCCAATCTCAACAGAGTTGAAATATGCCAACAACCATGGGTGCATTGAATGTGACGTGGTTCGAGATGTGTTTCCACGATGTTGCAATTCTTGATAAAAAATAACAGTAAATGAAAAAAGCGGTTAAAAGTTAAAATTCGCATATAGGTTCAACATGTATAAAAATCAGATAATTAAGCCGAATATGACAGTTGAGTGACCGTGCTAGAACCACGGAACTCGGGAATGCCTAACACCTTCTCCCGGGTTAACAGAATTCCTTATCCGGATTTCTGGTTCGCAGACTGTAATACAGAGTCATTCTTTTCCTCGATTCGGGATTAAATTGGTGACTTGGGACACCCTAAATCTCCCAAGTGGCGACTCTGAAATAAACAAACAAATCCCGTTTCGATTGTCCTTTAATTGGAAAAACTCCTTCACCCCTCGCGAGGGCGGAAAAAGGAGGTGTGATAGCTCTGGCGACTCTGCTGGGGATACAGACCCAGAACCACTGGTTCAGGGTTAGAAATCGAGCTTAGAATAAATTGTTATGTTCAGCTTTATCTGATATTTTTATGAGATATGTGCTTCATGTGCAAAATAATGTGTGTTACCGCTTTGATATTATTTGACTGTATATATAAACTGCGCCGAAACCCTTCTCTTCTTACCTTCGGGGATGTGGCTCACTGGTTTGAGACTCCCTATTCTGTTAGTGTCATGCCCAAGAAGAAAGAGGCTCGGATAAGTTACAAAGCCGGACGACCCCGCGGGTCCCCGGTAGGTAGCCCCCTCCTCGACTCGAGTTGTCCGCTCGGGTAAGCCAGGTCTAGAACAAAGCCCAGTTTGAAACTTAGTAAAACATGACTTCATGTCGGATCCCTAGTAGGAAAACGCTTATTTGCATCACGTTGCATCTGACTTAGGGGGCTCAACACAGGGGTTGGGCTCGTCTAGGAATAGCAACCTGGAACAAAAAGACCATCTTGTTACATCTTGCCTGTTGGCGCATTTAATTTGCTTCGAATTTGCATGTTGACCGGTGGGTGAAAACGGGAATTTTGAAAAATTAAGAGCTGCTCATTTGAGAAAAACCAATGTCCAAATAATTTTGATTTTTGAGGAAAGAGAATTGGATTCGTGATTTAGCTAATTTTCTTACCCGAACTACGTCGGTTTGATTCTCACCGGATGTGAGATACATAGGCAACCCTTATCGGGTCCAACTTCCTATTTTTGCAAATAATAATATATATAATGAAAAATAAAAATAAAAATATATATATATATTGCTTCTTTCATAAAAGAGTCAGGTGATGCCATTTTGCGGAAATAGCCGAATGTTCCCGAAAGGGACGCCGGAAGGCTGTCTTTGCGCAAACGGCCGCTTTTGGCCATTTTTCTTACCTTTTGGCCGGTTAAAATCCCACTGCCTTAAAATCTTCATCCCTGAAGAGCTGAAAGGCCGTATTGGGAAAGTTAGTCTTTCTTTTCTCAAAAATTAAGGAAAACGGGAAAAATAGTTTTGGAATCAAAATAAAGATTTTTGCTTTCGTCTAAATCACCTTAATAAATGTGCAGAATGAGCACGAGTAAGAGTTCATCTGGGGCCATTATAAACAGAGTCCCTTTGGGCTTACGCATGTGGTGGAACGACTTGGAAGAATGAGGGCGAGATACAGTCAAAATATACTTAGGAAATTTGGTTGGATTGCTGGACATCGATCCGCGAGGGGACATTATAAGGG
Source organism: Nicotiana sylvestris (assembly GCF_000393655.2). Taxonomy (NCBI): domain Eukaryota; kingdom Viridiplantae; phylum Streptophyta; class Magnoliopsida; order Solanales; family Solanaceae; genus Nicotiana; species Nicotiana sylvestris. The sequence goes on from NC_091059.1 coordinate 57,967,204, forward strand.
CTTTAATTTCATTCTGGGACTCGACACACAATGTATTTCATTTCTCGGACTTTGAGCTCACCCCGACGCTAGAGGAGCTGGCAGGGTACATCGGATGTCCTAAAATTCCTATGAGAGAACAGTATCTCATTGCACCAAAGACCGTGACCATACACAGGTTCCTAGACACCGTAAAGATCCGTAGAACGGTACACAACCCAGAGTTGTCAGAAGGGTTTTGTAGTTTGGCATTTCTGTACGACAGGTACGGTCATCTTGAAGGGTTCAACAATCCCAAGAGTAAGATCTGCAGTGGGGAAAGTCGGCTGAAATGGGAAAGACATAGGTGTATTGCTTTTATGATAGCCTTTCTGGATTTTCTGGTGTTCCCTAGAAAGGATGGGAAAATTAACATACAAGTCGCTGGGGTCGTCAGCACTTTGCTCAAGCAAGACAACAACACTCTGGCACCGATGATAATAGCAGACATTTTCCGTGCACTCACTGTTTGCAAAACCGGAGGAGGTTTCTTTGAGGGATGCAATATACTACTGCAAATGTGGATGATAGAGCATCTATGTCATCACCCTCAGTTTCTGAAATATGGGTCATCACAAAAGACTTGTATAGAAGAGTTTTCCACCAGGGTCGACGGGTTCAGCCTGCCAGAAGGGGTCGCCGAATGGGTCACTCTGCTGCGCTCCGTTTCAGCAAACCAGATAGAATGGGCATTTGGGTGGCTACCCATAGATGAGGTCATACACATGTCAGCCATCGAGTCTCATTTGTTGTTGATGGGTCTCCACAGTATCCAGCCTTATGCGCCAAACAGAGTATTGAGGCAGTTGGGGCGATGTCAAATAATCTCGAAGGAAGAGGATCTCAGTAGCCAGGTGGTCGAAATCGGGCCTGGTGGGCAGTTCCCTGAAGCAGTCGTTCGGAGAATCTGGAATGAATGTCAAACCCTGAAAGTAGATACTTGTGTACAAGATAGGGCCAAGGGCGAAGTGTCGCCAAAATACCTCACGTGGTACAGAAGAGATCTTGAGCACCAGAGACCAACTAAGAGAGCTCACGTCCAAGACTTTGCAGAATCGTCGCATGCACAGTGGGGCTGGTTAAGGAGGGAGGAAGGCTACCGGGCTAAAATCGGGAAGCTAAAGCAACAAGTTGAAAGGCTTATATTTGAGAACAACGTGCAAGTCGCCTCTGAGCAAGGTGAAAAGAACAAATTAGCCAAAGAAAACCAGACACTGAAAGCCCGCATTCGCCAAGTCAGTAAGAGTAACAGCGACCGACAGAAACGTCGCTCCGACGAAAGATTGATAGCAGAGTTGAGAAATCAAGTCAGCAAAAGCCGAGAAGAACTAGAGAGATCGAAAGCTTGCATAGCAAGAATAATTCAGATGGGCAAAAGGTACAATGGCCCGGAGGAAGCGTCTGCAACAAGTCATAAGGGATTCTGAAATGAGCATCGGGATATTAAGGAAAACAAACTCCACTCTTCAGGAGCGGATCTTCAAACAAGCACGAGATGCCCAAGCTGACAGAAGGCGCTGTTACGACGCGATGACCAGAATGGAAAGACAAATGGAGAAGTTCCAGGATCGACTCGCCGACAATGCTCAAGCACTAGGATTAAAGAACCGGCGAATAGAGCAATTGTTCGTTGAGAGGGACAACATTCGAGGAAGGATTGATGAGATTGGGCACTACATCTACATGAGATGCCTAGCATGTGAGCAAATACCTCGGGATACCCTCCTTGCTTCCATCATGGGCTACGTCCATCGGATCATGAATGAGTTGAAGAGCTTGCAGAAAGGCCTTACACCAAAGTCTGCGGAAAGGCCGAACGATGCCTCGCGAGCCCCTAAGTTGGAATTTTAATCCCTTGTTCGAGTCTTGTTTGTTGGCTTTGTTGTCTTCCCATATGTTGTTTTCTTTTTCTTTTCATCGAGTCAGGTTAAGAACTTTGGAATCTGTACTATTGTTGTTCTTTGTTTGAGATAAGTAATTTGTAATAGCAAAATTTGGTGATGAAGTGAATGATTCCAAAAGAATTTTTGTGTCTTTACTTTGTGGCAGAACTACGCCTGGTCTGATTCACGCGGGGACGTGATAAGTAGGCAATCCACATAAGATTCGACCGCCATTAAAAAGAAAGGAAAAGAAAAAAAAAGAAAGAAAAGGAAAAAGAAAAAAAAATGGAAAGAAATACAGGGGTTCCCAAAGTACTTTAAAGGGACAAATAAGCAAGTCGGGATGACGCATGTGTTTGAAGCAAAGCATGTTAGAAATGGTTAACTACCTAGGAGCATTGCATCCCCAATGTGCTATTATAAAATCTGTTAAACTCTAACGCTAACAAGGTTGTTGTTTTCCACAAATTCCAGACAATTAGTTGTTAAAGCATTCTGGCAACACATCCTTATCAAACCAGATCCAAAGGACCGGTAACAACGAGCATGACTACTTCAGAAAATAGTACCAAGGAAGAAAGGCCGGTAAGCCAGTTATTGAAAGAAGCGATGGAGAAGATAGAAAGGATGTGACTAGAGATGAATGCAATGCAGTTAGCTTTGGCCAAAGCACAAAAGAGCCCTGAACCACTAGGGCATATGCCGGAATACCCTCACTCTGGCCCTTCAACAAGCCTCCCGAATCACCGCTATCATCAGGAGAGAAGCCCCCATGATTCCCAAGCTCCACCACCCCATCAACCTCTCCCGACACCAAATGTTCCCACTTTTATGGGACCCACATCAGCCACCCTGCAAAGATCAACCAGCGAGCCATTGTTTCAGGCTCACGATACGCAATACTATCCCCCTGAACCCACATTCAATGCACCAGAACCCCATACCTACAATCCGCACTTGGAGGTACCGACGGAGATTGGAAAGCCGGTTAGGGTCCCAGAGCAAGATGAGGTAATGAGGAAGTTCAAAAGCCTGGAGCAATCCTTTAGGAACCTGCATGGATTGGGCAACCAGGTTAGCGTGGCCTACAAGGATCTATGCCCTTTCCCGGACGTCCAACTCCCGGCTGGGTTCAAGATGCCTAAGTTTGATTTGTATGAAGGGCACGGTGATCCCATGGCACATTTGCGGGGCTTTTGTAGCAAAATGAGAGGGGCAGGCGGCAAAGATGAGCTACTGATAGCTTATTTCGGTCAAAGCTTGAGTGGATCGGCATTGGAATGGTATACCAGGCAGGATTCCAGCAGATGGTACACTTGGGATGATCTAGCGCAGGCTTTCGCGGGTCACTTTCAATACAATCTCGAGATAGTCCCTGACCGTCTCACATTGCTAAGGACCGGAAAGAAGCCTGGGGAAAGCTTTCGTGACTTTGGTTTTCACTGGAGAGAACAGGCAGCCAGAGTTGATCCTCCCATGAGAGGGGGAGAAATGGTGGACTACTTCTTGCAAACACTGGATCCAACTTACTTTGGTCACTTGGTGACGACGGTTGGAAAATCCTTCAATGAAGTAGTAAAGATAGGGGTCATGATAGAGGAGGGTTTGAGGTCTGATAAAATCTTGATTTACTCAGCACTCAAGGCAACGACCCAGGCTATTCAGAGCGGCACGGGAGGTGCGCTGGGAAGGAGGAAGAAAGAAGAAGTCGCCACAGTTGAGGCAAGCAGTTGAACTAGGTCCGGCAAACCATACTACAACCAACCCAGACCCCACAGGCCAAGTTATCCATACAGCTCGCCACAACACTACTATCCACCTCAAGAACCACACGTCTCTGTGCACCAAGCCCAAACATACACTCAACCTCCGGTTCGCCCGCAATGGCGCGCGCCGGCTCCCCAAAACACATATGCACCACCACAAAACACCTACCCACCACCACAAAACACCTATCCTCCACCAAGGGCATACAGAAACCCTCCAGGGGCAGGCTTTCGGGGAAATCAAGCCGCTAGAAATGACAGGCTACAGAGACATAGAGCTTTTACTAAGTTGGGAGAAACCTACACCGCCTTGTTCCACAAATTGAGGCAATTAGGTTTGGTAAGTCCTGTCGAGACTAGAGGACCAAATCCCCCACCCCAAAATTTGGACCGATCAATAAGCTGTGAGTACTGCTCAGGAATGTTGGGGCATGATACCAAAAAGTGTTGGAAGTTAAGGCATGCAATACAAGATCTTATTGATGCCAATAAGATCGAAGTCCAGATACCAGAGGCGCCCAACATCAACCAACACCCATTGCTAGTACACCACGAAGCTCACATGATCGAGCTGGTATACGAGGGAGGAGAGCCAAAGAAACCCTCACAGACAGTGATGACAATCCAAGTCGCTCCAAAAGAGGAATCGACCGGTGGGGAAGTAAGGGTGCAGTTGAGGAGGGAAGATATCAAGCCAGTGGTAATACTAGGGAAAAATCCGTCCACCGCAACACAGAAACCAGAGCCAGCCAAATTGGTGGTGTCAAGGACATCATCCCCACCCGTGGTTGTTGTGAAAGGGGCCTGCAGGGGGCTGGTCACCATAAAGCCGGTAGTCCAATTACCAATGATTGATAGCAAGGTCGTGCCTTGGAAGTATGAAAAGGCAGTAGTAATGTACAAGGGAAAGCAAGTGGTGGAAGATAGTTGTGAGGCGCAGGGACTGACTCGATCAGGACGGTGTTTTGCTCCAGCGGAGTTGAGAAGACCTAACCCAGCTGTAATAAAGAAACCTGTGTCAGAAGAAGAAGCTGAGGAATTCTTGAAGAAAATGAAAGTGCAGGATTACTCCGTGGTCGAACAGTTGAAGAAAACACCGGCCCAGATCTCGCTGTTATCATTACTGATCCATTCAGATGAACATCGTCGGGCCCTGATGAAGATACTGAATGAAGCTCATGTGCCCAACGAGATTTCTGTAAACCACCTTGAAACGATTGCCAACAAATTTTTTGAGGTGAACAGGGTAACATTCTCAGATGATGATCTGCCAGTGGAGGGCACAGAACATAATAAAGCTCTCTACTTAACTGTCAAATGTGAAGATTCGGCAGTTACTCGGGCATTGGTGGATAACGGCTCAAGTGCCAATATTTGTCCATTATCCACCCTGAACCAGTTGAAGATCGACCATGGAAGAATCCACAAGAACAACATTTGCGTCCGAGGATTTGACGGAAATGGAACAGCCACCGAGGGGGATATTATACTTGAGTTGACCATCGGTCCGGTCCAGTTTACCATGGAGTTCCAGGTATTAGATGTCGCGGTATCTTATAACCTTCTGTTGGGACGACCATGGATCCACGTAGCTAAAGCAGTGCCATCCACCATGCATCAAATGGTCAAGTTCGAGTGGGATAGACAGGAGGTCGTACTGCACGGCGAGGACACTGCGTGCACCATGGGAGGCGCCATTGTGCCCTTCATAGAGACCAATGATGACAAAGGTCCCTAGGTTTACCAGATTTTCGATGCAGTGTCAACAAACAAGATTTTCGAGGGTGAGATCATTCAGCACCCTAGGGTAGCTTCTGCAACGGTCATGATGGTTTCAGAAATGCTGGGTAATGGGTTTGTGCCGGGAAAAGGCCTGGGGGCTGAGCTTTAGGGGATTGTCCAACCTGTCTCCTTGCCCAAGAATTTGTGGACCTTTGGACTGGGGTTCAAACCGACTGCGGCAGATGTAAAGCGAGCGCGAAAAATGAAGAAGAGAGTTTGGTTTCTTCCCAAACCAATACCGCGTCTCTCAAGATCCTTTATTAGAGCAAGTGCCAAGGGGTCACCGGTCCCAAAAATTCTCGGACCATTGATTGGGATGGACGGGGATTTGAATCAGAGTTTCGAAAGGCTGTTCGCTGATGTCAATATAGTAGAAGTTAGAGAGGGTTCCAGCAGAGCAGACATACAGTTTGTGGGGCCTGGGGCCAAAACCAACAATTGGACGGTTACTCCTCTTCCTATCCGGGGGGAGTCCTAGTAGTAGGCTTTGATTTTTGCTTTCTTGTTTCGGATTATTCCAGGGTGTAATCCAAATTTCATTTTATTTTGTAAAAGTGTGAACCCTGTTATCCCGCAATTTTAATAAAATTCTCTTCTCTTGTCTCATTTTAATTTTGTTTTGTTCTTTTTCTTTCTGAACAGTTCTCTTTTTACTGGTTCTAATGACATGGCATGCACAGCAGATCTTCGACCTAGTCTAATAAATCAATCCAACTCTGACTTAATGATACAAGAGGTTGATTGTGACGATGAGTTTGAATATGACGAGGATGAAGCCTTCGAAGAAATAAACCGAGAACTGTGCCAATTTGAAGAGAAACCCAAGCCTAATCTGAATGACACTGAGGCTGTGAATCTAGGGGATGCAGATAATGTCAGAGAAACCAAAATCAGCATCCACATTGAGCCAAACGCAGGGAGGAATTAATCAAAACCCTCATGGAGTTCAAAGATGTTTTTGCATGGTCATATGATGATATGCCGGGATTAAGCACCAATCTAGTGGTTCACAAATTGCCCACTGACCCGGCATACCCTCCGGTCAAGCAAAAGCTGAGGAAATTTAAAACAGAGATGAGTGTGAAGATCAAAGAAGAGGTGATTAAGCAGCTGCAGGCGAAGGTTATTTGGGTCACTCGATATCCCGATTGGTTGGCCAATGTGGTACCAGTGCCGAAGAAGGATGGGAAAATCAGGGTATGCGTCGACTACCGCAATCTCAACAAAGCAAGCCCTAAGGATAATTTTCCATTTCCCAACATCCATATCCTGATCGATAATTGCGCTGGGCACGAGATCGGATCCTTTGTGGACTGTTATGCAGGATATCATCAGATCTTAATGGACGAAGAAGATGCGGAAAACACAGCTTTCATTACACCATGGGGAACTTACTGCTACCGGGTAATGCCATTCGGACTAAAGAATGCTGGGGCAACGTACATGCGAGCAATGACTACTGTGTTTCACGACATGATACACAAAGAAATTGAAGTGTACGTAGATGATGCGATCATAAAGTCTTGGCGTCAGAAAGACCATGTAGCAAACCTAAGGAGATTTTTTCAAAGACTTCGAAGGTATGATATTAAGCTCAACCCGGCCAAATGCGCCTTTGGGGTTCCATCAGAAAAGCTGTTAGGATTCATCGTCAGTCGACGGGGTATTAAATTGGATCCATCCAAAATCAAATCCATCCAACATTTACCACCGCCAAAGAACAAAACAGAGGTAATGAGTCTGTTGGGGAGACTAAATTACATCAGCAGGTTCATCGCTCAACTCACGGCGACTTGTGAACCCATATTTCGACTACTGAAGAAAGATGTTGCAGTAGACTGGACGACGGAGTGTCAAGAGGCTTTCAACCAGATCAAAGGGTATTTGTCCAATCCACCTGTGTTGGTTCCACCTGAGCTAATGAGGCCATTAATTCTTTATCTAACGGTCCTGGAGAATTCGTTTGGTTGCGTGCTGGGGCAACACGGCGTTACAGGAAGGAGCAGGCCATTTATTATCGTATCAAGAAGTTCACAGTGTATGAGGACAAGTACACTCAACTCGAGAGGACATGTTGCGCCCTAACTTGGGTGGCTCAGAAGTTGAAGCACTACTTGTCTTCGTATACTACTTATCTCATCTCCCGTTTGGACCCATTAAAGTATATTTTCCAGAAACCTATGCCTACAGGGAGGTTAGCAAAATGGCAAATTTTGCTCACAGAGTTTGATATCGTCTACGTGACGAGGACGGCCATGAAAGCCCAAGCGCTGGCCGATCACTTGGCTGAGAATCCTGTTGATGAAGAATATGAGCCTTTGAGGACGTATTTCCCAGACGAGGAAGTAATGCACACAGGTGAGCTGGAATTACCTGAGGAACCAAGCTGGAAGCTTTTCTTTGATGGAGCTGCAAACGCGAAAGGGGTTGGAATCGGAGCAGTACTCATTTCTGAAACAGGACGTCACTACCCTGTTACAGCTCAGCTACGCTTCTATTGTACCAACAACATGGCAGAGTATGAAGCATGCATTTTGGGTCTGCGACTAGCTGCAGACATGGATGTCCAGGACGTTTTGGTCTTGGGAGACTCGGACCTCCTGGTGCATCAGATTCAGGGTGAGTGGGAAACACGGGATTTGAAACTCATACCATATCGACAATGTTTATACGATCTGAGCAAGCGATTTCGATCAGTGGAATTCAAACACATCCCGAAAGTTCATAATGAGGTTGCCGATGCATTGGCCACCTTAGCATCAATGTTACACCACCCCGACAAAATGTATGTTGACCCCTTGCACATCCAGGTTCGTGATCAGCATGCTTATTGCAGCGTGGTAGAAGAGGAAGTAGATTGCGAGCCATGGTTTCATGACATAAAGGAGTACCTCAAGAGGGGGATATATCCAGAGCAGGCCACTAGGGACCAAAAAAGAGCCCTTCAGCGTTTGACAAATGGTTTCTTCCTCAGTGGAGGAGTGTTGTACAGAAGAACCCCAGACTTGGGATTGCTAAGATGTATAGACGTCGGTCAAGCCACGACAGTTATGGCGAAGATGCATGTTGGAGTTTGTGGGCCACATATGAGCGGATATGTATTGGCAAAGAAGATTCTTCGAGCATGGTACTATTGGCTCACTATGGAGCATGACTGTATCACTTTCATAAGGAAATGCCATCAGTGTCAGATACATGGAGATCTGATTCATTCTCCGCCGACAGAATTGCATACAATGTCAGCACCATGGCCATTTGTCGCATGGGGCATGGATGTCATTGGGCCTATTGAGCCGGCAGTAGCCAACGACCATAGGTTCATTCTGGTGACCATCGACTACTTCACCAAGTGGGTTGAAGCTAAAACTTTCAAGTCGGTAACTAAAAAGGCAGTGGTGGATTTTGTTCACTCCCATATCATCTGCAGATTTGGGTCCCAAAAGTGATCATCACGGATAATGGTGCAAATCTTAACAGCAATCTGATGAGAGAGGTATGCCAACAGTTTAAGATTACACACCGCAATTCCACCTCATATCGTCCCAAGGCGAATGGAGCGGTCGAAGCAGCCAATAAGAACATCAAAAAGATACTGCGGAAGATGGTGGAAGGATCTAGACAATGGTACGAGAAACTACCCTTTGCTTTGTTGGGTTATCGCACTACAGTTCGGACTTCCATAGGTGCAAATCCTTATTTGTTGGTATACGGAACTGAAGCGGTAATACCGGCGGAGGTTGAAATTCCATCCCTCCGAATTGTCGCTGAAGCCGGGATTGACGACGATGAATGGGTCAAAGCTCGACTAGAGCAGCTGAACTTAATAGATGAAAAAAGATTGGCAGCAGTATGTCATGACCAGTTGTATCAGAAAAGAATGGCAAGAGCATACAATAAGAAGGTGCGCCCCAGAAAATTTGAAGTAGGGCAGCAAGTATTGAAACAGATCCTCCCGCATCAGGTCGAAGCAAAAGGCAAGTTCGCCCCAAATTGGCAAGGGCCTTATATCGTGACCAGAGTGTTGTCCAACGGTGCTTTGTGTCTAATAGATATCGAGGGAAGATGTGTCGACATGGCTATTAATTCTGGTGCAGTCAAAAGATATTATGCGTAATTTCTTTGATTATGGTAGTTATTGGTTCATTTGTTTGTATTTGGTACTTATTGGATAATGAAATGACGGAGGCAATTCTTTCTTCTATCCAAACATTTTTAACCTTTGTTTCCCCCCTTTTGAGCCTTAGTTATTCTTTCATACCCCTCTTTTGGAATCACTAATGGGAAAAAGATATGAAAAAAAAGAAAAAAAAGAAAAGAAATTAAAAGAAAAATGAAAACAAGATAAAGATCATAAGAAAAACAAAGGAACCGTAGGAACTACGTTTGACCTGATTCCTCAAAGAGGATACGTAGGCGCCTCACGGCTCGGTCATAGTGCACCGTAGTGTGCATAGTGTGCATAATGTGCATAGCTCAACATAGTGTAAATATAAAAATTCCCCAAGCAAGAAAACCGGGGTAGGAGTTATGTTTTTAAATCTTCAAAAAAGGTTTGATTCTAAGAGTTGTAACATTTCACCCATCAAAGTCGCGTTAAATATTTGACAGCCTCTCCCTTTTTAACCCACACAAAACCAACATCGATGTCCAAAAAAGACCTCCCGATCAATATCCGAAAGGTTCCAAGTCAGGCCAATGGAAGCCGAGAATAATACGCTAATCCCCAGCAAAGAAGGGGATCATAAACTGGAAATGAATTGATGGCCGAAAAGAATCTCCGAAAGAGAGAGTCATATCGGCAACACTCCAATCCCCCGTTGAAAGATAAAATGAGAGTCTTAATCGGTGAAAACCTTCGCAGGCACCATTAGGCGACGAAAGATGAGAGAGATAAAACGAGAGAGTCTTATCAGTGAAAACCTTCACAGGCACCGTAAGGCGACGGGAGCTGAGAGAAAAGAGAGAGTCTTATTAGTGAAAACCCCTCGAAGGGCACTATAAGGCGACAAGACAGATTGGCAAAAAGGATCCGCATTTGCAAAGAGGTGGGCACCTATTTATCCCCAGCAAGTAAGGCCATCAGGCAGATTGAGTGATACAAATAGACTGGGTCAGGTAATCCGTAATGCACGACATGATCATAGGGACCAGTCATACCACCCAGATAAGTTCTTTCCTTTTCTTCTTCCCCCCCTTAACATTTATTCAGAAAGATTTTTTCTCTTTTCTATCTTTTTCGTCTCTTTGTCTAAAAGACTTTTTCAGAAATTCGTTTTGAGAAGGACTTTTCAGAGTTTACTACCAGGGGCCAAAATGGTACAAAGCAAAATGCGAAGGGCACAGGCCAGAGCCAAGGCAATAGGACGGAAGGCGTTCGTTGCAAAACCAAATGACAAACTAGCTTAGAAAGATAAGGGGAACATGAAGAAAACGACGGTTGAAGGACTTGTGGACCAAGTTCCAAAAGATCCCCAGCAATAACTGCAATAGATCACGGACCAAGGTCCGAGATGGTAATACACCACAGAAAGGGGGAAGGAGGAAGAGAGAATTAATCCGCCGGCCGGGATAAAATAAACTTTTAAGGGAGTAGCTTTGGAGTTGAAAGGGACTCCCACAGCTTGTTTCGAAACAAAAGAGCGAGGAAGGGATAAACGGAAAACCATCCCCAATAGACATATCATCCCCAGCAAGCAACTTTATCCCCAGCCAGTCTTGGGAGCACAAAGCAAGGGATAGGGAAAGGAAAATCATCCCGCGGCAGGAGTGACACGATCACTCGCCATGTTAAAACTAACAAGGTTCTCTTTGATCTCTACAGGGAAATAAAAGTCGATGATGGCAGAAAGACACGCCACAAGGAAGGTCACCAAGACCGGGGCAGAAAATTTTCTGCCATTGTCATAAAATTTTCTCGGAGGAACGAAGAAACAAATTCAAAATTTTATGTCTCAGATTAAACAGGCGCCCACCTGAATAACGAGAGGCATACATTTCTGTCTTTTCATTTCATGTTCTAGGTCACCCACCAGTATAATGCGGGAATACTTTTTGTGTTTTCATTTCATGTTCTAGGTCGCCCACCAGTATAATGCGGGAATACATTTTTGTCTTTTCATTTCATGTTCTAGGTCTCCCACCAGTATAATGCGGGAATACTTTTTGTGTTTTCATTTCATGTTCTAGGTCGCCCACCAGTATAATGCGGGCATACCTTTTCTGGTTTCCATGTTCTAGGTCGCCCACCAGTATAATGCGGGAATACATTTTGTCTGTTCATTTCATGTTCTAGGTCGCCCACCAGTATAATGCGGGAATACTTTTTGTGTTTCATGTTCTAGGCCGCCCACCAGTATAATGCGGGAATATATTTTTGTCTTTTCATTTCATGTTCTAGGTCGCCCACAAGTATAATGTGGGCATACCTTTTCTGGTTTCCATGTTCTAGGTCGCCCACCAGTATAATGTGGGAATACATTTTTGTCTGTTCATTTCATGTTCTAGGTCGCCCACCAGTATAATGCGGGAATACTTTTTGAGTTTCATGTTCTAGGTTGCCCACCAGTATAATGCGGGAATACATTTTTGTCTTTTCATTTTATGTTCTAGGTCTCCCACAAGTATAATGCGGGAATACTTTTTGTGTTTTCATTTCATGTTCTAGGTCGCCCACCAGTATAATGCGGGCATACATTTTCTGGTTTCCATGTTCTAGGTCGCCCACCAGTATAATGCGGGAATACATTTTTGTCTGTTCATTTCATGTTCTAGGTCGCCCACCAGTATAATACGGGAATACTTTTTGTGTTTTCATTTCATGTTCTAGGTCGCCCACCAGTATAATGCGGGAATACCTTTTTATCTTTTCATTTCATGTTCTAGGTCGCCCACCAGTATAATGCAAGCATACCTTTTCTGGTTTCCATGTTCTAGGTCGCCCACCAGTATAATGCGGGAATACATTTTTGTCTGTTCATTTCATGTTCTAGGTCGTCCACCAGTATAATGCGGGAATACATTTATGTCTTTTCATTTTATGTTCTAGGTCGCCCACCAGTATAATGCGGGAATACTTTTCTGTGTTCATTTCATGTCCTAGGTCGCCCACCAGTATAATGAGGGTATACATTTCAGTCTTTACATTTCATGTCTCAAGCGCCCACCTGTATAATGAGGGTATACATTTCAGTCTTTACATTTCATGTCTCAGGCGACCACCTGTATAACGAGAGGAATACTTTTCAGTCTTATACTGCAGATCTTGAAATCAGTAACCCACCGGAAGGCAGAAGGTTACAACAGGAATCCCCAGCAGGACACAATAAAAATCCCCAGCACCGGAAAGCAGAGGGTTGTAACAAGAGGTCCCAGCACAAATTCAAGCGCATGAGTCAAAAGGAAGAAAAGACGCGTCTTGAAAGAAGCGGCCCGTGAACATTAAATTATGCCCAGCACAACAAATCTGATGAAGAAAGTCGTATCCCCAGAGGAACCACCGAAAAGCTTAATGAAGGAAGCCATATCCCCAGCGGACCGAACAAAATGAGGAAAACTGGTATTCAGAAAGGCAAAAGGCCAGTGTCATCCCCAAATTCACGGAAGAAAAGCACCGGAAGAAGCACAAGCCGACAAGAAAGCAAGGCAACAAGAACAAGTTGAAGATAGATGAGATCTTATGATCCGTAGTCTAGCCTAGCTTCTTGTTTTCTTTTAAGCACGGTGTAACAAGGAGATCGGTAAGCAGTGATAACAGCATGCAATAGCAGTAACGTTGCAGCGCCATGGTAGTCTCAGCTACCAAAACTTCCCGAACTACATTAACCTGATTCCCATTTGGCCAGGGATATGTAGGAACCCTTTGAAGCAAAGGTTCGGTTAAATCTTTTTCAAAAAATGCTTCACACGGAGCATTTCAACAGGCAAAAATCGCTCGTATCCGCTCACTTTATCTTTGCACGAAAACTCTTTGTGTTTTCGGCCAAAGAGGGGCAGCTGTGAGCACGTGATTTTTGCTTCACGGAAAACTACTCCAAAAGAAATCAAAAAAATAAAACAAATTTCATCTGTGTACAATTTTGAGAATTTGCGTGATATTTTGGTAATAATTTTTGTCCGTAAATGTTTACCTTTGACGAGATTAATTAAAAATACAAAAATACATGTTGCATGCACATTCAAGATTTAATTGTACATCTTGGAATTAATTGAGTTATGTTTTATGGAAAAAGAAAGAAAATTACAAAATATGCATTTTTGTTGCATTTTGTCATTTATGTGTGCCGCTGTGTAACTTTGTTTTAATTAATTAAATATTTAACCTTGTGTGATAATTGTTGTTAAAGTTTAATAGTGGTGTAGGATAATTTTGGTTTTACAAGTTATTTTTAGAATTTTATTGATTGTTAATTAAAAGTAGAAAAAAAGAAAAAGAATTCAAAATTGAAGAGAAACTCGGTTTTGGGCTCATGTTCAACCCAAGCAGATCAGGCCCAATCTATGGCTGACCCAGTCCACATCGACCCAGTCTCACAGACGGTGAAACGACATCGTATTAGCATCCCCATTCTGAGCCATTGATTGATTCAAATGAACTGCCTAGATCAAGCCATTCACTTACCCAAACGACGCCGTATAGGGCCATCTGATCTCAACCGTTAACCCAACCCCATCCAACGGCCTCAAGCCATCCCCATATGCCCGACCCATTTAACCCCGGACCAACCCGATCTCCTTTTAAGTGGAACGACACCGTTTTACATTAGCCAAGGGATCCTGGCCATTGATCACTCTCTATCCGACGGCCAGGATCAAACTACCCCTCCGTATAAAAACCCCAATCCCTTGCCCCACGCCCCCCAAACCAAACCCCCCCTCACCTCCTATTCATCATCGTCTCTCAAAGACGAACCCTTCAAACCCTAGCCGCCACCCCGCCCCTTTGCCTAAAAATCGGTGGCAACGATGCTCCTGGCCATGAAACTAACACCCCTGGGCCGCCCAACCACCCTCATCACGAATCCAGGCTCTCTTTACTTCGAATCTCAATGGAACGTTTCGAATATCAAATCAAAGAACCGGCCTGAAACCTTACCTCCTCCGATGACCACCAAGATCACACCCCTGAATCTCCTAACCACCCTCGTTACAAATCGGCTAGCCGCTTGTCTCGAATCAACCTCCAGCATCACGAATCTTCCATCGAAGATTCGAGTGAAACCCAAACCTACCCCAACCAGCCCCAAGCTCACACCATGTCACCCCCTGACCTACCTCATGCCCTAGACACACTTGGTTCGGTTCGAATCTAGGTAGAAACCTTCGAGCCCTAAATCAAGCTTTCAAGAACCCTAGAAATCCAAAAGTGGGGGTCTGTCCAAATCAACAAAGGGTTGGGGTATAATAGACTTTAATCGAGGTGTTCTCAGTTGAGAACACTTCGATTAAAGTCCGTTCGACCTCAAATGATCGGGTCTGGTTCAAGCCTGGATCGTTTTGTTTTTGAGCTTCCAAGATAAGTTTCTTTTTCCCTTCCGTTCTTGTTTGAGTTCTATTTTGTGTTTGTCTGCATGTCGTAGCTGATTTGTTCGATTTTTCTGTTATTTTTCTTTCAATTTTCTCCGGCTTTATAAGACCTTTTGTATGGTTCAAATTAGCTTCTGTTTGTTTGTTGTTTGTTGTTCATTGTTATTGTGAGTTTGTGTGTCCATCCTGTTTAGAATCGTAGAATAGTCTAGTTCATATCAAGGTTCCCTGGTAAAATCACTGAAGCTGATTGGGTAGCCCGTTTGAGATATTTTAATTGTTAGCTATCTGTTGTAGCTCATATAGTTAACTAAATAAATGTCGTCAATTGAATTCACTGAAAGAAACTAGGAAGCCACGAATTGTTCAGTGTTTGTCATTTCTGCCTCTTTTCTATTCTTATGTGATTGAGGCACATGAACCTCATTCCCTCATCCCTTCTGCCTAGAATCATTTAGTGGGTTAGACAGGATTGAATTGGTCATAGCTGTAATCAGTGATTAGTTTGAATTTAGAAGAGTTTTTATCCTGGCTATTGAGAGTTAGGGCATAACAGTAATACACAGGGGTTAGGGGTAGTTTGGGGATTGAAATGATCAGAAATTGGTTAGTTAAAATTGGGCTGACAGTAGGGTATTAAAATACTATCAAAACTAACATATTATTTGAGGATAGTGGGGAACAAGATTAAATGGCATGGGGGAGGTTGATTAAAATAAGTTAAACACCCATAACTTTGATTAAAAAAGAGAAAAGCATGCAGTATGGGGAGTCTGTCAGGAATATCATGGGCATTTTGATTAGTTTAAGGGGGTATGGGCAGAGTGGGAAGGCAGCCTGGGGGCTTGCCATTTCTGGCCTATAAACAGGCTCATTGAGGACAGTTTGAAGGGAGGAATTTTTGAGAGGATTGATTCTGGAGGAAAAAGAAAAAAAAACTGGTTTTAAGGCTGGACAGTTAAGTTTAGAGGCTGGACAGTTTTAAGTGAGAGAGAAAAGAAAAGCAAAAACAAGGTTGGTCTTCCAACATTTAGAGGATAGTCTGTTTCAGAGTAATAGAGAGTTAAGAGTGTGCTGGATTTTCGACCATAACAATCAGAAGATACTGCTTTTCTGCATCTGTTTCCTTCTCTGCTTAGCCTGTATTTGTTTTGATGCTGTTGGGCTGCAAATTGGGTCCTTTACTTTATTGAGCACTATTTCAGTTGAGTTGTTTTGGGTTTTCTGTTGGTCTGATAGTTCATTGGTCTTCTGCTTGGTTTAAATCTGTTGTTGTTTCCTCCTACTGGTTATTATTGGATTTTCTTGCTGGGTTTGTATTGGTTTTAAAAATCTGCCTGCTGGGTTGTTTGCTGCTGAGTGCTGCTGAGTGTTGCTTCTCTTGTTGTTGCTGTTGCTGTGTATGCTACTGCTTCCACTGATCATTCCTTTTCTTCTCTTGCTTTTCTCAATACTAGGTACACCACTGATACACTGTCAATGTAAGCTGAAAGTTGAAGCATGAATACAAAGAAAATTGGAAGAGTTGAAGTTATTTCGAATTAGCTTTAGAAATGTATTGAAAATAGGTTGTTTGTATGATAGTGTACTTTCTCTACTAGAACCATGAAGCTAGTTGTGGTGTAACTGCACTTTTACACATATCATGTAGTTGGAAAACTCTATGCTTTTGCTTATAATAAAAAAGGATCAATGTTGCAGTAGCCATGTTCTGTTAAGTTCATCATTGTTGTCAAGAAGCATGTTAGGTGTCCAATAGTTACCTCCTTAAACAAATGGTAGTTTTTTTTAGTTGGTAAGAATATGGTTTGATTAAGGTAAGTTGTACATTGCATGCTAGCTTTCCCCCTTGTTTATAAATGTTAAACATATATCAATTAAGTTGAATAGGCCCAATTGGAATAAGGATGGCCCAGGCCGAGCTTAACGTTACGCACATTGGGCCTGGGCCCGTAATATCTAAACGACTGCCCATATACGTGTTCCTGTTCGGATTTCGCAAATCATATTAGGAACCCGGTTATAACTATCTTGTGAACATGTAAATAAAGTTGAACCGCTCTTTTTCTTTCATTGTTAAAAATAAACCCAATAGAAAACCTTAGCCACTTCTAGGATTGCCCTTTTAATAATAATAATGAGATGAGCCTCGCCGAATAAAAATGCAAAAATTGCGGGGCCCTCAGTAAATATTTGCTTTAAAAATTGCTTAGATTCCGGGACGGGTCGTTTAGCAAATTTCACGGCCCTACCCAAAAAAAAATAATAATAATGACACGTTAGTCGCTTTAGGCGCGTATTTAATAATGTTATCTTCTTAAACTCGGGTGCACATTTATGTGACCCAAATCCCAATCTCAACAGAGTTGAAATACACCAACAACCACGGGTGCATTGAATGTGACATGGTTCGAGATGTGTTTCCACGATGTTGCAATTCTTGATAAAAAATAACAGTAAATGATAAAAGCGGTTAAAAGTTAAAATTCGCATATAGGTTCAACATGTATAAAAATCAGATAATTAAGCCGAATATGATAGTTGAGCGACCGTGCTAGAACCACGGAACTCGGGAATGCCTAACACCTTCTCCCGGGTTAACAGAATTCCTTATCCGGATTTCTGGTTCGCAGACTATAATACAGAGTCATTCTTTTCCTCGATTCGGGATTAAATTGGTGACTTGGGACACCCTAAATCTCCCAAGTAGTGACTCTGAAATAAACAAACAAATCCCGTTTCGATTGTCCTTTAATTGGAAAAATTCCTTCACCCCTTGCGGGGGCGGAAAAAGGAGGTGTGACAATGGGTATCTGGCCTCGATTATAATTTCGCGGATATATGTTCCTCGTTCGTTCTTTCATTAGGGAATCAAGGTAGACATTGACCCCAATTACAATCCTTACTTCCACCGAGTTGTTGGGTCAACAAAACGTCTCATCAGTCGCGTCGTTGTGACATCGAACACGTGTCAGCCGCCGATTGATTGTCCTCGAATGCGAAACGTCGCGCATTAATTGTTCTCCCCCTATAAAAACTCCAACCCTTTTTCACTTCTCCACTTTCTGAATCCAGAACTCTTTGATTTACCCTCGAATTCTCTGCTTACATTTAATTCCTTCAAATCTTCATACATTGCTCCTTAGACCTTCATATCTTCATTCTCAACCTTCATACATTCTCTTTGAATCTTCAACCTAGACCTTCATGTCTTTATCTCATCTTCAAATCTTCATATTTTTTCTTCGAACCTTCATATTTTCCAGATTCATGCCTCAGCAAACTGCTCTTTCATCTTCCCACCCAGCCACAAGTGTCGAGATGACCATTCCTGAGGTAGCCCAGGAGCCTCACTTGAAGAGCTTCATACCCGGGGGCTGCTCTATCGGGAACGACTTCAACATCAAGAAGGCCTCCAATCAACAGGACTAAGGTGAGGGAGCATGGAGGTACATATGCTCCGTTACTGAGGAAACACTACCCACAGTCCAAGTAGACTGTAACTAGGAGGGCAAGGAGGTGGTCGTCCCTGAGCCCAACGCTGACATCATCACTCATATTGAGGGGTACTTAAGTGTTTATACTTCCCCATTCATGCTCGCCTTGGTGGACCTCATAGTCATTGACTTTTGTAAAAGGTACGAGGTCTACTTTGGGCAGATTCACCGATCCTTCTAGAGGATCGTAATCCTCCTCCGACACTTTGTGAACAACACCGAAGCACCTCGGTTCACCCTCAACCATCTGCTTCATCTATACAATCCCCGGATCTTCTGAGGGGGGTTGATCAAGCTCATTTGCACAACAAGCAAGGCTTTGTTCTCTGGCATTGACGAGGACCAAGATCGAGGCTGGCATGGGAGGTTCGTTTGGGTGAAAACCGAAGACCTCATCCTCTCATAATTTCTACCATTCCCCAAAAAGTGAAACGCATCCCATAAGTCTTTTCCTTCTTAAGTATTTGGCATTCCCTTTTATTCTTTTTCTAATTGCCTGTATTTGTCATCATGCAGCGGTTGCCAAGGTTTTTAATGCATTCCCTCACTTCAAGGACTAGATCGAGGGGATCTGCAAACAGATTCCCTACCTCGAGCACACATGGCATAAGCTCTCGAAGGGCAAGTGGGAGGCCCGTTCCCAAGGTGAGGCTCTCCCGAATGATTACATTCATACACGACACTTATATTTCGCTAAGTCTTCTTCCTTCTCACATGTTTTTCCAAGACCATTGAGCTCAGACTGTTAGATGAGGATGAGGATCAACCCTCACTCGCCGAACCCTCCGCTTTGAGGCAACTTGGGGCTGCCACAAAGGAGGAGGGAAAGAAGAAGAGGAAGTCCTCGAGCTCCTTCGATGCCGAGGTGAAGAAGAAGAGGGTGACCATCCGGGTCCGAAAAAGCAAAAAGTACACCAATTCCAGGGGGCCAGACTCTGATCCCCTCTATCAGCTTAGGGATTATCTCGAGGACGATGACCTTGAGTTAATTGCTCATGGTTCGACCCTCAATGAGGGGGAGCAGGTGGCTATCGAGAAAGGTGACCACAAAGTCGATCCCCTTCTAGCTGTGAAACCAGTGAGAGAGACGGAGGTCGCGACCTCCCGAGAAGCCGCTCCTGTCCCGAATGAGGTATCTGGTGTCATCGACATTGTGGAGACGCCATCATATACTAAGTCCATGCTTGAAGAGGCTTAAACGGGCAAAGAGAAATCAAACGAGATGGAGCCGGGCCCAAATAATGCCCTCAAAATGTTCTTCAATGGCATGGACATAGCCGCGTTGGAGGACTTTTCCGGGCTTGATCACCTTAATGTCCCAAAAAAGGATGTTCCATGGGGAGCGGGTGAGTTGATTATAACCAAACATGATCATGACTTGTTTGATGAAGAGGAAGGTAGCTTAATCTAAACAGAATATATACATTAGAGGTTCATGAAAATAACATAGTTTAACACAAGCAAGATGGTTTCATGCAAATGCATCCAACAGTTAGGTATAACCATGAGAATGCCATGGTAACAGCCTAGAAGTTGCCTTCAAAGTTATAGAAAGAAAGAATCTAAACACTTAGATTTTCATGCTTAAGCTAAATGATAGAAACTTATGAACTTTCAGGTTCATCTTAATTAGGATTATCAAATACTTGACTCATGACAGTTTTTTTTTACCTGAGTGGAGGTTCAGTTGACCGCGGAAGGAAAACTATTGGATAAAGCCCCAAAATCTAGAGGTCACTACGTTTGTCCTCTAGGTACAAAATATTCATGATGAAGCTCTGAAATATGCACATGCGTGCTCCGATTTGGCAGAGCGAGTGGAGAAACTAAATGAAATGAAAGTTCATTGATTAGGTCTAGGGTTTTGAATTCAAACAACGAGAATGTAAATTGGGCTCACTGGCTTCTTCTCCTAACGACTAAGAAAGACGAATCTGCAAGTTTGATTTGAGAGAACAAAGGAATGGTGTTTCGACCTCACTGGCCGAGTCTAATCTCTCAGATTTGGAGAGCAAAAAGGCGAAACTAGCAGGATTCGGGGGATGAAGGGACACCGAAAGGCAATTTGGTGAAGGTTTTGTGACCTTGCATTGATTCGTGCAAGTTTTCTCTGATTGATGGGTTGGAAAGGATGAGAGAAAAGAGATAGAAAGGGGAAATGAATAAAATGATTAGGGTTTCTAGGGGATTGGGTTGGTCTTTAGGTTAAAAGTTAGGAGATAGAACCCAGACCGTTGATTCTTTGAGATCAACGGTCTTGATAATTTGGTTAATTAGGATTTTAGGGAAAATTTCGATGTCTATTGGATGATGGAGTTTTGGATGGTCGAGATTAGGTCTCTGGGGGCAAGAATTAGAATCAAAAGGAAAATCAGAAAATAAACGTGAGCCATTGATTAGATGGATCAACGACTTGAATGCATTGTCTTTCTTGTGTGAGTGGTGAGAGAGGGTGATGTGGTGTGCCGTGATTGGTGCAAATAAGGTGGCTTGGATCGGCAACAAGAAAAGAGATGGGTGTTTGGGTTGGGTATATTTCGTACTGGGCTTAAGTAATTGGGCCAAAATAATTTAAAAAATGGCCACTTTGCCTTTGATTTGATAATTGCAATTGTAGCCTTTGTCTTTTAATCCCTTCTTGAATTTTATTTAAATAAACTTAACCATTTTCAATAAATGTGGTAAAATTATACTTACTATATATATACTACTAATTACTTAATTAACTATTTATAAAACACTTTATTTTCCTAAATTGCAACACTAATTTCGAATTTCACATAATAATCTAATTAACTAGAAAATTAAGAGTAATTTATCAAATTAATTATAGAACCAATGTAATGTATATATAAGAATTATTTTAATAATAATTATAATAAATATATTTGTAATTACATAATGTTAATACCATGAGATTAATTTTAAAACTATTATTTAATTGATTTGTAAAAATAAGTATTTGTTACTAAAAAATACTTTAAAAATATTTATTGTAAATTATTAAGTAAAAATAAATTAATTTAAAAAGAGATGGTCAAAATTGGCCATCAACAGTGTCCATATGCACATGAGATAATATATGTGATGCATCAGGATATCAATACTAAATATGCGGATATGCTCATGAATGTTGTGTATGATTACGACTAATCATGTGGCTTAACATAACAAATATAGCTCATAATGCCCAATCAACGAAGCCTAGACATGGTCTTTAACATGTGCAATAATAGCCACATAGTCACGAAAATTATAAATCAAATAAGACATGTATAAGGTTACGACTAATCATAAAGCTCCACATAACAAAGCACTTTATCAAGCCCAGATAATTAAGTCATAGGTCTAAGAATGGTTTCTATAATGATTAAGATTAGCCTCGTATTTATATAGTCAAATAAAGCATGTGTAATTAATTCACATAGCCTAAACAAGGCATATGTAGGCCTAACTCTATTCGAACATGGTCAAATCCAAAAGCTTACATATATGCTCGTCACCTCGTATATACATAACTCCCAAATCAATCAATCAATAGCACATAAATCACCTTTTGGGGAAATATTTCCTCTTAACGAGGCTAGACAAGAGACTTACCTATTTCTAAGCTAGCTTTAATCTTGAAATACCGTTTTTCTTTTAAAAATCACCTCCAAATATTTCCAATATAGCCAAATAATACTCAACAAGGTCAAATCATGCTTTAGGAAGAAATCTCAAATCAAAAAGCTTTAATCTTTAGTGAATTTAGAAAAGTCAACTCAAACATTAACCCCCGTCCCCGAGGAAAAAACCGGAAATTTCGTCTAAAATCAGGTTACTCATCCCTTAGGGAACTCATATTTGAAATTTCATCCCAAAACGACTTCAAATTGACTTTTAAATCCATAAATTTCATCCTCTTAAGTTTTAGGGCTAAAACCACCAAATCCCCAACCAAAACATAGATTAATTCACTATTGAACGAGCGTAATCATGTTGAGATACAAAAATTGAGGTTAGATACTGACCTTACATCGAAACGACAAGAACGCCACGAACATCACCCATATTCGAGCTCTAGAACTCTTGGAAATTGATTTAGAATGACTGAAACGAAGTCAGATTTTTAAAGCACCTGCATCATTTCAGCACCTGCGGTGTCATTTTTTGCACCTGCAAACCCTTTCCGCATCTGCGGTGCACCATTACCAACAATTTATTATAATACTAAAATGGACATAACTTCCTCATACGACCTTAGAATTCGACGATTATTATTGCTATGGTTCCGTAATCATGATATAGATTTAATGGTTCAATCAATTAGAACTCCTAAAAATTAGGAAAAAACTTAAATTACAATTTTGTCCAGCGTAAAATTAATTTTTAGAGGGTAAAAAAGACGAACGATATTTTGCTAATGACCTTCGTGCTTATATATAGATATAGATAAATATAGATAGATATAGATTCTTATTTTTTTATATTCCTCGCAATTATAGATTTACTTTGTGATTGTTATTCATATTTATGCCCTCTTTCCGTAGGATATTAAGTGTTACAAAGCCAAACTTCGAGGGAGGGTTGTGAAATTATCCAAAAAAAGGCGCAGATCTTTTTTTAATTTCAATAGGACGGACTTGAATATTGCCTGTGAGCAGGCAGCAAACTATGGAGATTTCCTCTATGTTTCATTCTATAATGGCTCTTTCATCACCTTTGTTCTCTTCTTCTTCTTCTCCTTCTTCTTTTCCAACTTCCAGTAGAAAGAGACCCAACATTCACAAGTTCAAGTTACAGTCTTCGACCTCTGCGGCAACGAAGATAACAACCGATTCTATTCCCCGGACTGAGGCAGGCGAATTTCAGAACGTACTCACAGATTATGTCTCTCCTAATTCTTCAAATCAGTTTCCTGTTTCCCGTAATGATAGACAGTCGGCAATTCTTCAGATTCAGGAGTCGTCTGACTTGGGTTCTGCTCTTCCAAGGTTTTTTTTTGGGGCTTGAATTAAGTTTTTTATTTTTGGCTTGAATTAAGGGTGCATGACAACTGTTAGAGCCAGCTCGTTGGTCAAGCGGGGTCATCTGTTGTTACCATTCTAAAAAAAAATAAAAAATTAAGGGTGTATGACGGAAAATGGAGAAATTATAAGTCCATCACTTATGGGCGGGAGTCATTTTCTACTATAAATATTCACTTTTATTCTCTCTCTCTTTCAATTTTAGTCTCACTTGTTTCAATTGTCCGACATACATTATAGTCACCTTTAATTTGACACAAAACGTCAAAACATGAAAATATTTCTATCTGTAACTTATGTAAGTGGCTGTTGGTTCTTGTATGTGCTTTGACGGTGAAATGTCAGGTACCCATTTTCTGGCTATTTGCAACATTTTGTCCGTCTTTTAGAACGACACTTGAGATGTTCAGTTGAAATCTCAACTGGGAATCGAGAAAGAGTTTCTAATTTTATGCATCTAATTTTATTAACTGCTTTTCAGGCTTGGTGAGACGCTTAAAGTACAGGATATGAATGTGATTTTGCGCTACTTTGGGAAGCTAAGTAGACGACAGGAGCTTTCTCAGGTTCTGTTAGCAAACCTATCAAGTTCTCTTATTTTGTTATGCTTTGAGTTTCCAATGTTTTAACAGTCTTTCTGATGGTAAGGCAATCAGTAGTATCTGATTCTCCCTCGTTTCCAATTTGTATGGTAAAGTTTGGCCCGACATGAAGTTCAAGAAAAAATATGAAAACTTTTAAAACTTGTTATCTTAAACATGCATAACACTTGTGTGAAAATAAAACTTTTGAAACTTGTGGTCTGGAACATGCCATGACATTTTTGTGGCTATAATTTTTTTTATTAAGGGTAAAATGAAATGTATAAAATTAATTGTTTCTAAATAGGTCACGGGTTCGAGCTGCGGAAATAGCCTCTTGCAGAAATGCAGGGTATGACTGCGTACAATAGACCCTTGTGGTCCGGCCCTTCCCCGGACCCCACGCATAGCGGGAGCTTAGTGCACCGGGCTGCTCTTTTTAAAATATAAATATATACCAATCTTTCTGGAACCTAATAATTAGGAAATAGTGCCAAACAAAATCAAACAGAGGGAGTCCAAGCTTTTTTATTAAATCAGAAGTTTTTCTATCAAATTAGGACTCTCCCTACATTTCAGCATTAAAGTGCCGCTAATATGTGGAACAATTGTTGGGACATTGGAGAAAAGGTCGAGAAACTAGCCCTATAGAAGCTTGATCACGTATATTTGAAGAGAGTCCTTCCTGCAAAGTGTGTCAACCAAGGAACTATGTAGGGTGTTGCATCTATCGTATTATCTTCCCTTGTTGCTATTGAGGAACCGGAAAATCTACCTCCTTCCTCTTCTCTTGCTCATGTCTTATTTTTCTTCCACCATAGGGCACTTTTGCCTTCTTCGTGTCTTGTCTACTTGTTCAAAGAAGAATCCATTTAACTGAAACTATATGATGAAATCATGTTAATAAGAGAAAAACCAAAGGGTTAAAACCAATAAAGGAGGACTGATATGCAAAAGAGAGGAAGTTGTCTGCAGTAACATATACTCCCTCTATCCTAATTTATGTGGCATAATTTAGATTTCAAGAGTCAAACTTCTTAATTTTGATTGTGAATTCAGACATAGAATATTTAAATTTTTGACACAAAACATATTTAAAATGAAGTCTTTAAGTTTTTTTGTGTCTCCAATTAATAGGTGTTCTATTTTCCTTAAAATAAAGAAATAAGATTTACATATTTGAAAATTACGTAAAAGCACTATAAGTCTCAATAATTAACAATTTAAAATATTTAAAAGATATATAAAAAAGTCGCGGTCAAAGAAAACTTGGTTGACTCTCGAAATTCGAACACCCCCGCATAAATTGGGACAAAGGGAGTATGTATATATATATATATATATATATACTGCTCTAAGTATTCATATTAAATAAGGGATTTGCTAACCTACTACGTGAGGCAGTAGGTTAGCATGTACCCATTTTTTATTTACCCAAGATACCCCTATCACTTTTTCATCTATTGATAAATCATTGACAATTTAGTTATTTTTTTTGAAAGAGAAAAAGATTGTACAACTTATTCAACAACCCCTTATCTGTTTTTGGGAGCCTGCATCCCCATTCTCCTCTATCGGATAAGCAACAACAGTCAAAATTTTCCATCTAGAATACTCTGTGTTTGAAAAATCGTAAGTTGACAAAGTAATGGAATCCAAGAGTAGAACTGACTCGACTAGGACTCCAAATATTTGAATGGACTAAGGTGAAAAAGAGACTTTTTTCAATATCAGGACAACGAGGGAAGAATAATCGAGTATGCTTACCAAGTTTACATGATTTATAGACTAAAGTAGACATGAGACAAGCAAGTACTATTTTTTGAAGCATAAATAGATTCGGATGTCTAATTGTTTACGAAGTAACTTTGGAGAGTTAATAATAGGTCAGGCTGTGAGTGACCTTAACGAGTTAAGGTACTAAATTCAATTTGACTTACGCTCGATACCAATGATCTTCCCATAACCTATCCTGCATAACAACAAAGTTATTAAGAAAGGTTACTGGACAATTAAGTGTTGAGACAAACAACTAATGGATGACAACTAGGAACATAAAACTAGGTTTAAAGTCATAAAGGGAAATAGGATAATTTGGCCTACTCCGATTGCCGTGGTTTGTGAAACATTGGTAATGTGACAACAGGAAGAGAATGAGAATAGGAAATAGAAGAGAAAAAAGATTTATTAAAAACAACAACAAGCGGTGTAA
Organism: Nicotiana sylvestris; assembly: GCF_000393655.2. Taxonomy (NCBI): domain Eukaryota; kingdom Viridiplantae; phylum Streptophyta; class Magnoliopsida; order Solanales; family Solanaceae; genus Nicotiana; species Nicotiana sylvestris. The sequence continues at coordinate 57,993,474 of NC_091059.1, forward strand.
TCTCACAGGTAGAGTCTTGGGAGGGTAATGTGTACGCAACCTTACCCTTGCTTTGTGCAGATAGAGAGGCTGTTTTGGATAGACCCCCGACTCAGTCCAACAAAGTCGCAACATTAAAGCAATATATATATATATATATATATATATATATATATATATGAACTAAGTTGCACAGACTCTTCGATTTTGGTGCCGTCCCCGTCCTGATACGAGGCGGGAGCGGGATATGTCCCAGATACGGTCAACTAACTTCGGCCACTTTGATCGGAGTCCATCGACAAATTTGGCAGAAAAATTGAGATTTTGATTTCTCAAAATAAAAAATAAAACAGATTTAGAAGAATGAAAGAATAATGTCCATCTTGGAGATTGAAAGATTGAATTCTACAATATTCATGTAAGTTTTTCACAGATTTTCTCTCAAAATTTACAATATTTTTATAGCTCTATTTTTTGTTTAGCTGAATCTCCGTATCCATATCCGGATCCGCATCCCCGAATCTTAAAATTTTGATTTTGCCGAATTCGATACTTGGATCCGTCCCCGTCTCGGATACCCGCACTCGAGTCCGAGCAACTTAGTATATGAAAAGAGTCATGGAAAAACAACAATAACAACAAAATATTAACAAAAATAAAAGCATAAACAACATTTGATAGTGATAGACATCCAAGAATACGACAAAATAAGAGTAACACTAAAACTACTGATAAGGACAGGAAGAAAGCTCTCCTACCCACTAACCGTCCAATCAAATTCTCGACCTTCACAACTTCCTATCAAGGAGTCTTGTCTTTGGTAAGCTGAAAAAGCGCCATGTCCTGCCTAATTACTTCTCCCATACTTCTTCGGCCTTCCTCTACCTCTCCTTTGACCCACCGATTCAACCTCTCTCACTTCATTGGGGGTATCAATGCATCTCTTCATCACATGCCCGAACCACCTCAGCTTCACTTCTCGCATCTTATCTTCCACAGAAGCCATCCCCCACTTTTTCCCGAATATCTATGTTCCTGACCCTATCCCTTCTAGTATGCCCACACATCCACCTCAACATCTTATTTCGCTACTTTCATTTTCCGAACATGAGATTTCTTGACTGGCCAATACTTTGCCCCATACAACATAGTCGGTCTAACCACCACTTTGTTGAACTTACCTTTAATTCCAGGTGTCACATTCTTATCACACAAGTAGCCGGAAGCAAGCCCTTTATTTCATCCATCCTGCTCCAATATGGTGTGTGACATCCTCGTCAATCTCTTCGTTACCTAGGATTACTGACCCTAGGTATTTGAAACTTTCTCTTTTGGGGATGACTTGTGTATCAAGCCTCACTTCTACCTCAGCTTCCTGTGTTACGTCGCTAAATTTGCACTCCATGTATTCGGTTTTAGTCCTGCTCAACTTGAAGCCTTTGGACTCTTGATGAATGGCCCAAGGTTCAGGGGTAGAAGAAGGAGAAACATAAACTACATAATTAACCAGTTTGAACTACAGTTGTGATTTGTGAAATGGTTTACTTAGGTGCATTTTGTACCTAAGAAACTCATTATAATTAGACAAGCAAATTATCCGGCTTCTTGCATTGCCCGAACCCATTTTGAAATATGATGTTGCTTGCCGGAAAGTATAAAAAATAGGTAGAAAAGATCATAGACCTTCAATCAATTGTCACAACAAGGTCTCACCCGGAAGTATAGTAGTTCGAATTTTTTTTTGACTTGTCGGAGAAGCACCCAAATCTGGCCGAAAAAGTTAGAATTATATAGAGGTACTCTTATAAGCCCTAGTCAACTCGCAACAATCAGGAAACACCAATAAAACTTGTCAGATGCCGGGAAACTCATTGGAAAGTTTTGCTTTGTTTAGGATTCTTATCACCGGAGTAACTGGAATCAAGATAGGTGGACTCGAAATGCTCCGTCGACCCAGATGGATGAAGAGATATAACTGGAAGGTGGCTAGAAAGTCATATTGGCACATGAGTCGGAGATACAGAGAAGGTGGCGGCGTGAGGGCATGCAGTAGCTGTAGCGACGACGAGGTTGGTCAAAGTGTGCCTGTGCCTGCAGTGACCCAATCCTTGTTAAAATGTTGGTTTATGCACAACACACACGTAAGGCAAGGACCTCTCGAACCGTCTTTAGGTTGGTCAGAAAATTTGCATGATGACCTAATTTCTTCTCTCTGTCACAGGTAATGGTGAAATGACTAATTTCTTGCCAATGCTCTGGTATCATGTAAAATATATAATACGGAAGAAAGAAATGAAGTATTGATTATTGCCTGAAATTCTCTCAACTTTCTAAACTAGGGGCAGAAAACGGGCGGGTCGAAAATGGGTCATACAAAAACGGATAAATTATCCGACCCGGCCCATATTAATACGGATAGAAAATGGGTTAATTGGTGGATAATATGGATATCCTTATTATCCATGGCTTCTTGAATATGATCAATTTTAGGAGAATTTCTAGTCTCCCAAACTTGAGGAACCCCCAATTTGAGTCTTTGCAAATGTAAAAGTTAAACCCATTCATTATCTATTTTTTAAGTGGATAATTTGAATCTTATCCATATTTGACCCATTTTTAAAAAGTTCATTATCCAACTCATTTCTTAGTTGATAACATAGATAGATAACTATTTTTTTATCCATTTTGCCACAAACTAGGACAAAAATCAAGATTATATAATTACAAATGCACAATAGCTCCCTAATTAATTTTGCTGTCTCCCTAATTCATTTTAACATACGCAATATTCTTAACACCATAAAAATTTTCAATAGTTTTGAATGTCAGACCATTCTATCTCTCTCCCCAATGAGAATTTTCTTCTCCACCATCTGCTAACCTTCTTCTCCGCCGACCCTCTTCGTCGGCACATCACAATACTAGTAAGGCCCTTTCCTTTCTCTCTTCTCTCTCTTCTTTCTTTCTTTCTTTTTTTTTCCTCTTTTCCTCTTCCTTTTTTCTGGTTAGAGGCCGACGATGATAGACCACTCCGCCTTTGTTTCTTCTCCGCTTTTCCGTCTCTCTCTCTTTTTCTCTTCCTCTCTCTCTACGTGTGTGGCTGTGCTGTTCGCGGCTGCGAACAATAACAGGTTATAGGGCTGCTTATCGGACGGATTGGGCGGTTATTTACTCTTAACGGTTTGGCTTATCGGTTATCGACTTTTAAATATATTAATCCGCTAGCCACCCAATAAAATATCGGGCGGATTGGTATCAGTTTAGCTCTTATCGGACGGTTATCGGGCGGTTTATCGGCCTGGCATACATATTCAGAAATCGAAATTATACTAGACATACATGTCTGTTAAAAAAGCAGAACAAATCATTTGAGAGTGAAACTAGCAATACCCTGAAGTAATGATCCAGCAACAATCTGCCATTCAATGTTTAGCTGTACAACTGTATGATTATCCCACATATTCCAGTGAAGTATTAGGGACATTTAGAATTGCCTCAGGGCACAAGAGAAGTTTACTTTACAGTTTACACAAGAAGTAGCAAACAACACACAAGATTACATGTCTCTCTGCTCTCCTAAAGTTATTGCAACTTGTAGAATGAAAAAGCTGCTGCTTAACTTGGCTCCAACAATGTCAAACGACCCTTCAATAAGCAAAAAGCAACAAACACATTAAAATGGAAGAGGCAATGGAGGATACAGTAAAAGAAACATGAATTTTGTACAAATATTGCTCTAAAGACAGACAGAGTACTGGTCGACTGGAACAGAAGGGTCAAGGGTTTTTGTCTTTTTTATATTTAATATATATAAATAAAAATATATATATTCTTAACGGGTTAACGGATTATCCGTTAAGAAAATTGAATAATCCACCCTTAAACCGATAAGCCGTTAATAAAAGAATTTCAATTTGTTCCCCGTCCGTTAAGCCGTTAACCCGTTACCAGTAAGCCATTAAACTGCGGTTCGGTTCGGTTTTCGGTTTCGGATCGGTTTTGAACACCCCCAACAGGTTAGACTTTTCCGACGAAGTTCTTACGCGAGCCAACATGTGAGCACTCGGCCAGGCAGATTTCCAATGATACTATCACTCTCCGATGGTGGCCTCTCCAAATCGATCTGATCTGCACCCTTTCCGGTGAGCTTTTCGGTGAGCCCCCTGGTTTCCGGCGACCCACTATGATGCTTTCTAGGTTCTATCTTTCTATCTCTCTCTTGTTTTGTTATAATCTGCTTAGCTTGGCTGTAATTGCTTGCCTGTCTAGAATTTGCAATATTTGTTTTTAGTTCGACTTGTCTGCCTTTAACTTTTAAAGCGCTACTTGTTTTTCTGCCTTTTTTTGTGTACATATTATTAACGTACACATGTTTTAGTGGCGCTAGTGAGCGACGGCAGACTAAGGTCATGCCCTCGTTTTGGGTGGGTAGGGGGGATAAGGGTTGTAGGGGGTTAAGGAAACCTCTAGACTGAGAATTGGGCATTAGAACATAGGGATGTTAATGGGAAAGTCTATAGAGTTGATGAAGATTCTCAAAAAGAGGAAGATCAATATAGCTTGTGTCCAGGAAATCAATTGTGTAGGAACTAAGGTACGGAATGTGAACGGGTTTAAATTATGGTACTCAGGAGGCTTGAGGAATAGTAATGGAGTAGGCATGGTAGAAGTTAGGAGGGTAAGCGATAGGGAAATTGCGGTTAAGATAGTCGTTGGGGGTTTACTTTGAGCTTATTAGTGCATATGCAACCCAAGTGGACTTGGAAGAGGAGGTGAAGAAGCGTTTTTGGGATGATTTGGACGAGGTTGTGAGAGGCGTACCGCTTACCGGGAAGCTATTCGTAGGAGGAGATTTTAATGGCCATATCGGAACAACTTTAGGAGGTTATAACGTGGTGCATGGAGGTTATGGCTATGGGATAGAAACGAAGGAGGAGTCTTCCTTTTGGATTTCGTGAAAACTTTTGCGTTGGTGATAGCTAATTCGAGTTTCTCCGAAGGAGGAGCACTTAGTAACCTTCTGTAGTTCGGTGGCTAAGACCCAGATAGACTCCTTACTCTTTAGGAGGTGTGATAAAGTTCTTTGTAAGGATTGCAAAGTTTTACCGAGTGAGAATCTTACAACCCAACATAAGCTCTTGGTAATGGATTTAGAAATTAGGAGGAAAAGGAAAAAGAGGGTTGTGTATGACATGGTAAGGATCAAGTGGAAAAAAAAGGATCAAGTGATGTAGTTTGACTACCGCCAATGCTCAAGAGATAGGGAGAAGTCGAGGGCATTGGGCGTGGGAAGCAGTGGGGATGCAAACAATATGTGGGATTGGACAACTAGTTGTATTAGGGAAGCAACTAGGGTGGAGTATAAGATAACGAAGAAGGAGGCAAAGTTAGCGATTACGGTAGCAAAGATAGCAACATTTGAACGCTTGTATATTGAACTTGAGAACAAATACGGGGATAAAAAGTTATACAGATTAGCCAAGGCGAGAGAAAGGATGACTCGGGATCTGGACCAGGTGAAGTGTGTCAAGGATGAGGAAGAAAAAGTATTAGTGGAAGAGGCACACATTAGAAGAAGATGGCAGACATACTTACATAAACTCCTGAATGAAGAGGGGGACATGAGTATTGTGCTGGGCGATTTGAAGCACTCAGATTGTCGTCGAGATTTTGGGTATTGTTGGCGTATTAGGTTGTGGAGGTGAGAGGGCTATGCGTAGGATGCACAGGCGAAGGGCGCTTGGGCCAAACGAGATCCCAATGGAATTTTGGAAGAGCGCGGACATGACAGGTTTGGAGTGCCTTATTGGATTGTTTAATGTCATTGTTAGGACGACAAAAATGCCTGAGGAATAGAGGTGGAGTACAATGATTCCGTTGTATAATAATAAGGTTGATATCCAAATTGGAACAACTATTGGGGTATCAAGCTGCTAAGCCACACCACGAAAGTTTGTGAGAGAGTGATGGAGATGAGAGTAAGGAGTGTGTTAATTTTCGAGAACCAATTCGGTTTTATGCCGGGATGTTTGACTATAGAAGCCATTCACCTTGTAAGGAGATTGGTGGAGTAGTATAAGGAGATAAAGAGAGACTTACATATGGTGTTCATTGACCTAGAAAAAAGCATATGACAAAGTCCCAAGAGAGGTTCTGTGGAGATGTTTGGAGGCTAGAGGTGTACCTATCGCATATATTAGGGTGATTAAGGACATGTACGTTGGATCCAAGACTCGGGTAAGGACATTAGGAGGAGACTGGGGACACTTTCCAGTCATGATGGGGTTGTACGAGGGATCAGCTCTTAGCCCCTTCCTATTTGCCGTGGTGATGGATGAGATAACGAGGTACATCCAAGGGAAGGTGCCATGGTACATACTATTTGCAGATGACATAGTATTGATTGACGAGATGCGAGACGAGGTTAATGATAGGCTAGAGATTTGGAGACAGACACTAGAGTTTAAAGATTTTCGGTTGAGCAAAACTAAAACAAAATATTTGGAGTGCAACTTCAGTGACGTGATGCATGAGGCTACCATGGAAGTGAGGCTTGATACACAAGTCATCTCCAAGAGAGGGAGTTTAAAGTATCTTTGGTCTATAATCCAAGGTAATGGGGAGATTGATGCTGACGTCACACATCGTATTGGAGCAGGGTGGATGAAATGGATGCTCACATCCATGGTCTTGTGTGATAAGAAGGTGCCACCAAGACTTAAAGGTAAGTTTTATAGAGTGGTGATTCAATAACATATGCCACCTAGACTTAAAGGTAAGTTTAATATAGTGGTGATTCAACTGAGTATGTTGTATGCGACGGAGTATTGGCCAGTCAAGAACTCTCATGTCCAGAATATGAAAGTAGCGGAAATGAGGATGCTGAGGTGGATGTGTGAGCATACTAGGAGAGATATGATTAGGAATGTGGATATTTAGGACAAGGTGGGAGTGACCTTTGTGGAGGACAAGATACGGGAAGCGATGTTGAGATAATTCAGGCATGTGAAGAGGAGATGCCTAAATGCCCAATAAGGAGGTGTGAGAGGTTGGCAATGGTGTGTCTTAGGAGAGGCAGAGGCAGACCGAAGAAGTATTGGGGAGAGGTGCTTAGGCATGACATGACACATCTTCAGCTTACTGAGGACATGACCCTTGATAGGAGGGTGTGGAGGTCGAAGATTAATGTATTAAGTTAGCAAGTAGTCGTTCGTTTCTCTTCTTCATACCGGTAGCATTAGTATTGCCCCCGTGCTTTCTCAGTTCGTAGTTTTTCCATTATTATCTATCAGTTCTTTGCTTGAGTTATCTTATTTTTCTTGCTGTTGTGACTGTTTTGTTTGTCCTTTTAATGATTGCTGGGATTTTGCTTTCCTTGAGCCGAGGGTCTATCGGAAACAGCCTCTCTACCTTCACAAAGGTAGGGGTAAGGCTGTGTAGATATTGCTCTCCCTAGACCCCACTTGTGGGATTTCACTGTGTATGTTGTTGTTGTCAGAGTATTATGTATCCTTTAAGTTTAAATTACCATGAAATCTTTCAGATTTGGCATCTGATCTTTCCTTACATGAATTTGTGTTATTACCAGGAGTTTGACCTTCGTTTCTGCTTCTCAGGTGTTTGATTGGATGCAGCAAAATCAGAAGATCAATGTTGCATCTTACAGCAGTTATGTAAAGCTCATGGGAAAGAGCCTCAGTTCTGTTGAGGCTTTAGTAATGTACAAAAGCATCAAAGATAGGTCAACAAAGATTAATGTCTCAGTCTGTAATGCGCTTCTTAGTTGTCTAGTTAAGAACGGAAAATCTGAGAGCAGTCTCAAACTGTTTACTCAAATGAAGCGAGATGGTTTAGTACCAGATGCTGTCACATATAGCACGGTATGCTGCTTCAGATTGTAAATCCCACTCCTAGCAGTTAGAGTCACCTAGTCTTGTTAAATAGGTTTTGATTGTTGAATCTTAGAATTGGCAATAAAAACATAGAACTGCGCAATGTGATGCCTATTAAACTTGTTGATTAAAGAAGCTACAATATAATCTGTTGTTAACCTCTTTTAAACTTTCATCTGCCACGTTTTAGCTTCTTGCAGGCTGTGCCAAAGTAAAAGATGGATACTCTAAGGCCCTAGAGCTGGTTCAGGAGCTGATGTCTAATGGACTGCTAATGGATAGTGTGACTTATGGGTCACTTCTTTCGGTATGTGCTTCACATAAAGAGTGCAATGAAGCTGAAAAGTACTTTCAGAAGATGAAAGCTGAAGGTCAGTCTCCTAATGTCTACCACTATAGCTCTTTGCTTAATGCTTATTCGGTTGATGGAAATTACGAGAAGGCTGAAGCATTGATTGAAGAAATGAGATCTGCAGGTTTAGTATTAAATAAGGTATGTCTCTATGCTCTCTTACCAGTGAAGGAAATAAACTATTAATATCTGCATCTTTGTTTTATTTGGTATGATTAGTGGTTTCAAGATAGCAGATTAGAGAGCACCATTTGAGAAAAAAACTGTAATACTATTGTTACCTTTTTTTTTGTGGTTTAGGATATGATTTGCCGGTTGTTTTTATCATTGCGGGTTTTTAAGTTCTTGCTTGTTGGATGGTGAGTTTGTGTTCTTTTGTTGAGTTGGTTGGTTGTTTCTACCTACTGAGTTCCTTATAAATAATTGTTTGGTTTTAAATCTTTGTTCTTGAGTTTTTTTATGCATGAATTTTCTTTCTTGCAATTTGGGTTACAGTGGAGTTTACAAAATTTAGGAGGATCTATGTATAAGTGTCAGGGATAGAGTTGAGTGATTTCATTAATCCGATTTGGATGAGAATCCACTAATCTGGCAGAGCTTTGAAAAAATGCTATTTATGGCATTTTGAAATTAGTACTATATAAGGGACAGTTTCAAACATTCAGGAGCTTCCCGTCGTCCTCCTTGCCGACCTGGGGGACACGTTTTGTATTTTAAGCATTATCTGCTTTAATGCCACAGTGTATTTTAGGTGTTGTGGGTGTACTTTTACCGTTATGGACGAAAGTCGAAAAATCCAGAAGATTTTTGTTTAATTTCGTCCCTATCCTCTGGAGATATACACAACTTTCTGAAAAATGGCCCCTCTTTAGTTTTCATTTGGCACCTTAATCAGCATCTCCAGCCTTTTCAGAGGCGCGTTTAAGCGTCCTCGTGCGTACTGTACTATCTCTTTTACATTTGCAATAATAGCAACGAGTACTATTTTATTTACCGTGGAAAGATAGTAGTAACGAATTAAATTATTCGAGGAGATTTCAATTGTTTTCTGCTAGATAACATAGAGTACAAATCAGAAAAGTTATACATGGAATTTTTTCGTAAAGCAAAGCTGAATTCAAGTTAGGCCTCAGATTGTAATATAATTATGTAAGTACTATATATAGAAATGTAGCATTTAGGACCATTCAATTTCTTCTTTTTCCCTTAATTGGCGTGAAAGTGAATCTAATTGTTCTACTTTGCTACTTGAAACTAAAGTAAACCACGGGGTTCACCAAAATTTTAAAAGTAATTATTTTTACTTTACACATGATATTTTTTTATAGGTGGGAAGTGTGATAGCATATAGACAGGCTTGTTGACTTTTAGCCGTTTTACTCTTTACCTAACACTGCAGTCAATGATTTTTCTCAATCAATTGCCTAAGGAGTAATAATTTGTGGTCCCGAGAACTTTTTTGGTGCGGTAATGACAAATGAAGCAAAAAGATCAAAAATTCTTTATACTCACTTTTTTACTAAATTGGAATCACTAGTTTTAGTGTACGTGCATTGCACGTGTATTATGTATATATTAATAAAATAGTGTAAAAAAAAAGAATGAATTATGTGTAATAGCAAAGATGCAATGTTCATTTAAACAGAAAAAAATAATGTCACTACATTTAAGCGCACAATAGTTGAATTCAAAGTAATTGGATATCTTTTGAACCTGCAACAATAAAGATTTTAGGTAAGTTAGTTATATATTCTTTTATTAAAAATATCTTATTATATGAGATGCTAATATGTTGTATTGTTGTAACTGTCCTAATATTTCTATGTAGACGATGTTCTTGGTGTATTTCTTTATATTACTTCAGTGCCGTGCCTTGATGAAAACCCTTATTGTTGTCATTGATATTCCCCTTGAAACTGCAACATATAGTTATCCATATGAAAAGTGTACTGCAGCAAGTACAGTTCAACATTAGTGATCATTTAACCTTGTACTTATTTTATTGTCATCGAAAAGTATAATTATACCGAAAATTATTTTCTAATAAATTCAAAAGAGTATCCTTCATTTTCTGGAGGTGAATGTTGAATTCTGGGAATAAACACATGCGTGGAAGCAATTTGGCCCATTATTATTTTTGCATGTATGACATTGTTGTCAAAACCTCTATATATCATTCTTGTACTATTACATGAGCCGTTTGAAGGATCCATATTTCTTAATAACATGATTGATGTTTTTTCTTCAAAATAAAAAATTTATTTTTAGTTAGATAAACTTACACACAGACTAAACGTACGCGCGTGTGTCTATATAGGATCTTGCTAACCTACTAGCAAGTTTGGTCCCAGGTCCTTTCACTATTTGAGTGTCCAAATAGCAACGAAAGATTGGCGAATTTTTTTCCCCCTTCAGTTCTTCATTTTCTTGCACTGTTTCAGTGATAAAAATGCTGAAATGCTGCCCATTTTTTCGTCTCAGTTATACTGCCCTTTTTCGTATACTTACTGCCATTTTTTTTTCATATCATTTATTCTTAGTTCTTATTACGTTTCTTATGTGTTATGTAGTTGTTCTTTTTATGGCATCAAAAGAAGATAGGAAAGACCCGGCTTGGGTTTATTTTGCAAGAGTTAGCGAGACCAACAAGATGGCTATTAGATGTCTTTAAATAATGCTACTCTTTAATTTTTACATTGAAGTATTGAACATTTGCTTATAGTTACATGTGGTATCAATATTTATTTTAATATATTTTTTTTAAAATTCCGCTTCACTTCTCGCTTTAAGCGAAAAGGAGCTTGTCCCTTTTCCTCGCTTCACGCTGTTCATAACACTAGGTAATCCAAAAACAACCTTCAGAATCTGAAAAAAGGCTCCTGGAGCTTACTGTTTACGCTGGACTTGTCTTCTAGTGTTCGGAAAAATCTAAAACTGGTTTGGGTAGGTCGTACAATAAGTATAATCCTTCAAGTGATACCAATTTTTGTACAAAACTGACGGAGGGTGAAAAAAAAGCTTCAGACAGAAACTTTAGCAAGAAAACTATAAAAAAGAGGGAGAAAACTCATCCTATGGAACCCTAGTGTGCGGAGGGAGAAAACTCACCTCAAAAGGGCAGCAATGGCTCTGACACCATGATGAAATTGAGAGAAGAGAAGGCTTCTTTATATTTCAACGTATTTTACATCCTATTGGTACATCCCTTTATATAAAAGTTCTACAGCTATTCTAGGAAAGTAAATAAATGAAAATAATGAGAGAATATTCAGCTACAATACAATTTTCCTACAATTAAGCTATCCTACAATCAAGCTATTAATTACAGATTTGATTCTCTGATTCTTCTCCTATAATTAAGCTGCTCAACACTAATATGTAAGATTGAGGATGGTAATTACGAAATATTATAACAAATATATCACTTGAAACCAGTTTCTTAACAAGAAAATAGAAACAAAATAGGTAATTATAGTATTTAAACCATATGAGAGGTAATTAGTATTACCAAAGCAAACCAAGAGAAATGTTATTGAAATTATGTCTATAAATAATCAGAAGAATTAACCCAAATAGCCGTTCACCCAATCGCTTAAACTAAAATAGCTAGCGAATGTTTAATATATACTTGATATGTTTATAGCCGTATATAATCTGCGTATAATCTATTTATACCGACTAGAACTGTAAATGCTAAATCCGATGATTATCAATTTAATTTTTAGTATTAGGCTTGGGCCCGGGCTCAGCCCGGGCTTAACAATACTAGTTAATTAAATAAACATGAATGCTCCTTACAAAATCATTGGAGTAGTACACTTAGAAAATCACATTTAATTGCATGATCCATCTCAAGTATTAGAAGAAGATAATGATAATAGGGTCTGAATCTGGTGTGAGCCTCAGAGAAGAGGAGGAAGAAAGTGCGTTGAGAAAGATGGTTGCAAAAATGCAGTTGTTTGGGAAATGGCTGGAAAATCATTTTTCCAGCGAAAAACTTTAATCTTTCCAGCAACATGGGCTTGATTTTGGTTGAAAGTCACACATTTGCCATGTCATGTCTTCTAATAAACACATTTTGCGCATACTTCAGGTGGCTGTCATGACCTTTGTTGTGGTGTCTAAAGGAATTTTTTTGACTAGTTTAAGATTAGTATTTTGTTGTTCCACTGCAGACTGCAATATGCTATTGCAGTCTGGAGTCAAACTGTTTTTGGCAACTTAATTCATCTTTCCATTTTAAATTCCGAATTGTCACTTCTAGCGCTCAAAATTTTATTTAAAAACTCATTATGCTGCTCATGATGTGTTTGCAGGTGGTCTACACAACTTTGTTGAAGGTATACGTGAAAGGAGGTTTCTTTGAGAAGTCAAAGGAACTATTAAAGGAGTTAGAAGCTTTTGGCTATGCTAAGGATGAGGTAAACTTCTTGCTTTAGGATTTCATGTGTTTGAAAAAACTTCCCAAACGTTTCATTTAATATTCTACTTGGTAGTATAATTTTTAGTAAGTTTATTGGCATAAAGTGATAAGCTCACATAGAAGAAGTATACCCCTTCAGGCCCTATGTCATTGGTGTAAATAACCAATCTTAGGAGTGACAACTGAACTGGTTGAGGAAGCGACATAGCACTCCCGCCCCAAAAGCGGAGATAGAAGAACTGCCAGGTTGTCGAGGCAATGTCTGAAGAGGATGCGGGCGCCCTCTCGGTTGACCACCCTACCCACTAATAGTCTTGGGGTTGGGGGGGGGGAGTTGGGAGTGGGAAGGCAAACAGGAACCAACCTAAAACCTGAACCGCTTGGCTGACCCCAATAGATTATTATATAGCTGTTGGTCATCAAATTCAAATATGGTATACATAATCCATAGGGCACCTCTTTATATATTCACACATGGAGCTGCAAGTTGGAAACATATCAGCAGCCTATGAATTGAATTTCAAGAGAGAATAAGGTTAAAAGTTGGTGATGTCAGAAAATTAAATTATGGAGGACAAAAGGTATGGGGAAAAGGGAAAAAGCCTTCCTAATTTGTATAGCATGGTGATTAATAGAAAGTGTTATATAGTTGACTCTTGAAATGAAAGAAGTTGGAGTTCTCAGCATAGGAGTGATTTTAGCGGTTGTAATATTGAAAGAATAAATGAATTATCGAACACTATTGAGTGATACGATTTAGAAATAGAGCAGCTGTGGGAAGAAGTACTCTATGATTCCAGAAGTGTATATGGGAGTTGAGCTTGTTATTTACCTACCTGTTATTACTTTTACATTTGGGTCCAATAAGTAGTTATTTTATTTCACTTTGACCGGTAGGTCTTACTTTCCCGATATGTACCGAGCTTGCCATTTTTAGAGACTATGAATGAAAAACCTTTATCTTATTAGCATTAGTTTCTCCTCTTTTAGCTTTAGCTTAGCCCTAATTTGCTTTTTCTCCCTCTGAAATTTAGTATATGTATTAGTGGTATCAGAGCCATCATCCTCGCTCTGTGAGTAATTTTAAAGATGGCATCAGATATCTAGAAGATAAGAGAAATTGTGAAGAAATTGGATTCACAAAAATCAAATATTATCAAGAGTTATGATAGAACGGAGCTAAATTTGATAAATTCTATCCGCAATTTGAAGTTACCCACAGGTGGCGAGAATTTGGGGTCTCTGAATACCTCGACCTTGAAAAAGAACCCATCACAAACATCATACTCATCACTATTGCAGAACCCTCCACCATACAACCACAATTCATACCACCAACTTCTCAATTCGAAAACCCAAAGCAACATTTGTTCGTGGGTTACCAACCTTTTCTTTCTAATCTTTACCGGCAGTCCGTGTTCGTCGCTGCTTCCCCTAATTTTTGGCCAATGGGAGGTTATAAGCAGCGCTTACATCAGTCACACCAATGTGATACCCTACGCGACGTGTAATTCCCATCAGTATTACAATGCGGATCTCAGTTGTAATCCATATTCCCCCATTGTGTCAAGTTTGGTGGTGTGGATCCATATGCCTATCAGTATTACAGTGCATGTCCAAACTCCTATGGCGGCCTCGAGTATAATATTGGTGGTTCTTATCAGGATCTATATGCGCACCATTATTGCGATACAAATTCCAGTTCAAGTCCAGATGATGTTGGAGTTGGTTTCCATGGTGGGTTTGCAGTTAATTCTGCCCAACTTCCTTCTACCACAGGATTTAGAATTGGTATTTTCTCTTCTCACGAGGTTGGTGCTCCTGAAACTCCGTTTCTCGGTGTCACTGTTGCAAACAATGAAGATGTTATCCCTACGGAGTTAGGTTTCAGAATTTGAGCTATGAAAAAAGGAATAACACTTCTCTCCTGAGCACAAGATGTTTGATGAAATGCCAATTAATGAAGTAGTGATGCCTTTAGACAAATTAGCTTCTCTTTCTGATGAAGCAATGATATAGGCAGGTGTTTTAATTGTACTAGCTAGAACGGAGGTAGCTAGCTCTTTTGACAAATTTGTTTCCGTCTCTGAAATCTTATAGAGAGGGGACACTTAGAGAAGACGAGAATGGCAGACACCGAACAAATATCAAAGGTTGTCGTATACCTGAAATTTCCCCGGAGAAAGAGAGCTCGGGAGGAGTCGAACCTCTAATTGGGGTGGAGTGTCCGGTTCTTGAGACTCTGTTGGAGTCAATAGTGAGTCCACTTAACAATAATTACAGTTTCAAAGTCAACGTGGCTGACAGTTCATCAGTAACGCTTGTAACTCCAAAGCACAAACCACTCGACACTGAAGCTGGAGCTTTGCCTCTTACTGAGGATCTGTTGAAACGTCACAGGGATTATCAAATTTCTCGTGCTATCAATGGTGATATCTGGAGGACGCACAGAAGCACCAAGTTTGCTGAGGAAGATCATAACAACACACTAGAAAAAGCCAAACAATTGGAAGAGAGTAATTGTCCAACTCAAGAAACTCATGTGCGCAATGAAGAGTGGGAGAACGCTAGTTTGAGATCTGAAATTGAGAAGATTGTTGAAGTATGGAGAGAGTATATCAGACGTGGAGTCTGTAATGACTCCTACAGATGCATAAGACAATTCGGAATTTCGTTTTTCTGTCATGAAGTTCTTGAGCAAACTTTAATTCTACCCATGGAAAAGGGGCTTGTTGAACTGTTTATTGTGAAACTCTTAAAGAAGTTTTGTGAAATATTGTCCTCCATAACTCTGCATTATTGAGGTGGCGAAATTAAATATTAGTCCTTGGTCCTATGTCTCATGAGCAACTAAGACAAATAGGCGGCTGTGAGTTTTATTATATTGACTCAGGGATAGTTGTAGTTAATGAACATGATTTTGAAATGCTCTTTGAACAGAGTGTGAATCCCAAGAAACGCGAAGCTGTTGCTCTTGATAGTTTTTCTATTATGACCACATGTGGGAAAACTTCAGAGGAGGAGGATATGATTTTTGTTCATTACTTGAGGCTGACAGGGAGCTTCAGGATTCAGTTGAGAAGTATTTGATCAAAGTTGAGTTCCTAAAAGACAATTTTATGTTGCTCTAAATCCAACTCTTTTTAGTGATGAATCACCTGTTTATTCTGGCATTCCTAGGTGTCACTTACAAAACTCTGCCCATTTTGTATGAGAACTGGACATCTTGAGATGGCTTTGGTGATTACAGAGACTTCTTATGTGCAGAATGGCTTTCTTGAGGTGTCAGAAGAGCTGGTGAAGTATGAGTCCGTTGATATAAATTCTACCATTTGGTGGATAATTTTTAGTTCATCTGTTTATGAACAAGCAGCCTACCTGGTCCTGGGTGCTTCATTGTTTACTAGTGAGGGGAATGTAGTACTATGGGATCTTTCTAGCAGTTTTATTTTGTCAAAGGAAGGATTTGGGAAGTCTATTGCAATTGCTTCTGTGCATAAATTGCAAAAACTAAACTCTGCCCTCATCTCTACTTTGACAGCTTCATTGACTGATGAAGAAGTGAGACAAAGTGAATAGATAAAGAAGACTGTTGAAAGTGTAATATGGGAGTGGCTAAATATGAAATTACATTCTTTTGGATCTGTTGGTATTGTTGATATTAGTCTGCCAATACATTGCCCCTCATTTGACATTGAGATGCAGTGGAAGGGCAGTGGTGCACACATTAGTCAATATTGCTCAGTTGACCAACACTTGAAGCGATTTTTTTCAGGAGAACAGTTGCTAACTATTACCAATTAAGTTCTTCCAGTGTTAGAAAGAATCTTATTGTTTGGGGACTTCTCTGAGATCCCATTCGATCCAGGTGTGGTTATTTCTTCATTTTCACATATCACCCTTTGAGGGCAAGGGTGGCTTGATGGGGAAGTGGATTGCGGACTTTCGTTCAGTTCATGTGCTTGACCAAATAGTTTATTCATGTTTGTTGGCCGGAATTTCTAAGGATGGTTCATGCAATGGCCTAGAATACTATGTATCTCTGGAAAGAGATGTTATGGTGGCAGTAG
Organism: Nicotiana sylvestris; assembly: GCF_000393655.2. Taxonomy (NCBI): domain Eukaryota; kingdom Viridiplantae; phylum Streptophyta; class Magnoliopsida; order Solanales; family Solanaceae; genus Nicotiana; species Nicotiana sylvestris. The sequence continues at coordinate 58,010,190 of NC_091059.1, forward strand.
CTGTCAACTTAGTTGTTGGAGAGCAGCCGGCCGATGTTTTTACTGGAATTTCTCTATGTTCATCATATTATCATAGGAAATATTACCAAGGACCATGCAACTGATTTCAGTGCTTTATTAGCCAAACTATTAACTAATCAAGTTGAGAACACATTGGTGAAGCAGATAACAGTAACCTCAGTGTATGGGGTTACCTATGTCGGGCGGCGCGAACAATCCAAAAGAAGATTGGAGGAAAAGGGTCTTATCAATGATGATAGTTTTCTATTCAGTGCATCTTGCTATGCAACTAAATCTTATCATGGCGCATCTGATTCTTTTGTTCAGGTGGACTGTCTAAGTATGGTGGTTAACACAAGCTGTGTGCTTAACTCTTCTGTTCAGCCGCAATTCTTGTATAATAGTGAACACACTTTTATGTCAATTGTCATTCCAACTGAAGGTTTATACTCCAGTTATTCAACACAGAAGGTTCTTGGTGTTTTAATCACTCATGTGGGCTTACAGATAAGTCATACAGTGAGTTCTGAGGTGGGCATGATGATCCTCATAGCTACTTATCATTCAAAGATAATTGGCTTTTTGGATTACTTGGCAACAATGGTTGGTGAAAATCTGTACAAGGAATACGAAGTACTTGCTGTTCAATTGAGTGAATGGGCCTTTGTATCTTCTTTCATAAATGAACTATTGATGACTATGAAAGAACATAGCGATGCTATCCACTTATTGAAGAAGATGAAGATGGTATTGTCTGTTTGCTTGATCTACAATGGGATGAGAAGAGAGGCGAAGGCAGCCAAGAATTTAGTACTTGAATACTGTGTTGGAGACATCAAATGGAGTAGTTTTAATGTTCGGTTAACACATTCAGAAGAACAAGCCAATGTGGAGGAAGGAGTATTAACGGTTGGAAACATATTGTTTTTTGACAATGGTGGGTACAACATCGAGATTGGACCTGGTTGTTTGCTTGAGCTAATGAGGTTTGACATGAGAGAGGCTGCAACTGTTTTAGATGCAGCAGAAGCTCTTGAACAAATAGGACCTGCGGGAGTAGAGGAGCATTTCATAGCTGTTGACAGGATTTGGGGTGATCCAGGATGGAACCTTAGCTTCAGAAGGTTTCTAAATGACTGGGAGATTGACAGGTTAGCAGAGTTCTACAATACCGTAGAACAATTCACAGGGTTGTCTACAAATGTAGATAGCTTATTATGGGGTGGGAGTGCACAAGAGAAGTTTACTGTGATGTCAACTTATAAGGAGTTTAACTTCTCCAATAATCAGATTGGTTGTTGTCCCTGGAAATTGATATAGAAGGTTAAGATCCCATTCAAAGTTACTTGTTTCGCATGGTTACTGGTGAAAGAAGCTGTACGGACTGAAGACAATCTTACCCAGAGGGGATTCCATTTATGTTCCAAATGCTATTTATGTAGTGCAGAGGCTGAGACAATCAATCATCTCTTTTTACACTATAGAATGACAGATCAATTATGGAAGATCTTCATTAATTTGAGGGGGATTAGTTGGACTAAGGACAAGGAGTATCCTAGATGTGCTAGCATGTTGGAATACAGATGGCAGCCTTTCCAGCCAATAAGAGAGATGGAGGATTGTCCCAGCTTGTATTTGGTGGACAATCTGGAAGGAGAGAAATCAAAGAAGTTTTGAAGGCAACAACAGTTCCTTGCAGAAGATGAAGATGAATTGTTTAGCCCTTTTTATTTTTGGTGTAAACGAGAATACTTACAGGAAGCTGAGTCTATTTTTGAGGTGCTAGATTATTTGTAGATGTAATGGGATTTGGGCGTCAGTTTGTATTCCACCTTGTAATTATGTGGGACTACATTGTTTTGTGTAGTTCCAATTTTTATATATATACAAATATGTTACCTTCTCAAAAAAAAAAAAAAAAATTATTCGTGAATGCAGCAATCAAGGGAGTTTCATCATCGGCAATTGTTAAATCTACCCCGTCCTAGTTTTCCGTGAGTGCCATGCATAACCAGTACCCGCCGTTGAACATCTCATCTGTTATTACATCCCTTCACAGAGAAGAAACTTTTTCATTATTGGTTCTAACTAAAAGGTTGACATAAAGCTTTTCAATCACCTTTTGCCGAGGTTCTCATCTTCCTGGAGGTCGACTGCTTGTTCCGAAGTGAGCCATCCAAGTTCCAACTTATTTTTGTGGTCGGAACTTACCTATTCACTTGTCTGAATGTTATGATGAAGTTCTCTGCGCTACGACCAACTATTTTCCAATTTTCTAATTGATGGGGAAGCCATTGAGCCTTGTCACTCTGCTCAGGTGCTTTCTAGAAATTTTTTAACCTCGATTTACTACCGATAGTAATAAGAGTTTTCAGATTTCTCATCGTCCGACCAACTTTTCTTCACATTTCCAGCATATTAAAAGTTGATTTACATCTTTAATTATGTCCAGAAGATTCCAGCAGTGATATTCCGGCAATTTATTTTCCTGAAATAATGGCATTGACAGCATTGTTTATTGCTCTGAAGTTACAAATCTTTCGATCCAAATGTTTTCCTGACTTCTTGCGTACTTTATGGATCCTAAAGTTGAGAAAGTCTTCTGATTTTTGTCACCAATCTGCTGAAAGTGGTATACCTGAAGTTTTTCACTTACAGATTGTTCGCTCTTACTTTAATTCTTGTCGTACTTTTTAGTGTTCTATGGCTTACAAAATGTTACTTACAGATGCCATTTTGTCTCCTAATGGATGGCCTTGTAAAGTCTGGACTTCTTCTTGAAGCAAAATCAGTATTTGATGAGATGATGGGAAAACATGTGAAAACTGGTATGCATCTTTCATACTATTGACAGGCTATTGACCATTCTAAAATTTCTAATAAAATATGTTGGAAACTCACTGTGAGGTTCAGTAGTGAAATGAGTAAAAATTTATTCTTGAGCTCTTCAATTTTTGTCAGTTCGATCAGAGTGTATTTGGTGCCTTTTGCTTCATGTATCTGTGCAGCCGAGATGTATTTTAGCTGGTTTGATTACATTATGTTGATGCTCCTTCATATGTTCAAGCTGGTCAAATTACTTTGTGATGTTTTAAGTCCGGTGTCTGCCCGGGTTCTCTATGCTCTCAAACAATGGGTGTCGATAAGCACTGCTTCTTCTTAGTTTGCCTGCACTATCAACTTAGAGATTACCTACTCGATGTGTTCTTCCTTTCCTTGTGCACTATCATTGCCTCACTTTATTATATTTGAGGGGTTCCTGCACATGGATTAAAGTTTTACGTTCTGTCTTATTTTTCTTGTAATTTATATTTATTTGATTTGGTCTTTTGGTTATAAATGAGCAGATGGATACTCCTATAGCATTATGATTTCAGCATTCTGCCGCAGTGGGCTTCTCGAAGATGCAAAGAAATTAGCTTCTGAATTTGAAGAAAAATATGACAAATATGATGTAGTTATTTTGAATGCAATGCTCTCTGCCTATTGCAGAGCAGGGGAAATAGAGAATGTAATGAGCATGATGAAGAAGATGGATGACTCTGCAATTAGTCCTGATTGGAATACCTTTAATATTCTTATAAGATATTTCTGCAAGGAGAAGCTGTATTTGCTTGCTTATCGTACCATGCAGGACATGCATAGAAAAGGTCACCAGCCAGAGGAGGTAGGCAGAAGTTAAAAACTCTCACTGTTTTTTTAATCCATAAAAAGAAATGAAAGTGGCATTTATAGCAGGGTTAACTGTTGTTGGCATTCTGTACACGGTTTAGCATTCTAGAGACCCCAGACTCACTAGATTAAGATAACATCCTAAACTACTTTTTCTTAACTGCGTTTGTGGCCCCGTGATTAAGAAACCAATATGCTCAATTGCAGATGCTTGTTTGTGTGGGTTGATGTGAGTCAAAAGTAAACTTGTATTGTTGCTCAATGAGGCATCTAATTATAGAAATGATTTGAACTGCAGTGCATCAGGGTTAGGTCAACCATCAAGCAGAAAAAATAGTTGCAGTGGTTTGATCTGGAATAATTTCTGTTGTGTACTTCACAAAGAATACATGACATCAAAATTTCTCTTTGTTTTTTGGTTTTCCCATAGCAACAGACCCTTGTGGAAACAGCCTCTTGCAGAAATGCAGGGTAACACTGCGTACAATAGACCCTTATGGTCCGGCCCTTCCCCGGACCCCACGCATAGCGGGAGCTTATTGCACCGGGCTGCCCTTTTTAATAGCAACAGTCTCAACTGCCTCCACTTTGGCGACCCCGAATTGCTGATGTCCAGTTTTTAGTTAATTTGTGATGTGTTCCCCTATATTTTGCGCTAATGCACAAGTAAAATATAATCACTGGATAGCTAGTAGAAGAATTTGTTCTTTTTTCTTTTTTGAATAAAATAATTATATCCTCTTTCTCTTTTTAAAGTATTCTTTCTTCTTCTACCTTGGTAAAGCTAAAAATTTAGGTTGCTCCGTTCTTTATCTTCTCAACCCCATTTGTGCTTGAAGTTTCACTTTAGCTTTAGACATAGTTGAATCAATGATGAGACTTGAAAAATTTGTATGAGGTGCTATTTTTTTTACACTATACATTGGTAATTATAGTGAAAAATATGACATAAATGTTATCCGTAGTTCTAACACTCTATTTGTTTAACTTTTTCCTTTTTCAGGGACTTTGTTCCTCTTTAATTTATTATCTTGGTAAGACAGATGCACATTCAGAAGCATTTTCTGTATATAACATGCTGAGATATAGCAAAAGAACCATATCCAAATCCCTTCATGAGAAGATTTTGCACATTTTGATTGCTGGGCGCCTTCTCAAAGATGCTTATGTAGTTGTCAAGGTACTTCATACCTACTTTTTCTTGCAATTTTCGTCTGTATTTTGCTGTTTCTCATAAAGAATCCTATTTTAATCACTAGCTATACAGGACAATGCAAGATTCATCTCCCGGCCGGCTATCAAAAGGTTTGCTGTCAACTTCATGAGATCTGGCAATGTAAACTTAATCAATGATGTGATGAAGGCCATGCACAGCTCTGGCCACCGGATTGATCAGGTACAAGAAGTTTCAATTCGCCTCTATCATTATTGTTTAGATAAGCATCGTCCTTTAAAATATCAGGTATCATGGACTTAACTAATGTTGTGTTGAGAAGGTCATCGAACTTTTCTGGCAATAAGATTGATTAACTCTAGATCTGTTTTAGACTGTGTGTGCCTATTTGATATTACTATACTAAGGTTTGGGTTCTTTTTTTCCTGCGCTCGCTTGTGTGGTTCTAGTATGAAGCATGGAACATGCCTTCGTTGACATAACCTAAGTTCGTTGGGGTGAGAATGTTGCATATGTCTTCTCTCATAAGTGATCATCATAGGAGAAAGGTCACCACACTTTACTTCTATGAAGCGTAGAAACTGCAATAACAGAACTAAATAAAGATAAAATCCAGATTGTATTGAAATGACAAAAAAGATGTATTCAAGCAAATATGTTTATAGGCCATTAGTATTGGAGAATGTATTTTTCTATGTATCGAGAAATCTGTCATAGCCTGAGGAGCATGTACGTCATTGCACGGGATGTTATAAAACTAGGGTGAACAACACAAACGTGGCAAAATTTATCATTGTTATGTTTCCTTCATCTACCATAAGAAATAAATAACTATCTGACATAAAACAGAACTAAAACATAAATAACTATCAAACATAAGACACAGAGAACATACTCGTCTATTTCAGAGATTCTAACTTTGCATGAAACAGATTCAGTTTGTCAGCATCTCAATGAAGATTAAGAAAATATCGTAAATAGTACCGACAAGATCTTAAAACATAGTACGAAATGGCTAATGTAAAACTGAGTAACATCTGTCTAATGTTACTCAGTTTTACGTAAGATTAATGCGAAATAGGCATCAAGCAACCTTACTTCATTATTTTTAACATCATCATCACCCTCTCTTTAGCTCTTGATTGTAGTGGATTGTTAACTTTCAAAATGAACGACAAAGTAGGTGGCCAGCCTGGGAAAGCAGAGAAGCCAAGTTCAACCAGAGAAGACACGACCCATTGCAAAGCAGTGCGATGTCCTGTCGGTGTCCAATAGAAGAAATACAAACATCCAAAATGGTTTTATACAAGTATCTGAGTTTTAAAACGTTGAAGGAGCAAACCACAATGGTTGCCAAACCTGTTTCAGATAGACTGTCACTGAGCATTTCAAACAACTTTGTCCCTTATATACATGTTCGCCTACTCCTAGGACTGGCGATTCCTATTTTATTCAAGTGAAAAAAGAAACTCTATTTTATGATTTTTGATATTTCGCTGATTCAACTCTGTTTCTTAGCCGGCCTTTGTCTGAAAGAGAGAAAAGAAGAAAAGAGAAGCAAAAACCAAGCCTCTCTTCCACGTCAATGCAAACTGCCCCCGACCACAAGGTGCACTTTTAAAAAGAAAAAGAAAAGAAGTGCAAAAAGAAAGAGCTTCTCTATGAATGAAGTTAAATTTGAGGAAGAAAAACTGATCAAAAATAGATGACTTTGTATCCGACGGTATAAAGGTAAGTGCTGATTTATGGATAGCAATGTTGTAGTTATCTGCAGGAGTGACTAATTGCTAATAAGGTTCTTTCTAGGATTTAGAGGAATCCATTCTAACTTGAATTTGGATTGCACTGACTTATACCTTGTGTATCAGGCACTTATTTGACATGCAGAATTTGGTTGTTGGCTGTTTTTAGTTGTCAATTTGGAGGCAAACATAACTCTAGCATTTACATAGGAGCGTACTTTAGCAAAGATGCTAAAATCTCCTCTCTTGAAACACTCTTCTCAGGAATTATTTGATATGGCTATATCACGCTACGTTTCAAAACCAGAAAAGAAGGAACTACTTCTGCAGTTACTGGAGTGGATGTCTGGTCAAGGCTATGTTATTGATCCATCAACAAGAAATTTGATTCTGAAGAACTCTCACTTGTTTGGCCATCAACTTATTGCTGAGTCATTGTCCAAGCAGCTTGTGGTGTCAAAAAAGGTGAAACCTCACAAGGAAAATGCAAGATAACATAAACTGGATAGCAAAGTTGAGCATTAATTTTTTGTATAGAGAGCTCTGATATGCTGCAGGTCTTAAGCTGGTAATTACGTTGCTAAGGCAACCTATATTTGTAGAAGCAGCTTCCATTGTCTCAGCTTAAGGACATCTATGGCAATGTGATATGAGACAGCTCGATCAAGTTGCAAACAAAGAGATCAATTACAAGAACTAGAGTTAAGAAGACCAAAGAAGCCATGAATGGAGTAGACAAGAAGCTCCTTCGACCAATGAAGGAGCGTGAAAGAAGATTCAAGATTGTTTTGCTTTGGGCTTGCGAGCAAGAAAACCCGACATTTGCTGACTTGAGATGAATTGGCCAAATTCTTTTAATTGAACTTTTAGGAACTTATCATAATAAGTGACACATGATTAACACACATTTTAAGGCTTATTTAGCTTATTTTTATATGCTTTTATTAGCACGAAATTATACAGATTGTCCTCATGAGGAACTGATATTCATTTTTTGTTCCCATTTTTGATTTTGTTGTGTAAGTAGGCTTTGGTTTTATACGCAATAAGAAGTGACACATGATAGTCGCACATTTTAAGGCTTATTTAGCTTATTTTTATATGCTTTAATAACACGAAATTACACAGATTGCCCTCATGAGGGACTGGTATTCATTTTTTATTCCCATTTTTTATTTTATTGTGAAAGTAGGCTTCTTTGGTTTTATATACACATAATTGACATTTTTACCCGTCCATTCTTATGTTTCTTCTCCAACTCTTGTTTTTTCGCTAAGACCATCGTAGTTGTTCAATTTTAGAAGCTTGAAATTCGAAGTTAATAGTTGATTATTGTTAAAATCGTTTGAGTGCTGATTATTTGTGCTTAATTTTTTATTTCAAATAGTAATTTAATGATTTACTTTAAAAATCTTAAAACTCTATTATTAGTCCTTAGAAAGTGTTGAAGAAGACACTGGGTCTTCGTTGATTTGGTGTTATTTGACTAATAAATTGGTGATAGGGGATCATTTTGTTTCATATTTGAGATCATTTGGAGTAGATCTCAATTGGATTGTTGCAAATTTGAAAATTACTTTGAAGAACACCACAGATAAATTTGTGCTAATTGAGTAGAATTTGTATACAGGTTAATACATAGGTCGAATAGATAACTTAAAATTATGCTAATCTTGTTTTTTGTTCGTTCGGTAACTTAAAATTATGCTAATCTTGTTTTTTTGTTTGGTGATTGAAATTCAAAGTTAATGGTTGATTATTGTGAAAATCGTTTGAGTGCTGATTATTTGTGTTTAAATTTTTATTTCAAACGGTGATTTCGTGATCTTTTTTATTGGTGATTGTGGATCATTTGTGTTGGTGTTTGGAGGTTTTGTTTAAATTTAAGATCATTTGGACTAGATTTGAGGTGATTTGATAAAAAATTTAAATTGTAAATTTGAAGAACATTTTATTGAACAATACAGATAAATTATGCTAATCGAGTAGAATTTGTTAACAATTTGACAGATTGGTCGAATGCATATAACTTTTAAGTTATGCTAATTTGGTGTGTTTGGTAAATAATTGGACAAGCAAAAGTCATGCAGGTCGGTAGAGTTTGTAAGTTATCCAACAAGATAACTGGGTCAAATATAGCATAAATTTATGACGATTCGGTAGAATTTAGGAACATTTGAATAAGAATATAGCACAAAGTCATGACAATCCAGTATAATTTGTGACCAATGAACGAGATAGAATAGATATATCACCAAAGTCATGCCAATATGGTAGAGTTTGGTGAACAATTGAACTATCAAAGTCATGCCAATCGTTAAAATTTATGAATAATTAAACAAAATAGGTAAAAAGAATATAACACAAAACTATACCAACCTGGTAGAATTTTGTGAATAATTGAACACTCAAAGTCTCCGACTATTGGTTGGAATAAATTTAATTACGATTGATAAACTCGCTTCTCAATCAATGATGTTGATAAAGGTGTTTCTGATTGGGCTATTTTTATTTTTGGCCCAACAACCAAAAATAATTACAGGCGGTAGCCTAAATACATAAAATATACTTATTACATACATTATATGTATATTTATTCAAGTATATAAAATATATACATTTGCGAGCTATTATTTTTGTAGGCAGCCAAAAAATATTATTATTCAGATTTAATATGACAACCAAAGTGGCAAACATACTTTCCAATAGGTGATTTATCTTTCTATAGAACTAATCTTTATATATCTTCTTTCTTTTAATCAATCCTATGAATTCCTATTTCTTGTAGAAACAAGAAGGAAATGGAGAAGCTAATAGTCATTCGTATGATAAGCTTATTAATACTAGCAGTGGCAATAGCAGCAGCCACAAATAAAAGCCAAAAAGCTGTGGAATATTGGCTCAATTTGGGTGATGAAAAAGATTAGTGTTGTGTTTTAGGGTGTTTTAGTTTTAAAAAAAAATGTCATTCAGCTAAAATAAGGCCCTTTTTGCATAGTTCTCAAAACGGTAACAAAATTTAAATACTAGTGAAAATGTCACGTTTGTGCAAAGCACCCCTTTATTAGATGGTTATCGACCTATGCATGCGGGCCTAGTTTGAAGAGCTTATTCTTGTGGAAATGACGTAGGGGTAAAAATATCACGGGCTAGCCAGTTTTCGGACTGGTCATTCAAAAATAGCCAGCATTTGCAAAGTCATTGAAAAATAGCTACTATTTTACTGCAACACGGAAAGTTCCAGCATATATACTGGAGATCGGTGCACCTGTGTATGAACTTCCAGCATATTATGCTGGAACTCCAATACGCAGAAATTTCCAGTATAATATACTTGATATTGGAGCACCGGTGCTCCAATCTCCAGTATATTATGTTGGACCAGTATAATATACTAGAGTTTCAGTATATTATATTGGAGTATTTTCCGGATTTTGAACAGTTTTTTCGTTCAGATTTATCTTTACATGAAAAGTGGCCAAATTGCGATTACTTTTAAAACTGTGGCTACTTTTGAATGACCACTTGTAAATCTGGCTATTTTTGAATTTTTCGGGTGGCCAGTTTTTAACTTGCTATTTAGTGTTTAGCCATCAATTTTAATGCTCAGCAAAAATAGTCACTACTCTGTTATAATAAATAAGAAAAGACTTTTTTACATTTTCTTCATCTCTTTTCTTTTCCAAACCTTTTTCATTATCAAAACCCTCGTTTCTTCCCTTATGGAGAGAAGACTGAACCTTGCTTGACTTCCCAACACGCAGTAGTAAATTTTTCCAAAAAATTACAAGAGTTTTCATCAATTCTCATCAACGTCCTATACGTAAGTATAATTTCGGTTTAAACATGTTCCCCCCCCCCCCCCCCAAACATGATTTCTTCTTCGAGTTTCACTTTCTAGGCACTAGCTACTACGTGTTTCATGTTCTTATATTATGCCTCCTCTACTTGGTTGTTTTTATTACATTCCGATTTCTATGATGCTGAACTTGAATCCTAATGTTGTCAATTATTCAATCTTTGAACCTTTTTTATTTTCATTTTTAGATCCCTTATTTAAAAGAAAACTCAAACATTTACTCCATACTTACTAAGATTTAAGAAGAGGATGGAGAACCCTACAATTTCTGGAGCCATATAAACATGTGAGTTGGTATTAAGAACTTCACTATTAATCGATTTAAGTATTATTACTCGAGTGAGAAGGGAACAAAGTGTACTAGGCGATTGCCTGATTAGAGTTTGTTGCTTACTAGTTCGTTGATAATCTTTTCTCACTCTCATGTCTTTCGTAATATTAGTCCTGAAGTTTACCAGCTATTTCCTTCTTTGTCGATTCTAAGTTCACAGATATGACCTTAGCAGTTTCAGACATTAGCCTGAAATTAGGTCCTGAATATTAATTTTTTACTTTAAATATTCAGGACATTACAGGAAAATAGTCCTGATGCTTACCTGCTATTTCCTTCTTTGTAGATTATTGGATATATTTAATATATTATTTATTGGTAAACTGAATTTGTTATAAATACAAACTCTGAGTATTATGGTAATGGAAGGAGATCGATATTTTTACGACTGGCGTAATCTGAATAGTTATTGGAAAGGAGATTTTCAATAAAAGAAAACAATAAAAAGTTTCTTGTTGAAAGCACAATGGAAGAAATTGAGAGAGGGTATTTTGGAAATTTTTTCCGGTCGAAATGTGTTAAATTTTGTGGCAAATTAATTCATTGTATGTTGATTTATGAAATTGTAAGGAATGATAAAAATTCAATGACATTTAAGATTTTTGGATCGCGAAGTGAAGTTTACAAGTGAAGCCTTACACATAATTACTGGGTTAGAAATGTTCTTCTTCAGGGGACTTCAACTTTTTGAATGAAAGAGAGAATAGGTAGCGACAACTACACAATGAAGTTGGCAACAATCTATTTTGTTGAGTATGTGTTGATGGGTAAGCGTAAGACTAAAAATGCGTCTAAGCGGGTAATAAAAATCATTGATGATGATCAACTCTGTTCTTCTTTCCATTGGAGCTCTTTTTATTTTGAAAAGTTAGTCTACTCATTGAAAAGTTGCTTGAAGTCCAAACAAAATATTTCAGACAATGAGAATGAGATAGAAAAGAGAAAGAAAAAGAGAAAGAGAAGGATACTTATACTATACTTGGATTTCCTTTCGCTTCTATGTTTGGATAATAGAAGTATTCGCAAATATGGTACGACAATACCCTTCATGATTTTTACTCTTCCTCACTAAGCAATAATAACAACCCAAAGTATTAAGTAAGATGGAAAGCAAATTTCAACTTCAACCATGGTGCTAGAATAGGCAAATTCAACTTTCAATATCACAACAACCTCAACTTGAGAGATGAACACGGAAGCGAACAATTAAAGAATAAACAATCCAGCTAAGACATGGAAAGCATAGTAGATGAATCACCATGGTACAAACAAGACAATTTTCACCCGCATGCTTTAACCCATGACAACATATATATACTCGTCACCTTCCAAATATGCCATCCCCACACTTAGTTCATATATCAAATAGACCAAACAAGTCCTAATTCCCTCGAGTCAAAGTTAACCATGACACTTTCCTCACTCCACAACCAAATCAACAATCAATCACGGCTTTGCCTTTTGAACAAGCCTCCAAACCAACCGAATCTAGACGATTATCGATCAAACAATTCAAAATAAGCTTTAGAAACTACCTATGAATGAAAAAGGTTCAATATTGATCATTTTTGAAAAATTCAAAAAAGTCAACCCGGGGCTCACTTGGTCGAAATCCGATATTCAGATCAAAACCCGATTACCCATTCACCCCCGAGCTCGGTTATGTGATTTGTTTCGAAATTTGATCTCAATTTGAGGTCTAAATCTCAAGTTTGTAAAATCCCTAAATTCTACCTAAAACCCCTAATATCTACCATGAAATTCATAGATTTGATGTTAGAATTCATGAAAAGTAATTGAACTTGATTGAAAAGTATTAGAAATGCTTACCAATGAATTTGGGAAGAATAAGTTCTTCGAAAATCGACACTAAAGAGCTTAGGGTTAAAAAATGGTGTAAAATGAGCTAAGTCCCAACCACTAATCTTTTACCCAGCTGCAGATGTCGCATTTGCGAACACTTGTTCACAAATGCGAGACACTGGTCATAAATGCAAATAGTGCATCAGATGCACAGAAGTCGCAAATGCGACAAAACCTTAGCATTTGTTAAGGTTCCTCCTCCCCAAAGTTTCCAGAGTCGCAAACGCGATACTCCATACCCATTTGCGATTTCCCAGCCTTCGCAAATGCGATTCCTTTTTCGCAAATGCAAAATTCCTCAGTCCCAGTTGCCTTTTGCAAATGCGATGAAATGACTACAAAAGCGAACCTCGCAAATGTAAGCAAGACCTCGCAAATGCGAAATCTGCAGGCTTGCACCAGCAACAACTGAGCACCAGTAGTTTTAAAAACATCCAAACTCATCTGACACTCACATTAAACTCACCCGAGCCTCTCTGGCTCCAAACTAAACATGCACACAAGAGCAATAACATCATACAAACTCGCTCGCTACCTCAAATCATCAAAATAACACTAAATAATAGGAATTGATCCTCAAAACTTCAACTTGTAAACTCAATTTTCAATCTTTCACATAATACGTCGAAATGCGCTCGGGTCACCTTGGACCCCAACCAAACATGCGTACAAGTACAAAAACATCATATGAACCTACCAGAATTGTCAAAACACCAATCCGAAGTAGTTTATCAAAATATTTGTTTGTGGTCAACTCTAGCTTTATTTTAAGTCAAAAATCTCATTTTCTGCAAAATTTTACGTAATAGTATCCGAAAAGAGACATAGACTATGCACGTAAGAAATATCAAATGAAGCTATGAGAGATCCTAAAACACAAAAATAAAGGCTAATACACAACATTCTCCACTTTTAAAAGAAATATTCGTCCTCGAATGGACATAGAAAAGTAACTGGATTGGTAAAAAGGTGGGGGTATCTATCCCATATATTAGACTCGGACTCTGCTTAGCCTCCTCAATTGGCGGACCTCTCCATTGCACTTTCATAGAGGGAAAACTCTTAGATCTCACCTTTCAAACCCGCTGGTCTAGAATAGCCACCGGCTCTTCCTCATAGGTAAATTTTTTTTCAAGCTGCACCATGCTGAAGTCCAAAACATATGATCTATCCTCATGGTACTTTCGAAGCATATAAAATTGAAATACCGAATGTACCCTTGATAGGCTTGGAGGCAATGCAAGCCTATAAGCAACCTTTCCAACTCTCTCCAAGATATCAAATGGGCCAATAAACCTCGGGCTCAATTTGCCCTTCTTCCCAAACCGCATCATGCCCTTCATAGGCGACACTCGTAAAAGAACCTTCTCAACCGCCATGAAAGCCACATCTCAAACCTTCTGGTCCGCATAACTCTTTTGACTGGACTAAGTTGTACGAAAATTGCTCCTGAATCACCTTAACCTTCTCTATATAATCATAGACCAAATCAGTGCCTAACAATCTAACGTCTCTGAGCTAAAACCAACCAATCAGAGAACGATATCACTTCACATATAAGTCCTCGTACGGAGCCATCTGGATGCTCGACTGATAGTTGTTGTTGTAGGCAAACCCCGTTAGAGGTAAAAATTGGTCCCACTAACCCTCGAAATCCATAGAGCATGCCCGCAACATGTCCTCCAATATCTAAATAGTGCGCTCGTACCCAACTCATGCTACACGACTCTCCAAAAATGCAATGTGAACTGCGTTCCTCGATCAAAAATGATAGAAATAGGCACGCCATGCAGGCGGATAATCTCCCGGATGTAAATCTGAGCCAACCGCTCTCAAGAATAGGAAGTCATCACCGGAATGAAGTGTGCAGACTTAGTTAACTGGTCCAAAATTACCAAGACTGCATCATATTTCCTCAAGGTTTGTTGTAGCCAAATGTTACCCAGGGTGACTTGAACAAGGCGTCAAGACAAAAACAAAGGCAAAATGAGGAATCGAAAGCACGAACCGACCTTCCCCCCAACAAGACCACTATCTTCACATCTGCAGGCACAACAAACATATATACAACAAGACCACTATCTTCACATCTACAAAAGTCGCCAAGACAAACGTGTCAAGCTAAGAACCACTTTGCTTCCTTATATTGAATCGTCGATTTTCTTTGCATAGGGTTAAGTACTTCCCTCATAATTGCATAAGGCTAAACGATGCCTTTCTTTGCATTAGACTAAGTACTGTCTCCATTACTTTGCACGAGGCTAAGCGCTACCTCCATTATTGCATAAGGGTAAACACTGCCTTTCTTTGCATAAGACTAAGCACTGTCTCCATTACTTTGTACGAGGATAAGTGCTGCCTCTATTATTGCATAAGGGTAGACGCTGCCTTTCTTTGCATGAGACTAAGTACTGTCTCCATTACTTTGCACGAGGCTAAGTGCTGCCTCCGTTATTGCATAAGGTTAAACACAACCTTTCTTTGCATGAGACTAAGCACTGTCTCCATTACTTTGCACGAGGCTAAGCACTGCCTCCATTATTGCATAAGGCTAAATATTGCCTTTCTTTGCATAAGACTAAGCACTGTCTCCATTACTTTGCACGAGGCTAAGCACTGCCTCCATTATTGCATAAGGCTAAACGCTGTCTTTCTTTGCATGAGACTAAGAACTGTCTCTATTATTTTGCATGAGGGTAAGCACTACCTCCATAATTGCATAAGACTAAACGCTGCCTTTCTTTGCATGAGAGTAAGCACAGCCTCCATCATTGCATAAGGCTAAGCGCTGCCATCATTACATTGCATGAGGCTAAGCAATGCCTCCATCATTGCATATGGCTAAGCACTGCCCTCCTTACATTGCATGAGGCTAAGCACTGCCTCTATCATTGCATAAGGCTAAACACTGTATTCCTTCACTTGAGACTAAGCACTGTCTCCATTACTTCGCATTAGGCTAAACACTACCTCCTTTATATTGCATAAGGCTAAACACTACCTTTCTCTGCTTAGGGCTATGCACTTCCTTCATTACATTGCATGAGGCTAAGAACTACCTCCATCATTTCATAAGGCTAAATATTGCCTTCCTTTGCAGATTGCCTCCATTACATTGCATGAGGCTAAGCACTGCCACCACCATCGCATAAGGCCAAACGCTGCCTTTCTCTGCATAGAGCTAAGCACTGCCCTCATTACTTTGCATGAGGCTAAGACCTGCCTCCATTACATTATATAAGGCTAAACATTGCCCTTCTCGCATATGACTAAGCATCACATGTCCCCTATATCAAACGTTCAATACCAATGCATCCGTGCATTTCATAGGCTGAAACATCACCATATTTTCTAAAGGAGTCATAGTCCGAAGATATCATCCTCATATCCCGAAGACATCATGCCGTGATTGAAGATCTCTCGAAACTGTATATCATTATTCAAAGGTGTCATAGTCCATAGGCACCATCCTCATGGCCCGAGTATACCAATTCATGTCCTGCGAACCCTTTATTGTACGCTTCATGGCCCAGGATGTCATGGTCTACGGACATCATCCTCATCGTCCAAATGACGATTCTCATGGTCCAAAAGGAATTTTCACCATGTTTAAATTTCCTCAGTATATATATATATATATATATATATATATATATATATATATATATATATATATGCATCGTGTTTTAATTTTTGCAGGTAACTCGAGAGGTAACTGTTCCAGTTTTAATTCTTGCTCCAGTTTCCATTCACAATGCTCACATCCCTTAATTGTCTCAAACACAACTGATGGTCAGCAATTGATTACTGTTTATTCTGTAATCGCTCAAACATTTTTCTTGTCATCCATGATGTTTAGATTCGCATTCATAGCTCCACCTGAAATTATCTGTTACTTATGACACTATCCTATCCATAGAATACCCTTCTTCGAAACGTACGAACATTCTTATAACAACTCCGTCGATTTCGTTCGTCGTTGGATCCAGAACTACCCACGACCTGATTTCCCTAACACTAGGGATATGTAGGCAACTCAGGAACCAGGGTTCGGCCCCCATTTTTCAAATTACCTCATACTCTCATTCAGATAAAATCAGTCATTATTTTCTTTACTCGGTAACTCTTTCATCATTTTCGGATAAAAAGGTTCATTGTTGATACCCAATTTTGCCCTCATATTTTATAAAGTATTTCATATATTTTTAAAATATCATTTTTGCACTATTACCTAATTTATAGAGATCATATAAGTGGTTTCTACAATTTTTAAAGCTTTTAAAATTGATTTTGTGCATTTTTAATTGATAAATTTTTATTAATTACTCCTTCAAATTATTTTTGAGCGGTTTAAATCAATTATTTACACCCACATGCATATTTTATACTAATAATTTACTTTATTTTATAATTATATTTGTATTTTTTATATTATTTATACATTATTTGCGATAATAGCCTATACCCTACAAATAATTGGATTTTAGTGCATTATTTAATCCAAAATAGCATTTTTATATTTTACAATCTTCCTTTATTATTTTGAAAATATAAAATTGCATAAACAGTATTTTTATATTTATTATATACTTTTTAATTATTATTTTTTCTTAATTCTCACTTGTTTTAATCCCTGCCCAAAACCAAGCTAGTTTTCGGACCAAACAGGCCCAAATCCTTAGCCCAACAGTCCTTAGCCCAAGCCAAATAATCCCTTTCTTTCTAACCTGATCGTGGACCCGACCTTAAACCGCCCCGCCTTCCCTTTTAATCTCGGCCATTGATCTCAAATAATCAACGACTCACAACAAATCCCTCCCTTTACTTATAAACCCGTTCCCAAACCTTAGAGAACATTTCTATCCATCCACTGCCCCTAAACTCTCTATAACCTTCCCTCTTTCTCTGAAAACCCTAGTCTCCTTATCCCCCAAATCCTCTCCGAATTCGGCTATACTATGGAATCCTTTCATGATTTTCTTGCCTTATCCCGCTACTGCTCACGCGTTCATGGTGTTACTTAGTATTTGCCCAATTTTGGCAACTACTGCCTTTCAAAATTAGGCCCGATTGACTCGATTTTGTGAAGATCTAGGCGATGTTTCATCTATATACACTCTACAATAAATGATTCTTGCATTTTTGGTCCGATTCATGGCCATTGGACTCAACTAGGATTTGAAATTTATTTTATCTCTTTTACTGGCTCTGTTAATGACTGCATGTGATCTTTTTCTTCCTTATTATGTTTATTTGATTATTTTCCATGTTTGTTCGTCCTAATCTGTCACTATATAAACCACTCCTCCAATTCCCCTAAAATGGACCTTGACCACTACTCTCTCTTACTCTGACTCACTCGATACTATTCTAAATCTATTGTTCTTGGCTGACTGAAAGACAAGACCAACATAATTTGCATTGTTAATCTCTCCAGTGTGAGAACTACTCGGGACTCATTAGAAGTCCTTGTGAACTCTGACATAGTGGGATTACGGTCGTGTTGTTCTCTATTGCTACTGACCTTTGATGTTTTGCTGAAATTTGCTCTTGGCTTGTTCGTTAGTTTCTACTGGTAAGCATCTGTGACTCTTTCAATTTTATCTCGTTTCTTGTGCTAATGCTTTGTGAAACCATTCCACTTGAGTTTCAGTGAATCAATATGATACTATGTTATCTCTGTTTGTGGTTCTTTTGGGACTTTTAAAGTTATCTTGTAGCTCTATGCTTTTCTTGCCTTAAAACCTGCCTAAAACTCTAATTTTTATGTATGCCCTCGATTTTCGACTCCCTTGGGTCTTCTTAGCCTAATATGTGTGTGTATGTCTGAATTCTTACACCTACTGCATGTGCTTATCATAAAAGATTCTCAATACTTTAAGCATGCCTAGCATAGTGTGTTTTTGTGTGTTACCTTCTAATCTTCCTGAGTTTATGTCCCTATTTTGTTCTGCATCCTTGTGATAGGTTAACTCATGTGTTCTAATACTCTACTAGGACCAATGCCTAACTATGTTGTCATCCCAAATATGTTGTCCTGCTAATTATGTGCTTTAATGTGTGTTATATGCCTAGTTCAATCATGTGTTGTTTGATACTACTTACAACCAATAAGGTGAACTGTAATATCTCCCTTTTACTTATGTGTGGTCCGATAATCCAGTTTTATTGTGTCCTTGCCCACTATGAATTCTGGCTCTCCTAAACTTGTTTAGTCTACTATGTTATATTGAGTTTGCCTCTCTGCCTTGTTTTGGACTGTTATGTCAATCAAGCTCATGTCTAGGAGGTATTCTAATTCCTACTAAGTCACGCATGCCTAACTTGCTGCCTTTCTTGGATCCTATTGTTCATTACAACTTGT
Source organism: Nicotiana sylvestris (assembly GCF_000393655.2). Taxonomy (NCBI): domain Eukaryota; kingdom Viridiplantae; phylum Streptophyta; class Magnoliopsida; order Solanales; family Solanaceae; genus Nicotiana; species Nicotiana sylvestris. The sequence goes on from NC_091059.1 coordinate 58,029,195, forward strand.
TCTCATGCAATTTCTATTTCTATTGTGTGTTTGTTGGCTTAATCAACCCTATATTCTTCAGTACTAGTTAAACATTCAAAGTAACTTTAAAACTAGCATTTTCCCCTATCTGTGGTCAACTATTGCTGGATTTTATGCCTGTTTGCCTTACTTCTGAAATTGAGGTGTGATTAATGTTCAACATGCTAAATTTTTTCCTTGCCTAATTAAGTAATTGCTTGACTATGAACCTTTTCTGTTATGGCTTCCATATTAAGCATACCATGTAAAGGATGTGCTCCACAATGACTTTACTAGTTTTTTATGCTTCAACCTCCTATCTAATGTGCTTTAGGCTAGTTCTAGCGATGACTTGTTTGAAACTTCACTTGAAGTAAGTATGCTATTTCATGTTGGTCAATTTTGTCACCTTAGATTTGTTCCTAAAAAATGCAAGCAAGAACCTGCCTTATGTGTAAGGCCCCGTAAAATTTTACCTAAAACCCGGGGTTTTGTGATGCCAAGATAGGTTTATGTGTTTGGTGATTGTAGAAATTCTTCAAGGTCACTGCAGTACGGACTTTTGGGTTGAACAGTGCATTAGGGAGTTAAAGAAAAATTGTTGCATAATAGGGCATTTCTACGGTCTATTATGCAACCGCAGATCTGCCACGGAGTGAAGCAAAAAGAGGGCCAAATTTGGAGGTCGTTTAGTGGTCAACTATGCGACCGCATAATCGTTTCGCGGGCCACCCATCCATCACAGAACCAACATGAGAAAACTTTGAAAGGAGGTTTTGCGGTCTATTATGCGATCGCAGACCAGTCGCAGACTTGTCCAGGCCTGCCCAGTTTTTGGGACAATTTCTGCGGTCCCCTTTGCGGGCCGTATACCCGTGCGGTCCGGTCTGCTACCGCAGACCCAGCTTTGTAAAGTTTAAGTTTTGGTAAATTTCACCTGATCCCATTTTCATAAAAAGACTTTGGGGGTTATTTTCGAAGGTTTAAACTGCCATTTTAGAGAGAGGGGAGTGTTTTAGAGAGAGAGGAGGAAGGCCCAAGTGTTTGGTTCACCAATCTTTGCTCAAGTCTTAGAGAATTCACAAGGAAAACTTACAAGGTCTTTACCCAAGAGGTAAGGTTCTAACCCTAGCTTTCCATTTCAAATTTGTGATAGAAGATGGGTAATGAAGAGTGTGATTTTTGGGTGTGAGAGTGTTATTTATGCATGCATGTACCATCAAGGTTGGTGGGAAGGTTATTGAGCTCAAATGGGTAAACCTTGGGTTGTGGGATGAAGGAATCCTCCATAGGAGAACCTTAAAATCATAATGCCAACCTAATATTTGATAAAATGCTCAAATGATATGAATCCCCGAGTATCTTCCTAATTGTGGTTCAAATTTGTCATGTCTCTACTAAATTGAAGTCGCTAGGATTTCCGAAATGTTGTAGTAATTTAAGGAAGGCTCAAGGGAGGTATGTTGGCTAAACTCCTCTTGTAAAAATTGAATTCCACGATGTCCTCATAAGTTGCGATTATAATTGGCTCAATTTCTTATTTCTCATGTTTCGAGTCCTTCCTAATAAATTTGATTATTCTAAAACAAGTGTTGTGTTGAAATATGTATGTACTCAAAATATGTTTCAAATGTTCCCATCATATCATGATTCCCTCCGAGAATGTGATCTAGTATGACCAATGTATTAAAGGTGTTGTGATTTAAAAATCATGTTTCAATTGCAAGTTAGTATGCCTAATTGTGGAAGAGACACTAAATGTGATTAAGACTCTTATTCCTCATATATACACTTAAAGTTTTGATTTCAAATTCCCTTATTGTTGATAAACCGTGATGATGCTTGAAAGTTATATGGGTGAGCATGAAATATGAAATACGACCGACGTGCCGAGAATGATATTACAATTGTGGCCACAAGTGCCAATGAAATGGAAATTTCACGATCCAAGTTCACCCTCCGTGAACTATCGTGACGGCACCTAGTCTGTACGACTAGGTAAGCCTAAAAATTGCGAGAACCAAAATACAGAAAAACTAATAAAAACTGAAGATAAACAAATAGAGAAGTGTTTAAGATGCCGCTCGGCATATACCAATACAAGATCTCAAAAACTGAACAATTCCCAAAACCTGGAATCTCATGAAATCACAAGCTGTTGAATAACTACAAGTGTCTAACTCCAGAATGTCTAAAAAAACGTAAATATAGAAGGGCTAATACTATGAGAGAGAATGAAAAAGGACTCCTCGGTCTGCGGACGCGGCAGATATACCTCGAAGTCTCTGGAGGATCGCCTCGCCTCAAGGGTAGTGGGACTAAGTCGAAGTACCTGGATTTGCACATGAAAAACATGTGCGGAAAGGGCATAAGTACACCACAACGGTACTCAGTAAGTGTCAAGCCTAACCTCGGTCGAGTAGTGACGAGGAAGGTCAGGGCCCTACTAATTATAGCTGAAAAACAAGGTAAAACAGTATAGAATACGAAATATAATTAAATGCTAACAGTATAAAGTAACACATGATAATAAGAATAACAACAACTATAACAGAGACAAAATAATCACAAAAGGAATACAGCTCAACACAGAGATAACAACCGGGGATCTCTCGGTATCCCGAGGATGTCTTAGTATCCTCAATATACATGTTGGGGATCTTTCGGTATCCCCAGGATCTCTTGGTATCCTCAATATACGTGCTGAGGATCTCTCGGTATCCCGCACTACAGTCCAAATCAATATATGTGCAGGAGATCTCCCAAAATACAAATCCGTAGTCCCAAAGTAAACAAGCCGGGGGATCTTTTGGGATACCGTCCCATAATCCCAAAATAAACACACAGCAGCAACACGAAGAATACTCAATTCAATTCCAATTTCATACAAAGGTAAAATAGGTATTTCTAACTTAGCATGCTGCACATTAATCCAAATAAGGCGGTTTGAGCAAGTAAAGCAATTAAGTCAATTAGTCATGCTTCCCTAAGCTAATAGAAGGCTTAAATTGCAAGTAGTATAAACAAGAAAGGAAACACAGTTAAAGTTACTTAATGAAAACATGATTTTCACCAATTAGCACAAGTACGCACTCGTCACCTCACGTACAAGGCATTTCAAATATCAATAATACCAAATCCTAAGGGGAGTTCCCCCACACAAGGTTAGGCAAGTCACTTACCTTGAACCGGCTCAAAAATCAACCCGAAACCACGTTCTTTCCACGAGTACTCGACTCCAAATGGCTCAAATCTATTCAATTCAATTGCATAATGTAAATATAACTTCAAGTAACTGATTCCACAAATAAATTCTAATCACATACGCAAAATTAGGGAAAATAACTAAAATTCCCCCGGGCCCACGTCTTAGAATTGGGTAAAATTTACAAATTCGGGATCCTCACACTCTTATATATACAGAAATTACTCAAATGCGACATCAAAATCCTGATCAAAACTCCAAAATTAGGTCTAAGAACTTTTCCAATTTTTCTCCAAATTTTCCACCCCAAATTTGAATTTAAAGGATGAATTTAATCATAGATTCGTGGAAATTAAACAAAACAGAGTAAAAATTACTTACCCAAAACACCCAGGTGAAAATTTCTCTCAAAATCGCAAATCCCGAGCTCTCAAATCAATTTCTAAGGTTTTTGAAACTAACCCTCGATCCTACCCCTTTTCTGGCCAGTGAAACCGCATCTGCGGCTTTGGGATCGCACCCGCGGTCCCTCTTCTGCGAAGACCAAGTCACATCTACGACATTTCATTAAAACGCAGCTTCCGCTTCTGCGACTCACTTACCGCACCTGCGGTCCCGCCGGTGCGTCAAATTCCTCGCACCTGCAGCTTTTGGGGCCTGGGCTAATCCCGTTTCTACGGTCCCTTAGCCGCTTCTGCGGCGCCGCACCTGCGGTCCCATTCACGCAGGTGCGGTTATGACAGGTTCAGCCAACATCAAATTTTCCTAAGTCCAATTCAATTTCCGTTAAGCACCCGAAACTCACCCGAGGCCCCCGGGACCTCAAACAAACCTGCCAACCAATCCTAAAACAACATTCATACTTCTTCCAACCTTCGGAACACTCAAAACAACATCAAAACACTAATTAAACATCGGATTTAAGCCTAAGAACTCCAAAAACTCTCAAATTACGCTTTCGATCAAAAAATTTACCAAACCTCGTTCGAATGACTTGAAATTTTGCACACACGTCACATCAACACTACAGAGCTACTCTAACTTTCAGAATTCCATTCCGACCCGATATCAAAATCTCACTATCGAACCGGAAACTTCAAAAATTCAACTTTTGGCATTTCAAGCCTGAATAAGCTACGGACCTCCAAAACACAATCCGAACACGTCTCTTAGCCCGAAATCAGCCAACGGAGCTAACAGAACTGACAGAATTCCATTCCTTGGCCATCTTCACACTACTCTGACTACGGTCCAAATTCTAAAGCTTAAACTCTCATTTAGGGACTAAATGTCCCAAAACTCTCCGAAACCCCAAATAAACCTTCCCGTCAACTCACAATAGCAGAAACAAACACGAGGAATGCAGTTAACAGGGGATTGAGGCATTAATTCTTAAAACGACCGGCCAGGTCGTTACATCCTCCTATACTTAAAACATTTGTTCATCCTAGAATGAGCATAGAGACATACCTGAAGTAGAAAAGACGAGGGTAACGGTTGCGCATATCCTGCTAGGTCTCCCAGGTCGCCTCCTCAACCAGATGACCCCGCCTTTGAACCTTCACTGATACAATGTTCTTTGACCTCAACTTTCGAACCTGCCTGTCCAATATCGCCACTGGCTCCTCAACATAAGATAGATCCTTTTCCAACTGGACTGAACTGAAATCCAACACGTGCGATAGATCACCGTGATACTTCCGGAGCATTGAAACATGAAATACTGGATGAACTCCTACCAAGCTGGGAGGTAAGGCAAGCTCATAAGCAACCTCCCCAACTCGCCGCAATATCTCAAAAGGACCAATAAACCTCAAACTCAACTTCCCTTTCTTTCCAAATCTCATAACGCCATTCATAGGCGAAACCTGAAGCAGAACCCGCTCTCCAACCATATAGGAAACATCACGAACCTTTCGGTCTGCGTAACTCTTCTGTCTGGACTAGGCTATATGGAGTTTGTTCTGAATTACCTTAACCTTCTCCAACGCATCCTGAACCAAGTCAGTGCCCAATAATATGGCCTCACTCGGCTCAAACCAACCCACCGAGGATCTACAACGCCTACCATATAAAGCCTTGTATGGATCCATCTGAATGTTGGACTAATATCTGTTGTTGTGGGCAACTCCGCCAATGGCAAGAACTGATCCCAAGACCCTCCAAACTCAATCACACATGCACGGAATATATCCTCAAGAATCTGAATAGTGCACTCGGACTGTCCGTTCGTCTGGGGGTGAAATGCTGTACTCAACTCCACCCGAGTACCCAACTCATGTTGTACGGCTCTCCAGAACCGTGATTTGAACTGAGTACCTCTATCTGAAATGATGGAAACTGGAATACCATGCAAATGAACAATCTCCCGGATATAAATCTTCGCCAACCGGTTCAAAGAATAGGTAGTACACACAGGAATGAAGTGCGCGGACTTGGTCAGCCAATCCACAATCACCCAAATGGCATCGAACTTCTTCAAGGTCTGTGGGAGCCCAACTACAAAGTCTATGGTGATCCACTCCCACTTCCACTCTAGAATCTCTATCTGCTGAAGCAACCCACCCGGTCTCTGGTGTTCATACTACACCTGCTGACAATTGAGGCACTGAGATACAAACCCAACTATATCTTTATTCATCCGCCTCCACCAACAGTGCTGCCTCAAATCCTAGTACATCTTCGCGGCACCCGGATGAATGGAATACCGCAAACTATAGACCTCCTCTAGAATCAACTCCCAAAGCCCATCAACATTAGGTACACAAATCCAACCCTGCATTCTCAACACTCCGTTATCACCAATAGTCACATCTCTGACATCGCTATGCAAAACCTTGTCCTTGAGGACAAGCAAATGAGGGTCATCAAATTGATGCTCCTCGGTACGATCAAACAAGGAAGACCGAGAAACCACACAAGCTAGAACTTGACTGGGCTCCGGAAGATCCAATCTCACAAACTGGCTGGCTAAGGCCTGAACATCCATCGCCATGGGCCTCTCCGCTGCTGGTAAATAAGCTAAACTCCCCAAACTCTCCGCCCGACGACTCAAAGCATCGGTCAGCACATTGGCCTTGCCCGGGTGATACAAAATAGTGATATCATAGTCCTTTAGCAGCTCTAACCACCTCTTCTAACGCAAATTAAGGTCTTTATGCTTGAACAAATGTTGCAAACTCCGGTAATCAGTATAAATCTCACAAGACACACCGTACAAATAATGACGCCAGATCTTCAAGGCGTGAACAATAGCAGCTAACTCGAGATCATGGACAGGATAATTCTTCTCATGTACCTTTAACTATCTGGACGGGTAGGCAATCACCCTACCGTCCTGCATCAATACTGCTCCAAGGCCAATCCTCGAGGCATCACAATAGACAGTATAAGACCCCGAGCCTGTAGGCAATATCAAAGTTATCTTAAGCTTCTGAAAGCCCGCCTCACACTCTTCCGTCCACTAGAACGGAGCACCCTTCTGGGTCATCCTGGTCATAGGGGCTACAATAGATGAAAACCCCTCAACAAATCGATGGTAATAACCCACCAAGCCAAGAAAACTGCGGATCTCTGTAGCTGAGGATGGTCTGGGCCAACTCTGCACTACTTCCACTTTCTTCGAATCCACCTAAATACCCCCACTCGATACCACGTGGCCTAAGAATGCCACAGAATCCAACCAAAACTCACATTTCGAGAACTTTGCATATAACTTCTTTTCCCTTAAAGTTTGAAGCACTGTCCTCAGGTGCTTCTCATGATCTTCCCGACTCTAGGAGTATACCAGAATATTATCAATAAAAAACAATGATGAATGAGTCAAGATATGGCCAGAACGCACTGTGTATCAAATGCATGAAGGCTGCTGGGGCATTGGTCAGCCCAAATGACATAACAAGGAACTCGTAATGACCATACCGAGTCATGAAAGCAGTCTTCGGGATATCTGGCTCCTGAATCTTCAACAGATGGTACCCTGAACGCAAGTCAATCTTAGAAAACACTCGTGCACCTTGTAGCTGGTCAAAAAAATCATTAATATGGGGCAAAAGATAACGGTTCTTCACTGTAACTTTGTTCAACTGGCGATAATCAATGCACATACGCATAGAACCATCCTTTTTCTTCACAAACAAGACAAGAGCACCCCAAGGTGATATACTGGGCTGAATAAAACCCTTATCATGCAATTCCTGTCACTGATCCTTCAACTCCTTCAACTTAGGAGGGGCCATACGATACAGAGGAATAGAAATGGGCTGAGTGCCCGACAATAGATCAATGCCAAATAAATATCTCTATCGGGCGGCATGCCTGGAAGATCAGCTGGAAACACATCAGAAAAATCCCGTACTACTGGGACTGAATCAATTGTAGGGGTATCAATACTGACATCTCTCACATAAACTAGATATGCGTCACACCCCTTCTCAACCATACGCTGAGCCTTAAGGAATGAAATAATTCTACTGGAAGTATGATCTATGGCACCCCTCCACTCAACTCTTGGAACACCTGGCATAACTAGTGTCACGGTTTTGGCGTGACAATCAAGAATAGCATAATGGGGCGACAACCAGTCCATGCCCAAGATAACATCAAAATCTACCATGCTGAGCAATAACAAATCGGCTTTGGTCTCAAAACCACTAAGAGCAATCAAACACGACCGATAAACGCAGTCCACAACAAGAGAATCTCCCACGAGAGTAAAAACATAAACAGGGGAACTCAAAGTATCCCGAGATACACCCAAATGCAGGGCAAAATAAGAAGACACATAAGAATAGGTGGAGCCTGGATCGAATAAAACTGATGCATCTCTATGAAAAACCAGGACAATACCTGTGATGACAGAATCGGAGGCGACAACCTTGGTACGGGCAGGAAGGGCAGAATATCTGGCCTGGCCTCCCCCTCTAGGGTGACCTCTACCTCCCCGACCTCTACCTCTAGCTAGCTGAGCAGGTGGGGTAGCAACTGGAGCTGTAACCATAGCATGAGAACTCAACGGGGCACGCTATGGTTGAGAAGTCAGTGGAGGTGCACTTCTCCCAAGTCTAGGGCAATCCCTCACCATATGACGTGTGTCACCACACTCAAAACAAGCTCTGGGAGGACATGGCAACTGTGACTGGATCAGGCTAGATCTGCTGGACTGACCTCTAAAAGCACCCCGTGCAGGAGGCGCACTAGATACTAGAGGTGCATAATAAGGATCCTGAGGCCTAGGAGGAGCTAGAATACCATTGGCTACTGAAAGAGCTGAATGAACGGGGTGACTCATATAACCCCTACTATGACGAACTACAACTGGAGCACGGGCACTAGAATATCGGCCTGACTCTCGAGACCACTTGGCCTCCCTATCCTCTCTGTCCCTAGCATGCATACCCTCTATCCTCTTAGCAATGCTCACCACCTGCTGATAAGAAATATCCATCTCCAACTCACGAGCTATGCTAGCCCTGATGTTGGGAATAAGCCTCTCAATAACCCAGCAAACCGTCTCGCGAATAGTAGAAACCAAGGCTGGGGCATGTCTAGCCAAGCTAGTGTAATGGGCAGCATACTCCGAGACAGTCATAGTACCCTGGTGCAAATGCTCAAACTCCGCACGCCATGCGTTCCTGAGGCTCTGAGGAATATACTCTCTCAGGAACATATCTAAAAACTGAGTCCAAGTCAGGGAAGCTGCCTCATCCGGACTGTCTAACTCCTAGGTATGCCACCACTCAAAAGCTGCTCCTCGAAGCTGGAAGGTAGTGAAAGAAACCCCGCTCGATCCGGATATACCCATGGTATGGAGGATACGGTAGCACTCATCTAGAAATCCCAGAGCATCATTTAATGCTAGACCACTGAATACATGAGGCTTGTACTTCTTAAACCTCTCAAGCCTCAGCTAGCTGCTCATCCTCGGAAGCCGCTACCTGCCCTCGGGCTTATCTGGGATTGCAGGCTGTACATGAATAATCTCTAGGACCTGGTCAACATGCACTCGCTACACAAGAGTGCGGGTAGCAGGAGTCTGTGTTCCTCCACCGGCCTGAGATGTAGCTGCAGCAAGGGGAAGCAACCCTGCCAGAGCCAGAGTGGTATACATGCTCATGAACTGTGCAAGGGTCTCCTGGAGAGCTGGAGTAGTAGTAGCAGTAGGTGTATCAGGTGCCTAGACTTTGGCTGGAACTGCTGGTGGCACCTCGGTGGCAGCTTGCGTGGGTACTCTAGCTGCACCACTTGCGTGTCCTCGGCCTCTACCCCGGCCCCGACCTCTAACGGCTCCAGTAGGGGGCGTGGGTGCCTGATCATCTTTGGTAGCACGTGTCCTCGCCATCTGTGAGAGAATAGAAGACAGAAGTTTAGAATTGTGATATCAAAAATCTCGCACGAAAAGGAAATCAAATGAAGTGGAATTTTCCTAATAGTTACATAGCCTCTCACAGGTAAGTACAAACGTCTCTGTACCGATCCGCGAGACTCTAATAAACCGACTTGTGATTCATGACTCCTATGAACCTAGGGCTTTAATACCAACTTGTGACGACCCAAGTTCGCCCTCCGTTAACTGTCGTGACGGCACCTAGTCTCTACGACTAGGTAAGCCTAACAATTGCGGACAAAGAACCAAAATGCGGAAAAACTAATAAAAACCGAAGATAAACAAATATAGAAGTGTTTAAGATGCCGCTCGGAATATACCAATACAAGATCTCAAAAACTGAACAATTCCCAAAACCTGGAATCTCATGAAATCACAAGCTGTTGAATAATTACAAGTGTCTAACTCCAGAATGTCTAAACAAACGTAAATATAGAAGGGCTAATACTATGAGAGAGAATGGAAAGGGACTCCTCGGTCTGCGGACGCGGCAGATATACCTCGAAGTCTCTGGAGGATTGCCTTGCCTCAAGGGTAGTGGGACTAAGTCGAAGTACCTGGATCTGCACATGAAGAACATGCGCAGAAAGGGCATGAGTACACCACAACGGTACTCAGTAAGTGCCAAGCCTAACCTCGGTCGTGTAGTGACGAGGAAGGTTAGGGCCCTACTGATTATAGCTGAAAAACATGGTAAAATAGTATAGAATACAAAATATAATTAAATGCTAACAGTATAAAGTAACACATGATAATAAGAATAACAACAACTATAACAGAGACAAAATAATCACAAAAGAAATACAACTCAACACAGAGATAACAACCGGGGATATCTCGGTATCTCGAGGATGTCTTAGTATCCTCAATATATATGCTGGGGATCTCTCGGTATCCCAAGGATCTCTTAGTATCCTCAATATACGTGCTGGGGATCTCTCGGTATCCCGAGGATCTCTTGGTATCCTCAATATATGTGCTGGGGATCTCTCAGTATCTCGCACTACAGTCCAAATCAATATATGTGCAAGAGATCTCCCGGAATACAAATCTGTAGTCCCAAAGTAAACAAGCCGGGGATCTCCCAGGATACCATCCCGTAGTCCTAAAGTAAACACACAACAGCAACACGAAGAATACTCAATTCAATTCCAATTTCATACCAAGGTAAAACAGGTATTTCTAACCTAGCATGCTGCACATTATCCAAATAAGGCAGTTTGAGCAAGTAAAGCAATTAAGTCAATTAGTCATGCTTCCCTAAGCTAATAACAGGCTTATATTGCAAGTAGTATAAACAGGAAAGGAAACACAGTTAAAGTTATTTAATGAAAACATGATTTTCAACAATTAGCACAAGTAAGCACTCGTCACCTCACGTACAAGGCATTTCAAATATCAACAATACCAAATCCTAAGGGGAGTTTCCCCACACAAGGTTATGCAAGCCACTTACCTCGAACCGGCTCAAAAATCAACCCGAAACCACGTTCTTGCCACGATTTCTCGATTCCAAATAGCTCAGATCTATTCAATTCAATTGCATAATGTAAATATAACTTCAAGTAACTGATTCCACAAATAAATTCTAAGCTGATACGCGAAATTAGGTAAAATGACTAAAATGCCCCCCTGGGCCCATGTCTCAGAATCGGGTAAAATTTATAAATTCGGGATCCTCACACTCTCACGAGTTCATATATACAAAAATTACTCCAATCCAACATCAAAATCTTGATCAAAACTCCAAAATTAGGTATAAGAACTTTTCCAAATTTTCTCCAATTTTTTCACCCCAAATTCGAATTTAAGGGATGAATTTAAGCATAGATTCGTGGAAATTAATCAAAAACGAGTAAGAATTACTTACCTAAAACACCCAGGTGAAAATCTCTCTCAAAATTGCAAATCCTGAGCTCCCAAATCAATTTCTAAGGTTTTTGAAACTAACCCTCGATTCTTCCCCTTTTCTGACCAGTGAAACCGCATCTGCAGCTCTGGGACCGCACATGCGATCCCGCTTCTGCGAAGACCAAGTCACATATGTGACATTTCATTAAAACTCAACTTTCGCTTCTGTGACTCACTTACCGCACCTGCGGTCCCGCAGGTGCGTCAAATCCCTCGCACCTGCGGCTTCTGGGGCCTGGGCTAATCCTGCTTCTGCTGTCCCTTAGCCTCTTATGCGACGCCGCACCTGCGGTCCCATTCACGTAGGTGAAGTTATGACAGGTTCAACCAACATCAAATTTTCCTAAGTAAAAATTCAATTTCCGTTAAGCACCCGAAACTCACCTGAGGCCCCCGGGACCTCAACCAATCCTAAAACATCATTCAAACTTGTTCCAACCTTTGGAACACTCAAAACAACATCAAAACATCAATTAAACATCGGATTTAAGCCTAAGAACTCCAAAAAATCTCAAATTACGCTTTCGATCAAAAAGTCTACCAAACCTCATTCGAATGACCTGAAATTTTGACACACGTCACATTCAACTCTACGGAGCTACTCCAACTTTCAAATACCATTCCGACCCTGATATCAAAATCTCACTATCGAACCGGAAACTTCAAAAATTCAACTTTTGGCATTTCAAGCCTAAATAAGCTATGGACCTCCAAAACACAATCCGAACACGCCTATAAGCCCGAAATCACCCAACTGAGCTAACGAAACTGACGAAATTCCATTCCGAGGCCATCTTCGCACTACTCCGACTATGATCCAAATTCTAAAGCTTAAACTCTCATTTAGGGACTAAGTGTCCCAAAACTCTCCGAAACTCCAAATAAACCTTCCCGGCAACTCACAATAGCAAAAACAAACATGGGGAATGCAATTAACAGGGGATCAGGGCATTAATTCTTAAAACAACCGTCCAGGTCGTTACAGGAAAGATGTGTGAAAGATTATGAAATGAGTTGTAATTCCGTTAAATAATAAATGTTTTGAGAGTATCTTTTAGTCACCGAGGAAGGGTAGATCGAAATAAACTAACTCCGAAACTACACGTACCAGTGTAAGAGTGATTAAGGGGTAAATCCCCGTGTTGATGTGATGAGATTGTTTTCCTTTATATGGGATGAGATTGATGTGTTGAAATATTTCCCCTTAAATGAAATGAGATGATTGCTAGCGGGATGGATGTGATGTCGACCCACATGACGTTGTAGTGAGACGACTTAGTCGATCGGGCTGAGATTGGATGCCATTCCGCACACATGGTGGTGTTGTGAGTGGATGTATCAAGGTGAGATGGCTTAGCCGATCAGGCTGAGAACGGATTCCGTGCTAAAAATACGGTGGTGTATCGGTACTAAAGGTCTCTCAACTTAAAAATATTGAAACTAACTTGAAATTTATCATTATCCTAACTTGACACTCTAATATTATTTGAGGCTCTCATTGATTCCATGTTTCCTTCTCATTTTACTGTTACTCGTTCTATTGAGAATATGTTTAGTTTTACATACTAGTACTATTCCATATGTACTAACGTCCCCTTTGTCGGGTGCTGCATCTTTAATGGATACAGGCGGTTCCACGGCAGGCGGTATTGACCGGTGATAGCAGTACGCCCTCTCCTCAGCTGACTTGGTAAACCCTACATCATTTCGGGGTCTTGTATCTCTTGTCCTCTATATATATTGTTTTGAGGTATAGCCGGAGCCTTGTTGTTGGCACCATCGTGCTACTCTTTTGTATCTATTAGAGGCTCCACAGACATAGTGTCGATTGTATACTTGTGTTTGGGAAAGTCAAACTAGTAATGTTGTATTTGTACCACATGTTCCACTTCAAACTATGATAGTGTATGTATTTTGGGACTTATAAATGACGTAACTAATGGTGATGAACTGGTGTTGTTCACATGACCTCTCATTGTCTAATTAATGAAATATATCTTCTCTTTGTTCACGAGTGAGTTTGGGTAGAAGGCATTATATAGGCTTGCTTGACTAGGGTATCTCGATTGAGCGCCGGTCGCGCTCCCCAAGGTCGGGGCGTGACATTATGTATGGCCTATAAACTTGTCAATATGTTTAGTGAAAACTGCTATTAGCTACGACTTTGTGAATTCAGTATGTAGACTCCAAAAGGTTGTTTAATTAACATGTGTAATTTGTTACTTGTATGGTTAATTTTGGCATCCGGTTGGGTATGTAAGTCATCCATTTGAGCTTGGTTTTTATCCATGTGTATTGTTAGAGTTGTACCTTGTGACTGTCTTATGCCTTGGGTAAGCTTGGGATTTGAGTCTGCTGTTTGGGCGAAGAATGGTGCTGCTGAAGGCCTAGAAGTATCACTAGGTTATATCTTTGGGCATGTAACTATCCGTTGGGCCTGTATTTGTTTCAGCTTATAATTTGGTCAAATTTGAGGCAAGTATTCTTCCGCTTGGGCCTATGATAACTTATAATAAACAACAGTTGGGGATTAATGAAAGTGGAGGGCTGGGATACTTTAATTCTCGCATAAAATGGCTGAAAACATGCGTATATGATCTAAATACTTCATTGGCTACTTGCTAAACATGCTCTATTTCTATGTGTTGTTAGACAACATGCCTATAAGATCTCATTTGAGTAATCAAGAATTGTTTACATTGATACCTCTTGCAATTATGTGTCTCACCTAGAAAGCATGGCTATAGGACTAATGACACAAACTTGCATTTAAAATAACTTCATTTCCCAAATCTGACCATCTAATGAATCATGTCGATAGGACTTCAAGGTGTTTAATTAAGATTGTTGTTATTACTATCCTTATCATACCGCTGCCCAGATAATATGCCTATAGGAATAGAATGAAAGTAGTGTATGTTCTCAATTACTTTGTTGCACATATATTATTATTTAGATATCATGCCTATAGGATTTTGCTATTCAATTAGAAATCATGTCTTTATGATCAAAGAAAAATAACTATGTGTTTTAAATGATCCCACAGTCCAGTCATAAGTCACATAGACATCATTCCTATAGGGTTTTAATAAATCATTTGTTAAAATTAGTAGTTTGTAGGATCTTATGCTAACTCTTGAATCAATCAACCATATGGAAATCATGCCTATAAGTATTGTGCCATTCAATACTGCTCCATATAAAGTCTGTCTACCTACAACCGTTCACTTAATAATCTAGAATATTGTTAGCATGAGCCTATAACTGTTCGCGTGCATCTGTGTCTACGTGAGGAGGCCAATTTGAGACCTTAACTGTTAACTATGTGCAGTCTTATTTGTTTTTAATTGCGCCTTAGTTTTTATTCTTTTGAGAATCTAAGTAAAGTCTAGAACCATCAAAGTAGTAGGTCCAAAGCCTCTTGGACCATAGACATAGGACGGGTAAAGCACACATAGGACACGACTTAGAATTAAGCTAGAACGCTTTAGGTAAACAACTTTAAGATAGTAATTGGGTAATAGTAGATGATAGTCTATGCCCGCTGGATACTATGAGCAACTCTTACCTTAAACGGAGTTGTGAAGTATTATTTATGTTACACGAGGTGATCTTTTAGACTAAAAAACTTTGGACCCCCATATATTGTTACTACTTGTACACCTGTTTATTTGAACTTAGATGAAACTAGGTTGCACCTTGTAATCCTCAAAAGATTGTACCAATCACTTATTGATGTATAATCCACTTCTTTCATATGTGCAATCTCTTTTAATGCTTGTTTCACATTGTAATTAGATATTTGGACTCCCTAACTTTCTTTAACTTATATGATCACATAGGATAATTATGAATCAAGAATCCCGCATAGCATAAAGTTGGCTGGGACCCACAGTTGTGGACCTTGAAGAGTGCCTAACCCCTTATCTTTGAGGTAATTTGAGCCCTTACCCAATTTGTAGTGAAACAGACTGATTAAAATAGAGTTATTTGTAAATGATGCCCTAACACACCTTAAATTTGTTAGGTGGCGACTCTTCTCTTTTAATAACCATTAAAAGAGTTATCACATGTCGAAACCCTCTTTCACGAGAAAATGGGGCGCGACACTCACAACATTAGAAATCAATACACCATACAAATTATACCAACATACCACAAATCCACTCAAACCTGTGTCACACAAGTAAGGACACCAATAACATGTGAGAAGTATACAAAGATGGTGAAATAATATGCTATATAATATTATGACTGAAAAGTATGACTACAATCAAGGCAAACAACTCAACATAGCAAAATAGCCCTAATATGTCTCAAACAGATAAGCACATAGCCTAAACTTGATTTCTAACATGAATAATAGCTCAAGTAGTCATACAAATAGAGGAAACAAGGTACACAAAGTCATGATAGCAAAACAAGGCACATAATAGCCTAAGATCTACCTGCATCATAAATAACCACAGTGTACGCATACATGTTCGTCACCACATACATGTGTCACCCCCAACACATAGCAAGCATCGTCGTCTACGGGGAAAATACACTCAAGCCAAGCCTAGGCAAGATACTTACTTTAAAGCTCGAGAATCAATACAAAAGCCCTTCCCATACAAATCAACCTCTAAATGACTCGAATCTAGAAAAAACAACTCAATAACATCAAACACGGCTATAGAAATCGATTTCAAGTAATAAAACTCCAATCTTTATCAAATAATAAAAAGTCAACCAAAAAGTTCTACACGGGCCCGCTTTTCGGAATCCGATAAAAGTCTCAAATATAGTAGTTTCATCCAAATCCTATTCCGAACATGGTTTAAATCCCCATTTTTTCACACTTCAAAACCTTATACAAAATTCCCAATTTCTCTCTCAAATCCCATAATCTGAGGAAAAATAAGATATAATATTAAAATCAAGTTGAAATTAACTTACCCTCTTGCCTTTTGTGAAAATTCCTTTAAAAAATCACCTCCCTCCAAGTCTAGGGCTCATAATATAAAATAATGGGTCTATGTCTGGAAATTAGAACTCTTAAAAGTCTATCCAGTGATACCCTTTGCGAACGCGGCCACTGCCTCGCGTTCGCGAAACACAAAACTCCTTAGCATTCAGTTAAACTTTCTCGAACGCAGATCCTACTCCCCAAACACGATGCTTAAGATCCACATGGCCTACGCCAATGTGATCAACCCATCATGGAGGCGAAGGCTTAGCTCCAATCGGCTCCTAGACAGGCTCTCCACTACGCGAATGCGAGCCCTTAGCCCGCGAAAGTAAAAACCAACAAATCCAATACTTTGCGAATGTGATGCCCTGTTCGCGAACGTGAAAGACAAAAACTCAGCTGCCCAAAAAGACTCTTCATGATCGCGAGATCTACTCCGTGATCGCGAAGAACACCAGACACTAGCAGTCGTCAACAATTCCAACCAAGCTACGGGTGGTCTGAAACTCACCCGAGCCACCAGAGACCCCGTCCACTTATACGAAAAAGTTAATAAACCCTATATACACCTATTCAAAGCCTATAAATACATAAAAGATCACCACATCTACAAATCGTTGACCAACCATCAATTGAACTTCTGTTAAGTTCATAAGCTTTTAACTTCCAACTAAACGTCTGGTTCCTATCAAACTAATGCGGAATGCAACCAAAACTTTTCACACAAATCCCAATTGACATAAATAACCTATTCCAAATCTAGGAACAATAATTTTAACACGATAGCATCGATTCAACTCCCAGTCAAACCATGAACCTTCCAAAGTTTCAAATTTTCAAATTTCGCCAAATAGAGCCAAATCAATCTAGGAGCCTCCAAATCCAAATCCGGACTTACGTCTAAGTCCAAAATCACGATACGAACTTATTGGAACTATCAAAATACCATTTCGAGGTTGTTTACTCACAAGTCAAACATCGGTCAACTCTTTATAGTCCAAGCTTCCAACCATGGAACTAAGTGTTCCAAGTAACTCCAAAACCTTTCCAAAACCAAACCAATCATCCCTGCAACTCACAAAATAACAAACAAGCATACAAAAAGCATAAAATAGGAGAACGAGACTCAAATACGCAAAATGATCGGCGGGCTTTACACTTTTACAAAAAAATTGTTTCCTATATTAGTGGAAATAGACTCACAAGTATTGGTTGACCTCATCGCAACAACTAAAAAAACTACATCTTTCTCACATTTGTTAATAATTGCAAGTTTCTTCTAAGGGTAATGGACTAACCGCCATTATGCCATACATATAAAGAAGCTAATAGGGTAGTAGAGTCCTTGGTGCAAAATGGAAAGATAGGAATGATAGGAATCATTTCAGATATCCTATGTTGGAATCTCTCTCCCTTACATGTTTTATTTCTGTACCGCAAAGACTTGTTGGGATTAAGTCATTTAGATTAATCCCAATTTGTAATAATATTCCTTGAACTATTTCTATGCTTTTAATAAATAAACTTTAATCCGAAAAAAACTTATGTAATTTATAGCTATAATTGAAACTCAATTGCCACGAGTATCTGACATCTATTATACTTAGGACATCTCCAACGCCAACTGCATTTGCTATAATGTAGGTAGTTTTTGGAGTAATTGATTTCCAACGTTGCTGCACTTTTGGCTGCAAGATGGGGGATGAATAGTGTCACTCCAAATTTGGAGTGACACTATTCATATCCTTTATTACTATTTTCTATTACTTTATTATTATTTTTATTATTTAACTCTTTTAATTTATCTTTTTATATATACCTAATTATATTTATGTAATATCTTTATAATATTAATTTTACATCTTAATTTTGGCGTATAATTTTGATAAATTAGTTTTTGTGCATTTATTATTTTTATGAAAAATTGTAAATTAATTTTATTATAAGTTATAACTGTACAAAAAATATATAATTGTGAGAATGCACGGGAGAGAAATATTATTATTGATATTGGTTACTACATATAATACAAGAGGTCCTAATTATAGCTATAGTCTACAACGTACATATTACTCCCATTCCAATGTGGGACTACACATCACTGTTACTAACACTCCCCCTCAAGCCGGTACATACACATCATATGTACCGAACTTCTTACATATATAACTAATACGAGAATCAGTAAGAGACTTAGTGAAAATATCTGTTTGTTGATAATTCAACTTCACAAACTTTGTAACAATATCTCCTGAGAGTATTTTTTCTCTGACAAAGTGACAGTCGATCTCAATGTTTTTAGTTCTCTCATGGAACACCGGATTTGACGCAATATGAAGAGTAGCTTGGTTATCACACACTAGTTCCATCTTGCCGATTTCTCTGAACTTTACTCCTTGAGCAAATGCTTGACCCAAACTAACTCACACATTGCCATAGCCGTGGTTTGATATTCGGTTTCGGCGCTAGATCGAGCAACTAAACTTTGTTTCTTGCTCTTCCAAGAGACAAAATTACCCCCTACTAGAACACAATATCCAGACATAGAACGTCTATCAGGAGGTGATCCTGCCCAATCAACATCTGTGTACCCAACAATCTACTCTTGGCCTCGATCCTCGAATAGTAATCATTTGCCTGGAACTGACATTATACCCAAAGAATTCAAACAACTACATCTCATTGACTATCATAGAGAGAATCCATAAACTGACTTACAACACTCATCGGAAAAGAAATGTCAGGTCTAGTCACTGCGAGGTAATTCAATTTGCCAACCAATCTCCTATATCTCGTAGGATCTCTAAGAGGCTCCCCCTGTCCAGGAAGAAGCTTAGCATTCGGATCCATAAGAGTGTCAATAGGTTTGCAACCCATCATTCCAGTCTCCTTAAGAATGTCTAAGGCATACTTTTGCTGTGAAATAACAATACCTGAACTATACTAAGCGACTTCAATACCTAGAAAATACTTCAATCTGCCCAGATCATTAGTCTAGAAGTGCTGAAAGAGATGCTCTTCAGATTAGTAATACCATCCTGATCATTGCCACTAATAACAATATCATCAACATAAACCACCAGATAAGTACACAGATTATTAGTAAAATGCCGACAAAACACAAAATGATCAGCCTCACTACGAGTCATGCCGAACTCTAGAATAATTGTGATGAACTTACCAACCAAGCTAGAGGGGACTGTTTCAACTCATATAATGACCTGCGCAATCTGCATACACAACCACTAAACTCCCGCTGGGCAACCATAGGTTGCTCCATATAAACTTCTTCCTCAAGATTACAGTGGAGAAAAGCATTCTTAATGTCTAACTAATAAAGAGTCCAATAATGTACAACAACCATAGACAAAAAGAGATGAACATATGCTACTTTAGCCACAGGAGAGAAAGTATCACAATAATCAAGCCCAAAAATATGAGTGTATCTGTTTGCAACAAGATGAGCCTTAAGCCGATCAACTTGGCCATCCGGGCCAACTTTGACTGCATAAACCCAAAGGCAACCAACAGTAAACTTACCTGAAGGACGAGGAACAAGCTCCTAAGTGCCACTCGCATGTAAAGCAGACATCTCGTCAATCATAGCCTCTCACCATCCTGGATGAGATAGTGCCTCACCTATAGATTTAGGGATAGAAACAGTGGGCAATGAAGATATAAAAGCATAATAAGGTGATGATAGATAATGATAACTTAAACCGACATAGTTAGGATTAGGATTAAGTGTGGATCATACACTTTTGTAGAGTACAATTGGTTGACTAAGAGGAGACAAGTCTGCACTAGGTGCATAATCTGATGCAGGACGTGAATCACTGGGCCGGATGTTGGACGTAGACGACGATAATAAGTCAAGTGTGGTGGAGCTGCATAAGGTTGACCTGGATTATGTGGAGGAACTAGAGCCATAGGTGGTGGAACTGGAGCTACAGGTGGTGGAGCTAGAGCTATTAGTAGTGGAGATACAACTGGGGTTGTATGTGGTGGAGCTGGAGATGTAGAGGGAGACGAATGGGAGATAGTGACTGAATCTTCAAAATGAACCGGTAGTACCTCTGAAATATCTAAGTGATTACCTGGAATAGTGAAGTATGATTGAGTTTCAAAGAAGGTAAAATTAGCTAACATAAGGTACCATTAGAGGTCAGGAGAATAGCCTCGATACCTCTTTTGCGTTCTCGAGTAACCCATAAATATGTACTTAAGAGCACAGGGAGCTAACTTTTCTGTTCCTGGAGTAAGGTTATGGACAAAACAAGTGCTTCCAAAGACATGGAGTGGACGAAAGAACAAAGGTAAGTGGGGAAACATGATAGAGAATGGAACTTAGTTCTGGATAACTGAAGATGGCATACGATTAATATGATAGAAAGGTGTAAGAACTGCATCCCCCCAAAAATGCAATGGAGCATGAGATTGTATGAGTAGGGTACGAGCAGTTTCAATAAGATGTCTATTATTTCTTTTAGCTACCCCATTTGTTGATATGTGTACGGACAATATGCTTGATGAATATTCCCATGAGATTTCATAAAGTGCTGACATAGGGAAGACAAATACTCTCGGGCATTATCACTACGAAATGTGCGAATAGAAACCCCAAATTAATTTTGAATTTTAGCGTGGAAGCTCTAAAAAATAGAAAATAACTCATATCGTTTTCTTTATCAAAAATAACCAAGTGCACCTGGAATGATCATCAATTAAACTGAAAAAATAGTGGAATCCCAAGGTAAAACTGACCGGACTAGGACCCCAAACATCTAAATGGACTAAAGTAAAAGGTGACGCTGTTCGATTATCAAGACACCGAGGGAAATGTGAGTGAGTATGCTTACTGAGCTGACAGGACTAACACTCTATATCTGACAAGTGAGATAAACCAGGTACCATTTTCTAAAGTTTTGACAAAGTGGGATGTCCCAACTGTTTATGTAATAAATCTGGTGAATCAGTAACAGGACAAGTTGTTGCAAGAAGACAAGATGTGAGTCCATGTGATTTAGAAAGGATAAGGTGATAAAGTCCATTTGATTCACGCCCGGTACCAATGATCCTCCCTATACTGCGTTCTTGTATAATGTCATGGTCATCAAGAAATAAAACATCGCATTTAAGTGATTTGGCTAAGCGACTAACAACTATGAGATTAAAAGGACTACTGGGAACATAAAGAACTGAATCTAAAGGTAAGGAAGGAAGTGAGCTTGCTTGACCTATTGCAGTTTTCATGGTTTGAGACCTATTGGCCATTGTGACTAGAGACACCAGAGATTTGAGACCCATTGAGAATACGAAATAGTAGTGAAAAGAGATTTGTTACCAGAAATATGATCCAATGCACCTGAATCAATGACCCAAGACTCAGAGAATGAAGATTAGGAGATAAAAGTCCGATATGACCTATTTGAACAACAGAAGCTATCTCAGAAAATGTCTTCTTTCATGCTTTGTACTAAAGGAACTCAATATAATCTGCTAAAGAAACCATTCGACTATTCAAAGTATTGGTTCCCATGTTGCTACAATTTGTAGTAGTAGGGTTAACTTGAAATAGTGGAAATCAATAACTCCTGTGGGAAAACAAAAGAAAATCTGGGAAAACACTGTTTACAGTAGAAAACAGAACACTATTTTACGCCGGAAATAGTGTTCACACCGAAAAACATTGTAGCTCACCGAAAAATTGTAAAGTTGTCGGAAATTTTCGTAACCAGGATGGATAGACTCGGAATTCCCTTGCGAGCAAGTTGTCCTAAGAAAATCTTTTTCAAAAAATGGCCAGAAAGGGCTCCACGCGCCGGTGCGCAGAGCAGATCTCGCCAAAATCTGTTTTCTTTTTCGGGCGCGTGAGGGCACATGGGAAGGTATTTTTTCGGTGAGGTGGAGCAAGGTTTGGTCGCCTGAGCCTAAGGAGTCTTGTGATGGTGTTGGTTGTTGCACAATGCCAATGGAAAGTGATTTTGTTGCGAACAACCTCTTAAGTCGCCGGAAAAATTGCACGGCGACAAGGTCTTTCTTCCCGAAAGTCGCTGGAATGATGAACATCGATAAGTTTGTCACTAATGCTCTGATACCATATGATAATACACGGGAGAAAAATATTATTATTGATATTGGTTACTCCATATAATACAAGAGGTCCAATTTATAGCTATAGTCTACAAAGTACATATTACTCTCATTCCAATGTGGGACTACACATAAATGTTGTAAGCATGTGATTTTTGCCCTATTTGAAATACTCCTATAAAATCAAAGAAATTGATTTTTTCCAATTATTTGCCATTTTATAGGATTTTATTAATTGTTTGCATTTTGTGCACATTTAATTTTTATTAAAAATCGTAAAAATCCCCAAAAAATGTTAAAAATATCATGCATTGCATTTAGATTTTATTTTTTTATTTTTAGGATTGATTAATCAATTAATTGCTTTATTAAAATGAAAATAAAATAATTGGCTCCTTTTTACATTTTTAGCTTTTAATTTTAGATTAGTAATTTTTTTCTTTTAATTTAGGATCAACTAATTTTTATAAATATTTTAATTAGATAATTAGCTTAGTTCTACAATTTAAATTAATTTAGGAATTTAACTTAGATTTTTTAATTAAGAAAAAGAAAAGAAAAACAAAGAAGAAAAGGAAATAAGAAAAGAAATTGAAGAAAGGGGTTTTAATTTGAATTTGGGCAATTTTAATACCCAAATTCGGTCCAAACCACCCTGGCCCAAAACCCTTACCCGGTCCAGCCCCCCCATTAAACAAACGTCATCGTTTCTCCTCCCATTAATCCCAGCCATTGGATCATTTTGATCCAACGGCCCGCAACTGATTTCCTTCTTCCCTTATAACTGTCGGATAGACTCCCCTACCCCCCAAAAACACTCACAGACCCTTCTTCGTCTCTCTAAATTGCCGCTACTAGCCACCCGCTGGAAATCGCCCCACAGCGGTGGCGATACCCCAACTAGCCCAAAATTTCATCCCACAATCCCTAGCCTCCCGTCATCTCTATCCCACTATCAATTTCCCCAAAATCTCCACCCATTTGCTTTAATTTCAAATTTGAGATTCCAAAAGAAATAAAAAAACCCTAATCCGATTTCAATAGTTTTCAAAGCTCGATTCGTGCCAAAATTTATGCCATCGATTAGTATCATCATTGGCCCATTTCAAAGCGCACTAGATTCCAGTAGAGTCCCCTGTGAATGGCCAAAGATTCGTTGCTGTCATCGTTTCGTCTCCACTCATTCCCGGCCCAAAATTAGTGTATTCTTCTTTCTCTCATTACTTTGTCTCTTCTTTCTTTTAGTTTTGAATTATCAGTTAGGTTTTATTTTTGTTTTGGATTGTTTAATCGAGTTGATTATGTTAGTGGATTTAGGATTAACTTGTTAATTATTTTGTTAATTAAACTAGTTTAACATTTTGGCTAGGTTTATTTAATAAGCTATTTTGTTATTCTTCTGAATGGGACAGTTGAGGGGTATTAGTTAAGGGGGCGTATGTGGTTTGAAATGGTTAGTTTGAGACTGTTGCTTGAACTTATGTGTTCTTTTGTTAGCTGTTTGTAATTAATGAAAGCTAAAGGGCCGATGGAATTTGAAAATGGTGTATTCTTGGCATTAAAAATCATAGCTTAGGTCATTGAGATGGCTATTTGTATTAAACAGAACTAAAAGGGGTTAATTTGAAGGTAAGAATGGACAAACCCTAGGTAAAATATCAGATTGTTCTAGATTTTGCATAGTTGTCCCCATCCTTAGCATGAAAATGCTGATATTGGATGGGAAAAGGACAGACAATTGTAAAAAGATGCTGTACTATTCTAAAATTTAAGAATTTAGGTTAGAATATTCCATTTTGATGCCATCTTTGAGCACTCTATATAAAGAAAGCATTCACTCATACTCACACACACAATTGTGATGACCCAAAAGGTCATCACTTATTTTAGAAATAAATTCTGTGTTCCGAGGCTTTAAAAACCTCTTTCTGTCTCACCTCAATTTACGTGCGTAGTTCGGGCATGTATACGGAAATCCATTATGTGAAAATCTGTGAAGAATGATAAATTTTGCTTTTAAAAAAAATTTAAGTTGAATTTGGTCAACATTTTGGGTAAACGGACCTGGACCCATGATTTGACGGTCCCGAGGGTCCGTAAGAAAATATGGGACTTGGACGTATGCCCGGAATCGAATTCCGAGGTCCCAAGCCTGAGAAATGAATTTTTAAAGAAAATTATTTTCTGGAATATATATGAGTTTTTGGAAATAAAATATGTTTGAATTTGATGGTATCGAACCCGTATTTTGGTTCTAAAGCCCGGTACAGGTCTTATATGTGATTTAAGTTGAGCCTGTAAAATTTGGTAAGAAACGGAGGTCATATGACGTGATTTAGAACCTTAGTTATAAAATTTAAAACTTTGAAAGTTCTTGAGATTTTCTTTGATTTTGATGCTAAATTCACAGTTGTTGATGTTATTTTGATGATTTGAGTGCACGAGCAAGTCCGTATGATGTTTTTAGGTTAGTGTGCATGTTTGGCTTGGAGCCCCGAGGGCTCGGGTAAGTTTTGGATAGGCCACGGAGTGAAATTTGGACTTAGAAAATTGCAGGTATGTTGCAGGTCTGCAGGCTTAGCATTTGCGAAGCCTATGCATAGCCTGGCTCGCAAATGCGAGTTTGCAAATGCGATACAGTATTGCAAATTCGAAAGTCAACCTAGGCTACCTCGGTCGCAAATGCGACTTTTGTATCGCAAATACGATATCGCATTTGCGAAGGGTCCCTCGCAAATGCGAAGGTGACCGGAATTGCACTGGGTCGCAAATGCGATAAAAGCTTCGCATTTGTGAAGTTAGCAGGTTTTTAAGGGGTTTACAATTGCGAACCCTGGTCGCAATTGCTACATCTGCGACCTGCAAAATCATAACTTAGCCGAAAATCTTTCATTTTTCAAACCTTTTCAAAACCTAAACACCTTTGGGCGATTTTTCAAAGACAAGTACTCTTGAAAATCGATTGTAAGTCATTTCTAACTCGTTTTCATTAATCTTTATCATCTTTTCACATGATTTCAACTAAAATCAAGGATTTTCATGAGGGAAATTGAGTGTTTTGGGTAGAACTTATGTTTTTCAAATTTTGGGAATTTGGACCTCGATTTGAGGTCCGATTTCAAAATAAATTATATATTTGGGTTCGTGGGTGAATGGGTAATCGGGTTTTTGTTCGAACCTCGGGTTTTGATCATGGGGTCGATTTTTGACTTTTTGGGAAAAACTTTAGAAAACATATTTTCATGCATTAGAATTGATTCACTTAGCATTTAATGATATAGTTAAGTAACTTATGGCTAGATACAAGCGAATTGGTGGTGGAATCAAGAGGTAAAGCGATAGTTTAGGCTTGAATTGTGTTTGTGGCATCGAAGTAAGTGTTTGGTCTAACCTTAACTTGAGGGATTAGGAGTTGTGTCCTATTTGCTATTTGTTAGTTGTTGAGTACGACGTATAGACATGGTGACGAGTATCTATACGTTGGTGGCAAACATGCCCGTGAGTCTTATGATTAATGTGACTCCGTTTGTATTGTTCATGCCTTATGTGATGATTTCTATTGTTGAGCAAGGCTTGTGGAAGTAATATTGATATTTGAACATTGAAGAGCATTGGCTCAAGTTATAAAACGATTGTGGAAGTATAATTGGCAATTGAACCTTATAGAGCATTGGCTCAAATTGTGAATTGAGTTGTGAAGTAAATGTGGAAAAGAAAAGAGGATTATGATATTGTCTCCCTTGCCGGGATATTGTTATTTTAATATTATCTCCCTTGCCGGGATGTTATTGTTTTGATATTGTTTCCCTTGCCGGGATATAATTGTTGTACTATTATTCCCTTGCCGGGATTTTATTGTGAATTTGTTGATTCCATTGCCCTTATTGCTTTGTGATTGTTGTTTGGGTGAGAAAGAGTGTTAAAGCGCGAAGGGTGATTCCGTGTATGATTTTTGTGAGGAAGAGTGTAAATCACGAAGGGTGATGCCGTGTATGTTATTTGTGTAAGAGTGTTAAAGCATGAAGGGTGATACCGTGCCGCACGATGTACAATTCCGTGCCATGATATGAGTGTTAATGCACGAAGGATCATTCTGTGCCATGATTATGTGAGGTAAAAGCACGAAGGGTGATGCCGTGCACTTGTCTTTGATTTTCCTGATTTCTATTGATAATTGAGTTACAGTGTTCTTTACATTTAACTGTTGGTTTCTGTTGCTATTTGTTGTTCCCGCAACATGATTTCCCCTTTCTATCTTTAATTGTAGAGTTTTGCTTTTATTTTCCGCTGTTTATGATTTAACTGCACATGTTTATTTGATAGTCTGGTCCTAGCCTCGTCGCTACTTCGCCGAGGTTAGGCTAGGCACTTACCAGCACATGGAGTCGGTTGTGCTAATACTACACTCTGCACTGTGTGTAGATCCCGGAATTGGAGCATACAGACCTTAGCTTTGGGTTGCTGCCTTCAGTCCATTCCGAGACCGAGGTAGTCCTACAGGTGTCCGCAGGCCTTAGCGTCTCCTTCTATCCTTTTATCCTGTTTCATTTATGTATTTCCGAGACAATATTGTATTTATTTTTTGGACACTTATTTGTAGTATTCTTAGACCGTCTGTGAAATTGTGACACCAGTTCTGGGTAGTTTATGTATGGATTAGTATTGGCATCTTTATTAAAATATTACATTTCAGTCTTCCGCTTATTAAATTCCGCTGTTTATCTTATGTTGGTTATTAATTGTTAAAGGATTAAAGTGGGAAAAAGGTAAATAATTCAAATGGTCAGCTTGCCTTGCTTTCACTAATAGGCGCCATCACGACTTTCGAGGGTGAAAAATTAGGGTCGTGACAACAATCATCAACATTTTCTGCACAAAAAGGTTCTGAAAACACACATATATACTGCTCGAAAAATACATACTGATTCTGAAAATACCAAGATGGACACAAAAACACTCTAAAAAATTGGTTTCTTTTAGTTGTGTTTTTTTTTGGAAAAACTTGTTTCTTTAGCTGTGGTTTTTTTCTGGTTAAAACTGGTTGATTTTGGCTGATTTTCTGGTTGGTATTCTGAGTTGCTGTTGGGTTAAGCTCCAAATCACTTCTATTTATTGACCTTTACTTGGTCCTTTGTTGCTGTTTTTGGATCACTATTAGGTATGTATCACACCCTATATTGAATGAATTTTCCTGTTTAAATCTAATCTGAATACTTGTATCTTTATGCTTAATTTCAGATTTAGGTGAGTATACTAGTTGATTTATATTTGTTAAGATTTGAGATTTGAATACCTTCTGGTTAGCATAAATATGACTGTTTGGTCTAGGTCTATTTAAGATAAGTGTGAACTTGAATTCTTGTTTTAATCATTTGAATCTGAAGTCTGCTTTTAGCCTTAGGCTTGTGTGTCTTCCCTTTTGTGACTGAAGCTTTCCTGTTTAATTCCAAAAATTATCATGTTTAGATCAGTTGTTGCCTAGAAGTTAGGATAACGAATTAACCTCCTACGTGTTCGAAATCCCTGTCCTAAGTGATAATTTGCAGATTCGTTTGCCCCAGTTAGATACTCAGGCTTCAAGTAGTCACTTTAAATGATATTGAAGATATTTTATTGATCATGAAATTTAGGATAGCCTTATTTATGTATCATGGTTTTGTAATAAACCTCATAGTACTAGTTTAACCTTTCTTCTTCTTTATTTTAGTTTGAAATTTTGTAAATAATTATTAATGTTTAAGCATGATGGGTATACCAGAATATGTAATAACATTTATGTTTCTGACTTTGGGTCATTTATATAAAAAAAATCTCTTTGTCATGGGCCCTATTAAATAGGATAGAATCCTAGGCTGGCGGGTCCAAAATGTTAGACCTTGAAGAGATTTGAAAAACAGACCTTACTGGGCCAACTATTTGTGGCCCATACTTTAAAGTCCTTTAACGTTATATGGCCTTCGTAAATCTATTTGAAATCCAACCTATGATATATGTCATGTATTATTAGTGTCAGTAGCCAATTCAAATGCCATGATTATTTCTATGTAACGTTCCTTGTATGAATCAATTTAAGCTGGACAACCTTTATTTTCTCTTTCGAAATGGCTAAAAACAGGACTGGCGTAGTACTTAAGCACGAAACTGGGCCAGATTTCAATATGGCCCAGATCCTTATTTTTAGGCTTACACCTTAGTTGTTAAAACACCTTGACTAAACCTACATGTTGTAGTCCAAATATTTATTTGACCTCTATATTAATCTTGCAAATTGTTTTAGGAAGACGATTTTCTAAAGATAACAAAAGTGTTTAGACTCTGTCCCTAATTAGGTAATTGATACATTTAGAATTCTTAGGCTTCTTTTAAAAAAAAATCAAAGTATATGTTCACGTAACTTTGAATAAAAATAACTTTTCTCATTACCAGCGTTTTCTTAAAATCGTGTACGCGTTTACGTGACACAAATAAACTTCAAAAAATGAACAGTCGTAGTCTACTTTAGGCGCGAACTTGACAAATGTTAGCCTTAACTAATGAATTGCTAATACAATCTCCTTTTGAAATAACTTGAGGTGCGCCATTCACATTTGAATCACCTAATCTATGACCCTCACATTAATATTATAACTTAGATATTAAATAATCTTGAAACATTCGTAGCTTGCTTTAGGCGTGACTTAGTCTATTTTCGTGATTATGTATATGTTCGCGTAACATAATTATGAATTTCGTTCTAAAAATAAATCGAGGTATGCGTTCGTGCAATTTTGACAAAACTTTCTTAATACTAATAAAGCGTGATTAATTGTGGACATGCACACATGACAAGATTCTTGACGCGCCAAACAAAAGAGTACACGTTCGCGTGACTCGTTTTAAAACAACTCCTTAATTACGAATAAATCAAGCAATTAAAAGCGGTAAAAGGTAAATGCACATAGGTCCTAAAATGAGTAGTTAAACAATCTAAGCCAAGTATTAATTGCTAAGCGACCGTGCTAGAACCACGGAACCCGAAAATGCCTAACACCTTCTTCCGGGTTAACAGAATTCCTAATCTAGAATTTCTGGTTCGCACACTTTTAAATAAAGTCGATTTTCCTCGATTTGGGATTTTAAAAAATAAACTGGTGATTTGGGACACCAAATAAATTATCCCAAGTGGCGACTCTAAAAAATAAATAAAATAATCTTATTTCGATTTATGTCACTTTAATTGGAAAAACTCTCTTATATACCCCTCGGGTGGTAAAAAGGAGGTGTGACAGCTTTGATGACTCTGCTGGGGATAACAGAACCCAGAACTTCTGGTTCAGGGTTCAAGCATTCGAGCTTGTTAATATGATTTTTATTTGGCTTTATTTATTGTTGATATTACTGTATTTTGTATACCTAATGTGCTAATTGCCATTTATTTACCAGTTAGATATTACTTGAACTGTATTTAAATGTCTTCTTACGCCTCCCTTCTGAATCTTCTAAAAAAATGGTGCACACGTTCGCGTGGCCCACCTTTTCAGTTAGAAGTTATACCAAATAGAGCGAGACTGGGCCAGCAACAAGGCCGGGCAAACTTTCGTGCTACCGGTACGTTGCCCCCTCTTCGTCTCGAGTTTGTTCGCTTGGGTAAGCCAGGTCTAGAATGCAACCCCAAGTTTAAACTTAGAATAACGTAACCTCATGCTGGATCCCTAGTAAGAATGTTTATTTGCATCACGTGCACTTGACCTTGGGTACTCAACACAGGAGTTGGGTCCCTCTAGGACAAGTGTACCCAATAAAAGACCATCCTGATGCATCCTACGTGCTATGGAATATTTATTTGTTTCGGCTTGCATATTGACCGGCTAGGAAAAGAAAATCAAAAGAAAAACCAAGAGTGAGTTAGGATAGAGAATTTACCCGGTTCTGAAAATCCTGGTATTTGAAAATATCTCGAAATTCTGCAAAAATTTTTGAAAAGAAAAGAGAAAAGAAAATATATTTCAAGAAATAAAAGTGAGTCAATATCACATATTTTATTATGTCAAAACTCACCGAACTACGCAGGTCTGATTATCACCGGATGTGGGATACGTAGGCAACCTACATAAGGTTCGGCTTCATTTTTGCACGAAATAATCAAATAAAGTGTAGTTTAGGGCTTTGATCAAAAGAATAAGCCGACCCAGCTTCGGTTATGTCTTAAGCCGTTCTTGCCGGGATAACCTTAGATTATCTTCAATTGTCGGAAGGCTATTTTCATGAAGAACGGGCAAGTCTGTCAGTAAGGTGTCTTTTTTCCATAAAATACCTTCCCCCGACCTCAAAATTTATTTGGAATGGCGAAGGGGCCACGTTTACAAAAACGACCATTTTTGCTAAAGTAGCATAGGGGGGTCATTTTCCGTTGATTTTTTCTTTTAGAAATTAAAAACTTGTTTTACAAAAAGTCCACCGGAGTCCACCCTAACCTTAACCCTCTACAAGTACAAATGAACACTATCTAGAACCCATCACAATTGGTCATAGAACAGGCTCAACTGCAACTTCGTATGTGGTGGAATGATTTAGATGAAGATGGTCAGGATTGGGTGAAAGAGCAGTTGGGTGCCCTTATAGACATTATGAAAATTAAACCCCGGGAGGATCTAATCAAAGCTTTGGTAACCTTTTGGGATCCGATCCACAACGTGTTTCGTTTCTCGAATTTCGAGCTCGCCCCTACTCTGGAGGAAATGGCCAGATATATTCACTTTGACCGGGACTTGAGTAAACAACAACTTATATTCCCAAGGGCTCCCTCTGTGCACAAGTTCTTTGATCTCCTGAATATCAGTAAGAAAATGAAGAAGGCCTATGTAAACAGAGGATGCTGTTCTTTCTACTTCTTGTACTTCAGGTTTGGGCACTCAGTTGGGTTCGAAACATATGAAAAGGGATTAAACAACAAACAAGATTAAAACATCTGGAAAATTCATCGTCGGTTCGCTTTCATTGTGGCATTTTTGGGAATTATGGTCTTTCCGAATACAGAAGGGACAATAGATACCCGTATGGCCAGAATTGCACAAATTCTCACTACTAAAAAAGATCACACACTTGCTCCGTTAGTGCTGGCAGACATTTATCGAGCATTAACCTTATGTAAATATGGGGCTCAATTCTTTGAAGGTTGTAACGTTCTTCTTCAAATGTGGTTGATCGAGCATCTCCGCCGTCACCCCAAGTTCATGAGTTATGGTTCGAGTAGGAACAACTTCATCAAGAATTATGAGGAAAGGGTGAAAGACTACAATTCTCCAGAAGGGTTTGAGGCTTGGGGCTCCCACTTAAGAACTCTAAAGGCAAGTCAGATTGAATGGACCCTAGGATGGCTTTCAGTAACGGAGGTCATACACATGACGGCTACACAAGGCTACCTAATGATGATGGGTCTAAGGAGTATCCATCCATACGCACCGCAAAGAGTTCTAAAGCAACTGGGAAGATATCAAGTGGTACCCGAAGATGCAAATTTGAGTACCCAAGTCATTAAGCTACACCCAGAAGCAACACTACCTGAGGCTTTAGTCCAACGAGATTGGAATGGTTGCCGATATATGAAAAGTGACACCCAGGTACCAGATCTTGCGAGAGGAGAAGTGGATCCAGATTATGCTGTGTGGTTTGAGAGAAGGTCTTGTGCGAATAATGAGCTAGAGCCCGAGTCCGAGACTGAAAGGCCCGCCAAAAGACCTCATGTTCAGGCTTTTGATGATAAAGTCCCGAAAAGGTTGGCCTGGGGAGAGAAGGAGAAAAAATATCAAGTCACCATTCACACAAGGTTGACCTAGGGAGAGAAGGAGAAAAAATATCAAGTCACCATTCACACTTTGGAAGAAAAATTGAGAAACGTCGTATTCGATAATGATATACAGGCGCAAGAAGCTGAAGGTGAAAGGAGAAGATTGGCCCAAGAAAATAAAGCTCTCCGAGCCCAAATCTGGAAGATGAAAATAGCAGGTGAAAACCCGTTCAGAAGCAGAAAAGATGAAAAGCTGATCCACAGCCTCACGCAAAAAGTATGTGACTATGAGGATGATTTGCAAAAGACTGAGGCTGAGCTAGCAAAGGCCCGAGCAAAGTTTGCCAGAAATGCAGAAGAACGGGCAAGTTTTGTTCGACGGTTGAAGGAAAGATAGGACAGAGGAGTCATGGGCTGGAAAAAGGAGATTAATATCCTTGAGGATGAAATGAATAAACAAGCCAAAAACTTCGAAGCCGAAAGAGAACACTACTACGCTTTGATGGCACAACTAGAGGAAGACCTGCAGCATTTGCAAGAGCAAAACCATATGGCCACCCAGGTTTTGGAGGCCAGATCTCAGCAAATTTGGCGTTTGTTACAAGAAAAGGGCATCATCAGGGAAAGGGTTAGAAGAATCGTTGACTATATTGTGATGAAGTGCAACAAATACGAGGACATGACCAGGTCCATGTTCTTCACCGCGGTAATGATCTTTGTTCTCCAGATAATGACGACCTCTATCACCTCCAAGAAGACTTGGCACGTAGGCCCGCGACAAGACCAACTAGTTCCCCTCGAGCAGGATTGGAGGCACTTATGTGCTCCTGATTGTTTTCTTTTCTCTTTTTGAGTCTGTATTTTAATTCCTAGAGTCTGTTTTAGTTTTTCAATTCTTAGGTAGGTATGATGGAGTCATTGTAATAGAGAAGATTAGGAGTTTTTATTTTATATAAAAATTTGAAGAAAAACCAAAAAAATGTTTATTTATTTCGCATTTATCCCTTGAACTACGTGATGATCTGATTCACGCGGCATTGTGATACATAGGCAATCCCTATCAAATCCGGTCATGGTTTTAAATAACTCAAGAATAAAAGAGAAAACAAGAAAAAGAGAGAAAACAAGAAAAAGAGAGAAAACAAGAATAAGATAGAAAACAATGAGAGAGTGCAAAGAAAAGAGAGCAAATAATGAAAAACGCCGAAAAAGGAAAGATCGGGGAGATAAACAAAAGCCGGGATGAGACATGCAACCAGTGAAAAATATGTAGAAACACATTCAACTGTATAGGTGCATTACATACCCCAATGTGCGATTCCCTATGTGTTAATTGCCTCAAACTAACTGGTTTGTTGTTTCTGCTGTTGAGATTAGGTTCTGTTTTTAAGGTGGTTGGTTTGTGGTAACCTGGCTTCGCACCCTTACCTTACAAGATCCAAAGGAAGTGTCTAAATGTCATCAAAAAGTCATCTACCAACAATTCCCATCCTAGAGGATAGCTCGATATCGGTTATCTCAACATCAAAGTCAGCGACTGCTGAAGAGAATAGGGCACTGCGCCTTCGCATGTTGGAAATGTGGGGCGCTTTGTCCAACGGTAGAGAGATGCCTAGTGCAATACATTGTTTCCTCGAGCTACTTCCTAGAGAAAGTGGAACCTCCAACATCACAATAAATTACCCGAACACCCCACTCGGGTATCCCACCATCCCAGCCCATTTCGCCGGAACACCTTCTGAGGTTCTCCCCCAGGCATTGATTTCAGGAGTGGCTTCTAACATATTCACTGCACCACCAACCTCGGTTACGCACAACCAACTTTGCCCAGGCCAAGCTTTGAGCCATCATCCTTTACTTTCCAAGTACCACCTTTTCCATCCGACACAGCTCATTTGAGCACCAATTCTCACCCTCAACAACCTCGGTATGAGTTTACTGAGGGACAAGAGAGAACTACAAAAAATCCCGAGCAAGAGGAAATCACTCGAAAAATAAAAAGCTTGGAACAAAGCCTCAAGAATATACAAGGCTTAAGTGGCCAGAAGAGTGTGTCCTATACTGACTTATGTATGTTCCCGCATGTTCATTTGCCCATCGATTTCAAGACTCCCAAGTTCGAAAAGTATGACAAACACGGGGACCCCATAGCCCACCTCAAGAGGTATTGCAATCAGTTAAGAGGGGAGGGAGGAAAAGAAGAACTCTTAATGGCTTACTTCAGAGAGAGTCTAGTCGGAATTGCATCCGATTGGTATATGGATCAAGACAAATCTCGTTGGCACATATGGGATGATTTGGCTTGAGACTTTGTCATGCAATTCTAGTACAATGTGGACATAGCTTCGGATAGAAATTCTCTATCCAATTTTAAAAGAAATCTTTAGAGAGATTCCGAGAATATGCTGTCAAGTGGCGTGAACAAGCTGCCAGGGTGAAACCCCCGATGGATGAGACCGAGATGGTCAGTGTCTTCCTGTAAGCCCAAGAGGCTGACTTCTTCCAGAACATGATGTCTGCTATGGGAAAGCCGTTTGCTAAGGCTATCAAAATTGGGGAGATGGTCGAGAATGGTTTGAAAACGGACGCATATTGAGCCAGTCCGCTATAAGAGCTACATCCCAAGCAATCCAGAGCGGGTCAGGGGGTGTAGCAAACCGAAAGAAGAAAGAAGAAGTGTCCATGGTGGCCTCAAGTCTGAGAAACCCCCATCAGCCCTGAGGTTACTTTGCCTCCCCTTCAAACACCCCACAACATTATTACCCTGACTAAGATGCGGCTTATGCCATGACTCCTCAGCCTTATGCAGTGATGAATGCCCAGCCATACGCTAGGCCACAACAATAGTATAACCAAAATCGAGCTCCACATCCTAGAAATAACCCTCCTTAACAAGCTCCATATAATCCTCGTCCCCCACAGAATAACTTTCCATATAATGCCCGTGCTCGTGAGCCCCCCAGAAAAACCAACTTCACGCCCATTGGTGAATCATACTCTAGTCTTTTTCCAAAGTTGGTCCAAATGGGTTTGTTGCAACCTGTACCCCCGAACAGGCAAAGCCTAGAGTCACCCTCTTACCGACCTGGTATCCGATGTGCTTATCATTCAGGGAAAGAAGTGCACGACACTGAGGACAGTTGGACTCTCAAAAGGGCGGTCGGAAATCTAATAGAGCAAAAGCGGGTAGTGCTGAGAGATGAAGAGGTCCCCAGTGTGACCGATAACCCATTGTCGGCTCACAACAACGGAAAGTTATTGGGATGATTTGTGAAGATAAAGAGTTTGACCCACCTCTGAAAGCTATCATTGCTATCGCCGATGTTGAAAAGAAGCTAAGGGCGGTGGCAAAGCAATTTAAGGGGGAAAAGAAGAGCGGCTCCACTCCTTGAATCGTAGAAAAGACTGTGGAAGCCAAAACAAGGGCAGTACCTCCTAAATATGTCATTTTGTATATTCCCCGGACCCCCAGGAAAGAACAGTTTGTGGTGAGTCCCCCCAAAAGGTTTGAGCTAAACAAGGGACCTAAGATGTATGTACCCAAATGGACTTATGTGGTGCGGGGACCAGTAATTCCACCTAGGCTGAACGAGCCCGTGATCATTAGCCGCGCACCATAAAAGCCCATGAAGGACCCCACTACAGTCCCCTAGAACTACAACAAAGTAATGGTGGCTTACAAGGGGAAAGAAATCATGGGGGAAGTGAATGAAACTAACCCGTATGGGAAGTATCTCAACTTGGAGGAATTGAACAAAACCAAACAGAAGCGTTTTTTGCTTAAAAAGCCAATAAGTGCTGAAGAGGCCGAGGAATTCTTCCGAAAGATGAAAACCTCGGACTACGATGTAATTGACCAACTCCGGAAGTCTCCCTCCCAGGTCTCACTTTTGTCTCTGCTGATAAGTTCGAATGAGCATCAGAAAGTGTTGATAAAGACCCTTAATAAAGCATATGTTCTGATCGAAACCACTGTTGAGCAACTGGAAAGAATGGAGGAACTATTTTTTGAAGTCAACCGAATTTCATTTAGCAGAAATGACTTGCCCCGGAAGGGGATGCCCATAACAAAGCTCTTCATTTGATAGTTAAATGTGAAGGGTACTATGTGAAAAGAGTCAAGCTGGATGGCAGATTTGGGGTTGACATATGCCCTCTGTCAACTTTGCAAAGAATGGAAATTAGGACTGGGAGATTCAGGCCTAACAATGTTTGTTCACGTGCATTTGATGGCGTCAAGAGAGACACAATAGGGGAGATTGATTATATCTTAACTATCGGTTCTGTGGATTTTGAAGTGACATTTCAAGTCTTGGACATGGACACCTCCTACAATTTTCTCCTAGGAAGGCCTTGGATCCATGCGGTAGGGGCCGTGCCTTCTACTCTAAACCAAATGGTTAAGTTGGAACATGAAGATCAGAAAATTGTGGTCCATGGAGAAGACGAGCAATCAATTTACAGGGATCCATCAGTCCCATGTCTCGAGGCTAAGGAAGGTAGCGAGCACATAGTCTATCAAGCTTTTGAGATTATGGTCGCAGATCAATGTGAGGAAGGAAGCCCGTGTCCTCAACCTTTTTTGTCAAATGCGTCAATCATGATCGCCACTGAAATGATCAAGCATGGGTATAAGCCCGGGAAGGGGCTCGGGGTATCTTTGCAAGGTATCACGAAACCTATTACTTTAGATGCCAGTGAGAAATTCTTCGGTGTGGGTTTCCAAGCCACAGAAGCTAATGTGACATGGGCTAATGAACGAAAGAGTAATGGTTGGGCTTTGCCTCAGCGGTCCCGCATCTCTCCAAAACATTTATCAAGCCAAGATACATAGAGGAAGAAGATGAGGCCTTCACGGTCGAAGAGATTGAGGACATATGTAGATCCATGAGGCAAATATTATACGAAGCTCACATGGTACAGCCGGGAGAAGGCTCGAGCACTGCTTAGGTGCAATATATGGGGCCCGATGCCAAGCTGCAAAATTGGAAGGCTACTCCGTTCCCAGTCAGGCGGGAATCCCGGTAGTTCAGTCTTGCCATCTTTCTACATTCCGAGTTATTCCAGGGAGTAACTCGAATGTTTCTTTTAGTTTATTGTCTTTAAAATTCCAATGGAAACCCTTCTATCTTCAAATTCAATGAAATGAAATCAATATTTCATCGTCTATGAATCTCTATCTTTATTCTTTCTGATTTTTGTTACTTTTCTTATTTCTTCTTTCAGTTCTAATAATACAAACTTAAATAATATGACATGCTTGCGAACTTCATGCCCAGATCCTAACATCCTGTCTAATTGTAAAATAATGAATCAAGAAACAGAATATGATGAAGATGAGGCTTTTAGGGAAATAAACCGAGAACTGGAACAATTTGAGAATAAGCCTAAGCCAAACTTAAATAAAACTGAGCCGATTAATTTGGATAGTTCAGAAGAGGTCCAGGAAACCATGATAAACATTCACACTAATGAAAGAACTAGGGATGCATTGATCAAGCTTTTGTTCGAATTCAAAGATGTGTTTGCTCTGTCCTATGATGATATGCAAGGACTAAGTGTTGATTTAGTTGTGCACAAATTGACAACTTACCCCGATCATCCCCCTGTCCAGCAAAAACAGAGAAAGTTCAAAACCGACATTAGCAACAAGATCAAAGAAGAGGTCACCAAACAGTTAAAAGCGAGTGTGATCCGAGTGGTCCGATACACCACATGGTTGGATAATGTGGTCCCAGTGCCAAAGAAAGATGGAAAAACCCGAGTGTGTATTGATTATCAGGACCTGAACAAAGTAGGTCCCAAGGACAACTTCCCATTGCCAAACATCCATATCCTTATTGACAACTGTGCCAAACATGAGATACAGTCTTTCGTGTATTCTTATGCTGGATATCATCAGGTTTTAATGGATGAAGAAGATGCAGAAAAGACAGCCTTCACCATGCCTTGGGGTACCTATTGTTACAGGGTCATGCCTTTTGGTCTGAAGAACGCCGTGTCAACTTACATGAAAGCTATGACTGCTATCTTTCACGACATGATGCACCAAGAAATTGAGGTGTATGTGGATGATGTGATCATTAAATCAAGAACACAGGATGACCATGTGCGAGATCTAAGAAAGCTCTTTGAGCGCCTTCGTAATATGACTTTAAGTTAAATCCAACTAAATGTGCATTTGGAGTTCCATCTGGGAAACTTTTGGGGTTTATAGTCAGTCGGAGGGGCATCGAGCTAGATCCAACAAAGATAAAGTCTATTCGGGATTTGCCTCCTCCGAGAACCAAGAAAGAGGTTATGAGTCTATTGGGAAGGTTGAATTACATCAGCAAATTCATTGATCAGTTGACTTCCATATGTGAACCCATATTTAAGCTGTTGAAGAAAGATGCGGCGATTAGATGGACAGATGAGTGTCAAGAAGCTTTCAACAAAATCGAAGAATATCTGTCGAATCCACTAGTGTTGGTCCCACCCAAACCTGGAAGGCCTTTGTTTTTGTATTTGATAGTGTTGGAGAATTCCTTTGGATGTGTTCTCAGGCAACATGATGTGACCGGGAAGAAAGAACAGGCCATATACTATTTGAGCAAGAAGTTCACTAGTTATGAAGCCAAATACACTTTGTTGGAAAGAACTTGTTGCGCCTTAACTTGGGTCGCCCAGAAGCTTAGGCGTTACTTGTTGGCTTATACCACTTACCTCATAACCAGGTTGGACCCTTTGAAGTACATATTCCAGAAGCCGATGCCCACATGGAGGTTAGCTAAATGACAAATCTTGCTCACCGAGTTTGACATAGTCTATGTCACCCGCACGACAATGAAAGCTCAAGCTTTGGTAGATCACCTAGCAGAAAATCCTGTTGATGATGATGTCAGCCTTTGAGTACCTACTTTCTGGATTAGGAAGTAAATTCAGTTGAGGTAATTCCAGAAAACACCAATGCTTGGAAAATGTTCTTCGATATAGCTGTGAATGCAAAAGGTGTTGAGATTGGGGCAATTTTGATCTCACCCACTGGTCAGCACTATCCGGCCATAGCCTGACTTCAATTTTTCTGTACAAACAACACGGCCAAGTATAAAGCCTGCATTATGGGCATGAACATGGCAATCGATTAGGATGTGGAAGAATTGTTAATCATGGGCGACTCAGACTTGATTATCTGATAAGCCCAAGGTTAATGGGAGACTCGGGATGTCAAGCTTATCCCATATAGGAAACATGTTGAAGATCTTAGCAAGCGGTTCAAATCCGCCGAGTTTAGGTACATTTCTCGGTTTCACAATGAGTTGGCCGATGCACTAGCTACTTTGGCCTCCATGATGCCCTTCCAGGCAATGTCCACATTGACCCGCTAGAAATCCAAATTCGAGAAAGACATGGTTATTGCAGCACAGTTGAAATAGATCTGGATGTTCAGCCATGGTATCATGCTATCAAAATATTTTTGAAAACAAGGGAGTATCCCGAGCAAGCCTGTGGAGACCAAAAGAAAACCATTAGAAGGCTCACCTGTAGTTTCTTCCTGAACGGAGAAGTCTTGTATAAAAGGACTTCAGATTTGAACCTTTTAAGATGTGTGGACGCCCAAAAGGCCGGAAGAATCATGAATGAAGTGCACGTAGGAGTGTGTGGTCCCCATATGAATGGATACGTCCTAGCAAAAAAAATCTTTCGAGCAGGTTATTACTGGATGACTATGGAAAAGGATTGCTTCAGTTTTGTCCGAAAATGTCATCAGTGTCAAGTACACGGTGACTTGATTCATGCACCGCCTTCAGAACTGTATCCTATGTCAGCACCATGGCCATTCGTTGCTTAGGGTATGGATGTCATTGGGCCAATAGAGCCGAAAGCTTCAAATGGGCACAGATTTATCTTAG
This sequence comes from Nicotiana sylvestris, assembly GCF_000393655.2. Taxonomy (NCBI): domain Eukaryota; kingdom Viridiplantae; phylum Streptophyta; class Magnoliopsida; order Solanales; family Solanaceae; genus Nicotiana; species Nicotiana sylvestris. The sequence goes on from NC_091059.1 coordinate 58,069,401, forward strand.
TGGCCATCGACTATTTCACAAAGTGGGTGAAAGCAGTCTCTCTCAAAGCCGTCACCAAGAAAGAAGTGGTGGACTTCATGCATTCCAACATTATCTGTCGTTTTGGTATTCCTAAAACTATCATTATAGACAATGCTGCAAATTTGAATAGTCATTTGATGAGGGAGGTATGCGAACAATTTAAGATCACGCATCAGAATTCTACCGCTTATCGGCCCAAAGCTAATGGTGTTATTGAAGCAGCGAACAAAAATATCAAGAAGATCCTCAGGAAAATGATTCAAAGTTCTAGGCAATGGAATGAAAAGTTGCCTTTTGCATTGTTGGGATATCACACAACTGTGCGCACATCAATTGGGGAAAACCCCCTATCTATTGGTTTATGGAACTGAAGCTGTAATACCCGCAGAAGTTGAAATTCCATCTCTTCGAATCATCGTTGAAGCTGAGATTGAGGATAATGAGTGGGTCAAAACCCGTTTAGAACAATTAACCCTGATTGATCAAAAGAGGATGGTCGTAGTATGCCATGGGCAGTTGTATCAACAAAGAATGGCCCGTGCCTACAACAAGAAAGTGCAGCCTATTAACTTGAAGTAGGGAAACTCATTTTGAGACGTATTCTCCCGCATCACAAGGAAGCAAAAGGAAAGTTCGCTCCAAACTGGAAAAGTCCATACATTATAAGACAATTGTTGCCGAAAGGGGCATTGTACTAGGGAGACATTGAAGGAAATGACCCTGAAACAACTGTCAATGCAAACACGGTCAAAAGGTATTACTTTTAACCATTCGGCGATACAAAGATTCTCCGGTTGGTTGACGAAGGCTTTCATTCTCGCTACCCAAACACTTTAACCCTTTGCTAACCCTTTGAGCTGATTACATTTCTTTGATTACCCTCTTTGGAACTCGAAAATGTTTGTTAAAAACAACAACAACAACAACAACAACAAAAATAAAAAGAAAATCAAAACCAAAGTTTCCCTAAACTACGTTCGACTTGATTCCGAAAGGATACGTAGGCAGCCTCTCTCTAGGGTTCAGTCACACCAAAACAAAAATCCACATCCCCCTCCAAAGTTGAAACTGGGGCATAATTTGTAATGGTTCAGCGATGGTTCGCCTGAAAGGTTCCAAAGTTGTAATTCAATCCAAACTCTTTTTACCCTAAATCCTGTTCAAAGTCTTTCTGATCAATCGGTAAAAATATTCAAAATGGGAATTTGTTGGTTATTTGGATCTGACACAATCAAATGAGAGAAATAAAATGAGAGAGTCTTATTGGTGAAAACCCATACGGGCACCATGAGGCGAAGGTGAGCAGATAAATGGAAAATGAGAGAGTTTTATTAGTAAAAACTCACAAAGAACACTATAAGGCGATGGTGAGAAGAGAAATGAGAGAGGTCAGTTGGTGAAAACCCGCAAAGGGCACCGCTGATCGAAAAAGGAATTGATGACAACCATCAGCGCTGATAGAGTCCTGGCAAGGTTTCTTGGTTTTAAGGTATGATGGGAGATTAGATGGTTGGGCAGATCGGGTATCCAGTCTAAGAAGCATGTCATGTCTATTGAAGTCTTCATGTACTCCAGATAAGTCCTTCTTTGCTTTCCCCGAAAGGGACACTTCTCGTTTAAATTCATTATCCTGTCCGTTGTTTACTTTTCTTTGAATCCCTTTCGGTCTAATCCTCCTCTGAAACTAATACAAAGAAAAGATGGCAAGATTGGTTTTACAGGGTTCTGTTTAACAAAATCTAAAATTCAAGGAAAAGCACCCAGCCTCAGCAAGTGCATCAAGTCGATCTCGAGTGGCCATGATGGCCGATGCTCCAGAGTCAAAATTATTGAAAAGGAAAGAAATCCAAATTCAGGTGCCTATAAAGGCAAAATAAGACGAAAAGGCCAAATCCCCATATGGGCTAACCATCATGTGAAATTTTGGAAAGTCAAGATCCCTGGGTTTAGGAAAGAAACCGATTTCCATAAAGCCAGCGAGCAATGGAGATTTTTCATCAAAAGAGTTTGGCCGAGATCAATTGATCAAAACAATCAAGGCCACAAAACAAACCACTGTTTCAAACTTACAAATTGTTCTTTGATTTGAAAGCAGGAAAACAGGTGCAGTCCAAAACAACCTTGCAAGAAGCGGTGCAATAAAGGCAAGATACGCAGAAACCAAAACGGTTCTGCAGCAAAAGTCGGCCCGAAAAGGGAAGTCCCATTTTACACTCTTCATTTATTCTCCTAAATAAATTGAAAAGTGAAGTAAAAAAAAGAGAGGAAGAAGAAAAAGAAGGAAGAAAAAGAAAGAAGAAAGAAAAGAAGGAGAAAAATTCAAAATTATGGTAGCTTAGGGTCCCTAATCTCTAGCTACATTTTTCCAACATAGGTTCCCATTCCCTAGTCGTTGCCAGCATAACCTGGTAGCCTTTTCCAGTATAGGATCCCACTCCCTAGTTGATTATCGGAATAAACCGTGGACCTCCCCGGCATAACCCGAGAACCTTTTCCGGCATAACCCGATGACTTTTCCGGCATAACCCGTGGACCTCCCCAGCATAACCCGAGGACCTTTTCCGGCATAACTCGATGACTTTCCCTGCATAACCCGTGGACCTCCCCGGCATAACCTGAGGACATTTTTTGGCATAACCCGATGACTTTCCCGGCATAACCCGTGGTCCTCCCCGGCATAACCCGAGGACCTTTTCTGGCATAACCCGATGACTTTCCCGGCATAACCCGTGGACCTCCCCAGCATAACCCGAGGACCTTTTCCAGCATAACCCGATGACTTTCCCGGCATAACCTATGGACCTCCTCGGCATAACTCGAGGACCTTTCCGGCATAACCTGATCATTTTCCCAGCATAACCTGGTAATCTTCCCAACTTAGGGCCTCCGATCCCCAGTTGATTCCATTGTAGATATAGGGTCTCCACTCCCTAATTTCTTTTCTCAAGGATACATAATCTCGATTTTAATTGCTTTCAATAAAGAAATAGTTTAGATTTTGTTGCAATAACTCACAAAATTTCCCTAGCGAAAATTGGGGCAGAAAGATTTCATTTGTTTGTTTGTTTTGGTGCCTGAGAAGGTTTTTACCTTGAGGCACAAGTTTTGAGGTGACCAAAAGAAGAAGTCTCGATTCAAATAAAAGGAAAGAAAAACAAGAAAAAATAAGTGAGCTCTAAAGTGTAGAAGCGGAGAAAAGATGCTGACTGCTCAAGATATGATTGAAGTCACAAGCTTTGCATGTCCCGCCTTGACCCGAAAAGCCTAAGAAGAATGAATCAGTGGTTGCAGTTAAACGAGCATCAAGATTCAGATCAGAGTCAGCAGGAAGAACCAGCCAAGACTCAAGATCAAGCTTTAGAAGGTTTATAGATAGGAATCTTGTAACTTGTAGCTGATAGACTTATCTAGTTTAGCTTTTCATTTTTCATTTTGGTGTAATAAGGAGCTCAACAAGCAGAAACAGCAGTGAAATCACAGTTTCTCGGTAGTCCCAGCTACCAAAACTTCCAGAAATACACTGACCTAATTCCTTTATAGCCAAGGATATGTAGGCAACATCCGAAGCAAGGTTCGGTCAAACTTCTTCCAAAAAATGCTTCCTATGGAGTTTCAAACTGGCAAAAATCGCTTGTAATTGCTCATTTTTATCTTTGCCCAAAAAACCCTTCGTGTTTCCGAGCAAAGAGGGGCAGCTATGAGCATGCGATTTTTGCCCTATTTAAAATACTCCTATAAAATCAAAGAAATAGATTTTTTCCAATTATTTGCTATTTTATTAGATTTTATTAATTGTTTGTATTTTGTGCACGTTTAATTTTTATTAAAAATCATAAAAATCCCCCAAAAATGTCAAAAATACCATGCATTGCATTTAGATTTTTAGGATTAATTAATTAATTAATTTCTTTATTAAAATAAAAAAAATTGGCATCTTTTTACATTTTTTATCTTTTAATTTTAGATTAGTAATTTTTCTCTTTTAATTTAGTATCAACTAATTTTTATAAATATTTTAATTAGATAATTAGCTTAATTCTACAATTTAGATTAATTTAGGAATTTAACTTAGATTTTTTAATTAAGAAAAAGAAAAGAAAAACAAAGAAGAAAAGGAAATAAGAAAAGAAATTGAAGAAAGGGGTTTTAGTTTGAATTTGGGCCATTTTAATACCCAAATTCAGTCCAAATCACCCAGGCCCAAAACCCTTACCCGGTCCAGCCCCCATTAAACAAAACGTCGTTATTTTCCCTCCTCTTAATCTCAGCCGTTGGATCATTTTGATCTAATGGCCCGCAACTGATTTCCTTCTTCCCTTATAACTGTCGGATAGACTCCCCCTACCCCCAAAACACACTCACAGACCCTTCTTCATCTCTCTAAATCGTCGCCGCTAGCCACCCACCGGAAATCGCCCTACAGCAGCGGCGATACTCCAAACCACCCCAAAATTTCATCCCACAATCCCTAGCCTCCCCTCATCACTATCCCACTATCAATTTCCCCAAATCCCCACCCATTTGCTTTAATTTCAAATATGAGATTCCAAAAGAAATAAAAAAACCTTAATCCGATTTCAATGGTTTTCAAGGCTCGATTCGTGCCAAAATTTATGCCCATCGATTGTTCTCAGTAAGAACAATCAATCAGTATCATCTTTGGCCCATTTTGAAGCGCGCCAGATTCCAGTAGAGTCCCCACTAATTGGCCAAAGATTCGTTGTTGTCATCGTTTCGTCTCTACTCATTCCCGGCCCAAAATCAGTGTATTCTTCTTTCTCTCATTACTTTGTCTCTTCTTTCTTTTGGTTTTGAATTATCAGTTAGGTTTTAGTTTTGTTTTGGATTGTTTAATCGAGATGATTAAGTCAGTGGATTTAGGATTAACTTGTTAATTATTTTGTTAATTGAACCAGTTTAACATTTTGGCTAGGTTTATTTAATAAGTTATTTTGTTATTCTTCCGAATGGGACAGTTGAGGGGTATTAGTTAAGGGGGAATTTGGGGTTTGTAATGGTTAGTTTGAGACTGTTGCTTGAACTTATGTGTTCTTTTGTTAGCTGTTTGTAATTAATGAAAGCTAAAGGGGCGATGGGATTTGAAAATGTGGTACTAGGCATTAAAAATCAGAACTTAGGTCATTGAGGTGACTATTTGTATTAAACAGAACTAAAAGGGGTTAATTGTGATGTCCCAAAAAGTCATCACTTGTTTTAAAATGAAATTCTGCGTTTCGAGGCCTTAAAAACCTCTTTTAGCACCACCTCGATTTGCGTGCGCAGTCCGGGCGCGCAACCGTAAAAAATGATAATTTTTGACTATAAAATAAATTAATTTGACTGCAGTCAATGTTCTAGGTAAACGGAATCAGACCCATGATTTGACGATCCTGGAGGGTCCGTAGGAAAATATGGGACTTGGGCGTATGTCCGGAATTGAATTCCGAGGTCCCAAGCCCGAGAAATGAATTTTTGAAGAAATTCTTTTCTGAAAAATATAAAGGTTTTTGAAAGTGAAATATTATGTGAAACCTATGGTATCGGTCCCGTATTATGGTTCCGGATACCGGTACAGGTTCAATATGATTTATATGTGTTGTCGGTAAAGTTTGGTAAGAAACGGAACCCATTTGGCATGATTCTGACCTTAAATGCAGATTTGATGTTTAAAGAAGTTTTGAGAAATTTCATCGATCTTGAGGTTTAATACGATATACATGATGTTATTTTGGTGATATGAGTACACGAATAAGTCCGTAGGATGTTTTTGAGGTTGTGTGTATATTTGGTTTGGAGCCCTGAGGGCTCGGGTGAGTTTTGGATAGGCCACAGGGTGCATTTTGAACTTAGAAAAGTTGTAGATTTCAGCTGTGCATAGCAGGCCTGCAGACTTCACATTTGCGAAGCCGGGCTCGCAATTGCGATATCGCAAATGCGAGTGGCTGATCGCAAATGCGAAGGAAGCCAGGCCAACTAAGTCTCGCAAATGCGAGCTTTCTTTCGCAAATGCGAAAATCCCTGTCCCAGCCTTGAGTCGCAAATGCGATGAAGTTGTCGCAATTCCAAGTCGCAAATACGTCCAGCTGTTCGCAAATGCGAAGATCCTATTTTCCTGAAGGTTCGCAAATGGGAATCATGTTTTGCATTTACCAACTTAGCAGAGGTTGGGGCTCGCAATTGCGAACCCCTGTTCGCATTTCCCATACCTGCGACCTGCAACTTTTATACTTAGCCAATTTTAAACCCATTTTTCATATCCTCTCAAAACATAAACACATTAGGGCGATTTTTTCAAAGGCTTCTTCTTCTCCAAATCAATTGTAAGTCATTTTTAACTTATTTCCTTCAATCATTAACATCTTTTAATATGATTTCAACTTAAAATCAATGATTTTCACGGGGGAAATCGGGTGTTTGGGTAGAACCTAGGTTTTTCAAAATTGGGGATTTGGACCTCGATTAGAGGTCCGATTTCAAAACAAATTATATATTTGGGTTCATGGGGGAATGGGTAATCGGGTTTTGGTTCGAACCTCGAGTTTTGACCATGTGCGCTCGGGGGCGATTTTTGACTTTTGGGTAAAACTTTAGAAAACTCATTTTCATGCATTGGGGTTGATGTAATTAAGTAACTTGTTAGTAGATACGAGCGAACTTGTGGTGGAATCAAGAGGTAAAGCTATAATTGAATCGTGAATTGTGTTCATGGCATCGAGGTAAGTGTTTGGTCTAATCCTAGCTTGAGGGATTAGGAGTTTAGTCCTATTTGCTATATGGTAATTATTGAGTACGACGTATAGGCATGGTGACGAGTATCTATACGTTGGAGTCTAGCATGCCCGTGAGCCTTTATATTGTGATTATCATGACTTCATTGTATCATTCGTGCCTTAGTGGTGGTTTCTATTTGTGGTATAGAGTTTCTGGAAGGAATTGTGATCTATGAACCTTGAGGAGCGTTGGCTCAAGTTGTATAACGAATTGTGAAAGTATAAGTGATAATTGAACCTCCAGAGAATTGGCTCGAGTTGTGAAGTGAATAGTGAAACAGAAGTGAGAAAGAGAAGAGATCATTATGTTGTCACCCTTGCCGGGCTATTGTTGATTTATTTGTTATCTCTCTTGCCGGGATGTTGATGTTATTGATGTTGTTCCCTTGCCGGGATTAAATTGTTGAATTGTTGTTCCCTTGCCGGGACTTTTATTGTAACTTCATTTTTTCTCTTTCCCTATTGTTTGTGATTGTTGTGTGGGTGAGGAAGAGAGTTAAAGCACGAAGGGTGATGCCGTGCATTGTTTGTTTTATGAGGAAAGAGTGCAAAGCACGAAAGGTGATGCCGTGTACGATTGTGAGGAAAGAGCGTAAAGCACGAAGGGTGATGCCGTGCCGCATGATGTACCATTCCGTGCCGATTATATTAATTATATGGTGAGGAAAGAGAGTAAAAACACGAAGGGTGATGCCGTGTATATTTTTATTATATGATTGCTTTGGTAAGGACGAGAGTAAAAGCACGAAGGGTGATGCCGTGCATTTGTTGATTTCTGATTCTTTATTGATATCCGAGTTATATTGTTCTTTTCATTACTTGATGTCTTTCTATTCGGAATTGTTATCTCCCCCATATCATGCTTCCCCTCCCATATTGACTGGCTATTTCTGTATTTCTTTCCGCTGTATATGTATTTGAACTGCACATATTTATTTGGTAGTCTGGTCCTAGCCTTGTCACTACTTCGTCGAGGTTAGGCTAGACACTTACCAGCACATGGGGTCGATTGTGTTGATACTACACTCTGCACTATGTGCAAATCTCGGAGCAACTTTTGGACTGTAGTGTGGAGACTACCTTCAGTCCACGCGGAGATCCAAGGTAGACATGCAGGCGTCCGCAGGCCCTGGCATCTTCTCTATTCCTATTTCCTGTTTCATTTTCCTTTTATTCAGAAACAGTGTATTGTCATTTTCTTTAGACTTTGTATGTAGTAAATCTTAGACCGTCTGTGACACTGTGACATCAGGTTTTGGGTGCTTTAGGTTTTAGGAGTTGTAACAGATGCAGATTTCAGATATTTAATTGTTATCTTTCGCTTAATTATTTAAAGTTCCGCTATTTTCATTGTATCGTCTTTTGTTTGTTTTAAAGAAATAATTAAGTAATGAAATAAGTAGTTAAATGATTGGCTTACTTAGCTCACATTAGTAGGTGCCATCACGACTCTCGAGGGTGGAAAATCCGGGTCGTGACATTAATTTGAAGGTAAGAATGGACAAACCCTAGGTAAAATATCAGAAGGTTCTAGATTTTGTACAGCTGTCCCCATCCTTAGCATGAAAATGCTGATATTGGGTGGGAAAAAGGATAGACAGCTATAAAAAGATGCTGTGCTATTCTGAAATTTCAGAATTTAGGTTAGAATATTCCATTTTGATGCCATCTTTGGGCACTCTATATAAAGAGAGCATTCACTCATACTCACACACACAATCATCAGCATTTTCTTCACAAAAAGATTCTGAAAACACACAGATATACTACTCTGAAAATACATACTGATTCTGAAAATACCAAGATGGATACAAAAACACTCTAAAAAACTGGTTTCTTTTAGCTATGGTTTTTTTCTGGAAAAACTGATTTCTTTAGCTGTGGTTTTTTTCTGGTTAAAATTGGTTGATTTTGGCTGATTTTCTGGTTGGTAGTCTGAGTTGCTGTTGTTGTCTGGTTGTTGTTGGGTTAAGCTCCAAATCACTTCTACTTATTGACCTTTACTTGGTTCATTTGTTGCTGTTTTTGGATCACTATTAGGTATGTAATCACACCCTATATTGAATAAATTTTCCTGTTTAAATCTGATCTGAATACTTGTATCTTTATGCTTAATTTCAGATTTAGGTGAGTATACTAGTTGATTCATATTTGTTAAGATCTGAGCTTTGAATAACTTTTGGTTAGCATAAATATGACTGTTTGGTCTAGGTCTATTTAAGATAAGTGTGAACTTGAATTCTTGCTTTAATCATTTGAATCTGATGTTTGCTTTTAGTCTTAGGCTTGTGTGTCCTCCCTTTTGTGACTGAAAGCTTTCCTGTTTAATCCCAAAAATTATCATGTTTAGATCAGTTGTTGCCTAGAAGTCAGGATAAGGAATTAACCTCTTATGTGTTCGAAATCTCTGTCCTAAGTGATACTTTTTAGATTCGTTTTCCCCAGTTGGATACTCAGGCTTCAAGTAGTCACTTTAAATGATATTGAAGATATTTTATTGATCATGAAATTTAGGATAGCCTTATTTATGTATCATGGTTTTGTAATAAACCTCATAGTACAAGTTTAACCTTTCTTCTTCTTCATTTTAGTTTGAAATTCTGTAAATAATGATTAATGTTTAAGCATAATGAGTATACCAAAATATGTAATAACATTTATGTTTCTGACTTTGGATCATTTATATATAAAGAAATCTCTGTGTCATGGGCCCTATTAAATAGGATAGAATCCTGGGCTGGCGGGTCTAAAATGTTAGACCCCGAATAGATTTGTAAAACAGACTTTACTGGGCTGCTATTCGTGGCCCAGACTTTAAAGTCCTTTAACGTTATATGGCCTTTGTAAATCTATTTTAAATCCAACCCTATGATATATGTCATGTATTATTAGTGTCATTAGCCAATTCAAATGCCATGATTATTTCTATGTAACGTTCCTTGTATGAATCAATTTAAGCTGGACAACCTTTATTTTCTCTTTCGATATGGCTAAAAACATGACTGTCCCAATACTTAAGCACGAAACTGAGCCAGATTTCAATATGGCACAGATCCTTATTCTTAGGCTTGCACCTTAGTTGTTAAAACACCTTGACTAAACCTACATGTTGTAGTCCAAATATTTCTTTGACCTCTATATTAATCTTGCATGTTGTTTTAGGAAGACGATTTTCTAGAAATAACAAAAGTGTTTAGACTCGTCCCTAATTAGGTAATTGATACATTTAGAATTTTTAGGCTTCTTTAAAAAAAAAATCAAAGTATACGTTCGCGTAACTTTGAATAAAAATAACTTTTCTCATAACCAATGTTTTCTTAGAATCGTGTACACGTTTATGTGACACAAATAAACTTCAAAAAATGAACAGTCATAGTCTACTTTAGGCGCGAACTTGATAAATGTTAGCCTTAACTAATGAATTGCTAATACAATCTCCTTTTGAAATAAATTGAGGTGCGCCATTCACATTTGAATCACCTAATCTATGGCCCTCACATTAATATTATAACTTAGATATTAAACAATCTTGAAACATTTGTAGCTTGCTTTAGGCGCGACTTAGTCTATTTTCGTGATTATGTATACGTTCGCGTAACATAATTATGAATTTCGTTCTAAAAATAAATCAGGTATGCATTCGCGCAATTTCGACCAAACTTTCTTAATACTAATAAAGTGTGATTAATTGTGGACACGTACGCATGACATGATTCTTGACGCGCCAAACAAAAGAGTACACATATGCGTGACTTGTTTTAAAACAACTCCTTAATTACGAATAAATTAAACAATTAAAAGCGGTAAAAGGTAAATGCACATGGGTCATAAAATGAGTAGTTAAACAATCTAAGCCAAGTATAAATTGCTAAGAGACCATGCTAGAACCACGGAATCCGAGAATGCCTAACACCTTCTCCCGGGTTAACAGAATTCCTTATCTAGAATTTCTGGTTCACATACTTTTAAATAAAGTCGATTTTCCTAGATTTAGGATTTTAAAAAATAAACCGGTGACTTGGGACACTAAATAAATTATCCCAAGTGGCAACTCTAAAAAATAAATAAAATAATTCCATTTCGATTAATGTCACTTTAATTGGAAAAACTTTCTTATATACCCCTCGGGTGGTAAAAAGGAGGTGTGACAAATGTAACTAACAATAATCATCTCAAAAAATAAATGGTGCAAATATAAAATATTAGATTTTTCTAAAATTGAAAGGTGCGAATATAAAACATTAGATGTTGCTAAAATTGAAAATATATTAAATGAAAATACATTAAAATTGAAAATACATAAAAATTGAAACTATGGTAAATAACATAATAACTTAGTAGGGAGGTATGTGTTTTATAGATACACCAAAATTATGATAGTATTGAGTGAATAGGGGCGGGGATTGTTATGGTTGTGACTGTGAAAGTTGTTGACTTCTTTTATAGATTATTCGTTGTTGTTCTTGTCGCAAAAATTCACGACAAGTCGGATCGACAATAGAATCCACATCGATGACTTAACTTTTATTTTCTTCTTTCAATTCTTTTAGTCTTAGTTTTTATTTTTGAACAATCAAAACTTTTTTTTATCTCAGTTGCATTATTCATAGCCTCAACAATCTAATTATTTTCTGATTGGACTATCTTCATATAACCTTCATCTATATTTCTCTTCATTTTTTCTTTCTTCAGCCCATTAGGTCATTGTGATAATGTAGAATCACCTACAACATCCTCATTTAAATTTAGTGAAAATGATGATAAGTTAGGAGATGATAGATAGGGTGAATCAGGGTTATAAGTCTCAGGCTCCGATGATATATTATCATAGCCTTGCTTTCTTGGTTTTTTTCTTCCAAGATCGCCATCGTTAAACTTATCAAAATCCTTCATTAGAGTCCACACATGATCAAAATTAAAATATTTTTTGAAGTTCGGATCTTGCATAAATAAAGCTTTTGCTTGTGTAAGCTGCAATATTAAAATAAATTAAGAAAAATAATAAGTAAATATATAAAAATAAAGTATAAGTAACTACAAAATAAATACTCACAATATCTTAATCAAAAGTACCACTAAGACGCAAATTTTCTACTTGACGTACACATCTATTTAATTTTCTTACTGCCTTCTCAATCATTTGCATTCGGCTTTGCAACGAGTTTTTGGTGTGAATCTCCCAAATATCTTTTTTTGCATTATTGTATGCATCTATGACTCGACTCTGGATTGATTGATGCCCGTTATTGGATCTTGAGAAACATCTAAATGCATTTGGCATAATAGAATATCTTTACAGAGTATCCTACAGATCGAATGGACATTTTTTTCAAGCGATTAGAGGAAAAGTGTATTATATGTTTAAAGAAAAATAAAAGCCAATTATGGTTATAAAAGGTTATGTTGGCACCTCAATATATAGAGATAAAAGTAGATAATATTTTAGTAGATGAGAATATGATAGATTTTATTTTGATCTCAACCGTCGAGTGGATTTGGCTTCGATCCAGGTCATTTGGTAATCAATCGAGACCGTGAAGGTGCTGATAATGATTTGTTTCTCTATTACTTTTCAAATAATACCCACTTTAATGAGGGACAATTTCGTCGTAGATATCGAATGTCCCGAAATTTGTTCCTTTGAATTGTTGATGCAATTAAAGGTTATGATATGTACTTCGAACAACGCGTTGATGCGGTAGGTAGATTTGGATAATTAATTATATGATCATAGTTGTATTTAGAATGTTGGCATACAGTGTGCCGACGGATGCCACTGACGAATATATGAAAATTGGAGAGTCAAGTGGAATTGAAAGCATGAAGGCATTTTGCCGAGCAATCATAGAAGTTTTTGGCCATCAGTATTTGAGATCACCAATAGCTAATGATGTTGCAAGTCTTCTGCACATCAGTGAACATCGTGGTTTTATAGGAATGTTAGGCGGTCTAGATTGCATGCATTAAAGATGAAAAAATAGTCCAACAACATGGGCTGAACAATATGCAGGTCGTACTGGATCCCCATCAATAATACTTGAAGCTGTAGATGATTATGATTTTTTGTAATGACCCGACTGGTCGTTTTTATCTCTATCATGTCATTCAGCAGTTTGAGGCCATGAGCAGCTTCACTTCAGGTATTATGACTTGTGCGCATGGTCGGAATTGAATTCCGGGAAGTTCGGAGTTGATTTGGAAAGAGAATTCTCATTTCAGAAGCTTTAAGTTGAAAGAATTGACTAAGGTTGGATTTTTGAGTAAACAACCTCGGAATCGGGATTCGAAGGTTCTAACAGGTTCGTATGATGATTTCGGACTTGGGCGTATGTCCGGGCCAGATTTTGGAGGATTCGGGAATGTTTTGGCGCCTATTGTGGAAGTTAGCATTTTTGGAGGAATTTCATAAGTTTGGGTTGAAGTGCATTTTAGTGTTATCAATGTCCGTTTGGGAGTCCGAGTCTGGGAATAGCTCCGTATGGTGATTCTGATATTGGAAGCGCGATCATAAGTGAATTTGGAAGTCCGTAGGTCATTTTGGAGTCATTTGGCTAAAGATAGAAATTTGAAGGTTTTTGAGAAATTTAATCGGAAGTGGACTTTTTGATATCGGGGTCGGAATCCAATTCCGAAAGTTGGAGTAGGTACGTAATATCAAATATGATTTGTGTGCAAAATTTGAGGTCAATCGGACGTGATTTGATACGTTTCGTCATCAAATGTAGAAGTTTGAAATTCTAAAGTTCCTCAAGCTTCGATTGGGGGTCGATTCATGATTTTAGCGTTGTTTGATATGATTTGAGGCCTCGAGCAAGTCTGTAATGTGTTTGGGAATAGTTGGTATGATTGGTTGGGGTTCCGAGGGCCTCGGGTGGATTTCGGATGGTTAACAGATCAATTTTGGAAATTGGAAGAGGAAGTGCAACAGTTGTCTTCTGGTGTAACCGCACCTGCGAGGCTTGGGCCGCAGGTGCGGAGCAGAAAAAGTGACCAGGAGAGCAGCAAATGCGATTTTGGGCTAGAAGTGTAAGGACCACAGATGCGGTCATCTCACTGCAGAAGCGGGACCTCACCTGCGGGAGTCGAGGCACAGAAGCGGAAAGGGGAGCCTAGAGAGAAATCGCAGGAGCGGTACAGGGTCCGCACCTTCGGAAACGTAGAAGCGGTTGTGTGACCGCATGTGCGGAATTACTGGCAGCAGTAAGGTTCTTTAAAAATCGGGGGTCTTGGCCATTTCCCTCCATTTTACTCTTGTTTGGGCGATTTTTGGAGAGCTTTAAGAGAGGGATTTCATCATCAAACATGAGGTAAGTTAATTTCAGCCCTTGTGAGTTAAATACATGGTTTTGTTAGGGATTTGAGCATGAAAATTGGTAGAAAATTAGGGTTGGGGGAAAACCTAGAAAATTAATATTTTTGGATTTCGACCACGATTTTTTGTATGAAATTAGAAGAAAATCATATATTTGAGTTCGTAAGTTCATGGGTAAACTTTATCTTCGAGAAATTTCGGAATCCAGGCATGTGGGCTCGAGGGCAATTTTGTCAACTTTTTGAACGGGGTTAAGAATTGTTATAAATTATATTATAATGAGAAATTAAACATATATTAATGGATTTGCATAACTATTGGCTAGTTTTGAAGCATTTAACATCGAATCGAGTCTTTGAAAGGGTGTGGAATGCCGGTTATGGATCTTCAAAGCGAGGTGAGTCTCCTTTCTAACCTTGTAAGAGGGAATTGTCCCCATAGGCGATATAATTGGTTATGTGCTCCTATTTGTGGGGTCTACATACGCACAAGGGGACGAGAGTCCGTGCGTAGCTACTATTATGTGTAAGTCCGGGTAGTCTAGGACCCAAAAGCATGCTATACTTGGAATATCTGTAAACTTGTTGGCAGTTGAATTGCTTAAATCTTATCGAATTGGTAAATGAATTTCTAAAAGGATTAAACTTCATTTTCTTAAATCACTAAAAGAGAATTGGCTTTTATTTGGATAAACGTTCTTTGATAAATTATTAATTTGCTGTTTGAGCATGTATTTCTAGGTGTACCTGCGTCACATGTATGATTCCTGAGCAGGGTGTTTGTTTATTTATGTTGACCGCGTTACATGTATGATTCACGAGCGGAGTAATAGATACATCTATGGTTCGCGTCGTTCGACCCTCGGCAGTGCACATTTTACATTTATGTTGGATCGGGCCGTACGACCTCGGCATGATATGCGCATGCTTGTATTGTTTGCCTGAGATTTATAAATGTTGATAATTTCCTTTCCTGGCCGGAGATGAATTGATAAAAGATGATGAAAAGTAAATCTTTGGAATTCATTATTATTTGAGAAGTTGTTTACCTATTATCCGGGTTTATGAGTTTATAATTGCTTTATAAAAATTCATGATCTCCTCCCATTTTTTTACAACTATTATTATTGGACCACTAGTAAGTGTTGAAGTCAACCTCTCGTCTCTACTTCTTCGAGATTAGATGGGATACTCATTGGGTACACGTTGTTTTCGTACCCATACTATACTTGTTGTGCATTTTGTTGCACATGCACATGCAATCTCTAGTGGCCTAGTGGGTGTAGCAGCATGGTTGATATAGAGACTTAGGTGAGCTGCACTTCTCGAGACGACTCGCAACCAACAGAGTCTCTTTCAGATTATTGTATTTACTTTCTGTCCAATAATGTATTCCGAACGATTATTGTATTACATTATTTTCCTAGAAATTGCTCATGTACTTGTGACACCGGGTTCTGGGATGATTATGGTGTATCTTGTATTAACTTTTTAACATTCATATTCGATTTGAAATGATTATCATTTACTAGTGAAAATGAAAGAAAATCATAGTTTTTAAAATTATTAAAACGAGAATTAAATTAAATATTTTGGTTGGCTTGCCTGACAGCGGTGTCCGGTGCCATCACAACTCTTATTTTGGGTCGTGACAATATGGTATTAGAGCACTAGATTTAGGTCTCACAAGTCTTGAGCGAGTCTAGTAGAGTCTTGCGGATCGGTATAGAGACATCTGTACTTATCTTCGAGAGGCTACAGGGCTGTTAGGAGCACTTCCCTTCTTGATTCCTCATCGTGCGATTTGATTCCTTGGGGCTTATGCCCTTGTTTCCTTCCTACTCAATCTTACGTGATGCAAACCGCTTGTTATAAATCGAGAATTGAAGAATTGTAATGGTACTGCAGATGTGGTGTGGGATGTTTCTCCCGGTATAGTTGGTTAGGCTATTGTCGCCACCTTGCGAAATGATTTTTCTATCGTTTCGGCTCGATAGTTGTGCTTCTAAGAGCTTGGAGGCTATTCACAGGTTGCTATGATGCTCACGAATGGTTATCGCACCGTATTGGCTTGATGGAAGGATACTTGCCTATGTGTTGGTGCGGTGAATGATTTAAAAGGAAGTTTACTCAGTGCACGATTTAGAGATATGATATTTCATTTCCAGTGGAGGAAAAACAATTGGCCTTTGAATGTCTAGGTTTGGGGTGATGGAGTATCGAGACTTGGTATTTTCGAGCATGGTGGAATTTTCATCCGTGGCATGGTTTCGTCGTCCTTGATTGAATATGTTGAGTTCGCCAGTGTTATGGTTTTCTTCAATTTGCCTTTGGGGCAGTATATTGTGAAATAATAATAAAGAGGCGACTGTCAGAGATCGCGATATGCGGTGGTTCAGGATTGAATCGGTATATCTAGTGTTGATGTCCCAAGAAAGATGACCTAGGGGAGATTTAAAGTTAGTAGTGGTTCGTGGGTTCAAGCGCTACGAAGATGGATTTTATTTAAGGCAACAGCTGAGTAGCAAAGGATGAGGAAGGACACGTGTGGAGTGTCAGGCGGTGGTTAAAACTTCTAGAAGGCCAGGTATAAGAAGCAAAGGTCGAGTAGTCAATTAAAGGGGTGAGTTCCGCCAAAGTGGGAGAGTGCGGTACGATGAATACGCACCTTAAAGAAAGTTTGGAATGATTTGGGAATTTTAGTGATTGGTGATCGGGATCTACGCATTTAAATTGAAGTATGGGCTATTATGTGGCATGAGATTTGATATAATGGAAAGGAGTTGCTTGAAATGAAGAAGGATACAACATAACTTTCAATTGGAAGGATGTTGTCGCACATTTAATTGATGTCCACGAGGGGTGAATGGACTTGTGCAGCTAGGGAGTGAGCTCGGAGTCAGGATAGGTTATTGATGTCGTAGTGATTGTACCCGTGTAGCAGCGTTGGAGGATGTCGGAAAGTGATTTCCACAGGTGGGTTATCTCTAGTGAGCAAATCGTCGGTCACATGGTTGGCGAAGCTTCTGCGAAGAATTCTATTAGTTATAAAGCAAAGAGATCGGTCATGCGAATGTGGTTGATGATTCGGAGTATAAAAAGGGGTTTTACAAAAAGATTCCGAGAATTATGGAGGTTGATTGCGTAAGGTTATGTCAATAAGAGATAAAGAATCCCTGTGAATTCTAGAGTTGTGTAATAGTGGCTTCAAGCTAAGTGGGAGAGTCCCACCGCCTATGATTGGGTTGCATGGTTAACTTCTTGTGAGGTTTCTGGTTATTAGCATATTGATGGGCTATTTCAGCTATGGGAAAAGAACATAAGTGGTAATTTGAGAAAAAGAATTGTTAAAGGTGTGCTATGGTTGGCCTTATTGGCTCATGTTCAGACTTGGGGAAGGATTCATGATTTATGCCTTGTATAGATGCGGGTTTCAAGGGAAGTGATTCTGCCGGGTGCTTCGTCGAGAGGGTATTCATGTGCTAGAATATTCATGGAGTTGATTATATTCGGGCCAAGTTAGAGCGGGTGGCTCTCAACAATGGTTCTAGTGGATTCATAGAGATAAAAGTGTGGTGCCTAATGATTTCGAGCCTATAGGTACGGTTAAGAATCAAGATTTGTAGCAGCTTATGAGAAGAGGCCCAGAATGTTCTATGATGTTTTAACTTGCAGTGTAGCATTTGGGAGGTATGAAATGGTTTGTGAGATTTGAGACAGCATGGTCTCGTGATTCAAGGTCACTCGGGAATAGCGCGAATGGAGTGTGTTATGTGTCGAATGGAGTTATTTCTAAGGCAGCCAAGGATAAATTGGAAGAAGATAGATTGGTTAGCCATAGTTGAATTGGCATATTGGTGGTAGTGATCAGTTCCTTCAGTGTGATCAAGTTATGCAAGTGATTTGTGACGGTACGTGTGAGGCTTGTCAATCACCGTAATCGATGTTATTCAGAAGTATTCTACTATTATGGCCTGTTATGTGTAGGCGGATCCCAGAAGGGCTATGGTGGCTTAGAACACTACTTAGAGATTTTCATATTCTATGGTTATGAGAATTCACGTGTGTGTTGCTATGGTTATCCTGAAATAACCTAAGTGAAAAGTTTCTATATGATAAAGTATTAATCTATTAGTGGTTCCGAAGTTATGATGAAGATCGTGATCTATCATATATTGGCATATTGCATGCAGGGAATGGTATGGAATTTGAAGTGAGGATCAAGGTTGTAGTTTGGTGTTGACAAGGATGTCACGAGCTCAGATGAGCATGAAAAGAGTCTCAATGTTTAAAGTAAGTTGGTATTGTCTTCATAAAACCTGAGATCGGTGTTTTGTGAAAGAGGCTTTGCATCCTGGTTAAGGATTCTTAATCGCTCTTCAGCGTTAGTACGGCCGGTGGTGTGGATGCACAAGCTGTTATCTGTTACGGAAGGTTGTGGGAGCGTGCCCCACAGGAAGGTTGTATAAGTGTGGCATGTAGTCACTTGATTGATTGAAGAGTTAAACCAAGTATGAAGATTGTAGTGATGTCATTAAATCGAGAATTGATGCCTGGAGGGCACTCGGTTTATTGGGTTGTTGACAGTGGAGGATTATACCGGTCATGATGGTAGTTCTTGTGTGTTATGAGAAAAAGGGGAGTTATTATGGACCTTTGAAAGGTTATTAGCCTTGTTCAGTGTGATCAGAATCAACTTGAGGTCTGTGGATAGATCTAAATGTGAATATGGGCTCTATATCAGGCCAGATGTGTTTATTTCAGCAATGCGCTCCTTATGGAAGAGTAGTCGGGGTATTTCATCGTCAGCTATTTCATATAATGATATATCGTGCCGTATGGGTTGTGAGACAGCTTGGTGAATTTCTTATGTGTTAAGGTTCTGCGCAGAGATGATGTTATATGAGCAGGATGGCTCTCGAGATTCAGATCGTATATCGCACCTCAGTTGTGCTTGAGTTTTGTAGCCTATAGCACTATATGTCTCCCCAGGGATGGAATTATGCGCTTAGCGTGCTTGTGACCGATATTCGGCATTTTGTTGTAATGAGCAATCTAGCTCGGTGTGTATCTCCTTATGTGAATATTATGTGTTGATCGGGTGGCACGCCGCCATGGGTATGTTGTTTGGATTGGGTTGCGCGCCGCAACAGCTTGATGTTGAGTACAGTTCCCCATATATGTTTTTATGTGTTTTATTTCCTATTTTTCTAAGGAAAACTCATATTAGCTGTGTGCCCGCGTCGCAGGTATGATTGCAAGCTGGGTGTTTGTTTAATTATGTTGAACGTGTCGCATGATTCGCGAGCGGGGCAATTTGATTTCCTTTTCAGAGTTCGTTTTCCTTTGTATCACGTTCGAATTGGTAGCCTATTGGCACATTGTGGCATCATATGAGACTTTTGATCATGTCTGGGATGGATTATTGCCTGAGCAGTTCGTACTGGGTGATACGAGATCATTGGATTTAGGATCAGTGCAATCTGATTATATGAAGTATATTAAGGAGCTAAGACCATTATTTGGTTCATAATGAGGTGATGGTTCTTGTCAGGAGTATAGACCCAATGATTTATTTATTCAGTAGTTGGTTATAAATTTCTACATATCTCTTCCATCGTAGTGGTATTGTAAGAGTTAGAGCAAGACTTATGTATGTCATGAGGTGCAATGGGAGCATCAGAGTCATGGAATTTCGACTAAATTGATCAGAGAATGTTATTGTGGTCTTGTGAGTAAAATGGTGCAAGGTGTGAATTTAGCTAAGGTATGCAATCATGTTTTGATGCTGCGTGTAGTTATTGATTTGGTGAGCGTATGTTGGAATAGGCCTGTCAGAGAATTCTGGATGTTGGAATTGGGCTCTAAGGCTTATTTGCTTGAATAAAAGGGAATATCTTCAGAATTGATCGGGCTAATGGGCTCAACTGAGTGGTGGTCGCACGGGTAGGTGCACGGGGTGTTAAACAGTGATTTCAGACTACTTCAGTGTAGTTCTCAGCACGTTTGAGGACGAACGTATGTTTAAGTGGGAGAGAATGTAGCGATCCGACCGGTCGTTTTGAGTTCTAACATGTCGTTCAGCAGTTTGAGGCCATGAGCAGCTTCACTTAAGTTATTATGACTTGTGCGCACAGGCAGAATGGAATTCCGGGATGTTTGGAGTTGATTTGGAAAGAGAATTCTCATTTTGGAAGCTTTAAGTTGAAAGAATTTACTAAGGTTGGATTTTTGAGTAAACGACCTTCGAATCGGGATTCGAAGGTTCAGCAGGTTCGTATGATGATAGGTTCGTATGATGATTTTGTGCTTGGGCGTATGTCCGCACCGGGTTTTGGAGGACCCAGGAATGTTTTGGCACCTATTGTGGAAATTAGCATTTTTTGGGGAATTTCATAAGTTTGGATTGAAGTGCATTTTAGTGTTATCAATGTCCGTTTGGGAGTCCGAGTCTGAGAATAGCTCCGTATGGTGATTCTAGAATTGGGAGCGCGATCGGAAGTGAATTCGGAGGTCCGTAGGTCATTTTGGAGTCATTTGGCTAAAGATAGAAATTTGAAGGTTTTTGAGAAGTTTGACCGAAAGTGGACTTTTTGATATCGGGGTCGAAATCCAATTTCAGAAGTTGGAGTAGGTCCGTAATGTCAAATATGAAGTGTGTGCAAAATTTGAGGTCAATTGGACATGATTTGATAGGTTTCGTCATCGAATGTAGAAGTTTGAAATTCTAAAGTTCCTTAAGCTTGGATTGGGGGTCGATTCATGATTTTAGCTTTGTTTGATATGATTTGAGGACTCGAGCAAGTCCGTAATGTGTTTTGGGATTGGTTGGTATGATTGGTTGGGGTTCCGGGGCCTCGGGTGGATTTCGGATGGTTAACGGATCAATTTTGGAAATTGGAAGAGGAAGTGCAGCAGCTGTCTTCTGGTGTAACCGCACCTGCGAGGCTTGGGCCACAGGTGCGGAGCCGTAGAAGCGGCCAGGAGAGCCGCATATGCGATTTTGGGATGGAAGTGTAAGGACCGCAGATATGGTCATCTAACCGCAGAAGCGGGACCGCACCTGCGAGAGTCAAGACGCAGAAGCGAAAAGGCGAGCCCAGAGAGAAACCGCATGAGCGGTAGAGGGGCCGCACTTGCGGAACCGCAGAAGCGGTCGTGTGGCTGCAGGTGCGGAATTGCTGGAAGCAGTAAGGTTCTTTAAAAATTGGGGGTCTGGGCCATTTTCCTCCATTTTACTCTTGTTTGGGCGATTTTTGGAGAGCTTCAAGAGAGGGATTTCATCATCAAACATGAGGTAAGTTAATTTCACCCCTTGTGAGTTAAATACATGGTTTTGTTAGGGATTTGAGCATGAAAATTGATAAAAACTTGGGGTTGACGGAAAACCTAGAAAATTGATGTTCTTGGATTTTGACCACGATTTTGGGTATGAAATTAGGATAAAATCATATATTTGAGTTCGTGAGTTCATGGGTAAACTTTATCTTCGAGAAATTTCAAAATCCGGGCATGTGGGCTCGATGGCAATTTTGTCAACGTTTCGATCGGGGTTAGGAATTGTTATAAATTAGATTATAATGAGAAATTGAACATATATTAATAGATTTGCATAACTATTGGCTAGTGTTGGAGAATTTGTCATCGTATCGAGTCTTTGGAAGGGCGTGGAATGCCGGTTATGGATCTTCGGAGTGAGGTGAGTCTCCTTTCTAACCTTGTAAGAGGGAATTGTCCCCATAGGTGATATAATTGGTTATGTGCTCCTATTTGTAGGGGCTACGTACGCACGAGGTGACGAGAGTCCATGCGTAGCTACTATTATGTGTTAGTCCGGGTAGTCTAGGACCCAAAAGCATGCTATACTTGGAATATCTGTAATCTTGTTGGCAGTTGAATTGCTTAAATCTTATCGAATTGGTAAATGAATTTCTAAAAGGATTAAACTTCATTTTCTTAAATCTCTAAAAGAGAATTGGCTTTTATTTGGATAAACGTTCCCCCGATAAATTCTTAATTTGCTGTTTTAGCATGTATTTCTATATGTACTTGCGTCGCATGTATGATTCGCGAGAAGGGTGTTTGTTTATTTATGTTGATCACGTCACATGTATGATTCACGAGCGGGGTAATAGATGCATCTATGGTTCACGCCGTTCGACCCTTGGCAGTGCACATTTTACATTTATGTTGGATCGGGCCGTTCGACCTCGGCATGATATGTGCATGCTTGTATTGTTTGCCTGAGATTTATAAATGTTGATAATTGCCTTTCTTGGACGGAGATGAATTGATAAAAGATGATGAAAAGTAAATCTTTGGAATCCATTATTATTTGAGAAGTTGTTTACCTATTATCCGGCTTTATGAGTTTATAAGTGCTTTATAAAAATACATGATCTCCTCCCATTTTTTTTTACAAATATTATTATTGGACCACTAGTAAGTGTCGAAATCGACCTCTTTTCTCTACTTCTTCGAGATTAGACGGGATACTCATTGGGTACACGTTGTTTTCGTGCTCATACTACACTTGCTGTGCATTTTTGTTGCACAGGAACATTTAATCTCTAGTGGCCTAGTGGGTGTAGCATCATGGTTGATATGGAGACATAGGTGAGCTACACTTCTCGAGACGACCTGCAGCCAGCAAAGTCTCTTTCAGATTACTGTATTTACTTTCTGTCCAATATTGTATTCCGAACGGTTGTTTTATTACATTATTTTCTTAGAAATTGCTCATGTACTTGTGACATCGGATTTTGGAATGATTATGGGGTATCTTGTATTAACTTCTTAACATTCATATTCGATTTGAAATTCTTATCTTTTACTAGTGAAATTGAAGGAAAATTATAGTTTTCAAAATTATTAAAACGAGAATTAAATTAAGTATTTTGGTTGGCTTGCCTGATAGAGGTGTCCGGCGCTATCACGACTCTTAGTGGATTTTGGGTCGTGACACTTTTGGATATGACATGCATATTTTGGTATGCCCGACACCAATAATGACATTAATATTTTAGAGTCATCACATTTATTTTCCTATCTTGCTGCAGGTATTACTCCTCCCGCCCATTATGTTATTCAATGAATGTATATGATATGAGTTATTATTTAGCTGTCGGTATATATCTAAAATGGTCAACCCTTGTGCAAACTATTTTTCACCCACGCTTGCCACAGAAGAAATATTTTGCGATGACACAAGAATCATGTCGAAAAGATGTTGAACGTGCATTCGGGATTTTACAAGCTTGTTTTGCAATTGTTGCAGGACGGTCACATTTTGGAGAAAAGAAGTGATACATGATATAATAACTACATGTATTATATTGCACAACATGATAATCGAGGATGAACATGATCTTAATGCACCAATTCAAGATGATTGGGAATGTCCACCTCCAACAGTGGAAATGGTAGTAGATGAAAATCACCAATTTGAACAATTTTCAGCTCGACACAAAAGAATTAAGGACAAAGATGATCATTTTGCACTACGTAATGCATTAATAGATTCTAGTCGCTCAGGGGTCTATTCGCGTTGGAAGGATTTTTTGGAGTATTGATTCATGCTTTTTTAGGCAAGTAATATATCTAAACTTAGTTTAAGGGTAATTATCCATGTGGACTATGATAATTGAGATGTTTTGGGGATGACACACATGCTAGGTGATGGACATATGTGTGTATGCTGGGGTATTTATGATCCGGGTAGACCTTAGACTACTATACGACTTTTTTATTTTCATGCCTCGTTATATCCTTGTTTTCTCTATTTGTATGATCATTTGAGCTTTGATTCTTGTTAAAAATCATGTCAAGGCTATGTACTTATTTGTTTGAGACATGATAGGGCAGTTCTTTTTGTTTTGATGTTTGCCTTAATTATAGTCATATTCTGAATCATAATTCGCCATCCGCATGTTATATCTCAATCTCTGTATATTATTTGTATGTCATATCACATGCTGTTGTTGCCTTCTATATGTGATACCGCTTTGTCTAAGTTCCATGAGTTGTTAGCCATTGAGACTTGAGTGGTTGATGACTTATGTGGGCCATAGAGCCATTTTGTGAATTTATATTGGATCAAATTTTACACCGCAACTGATTGATATATGGATCGGGTTGCACGCTGCAATGATTATATTGATTGTTGATTAGCACTTAGGCAAGGATCCGCGCCCCTCCAGAGTTTGATCAATAGTGAGCGCAGACACAGAGTTATACATGTGACTTGGTTAGGGCCGTTTGTGCCAGGCACCCGTACAATGATAAGTGTGATTGTGTGAGTGATGGTGAGGATCACTTGTGCCAGGCACCATGAGTGTGCTGAGCGTGAGTGTACTTGATGATTTCACTGTGATGTTATTTACTTGACATGTATACATGACATGTAGGCATAAAGATGTATTTTTCTCATGCTAGGTGGTGAACAAAATGTCTTATCTGTTATTGAAAGTTTGGAAAATCACAGTTTCCTTGATAAACTCATATTCTAGCTGGTGAACAAAATGTCTTATCTGTTGTTGAAAGTTTGAAAAATCACAATTTCCTTGATATTCTCATATTTTACAAATTTCGATGAAAGATCAGGCTTTGACTGTTACACTTAAAAAGCATGTCTGATTTTTTCGTAATTGTGAACAAGCTGAACATAATATCTTTTGAGTTATTTTCTTTTACTGTCTTTATTATATTATGAATTATTATTGATTATTGGTGTTAGACACTGACTTTCTTCCTATCTCGTCACTACTTTCAGCCCGAGGTTAAGTTTGTTACTTATTGAGTACATGTGCATGATTGTATTCATACTACACTCTACACTTAATGTGCAGATCCTGGTACTTTCGGGCTTGGTGATTGCTAGAGTTCACACCGGTACCAACTTGTAGAGACTACGAGGTAGCTCCTATGTCATTCGCATACCTTGAAGTTATCTTTTGTTTATTTCTGTTATCACTGTTCTATCGTCAGACGGTTTGTATTGAGGATTTGACTAGGTATTTTGAGATTCTGCGGTACTCATGTATTCGTTAACACCATATCATTAGGATGGTTGTAGCTGCGATATTGTTGCTATTTTAAGATATTTATGATTCTTCCATTGTTAAGATTATTAAACTTCTGTTAATTGAATTTATTGTTATTGTATAATGGTTGGCTTACCTAGCAAGCAGTGTTAGGCACTATCATGGTTTCGGTGGGAGTTTGAGTCGTAACACTGTATGCGGCGAAATCAGAAGACTTGATTTCTTACTGTCGAGACATTTTGGAAGTATGCCCCAGGGCCCCGAGGGTAGGAGGTAGCGACCGAATTCCCTACCTCGGGACTCGTCGAAGCCCGACTCGGGGAAAACGAAGAACGAAGCTAGGACAAAGGGGGAAGCCCTCTAGGTACATGGCTACGTCTGACAGGCTCGGCCTATCCAGAGCCTATAATGAAGCATCATGTCAAGCCATCCCATCCCCGTACTTTGTAATTAACCCCCACATACTTGTAGCCGAGTCTCCCCTCCTACATAAAGGGGACTCGCCCCACCTTGTAAGCGGCTGACATTGCTCCATTTCACCACAAGTGCAATAATGTCTCTCTCTCTCTCTCTCTCTCTCTCTCTCTCTCTCTCTTCTCTTCAAATTTGTTTATTCTCACTTGCCCGAGGCCTCCTTAACATTTATCATTTTCTTATTTGTTCTTCACCATATCGTCCAATATTGGCAATATAGAGCCTCGCTTAATCATATCTCTGCCTGTTATCTCGCTTCCGATTGCCCGAGTAGCTCAAACCCGGTTCGAGCCTTGGCCCCGAGGTCCCCATCGATCGACCTTACATTCGGGCAACATGCCCCTTTGGTTTGATTACTGCCTCATTTTAACTCACATTTTATCATTACACTTCACGTTCTTAGCATTAACTGCTTTAACAACTAGCTCGGGAATAGATCACGTATTTTTAAAATCCCATTTACAAATTTAGTTGTTGTTACCATTTTCACGGTATACAGTTTGGCGCCCACTGTGGGGCTAAAAATAATAGTGATTATTTTCTTGCTGGTTTCGTCACACAAATACATATTATCTTTCACACTTTTTCTTGTTCAAGATCCTTTGATTTTAGGCCAAAATGTCCGTCTCGGTAAACGGAGTTGAGAATGACAACCGAGAAAATCAGGGGGGAAAATGAAGTGGCTATCCCGGCCGCTGGAGCACCTCCGCAGAATCCTGATATCGCTCCCAGACCAATCCTAGCGGACGTAGATTCACAGGATGCACAACAAGTCGACGAAACTTCTCACACCGACAAGAGCGTACGACACAACGACCAACAAGAAGCACAAAAACCCCCGGCCCAAGAAGAACAAGAAGTTAGTCTTCATGTTATTTTTGAGATGTAACAGGCACAACAACTGGCGATTGCTCAGCTACAAACCACCCGAGAACCCCCAGCACAGTGGCACCGGAGACGGCTCTTCCCGTCGAGAGAGTAATCGAAAGGTCAAGCAACAACGGATAGGTGGCTGATCCCACCATCGTAAAAATTCTCGAGGACCTCACCAAAAGGATCGAATCAGCTGAGAAAATGATTGCAACCAACGATAAAAAAGTTGAGACCTATAACTCTAGGGTCGATCAGATCCCAGGAGCGCCTCCAGTCCTCAAAGGATTGGATTCAAAGAAGTTTATTCAAAGGCCATTCCCTGAGGAAGAGGCCCCAAAGCCCATCCCGAAAAAGTTCAAAATGTCGGAACTCCCTAAGTGCAACGACACCTCCGACCCTAACGAACACGTCACTGCTTACACCTACGCAGTAAAAGGTAACGACAAGATAAATGACGAGATCGAGTTTGTGTTGCTGAAAAAATTCGGGGAAACGCTTTCAAAATGGGGGCCATGATGTGGTACTACAACTTGGCTCCCAACTCCATAGATTCGTTCGCCATGCTAGTAGACTCCTTCGTAAAAGCACATGCCGGAGCCATCAAGGTAGCAACGAGGAAATCTGACATTTTCAAAATCAACAAGAGAGAGAACGAGATGTTGCGGGAGTTCGTATCCCACTTCCAGATGGAAGAATAGAGCTTCCACTAGTCTCCGACGACTGGGCGGTACAGGCCTTCACCCAAGGCCTGAACGAACAAAGCTCGATGGCTTCAAAACAACTAAAACAAAATCTAATCGAATACCCGACCGTGACCTGGTCGGACGTTCACAACTGATACCAGTCAAAGATCAGGGTCGAGGATGACCAGTTGGGAGCCCCTTCGGGCTCAGTATACCCAAACAGACTCCTGGCAAAAGAGACGAAACCAAACAAAGAAAGGTAACAACCGTACCTTGAAGACATAAGGAACACCCCAAGGCGCAACCTACCCCGCAACGATCGGAGGATAGATCGAGGACAGGACTCTCGGGGGCTCATCAACAGAACCAGGTTCAATCGAAACATGGCACCGATGAACGCACCCCACTTATCGGAATACAACTTTAACATCGACATATCATACATCGTATTCACTATCGACAAAATCAGGGACGCCAAGTGGCCTAAACCAATACAGTCGGACCCTTCGCAGAGAAATTACAACTTAGTGTGTGAGTTCAACAACACACACGGTCACAGGACCGAGGATTGCCATCAAATGCGAGAAGAAGTGGCCCGGCTATTAACAAAGGGCACCTTCGGGAATTCCTTAGAGATCGGGCCAAAAATCAGTTTCGGGACAGGGAGGCAACCAAGAAAAATAAGGCAAACGAGCCGCAAGACGTCATCCACATGATAATGGGGGGCGCTGATGCCCCGCAGGAACCCATGATTAGGAAAACAAAAATGTCCATCACCAGGGAAAAATAGACTCGAGGATATATCCCCGCAGACGCCCTTGCGTTCAGAGAAGAAGATGTCGAGGCTCTGTCTCAACCCCACAATGACGCCCTGGTAATCTCCTTTCTTGTGAATTCTTTTCAGATAAAACGTGTACTCGTGGATCCAGGTAGCTCAGCCAATATTATCAGGTCAAGGTTGGTAGAACAGCTCGGACTAACTGAACGGATCGTGCCTGCCACTTGGGTCCTTAATAGGTTCAATATGGTGAGCGAAACAATGAAAGGAGAAATCATCCTTCCGATTACCGTGGCAGGTACAACCCAAGACACCAAATTCCATGTCATCGAGGGAGATATAAGGTATAACGCCTTGTTTGGGCGACCGTTGATACACTACATGAGAGCAGTACCATCCACTCTCCACCAGATGATAAAATTCCCGACAAAGGATGGAATCAAAACCATCTATGGGGAGCAACACGCGGCAAGGGAAATGTTCGCAATACACGATGTGTTACCGGCGCCCGTACCTCCGTTCCCGAAAAATCCAATGGGAGAATCAGGTCTCAACCCCGGTTGGGTTTGACAACACAAAATAGAAATCTGCATCGCGTGTCTGCCCTCGGATGATCATAATAAGCCAACCCCCAAGGTGCCACCAGCCTATCTCGTTTCAAGGTACATCCATTCCTTTTATTTCATTTTGGATTAAGAACTAACCCTCATGCAAGCACTCAAGCGGAGATACCAAGACACCAACACTATCAAGAGACCTCGAGACCCCCAAAAGCGCGCCCGTTGCACTTTTTTCCTTCGACTGAGTTTTTTATCCCAAAAAAGAAGGGTTTTTACCAGCAAGGTTTTTAACGAGGCAACGGCTGCGAAGTTTCTTAAAGGGGAAACTCTACAATATTGCTCGAAGCTACCCTTACGGCTAACTTTAAAGCTGCGAGGGGCATTCCCCCTGGAAGCCGCCCGATTCGAAGGAGTTAGAGAAATGCCAAGAAAAGGTTCCTAGGGTGAGATGATGTATAAGGCCAAACGATCGATGTAACCAAATCCCGCCAAAGCGGAAGCATGTATTATTATATCAGGCAATCAAAAAATACCATTTTTCTCCCATGAAAAAAGAGAAAGGCTCCTTCTCGGAGTAAGGCAACATGAAAATCACCAAGCAACCACACTCGACCAAAAATAAGTGGACTCAGCGCAACGACACATGTATTGCACTAATGGATCGGAGAATATCTTCCAACATCTGATTCTCCAAAAAGGGAAAGTCGCAGTATACTCTCGACAAAAACCTCTCCATCAAATGAGTCCCGATATACTCAGAGACTTAGCATTAACGATTCGACAACTTGCATGACCCCAGGGTCGGAACTCCAGGCTCATCAAGCCCCTGGAAGGCAACTCCGAGCTCACGAGAAGCTGTCTTCAAGCTTAAACAAACTTGATGACTCGGAGACTGCTGTTAATCGCCATACAACTGGAAAACCCTAAACTGTAAGACCCTTAGCGGGCAGCCTCGGCGTAACCAGATCTATTCTACAAACTGTAAGACCTCAATATGCATGACAAACTGTAAGACCTCAATAGGCATTACATACTATAAGACCTCAACAGGCATAAAAATCCTGAAGTTTAGGCTATACATCGCATTTGTAAGAATCCCTAAAGGGCATACCCTCGATGTAGACGCCTAAACTATCACTAGGGATCAAAAATGGCTACGGCCAAACGCATATGACTACGGTCAAAACGGCTAATACAACCAAAATAACGCGACTCGGGGACTCCCGACTGTTGGTAAAAAATCGCAGGCCACTACTCCAAATATACTTCGGAAAGAACCGATTAAAACAGGCTTCCCTCAATAGGCAAAAATGAGCTCTGACAATGTTGGCTCCAAAAATGCAAGAGCGTCGATCTACGAGCAATGAACCTTACGAGGTGCTCAAAACATCGCTGACAACGACTTGAAATCGAGGTTCCTCTAGAACTGACGACGGGTCAGGCAGAAATACTATAAAAAGACCTTAACGAGCGGAAACAAAGCCTACAAAAAGCCCAGGAGCAAAAATAGCGTAAGAGCCATTGTTGCCAGCTAAGCAAGCCTACGGGTCTCATATTGAAAGGTCTCTACGACCAAATAGCGTAAGAGCCATTGTCGCCAACTTGAAAATTGACAACTTGAGGATTAAAATGAGCTTGAATCATAACTCGATTCGGAGACCGAATCCAAAATAGTTAACTATGCAAGCCTCTGGGCCACATACTAAAAGGTCTGAATGACTAAACGGTGTAAGTGCCAATATCACCGGCCAGAAACTCAAGGAAATTTAAGGGTCAATTACAGCTCGAGTCGCAACGCGACTCAGAGACTGGACCCGAAAATTGCAATATGCCTAAGGGCACAGTGTAAATACCAGTATAGCTGGCCAGGGAATCAAAAACACTTAAGGGTCGATTACTGCTCGAATTGCGATGCGACTCGGAGACTGGATCCAAAATAGTTGAACTGCAGGATGCCCAAGGGCACGACTCGAAAGATATTGTCGTTAGTCGATTAAATTTCCAGGCCACGCGCCCGTGAAGTCACTTCGACCCAAAGCACAAAGAGCCATCATCATTCGCCCATGTAGGAGGAGAGAGCTTGAGGGTCGATGGAAGCACTAGTCACAATGCGACTCGGAGATTGGACCCAACAAATAGTTGGAGCGGCGAATGTCCAAGGGAAAGAGATCAAAACAAATGCTACCTACCCGTACGGGCACAAAAAATCAAAGAACATGAAGGCTCGAGTCGGAGCCCAACTCGGAGACCAAGACTAAATAGCCAGGCTAAGCACGGAGGCCCCGATACTTGCTCACGTCAGAAATCATACTTGAGAGCCCCCAGGTCTGCCTGATCTATCCCGGACCTATGAAGACCTCGCCAAACACTGAAACCACCCTGACCAGTTGAAAGCAACAACAGAAAAAAGGAGAAAAAAGAGGTACAAAAGAAATAAAGCTTCAAATTCATTCTTATATATTACACGCGCAGAAAGGGCGCATTCTCCATCAACAGGCATGTCCTATGTATATCAGAGACAAAGCGACAAAACGGCAAAATCTACACTCTACGCTAAAGGGCTACAGCTCGTCAAATTTGCCCTCCGCAACATCAATAAGAAGTGACCAAGCGGCACGCTTGTCCTCCCTTGCCCGAGCCAATTACTCCGAGAGAACGAAGCCCCTTGCACTGACCTCCTCGAGTACCTTTCTACGGGATCTACAACAAACATATTCCTCGATCCTCTTCTCCCAGTTGAGGGCTCGCTTTAGTTTAGCTTGGGCATCAGCAACATCTTTCATACAAATCGCCATCTCACGATTAGCCTTGTTCGGCTTAATGCCGCTTCTGCCTGGGCATCGATTATCTCGTCTCTGACCTTCGAGAGATCAGATTCAAATTTCCCAATCATATCCGCTTGAACTTTGGCGTTTTCATGAGTCCAACTGAGTTGGGCCTCGAAGGTAGGGACCTTAGCCGAGATGCTCATCTCTTCTAAAGCTTGAGCCTGCACTTTAGCCCTTAGCTCCTCGCAAGCAACTCTGACGCGATTGATGTCTCCCTTGAGGTACTCCAAGGCCTCCGACTTTTTCTGCAACTGATAAGGAAAAAGGGAATTAGCCATAAGGTTAGAAAGGAGTGAAGCACGCACTAGAGGATGTTGCCTGCTCCATCAAATAGCTCTCATAGTTTGAGCTCCGATATGCCTCATATCGCCAATGCTGCAACTCAACTTCCTTCTCCTCACTAAGGAGACTAAGATATTCGCCCTCACCCAGAATTTTTTGAAGCTTGGCCCCCTGATGGAACAGCTCAGACCTAGCCCATCACATGCCTGCACGAGGAAGATACAATAGAGGGAGGAGGACACGGGATACAGGGAAACTGTACATAAAACTCACCACAAAGTGAAGTCGACGTACTTCCTCGAAGTCGGAACACACTCCTATTGATCTTGCCCCTAAGGTCCAGAAGAACTGACCCCGACACGACATATTCGCTCAAAGGAACCTCCGACCATGAATGAGGCACTCCGGGAGCATCAGACTCAGGAGACGCCCTTTCCTCAGAAATATGAGCCCGGCCAGTGCCACTTAAGGCTCCGTCACACCGCAGGTGCTGATCTCTCTTGTCGCCATCGCCCCTCGGCCCAAAAGCCAATGACTCCTTCCCCTCTTCGGAAGAACATTGTCCCATCCCAAGGAACCACACAATATCTGTAAACGGCATAAATAGAAGGGGAAGGGGTTACCTCGGGTACAAAAAGGCAAGGAAAAGACAGCAAACGCGCTTACCTTCTATTATGCTCCCCATCCGGTACGAAGTACAGTTCACCATATGCGCTCGTCACAGGATTAATGGGTCACCATCCTCTGGACCTAGCCGGGTAGGTCATGGGCCTCACCCGGCATCCTTAAAGTTGCTGCAACAAGGGAAGCAACATTATTACTCAGCTGATTTTCGCTATATGCAGAATCTGAAAAAGCGCGAAATGCCTCACTTACGTGCATAATTCCACCCTTCGGGAAATTGCAAAAACTCCACATGGATAATATCGGTTGTCCGGACCCAGATAAACCAACTGGCCCACTCTCGGTCCCCACCGTCCTCGTCATCAACAATGAAGGACGTGGACGAACGACACCTCAGAGTTAGCAGGCCTCGATGATGAAAGGACCGATACAGCCTGACAAGGTGGTCAAACGTGAATTCAAGCCCGACCTTCTCTGCAAAGAATCTCATCATCAGTGTCATTCGCCAAAATGACGGATGAATCTGCGCCAGGGTAACCTGATACTTCAAGCAAAAATCAAGCACAACCCTATCAAGGAGGCCAAATGCGAAAGGGTATAGGTACACGCTCAAGAACCCATCAGTGGAGTCTGCGATGCCCTCATCTAGGGAAAGCCCCTGCAGTGTTACCCCCTCGCTCCAGCCACAGTACCTCCTCACCATCTCCAGGTGTTCCTCTCTTATTAAGGACGTCATCTCCAGAACAAAATCCCTCGGTTCCTGAGCACCAGGAGCAGCGCCCCCTGTCGCCTGCCGGATCATCCCCGAAGTGGTTCCCATGACTATGGCGAAACTAACAGGTCAAGGCAAGGGCGTGCACCAACACTTTTTGTGCCTAAATAGATGAAGTATACCGCGCCAAAGCAGAAAGGAAACTATCTAAAAGTAGTGAAGTCTTGCCAAGGAGCTAAAGCCGCCCCACATATATGCAAGAAGCAACAACGATTCGCCTGCCCGAGGCAAGTTCCGAAAATCCAACAGCCTCGATACAGATCGACGGGTCGATACCCGATCCAGAAAGCATCCTCCAACGAGGAGTCACAACTCAAGTGGTCGTTCATATTATCTCTATGCTCGGAGCATCACTCTACGTCAAGAACCCTCGGCCCAAAGAAGTCGGGCCCCGGTGAGCTTTAAATGCCGACACTCGATGCAAGGCAAGCAAGCCAACGAAAGCATTGAGATAGGAAAAACAAAGCCAAGGCACCCCCCATTTATAGGGGATTACGACACGGTCATCTATGCTTTGGAAGACTGACCGACAGGCGCGGTTAATGCATCTATGAAAAACTGAACCGACGGCGGTACCTGTACCTTGGGAAGCAAAAATCAGGAAGTGGAATGAATGAAGTCGAAAAGCACGAGCCAGGGTCGCATCATCGACATGGCATTGCCAAAAGAAGCTCGAGGAGTCAAGTGTCAGAATCATTTCCCATCACTTCGATATAGGAAACGCGGAGACTATATGTACGCGGCGAAATCAGAAGACTTGATTTCTCGCTGTCGAGACATTTCGAAAGCATGCCCCGGGGCCCCGAGGGTAGGAGGTCGCGACCGAATTCCCTACCTCGGGACTCGTCGAAGCCCGACTTGGAGAAAACAAAGAACGAAGCCAGGACAAAGTAGGAAGTTTTCTAGGCACATGGTTGCGTCTGACAGGCCCGACCTATTCAGAGCCTATGATGAAGCATTATATCAAGCCATCCCATCACCGTCCTTTGTAATTAACACCCACATACTTGTAGCTGAGTCTCCCCTCCTATGTAAAAGGGACTCGCCCCACCTTGTATGGGGCTGATGTTGCTCCATTTCTCCACAAGTGCAATAATCTCTCTCTCTCTCTCTCTCTCTCTCTCTCTCTCTCTCTCTCTCTCTTCAAACATGTTTATTCTCACTGACCCGAGGCCTTCTTAACATTTATCGTTTTCTTATTTGTTCTTCACCATATCATCTAATATTGGCAATATAGAGCCTCGTTTAATCATATCTCTGCCTGTTATCTCGCTCCTAATTGCCCGGGTAGCTCAGGCCCGGTTCGAACCTTGGCCCCGAGGTCCCCATCGATTGGCCTTATATCCGGCAACAAGCCCCTTTGGTTTGATTACTATCCGGCAACAGGTCCCCATCGATCGGCCTTTTATCATTACACTTCACGTTCTTAGCATTAACTGCTTTAACAACTAGCTCGGGAATAGATCACATATTTTTAGAATCCCATTTACAAATTTACTTGTTGTTACCATTTTCACGGTAAACAAACACCTAACAAGCGGTGTTAGACACCATTACAATCTCGGTTGGCTGAAATTTTGGATTGTTACAAAATTTATGTAATTGTTAAAACTCAACCTCATCATGGCTGACATACTTTCCCGGGCCAATTACAGTAAGAAAGAACAATTATGCATCAATCCACAATAAATTAGAACAAGTTATATTAGCTTGTTTGGCCAAGCTTCTCCAAGCTGAAAATCCCTTTTTCTTTTGTTTCCCTAAGTTGAAGTGTTTGGCCAAACTTTTCTAAGAAAAAAAGTGCTTTTGGGTAGAAGCAGAAGCAGTTTTGGAGAAGCAGAAAAAAGTAGCTTCTTCTCGGAAGCACCTTTTTGAGAAGCACTTTTGAGAAAATACACTCAGAAGCACTTTTTAAAAGTTTGGCCAAATATTGATTGCTGCTTAGAAGTGCTTTTCAGATTGATTAGCTAAACACAAACTGCTTCTCACCAAAAGTATTTTTGAAATAAGCACTTTTAAAAAAAAACACTTCTAAAAATAAATTAATTTTTCTAGCTTGACCAAAGAGACTAGTATTATGCTTACTTACGGGGCTCAATTAATATAAAAATTCATTCTTTTACAAAGAGGAAGAAACTGAAAACTGTTTACCCTAAAATTCGAGTAATAATTAAACTTATATTATGGTTTTAGGATATGTAATTTAATCTAATACCAATTGATAAATAAGGAATAAAATAGATAAATTGGAGAATAAAATAAACCAAACCAGTATGTAAGCCAAATATCGACCTCGACCTATGGTAGTCTCGAGGTGTGATGATGGGAATAACAAATGATAAAGCAGCTTTGATGAACAGTAAGTGAAATAGCAAGAAAGTAATGAGCGTATATTTTCTTATCAGTGAACAATGATGTTACAAATGGATGGGATCCTCCTTTATATAATAGGGGAGTCCTAAATAAAGTCCACTCCTAATTATAGTAGGAAATCATATTTGACTACTGATTAACCGTCGAAGACCAATCCATTCTGAAATTCACGCCATGATCTACGGTCCATTGCGGGTATCTCGCTCTTTTCATTACTGAATCATACGAGCATTATCTCGAAGTATGCCTTCTTCTGACCTCGGTAAGTGATATCGACCTCGACCTTGGAAAATAACTTCGACCCCGAGATCGTCGTCATGGTCTTCCGATGTGGTATCACTTTTTCCATCGAAGGACAAAATCGGGTAGCCTTGATTTCCAGCATATACAGATAGTCCCCTCGTTTCTTAGAATAAAATGATAAGAAATGACTTGAGCATCAATTTTCTGGAGACCCCAAGAGTGACGTCATCCTCGTGACATAAGAGATCGAGGTGACCGAAATGTCCCGTCGGTACAGTTTCCCAAACAATTAATACTTGATAGTGACGATCGACCACTAGCACCACCGAATCGTCACCGTGAGCCTATAAATACTGGCTTCCTGGTTGAATCAAAACTTTACTTCCTCCTTCACCAAGCTTTCTAAGTCTCTTCCTCTCTCTATCTTTTCTCTTCCACCACCCGTTGAGTCAATTCCGTTAGTACCAAAACACTAATTTTCATCACTTTCTGCTTCCTTCTATCTAAATCAATGGCGAGAACCTCCAAGGCCTTTCCACAAAAGGAGAAAGCTTCTTCTTCTTCTTCTTTCTGGCCAACCGGTGATAAAACGCTGGTGGAACCGCTTCCTTATGAGTATAATCCCAGCCCTTGCGTCCTAAACTCCAACTTTAAAGTCGATAACCCTCCATCGATCCTTGGCCAATGTGAGCATGTGTCGAGATATATTTGCTCGATAATGGTGAAACATATCGAGGCTCTGAGGCCGAGGTCATGGTACATATCCCCGATCCCGAAGAGAGCATTACCACTCACGTGGAGGGGTTCCTAAGTATTTATTATTTCCCCTTCACACTGGGTCTTATCGACCCAGTTATTATTGATTTTTGCAAGAGGTACTAGGTCACCCTCAGCCAGGTTCACCCCTCATTTTGGCGCATTGTGATCATGCTTAGTTTCTTTTCCAGCAAGGCCAAGGGGCTG
The DNA here is from genome assembly GCF_000393655.2 of Nicotiana sylvestris. Taxonomy (NCBI): domain Eukaryota; kingdom Viridiplantae; phylum Streptophyta; class Magnoliopsida; order Solanales; family Solanaceae; genus Nicotiana; species Nicotiana sylvestris. The sequence continues at coordinate 58,105,998 of NC_091059.1, forward strand.
GATTTCACCCTCAACCACATGATAAGATTATATCGACCTCGGCTTTTCTGATGGTTGATCAAGCTCCAACGCCGAGCGATGAAGGCCTTTTTGTGAGTAATGATGAGGATAAAGATCGGGGTTGGATGAGCTAGTTCGTGCAGGTTAGGACCTGCGACCTCATCCCAAAAGAGAAATTGTCGTTCCCAGAGAAGTAGAACCCCGAACGTAAGTGATATTTTTTATCCATTAGTATTCGTACTCCATATTTTTCTTTATGTAATGCCTTCATTTATTTTGCAGCAGTTTCTTGGATGCCTCACACTGTCACCGACCTCGAAGACTGGATTCAAAAGTTGGTCGTGACTTCCTCCCATGCCGAGCGCTACTGGCGTGACTTCGAAAGGGGCAGATGGGAAGCCAAACATCATGGTAAGTTTATTCCGTAAGCTTTCGATGTCCTCCCCTCTTTTTTTGTAATGTTTCTCTTTAATTATACTTGACTTTATTTTTTGCAGGCATTGGACATGTCGCCGAAATGAGGCCAACCCCACATGGGGAAGAGATTGAGTCCCTGGCCCTGAGGCCGGGGAAAGATAATAAGAGGAAGAGGGTATCAGAGTTTGAAGATCCTACAAGGGCTTTAGTTCAAAGATGCCGGAGAAATCTCATCCCTGTGACTATAGAGTCGGCCTGCTAGCTGGGAGAAGATGAAGATGAGGGCAACGACTCGATGCTGAAGGTTCGAGCAAGGAATCTGATCGTGGTTGCCAAGCCTTCCAAGTCAGAGGCGGTTGTCAAGACCCTGCCTCGTGATGAGGAGGCTTCGAAGAAGATTCGGGCAAAGCCCCCAAATCGCCCGAGATTGAGATTATCCCTCTGGAATAAAGAAGCATGCCAAAAAAGGGAGGTTTTGGGAACCCTGGGTCTGATTAGAGCGCCACGAGCGATTTGTTCGGGGCCATGACAATAGGTCACTCTCCCTCTCTACTAGCCTTTTCTGAGGAGGCCATAAAGGATACTCGGGCTCTGCAGATGCCTGACATAGGCGGAGTCCCCAGTAAAGAGGATCCCATCTGAGATTGCATTACCGGGGTTGATGATGTTGCCGATCTCAACGATGCATCCACCCTTTTTGAAGAGGCCCAACGCCTTTTATCTCGAGTAAGTACTAATTCCCATTGCTGTAATTTTCCTTTCCTTCTTCTCCCTTTATCACACTTATCACACCTTATATCTTTCTTTATTTCATAGGCGTTTACTAAGTTTAGGGCTGATATGTGCCAATACGAGGCCAAGCTCCAAAAGACCTCGGAGGAGAGAAATCCTTTGAAACTCCTATGTGGTCAAAAGGAGGATGAGCTCAAAGACCTTCGAGCAGACTTGGACCAGGATCATAAGGAAGAGACTGAGCTAGAAGAGTAGGTAACTATCATTTCAAAAGAGTATGGTCTTGACCCAACTGTGGATGCTAATACTTAAGTATCTTAGTTGCAGCAAAAGCTGGAAAGGATCGAGCTGCTTCAAGGAGAAGTCGATCAAATTAGAGCTGACTGTGACCGATGGAAGGAGAACATGGACCGCCTTGCTATGGGGAAAGAGGATATTTTGGCCAAACTATCATCGGCTGAGGTCCAACTTCAGGGCGCTTAAGAGAAAGGTTCAGCCCAGGCCAAAAGGATCGAGGAGCTCAAAGCCAAGCTTGCTGAGGCTAAGGCAGAGATCGAGGAGATAATGATCATGGCTGACAAATCCATAGCCCTATACTTGGCAGATGCCGAAACTGCGCAAACGCAGCTAAGGGAGGCTTCTGATCGAGAGCGACGGAGCAATGACTTGGCGAAGTGCCAATCCCGGAGGGATACCCTCAAGAAAATCCACGCTCGAGGTTTTGAGCTCTCCGAAGAGATAGCTCAAGCTAAGGTGCTTGAAGCTGATGACAAGTTTCTTGTCTCCTCCTCCTCCGATGATGATAATAAAGGCAGCCATAGCGAATCTGATAATGATGAGGGACCGGAAGGAGAATCTGCCCCCGAGGGATAAACTAACCTCAGTCATAGTTAGGATTTTTTATTTTTCCTTTTCTTTTTGTAAGACCTGTCACACCTCCTTTTTCTACCACTGGAAGGGGTGATAGAGGCATTTTTTCCAATTTAAGTGACAATTGAAACGGGATTATCTATTTGAAATTCAAAGTTGCCACTTGGGATAATTTATGGTGTCCCAAGACACCGGTTTTGTTACACCCCAAGTTTTCATACGTGAGAGTACGTCGTAAGTCATTGATGTAAGCTTGGAAATGAGATTATATTTGGAAGAAAATAAATTAAGTTAATCATATTACCTTGGAGGTTACAAATATTTAAGATCATGAATAATGAGTACCAAGAGGGTTGGAAATCTTAGAAGCTAAACCAATTGAAGAAAATAAGTTTCGTCAAAAGTCGACAAGTTTGGAATGTTATAACATGTACTTTGGGGTGAGACTAGGGTTCTTACATGATAAGGAGGTTATTCTATGAGTTATTTTAGTCGTATGATAATCATTTTCTACATTTTGAAGGCAAACAAGTTGTGGAACAAGAGTTGGCAAAGGTCATCACAAGTTACATTCATAAATTTGCTGAAATTTAGGTCAAATGTATCTGCGCATTTCTCCAAAATACTTGGAATCGTGGGGTGTTCTACCTACTAAATTGAATATCTACGAGTCTAGTTTCTAACGCATTAAACCTTTCATCAATACGACATCGTATTAGAGAGATATTCATGTTTTTGCGAGACCGCGCAAGCAGCTCTCAATGGGACCCACTTAGGCGGTGGTTGACCTACTTCAATTTATAAATGATTTGAACGCCTATTTTTGCTCATTTTTCAACTAATATTCGTCTCCAAACTTCTCCTAACCCTCCTAAACATATACCACAAGGGTTTGAAGTGTTTCCAAAGTGATTACACCATATTTCAACATCAAAACTTAGTTCTAGTGAAGAACAACACCTCTTTGAGGTTGTGTTGTCATTGAAGATTGTTATGGGTTGTATTTGGATGAAATTCCAAGTTGTTGCTGCTGTATAAGGTGAGTATAACATCCTACTAATTGTGCTTAAGCTTGCTTGTATGTTGGTTAAGTTGTTAGGATGATAAACTACAAGATAATACTTGGATTAGCTTAAGTCACTTCTATGGTGTTGTATTGCTATTAAGGGTTGTTGTAAAATGAATATAACTTGGATTTTGACTTGAAGTTACTGTAGGAGGTATGTATATTGTGTTCTTGCTTGTGCCTAAGGTTATCTTGATATTGATTAAGTTAAATGGATGGGCTAGACATGAACTAGTGAATAAAGTTGCTAGTTGGGGATAGTTGAAGTTGTGGATTATTTTCGTTGTTATAAATATATGGTATAAGGCTGGAATCATTGATTAATGACTTCATTATCAAGTTAATGATACTTTTATGTTGAAGTAAGAAGTCTATAAGGATTGATAAGGGGTATACGGATTCCAATCGGAGCTTGCCGCTCGTCGTAATGTAGTTGTGACTTGTTGTTGTTATATGGTGTCTTGATATTGATAATTATGTATTGATGGATTGCTCTGGTCATTGTTGTTTGTATATGGTATTGGAGGAGGCCCTTGTTACAAGGGAGATGCTGCCAAAATTTACGTAAACGAGCTACTAGCTTAAGTTATAGACTTAGCCTTTGCTCAGCACTGATTTTGAATCTCCTTATACTATGATAGATTGAGTTGACTTGTTTGAAGAGTTGCTTGGAAGGGATTAAGGACTCAACGGGTTTAAGGTATGTTAAGGCACTTTCTTCTTTCTTTTGGCATGGTCTAAAATGAAATGAACATAAACGATACGCTATTTCATAATGACTCTACTCCTAGCAACTAAGGTTGTCCATGTTGTTCTTTCCTTATAAAATTATTCTAAACAAGTGTGTATGATCCTTAAATCCTACTAAGGTTCATATTGATGGTAGGGATGTCCATAATGTTCTTAAGTCACTCCAAAAGGTTTAGAATGTGATTCCATGAGTCGAGCATGCATTATGTATATGTATCTATTTTACTCTACCGAGCCGCGCTATAGTCGGTCGTGTACGGCACATATTGTGCAACCACTGATCAGTTGGGTTTTACTGAGCTCCACGTGGCCGGGTACGATTCTACCGAACCTTATGATGGTCGGGTACGCTTTTACCGAGTCCTCTTTGAGGCCGGGTACGAATGATGATGATGATGCCCACAGAGGCGAATGTTTTTAAATTTTTCTATGTATATATATGTATTATGCATTTCATATCATAGCCCCTAGAGGCACTCAGATGTTACAGGTTGTATTTCCTCTATCTCTCTCTTTACATTACTATTCTTATTTATACTTTCCTGCCTAACATACTCGGTACTTTATTCGTATTGCCGTCCCTTTCGCCTGGGGACGCTGCATTTCATGCCCACAGGTCTCGATTGATAGGTTGACAGTCCTCCTAGTAGGCTATCAACTCAGCGAAGGTGTTGGTGCACTCCACTTGCTCCGGAGTTGCCTATTTGGCCAGTATGCTTTGGATATGTATTGATTGGTATGGCGGGGCCCTGTCCCGACCTTTATGATTTTATGTACTCTTAGAGGCTTGTAGACAGATGTCAGGTGTATGGATAATCATATGGCCTTGTCGGCCTATGTTTCGAGTTTACTAATGGTCATGTCGGCCTTATAGGTCCGTATGTCACATATATTAGTTTGTATATCATGTTGGACCTTCATATGTTGAGTATTCCTTTATGTTTTATTCTTGTTATCTCATGATGGGTTTTCTGGCTCATTTACTAATGATAACATGATAAGAAAGATATGTTACGTTGGTACTTGGTTGAGTAAGGCACCGGGTGCCCGTCGCGACCCTTCTGTTTGGGCCGTGACAGGTTTAAATTCCGAATCGAGGAAAGATTGACTCTATTTTACAGTCCGCGAACACAGAGATCCGGGTAAGGAATTATGTTAACCCGAGAGAAGGTGTTAGACATTCCCGGGTTTAGTGGTTTTAGCACGATCGCTCAACTATTATTATTGGCCTATTTATTTGATTTTAAAACATCTTTGAAACCTATGTGCATTTTAATTCCTTCTAAACCGCTTTTAATAATCAAACTATTACATAACTAATTATTTGATTACACGTTGTGAATCATATCGCGGAAACCGTACCAACGATCCACAACATGTTTATTTTAGTAACAAGATTAAATTGTGGCCAGGTCGCATAAATGTACCCCCGGATTTTAAAATTATATATCACAACTACGTCGTGGGAACCGTACCCGTAGCTATGATACTTTACTTAATTAACACGCCTAAAGCAAACTACGAAATTCAAGGCATTTCTCTACACTCTTTAAGATATCCATGTGAGGGCCATAGACTAGGTGATTAGATGGCACGCCTCAATTTTATTAAGGAAAAGGTATTCAACTAAATGAACTACGAATATTCATATTTAAAACTAATTTGAGATTAAGTATCACAACCATGCCACGGGAACCATATCTGTAGTTGTGATGATTTAATTACGTGTCTAAAGCAAGCTACGAGATTCGGAGTTGATCATTTCCTATGTGAAGGGACCAACTAAATGAATTTACAAAGAAGGGGGCCATTTGTAGCATTCTATTGGATTGGGTAGCGGCTCTAGCCGAATTTATCTTTTATCTAACTTTCAAATTTTAATTATCAAATCTCATGGCCCCATATAGTCTGTAAATGTCAGAGGCTAAATTTTAATTGTTCAATTAACCTAAACACCTAATAAGAGTAACATCTGGAGAAGGACACTATAAAGAAAAGAAATTAAAACACCAAAAATAAACATGAAGCGAAGGGAAACAATTTCAACGCTAAATTTCAATATCATACAAATTCAACAAGAAATAGCAACTTGCAAGTACAATATAAATACCGCTCAAACACATGTGCCCTTTTATGATTTTAAGCCTCAAAAATTAAAAAAAAATATTTTTAGGCATGTTAATCAATGATAAGTATTATTATAAGCAACAACAAAAGAGATAATTATGAAACCAAGGAAAATTCATCCAGATACATAAGGCTGCAAAGTTATGCATTAATTTAAAATAAGAAGCCATGAGTGGACCTTTCTGTTGAAAGAGTTCTAACCTTTTAAGGAAAACTTCAACTTGAAAATGGACGACGACACGTTCCAAACAAAATCACTGGCCGAAGCTCAAATAATGACCTCAATAAAACTCCATCGGACTCCAAATAAAAAATCAGAAGTAAAATCCAAAATTTGAAACTAAAATTAAAAGGTTTTAAACCCGAAATCAGGATTTGACCGTCTCTTTACCCTTAATAATTTTGCAATTCTGCTCTTCGTTCATCTTGCTTTTTCAAGTTGCTACCCAGCTTTTCCCTTCATCAATCTTCCGTTTTTTTGTTTTTTGGTTAATTTTCAGATTTGTTCCTTTGTGCAAAGAATCAATCCCCCAACCTTTTCATTCTCTGTGTGTGTATGCCTAAGGTGCATGTGTAAATGAGAGAATAAAAATGAGTGAATATAGATGAGAGGAAGTGTATAGGAATTGTGTGAAAGAGAGTCTATTTTTGTTTTTTTTCCTAAGATGGGAAGCTGCTGGGTTTCTTCTCCTTAGGTCCTAGGCTCGATCTGATACGGCTCTCTGATTTTTCGTCTAGGGTTTTGTGGCTAGTTGTTTGTGTGGATGGCGCAAGGGTATGGAATGTCGCTGGTGTGAAGAGATGGGGAAGGGTCGTTTGGTGTATGTGAGGACAAAGAAGAAGACCGGTGGGGGGGGGGTGTGGGATCTCAAGGTCCAAAACCTGATGCCTAATATTTTTTCCGAAAACGGCTCCTCCTTGTTTCTTGCTAGGGTTTTCGCTAGGTTCCTATGAAGAAGAAGATGAAATCCATTTGGGGGGGGGGGTCATTTTTGTTCAGCAGCTCCTCTCCAGATTTTGACTTTTTGTATAGGTTAGTCCAAATCTCTAGAAAAATAACGGATTCCTATTGTCTATCGGTCTAGGTTCTAGAGTGTGTCTATGTATAGGGTTTTTTAGGTTAGGGGAGTATGGGTTTGATCTTATTGAGCCTTATAATTGGTCCAAAGACTAAAAATGAACTACAAAATTAATAAAAATGGGATAAACCAACCCAAAACTAATTCTTCCTTCTAAAAATTATATACAATTTATGACATGAAAATATAAGACTAATATTAATTAATTAAAATAGACAGTATTATGTTGTGAGACTATTTTGATATTTTTTTCAAGATTATATAAAAATAAAAATCCTAGTAAAATAGTACGACTACAAAACATTAACGAAACTATTTTTTGTAATTTTTTTTTGTGATAAAATAAAGTAAAAGAGTCAAAACTAGTTGAAATAACTATATTAGACCTAAACTAAATATTTAAATGCTAAAATATGTAAAATCTTGGGGAGGGTCAAAAATCACATGTTTACAGCTGCCCCTCTTTGACTAGAAACACGAAGTATTTTTAGACAAAGAACGACTAGATAGGTTTTTTGACCCGACCCTTATTTAGGGAGACTAAAAACTAAGAGGAAGGAGAATGTGACCGAGCCCTAGTATCTGAGCTGCCTACATATCCTTGGCTATAAAGGAATCAGGCCACGTGTAGTTCAGAATTAGGAAGAGTGATGATGTAGTCATATCCGATTCTTTGGGGGCGGCTAAGGTTTAGGGAGCAAAGAAATCTTCCTTGTCGTCCTCGGGGGCCTATGTGTTTCTATCCTCATCTGAGATCGGGCATGTGGGGATCGATGCCTCATGGTGGACCGCGAACAATTCTTTCGCTGCCCGCTGTTCTCCATATATGGTCGTGATGTCATCCCTCGTGGGAAACTTTATCACCTGATGTAAGGTTGACGGTATTGCCCTCATGCTATGTATCCAAGGCCTGCCGAGTAATGCATTGTACCTCATGTCACCATCGATGACTTGGATTTAGGTGTTCTGGATCACGCTGGACGTGTCGATCGGGAGGGTGATCTCTCTTTTCATTACTTCGCCGATCATGTTGAAGTCGTGGAGGACTCGAGGGATGAGGGCAACTCGATTGAGAAGCCCTAGCTATTCTACTACCTATGATCTAATTATGTTGGCCGAGCTGCCTCAGTCTACGAGCACGCACTTTATCCTGGTATTGTTTAAAAGAAATGAGATCACCAACGCATTGTTGTGAGGCTCTATCATGGCCTCGAGGTCCTCCTCACTGAATACGAGGGTGTCTTCGGGCATGTGGTTTCGGGTCGGTCCCTCTTCTGTGGTGGACGTTCTCGTCCGTTTGAACATGGGTCCTTGGGGAACGTCGGTTCCTCCAATAATCATGTGGACGCCATGTCGGAGAGCCTCCCCTTCCGCTCGAGTTGAGTTCGGTGGTGTACCGACATCTGGAGTAGTCGTGTTCTTCTCTCTACTGTTTTCCATGTTTTGGTTCCCCATTCTGTACTCCGAACCAGACGCTTTGTCCTGAAATCGAAGATCTTGGATAAGAAAAAGTGTGAAAGATGACTTGCGTTGTGCAACGAAACCAGCAAGAAAATAATCACTATTATTTTTAGCCCTATGATGGGCGCCAACCTGTTTTCCATAAAAATGGTAATAACAATTAAATTTGTTAATGGGACTCTAAAAATACGTGATCTATTTTTATGCTAGTTGTTAAGGCAGTTGATGCTAGATATGTGAATCTTAAAGACGAAATACGAACTAAAATGGGGTTGTAATCAAACCGAGGAGCTAGCTTTCCAGGCCTCGGACTGATCAATGAGGGGCCTTGAGGTCGATGCCTGGGCTCAACCTCGAGCTATCAGGGGTAACCGGGAAGGGACTAATAATCAGGATATACTTAAAAGGAGGCTCTTTATGGCCAATATCAAGCAATAAATGAAGAACAAGTATGAAAGCAATAAATGAAAGAGGTAGCCTCGAGCGAGTAAGTTAGAGAGAGTTGTTATTGATTATGTGTAGAATAGTTGGAGCAACAGCAGCCCCTTACAAAGTGGTGTGGATCCCCTTTATATAGGAGGGGGTATTAAAATATAGTACAAGAGTGCATTAATTGTAAAGGCATGGATATGGGATGGCCAAAGGCTTTACCAAGTTTTTCTAGTGTTACCCGTTTAACTTGGGAACTCCCCCTTTCTCGTATTGTAGCTATTAGTAAGTAATGGCCCCCGGGGCTAACACCCGATGACCCCCGAGGGTGGGTCTCGACCTTGGCTTCAAGGCTCGAGAAGAATGACCGCGAGGCGACCTAATGACGGGGAAATCGTGCCCCCTGATTTTACCCCATACACTAACTACTCGTTGATCCATTCTCATATCAATATTCAACGTAATCTTTCTTGGGTTATTTCCTTTATCTAAACTTACCTCTTGCACAGGCCCCTTATTTATCAATAATATCCCGGTAAGGAACCCTTACTTCCTCTCCTTGATGTCACATTTGCATAATGTTCTGGAATCGTAGCATATCAGTAGGATTTGGGTAAGTGCAATCTCATCCCTTTTCTCATTTTTTATCGCATTCTTCCTTCAACATTCCAAAATTACTAAAATCACTTAATTCTGACATAGTGCCACATCATTCAATATTCCCCCTCTTTAGGGGAGTAATAAGGTTTAGCATTACGACGATCTACCTATAGATGTTTTACCTCTTCATCTTTGGCGTCTTCTCACATCATCGATGACCCTTCAAGGCTTCCAGTGCCTATCTTTGTAGTACTCATAGCTAGTTTTACTATTCTAGAGTGCACCATCTGGGTGTCTCACAAGGAGATCTATTAGCACATTTGCAATATCCTTTGGAAATGTAAACTAATGCAAACAATCCATCCATCATTTTGGGTTACTCTAACCACAGCCTGGTCCTAATATCCTGTCCTTCTCTTAAACCATACATGTTAGCTCCCATAGGGCATAACTAAGATTGATGTGGCCAATTGTACGTACCTCTATTACTGTTGAAGGTAACTCAAAATGCTTATATCACTCTTCCTAAATTGTAGATAATGTTCATCTTTACTATCTGGTTACCTTGTACCCTTGTTCACCTTACTTCTTTTATTTGTTGAAACTTGCACCGCCTGATTCTCTCATCGCTTTTCACCATATAGGTGGATAAATATTCATGTGTTAGGGCTCCTCAACAAGAAGCTTACATGTCTTAGTAAACACATGATCTACTGAAGACCTTACATTTACTCATTATAAGCATCATGCAGAATCAAGTTCCTCTTAACAACTCTTCCATAACTACGTGCAATCCCTTACCAACCATCTTTCTAAATGTAGGCATTGTTGTATTATGAATAAGATTGGGTTTAGGAAATTGAGTCCTTTCAATTGAGCTCTACCACACGATCTAGAGTAAGAAGAAAGAGTGGCAGTCCTAAATGTCCTATAGCCTCCTGCTTATAAGTGTGGTGCATAACACACCCATAAACAAGACTCTACTAGACACGGCTTGTAGACTCCCTAGGACAGAATTGCTCTAATGCCACTTTTGTCACGACCCAAATCGATGGACCGCAACAAGCATCCGATGCCATACTCAGCCCAAGTGTACCACTCTGTAACTGTGAACTCTAGAGGGGTAACCCTTAACTTATATATATATATATATATATATATCATTGTGCAAGCTGATGAGGCTGACATTAACATCTACTGATAGAAAAAAATATATAGGACTCGTCTACAAGCCTCAAAAGATAACTGAACTGTATCATGATCGGGACAGGGCCTCGACCTACCCATAAAGCCTATATATATATATAAAATAGTCACCAAGGTATAGACCTGGTAACTCCGAGAAAATGGACCGTACCAACCAAGCTGATGTTTTACTCAGTCTACTAGGAAGATCTATCCTGGTGTCTATCAGGACCTACATGCATGAATGTAGCGCCCCCCCTGCAAAAGAGATGTCAGTACGAAATAATGTACCGAGTATGTAAGGCAACATAATAACTGAAAGTTGAAACTGAACTGATAATATAATAACTGAAAGTAACTGAAAGTCAAAGATAATCTAAAGATATGCTTACCTGCTGATACTGACTCAACTCTCTCAATATAGTAAGTAAAATAGTTGTCCGGCCCTATAAGACTCGTTATTTATATAACTGCTTTGCCATAATAGGCCCGCTCATAGGCGTTCGACCATACTAGGCTCTATATCTTGGCCATGCTGGGCTCGCTGCGCTCAGCCACAGTAGGCTCGGCATATAACTTACCATCTGATCAGAGGTTGCCAAATAGGGGCCTGCCCATCGATTATAGCTCGATGGTAATGAAAATACTGTAATACTGTATATATCGGCTCTCTGCTCTCTTGACTAGAAGAAGACAATACTCAATTGAATATGATAAGGGAGAATACTGTAACTTATGAGACTAGAAAAATGTACATAAATTCAGGAATATGAATTTCTCTTTATGCCTCGTTATCAAACTTGAGTAATTACGAGATCATGCCAAAATGAAGGAAGGGTTTAGCATTAACATACCTGAATGATCTCTTCCTTATTACTCAACCAAGCTCAACACAACTTCTTGCATCTACAACAAGTGAAATGATATTGTTGTTAACATATAATGGCGTACCATCGTATTTGGCTAGTCGTATGACTTAAGGAAAATCGGGCAGCAACTCCCCTATTTTAATACATCCCAAAAACCACTAAGGGTCATCAATAGCCCAACAACACCAATTATAACCAACACTAGCAACAATAACAATATAACCCAATATGAGTTTCTCCGATTATCTTAACAATCATATTGAGCGACAAGCTCGTTTTTTTATTCATAACAAAATGTAAACTGAATCCAACTCTTATTCCATAAATTAGTTTACAACCTTCAGAACATCATACATATATGCACCATATTATTTCTAGCTTAAAACCTCCGCAAAATGCCTTGCAAAATAGCCCCATACATCTAGCATCTTAATTTTTATCGTCAATCACTTGTTTTTCATCTTTTCTTCTTCAATCAACTTAATTAACACCTAGGAAAGCTTAACAACATCAGCCAAAACATTATCTAATTAATTCTCACAATTTTAAGCCACCAAAAACCAAATATTTAACCACAAAACAGTCCAACCAAAAAAAACAAACGTATCTCATGTTCCTTCAACTGCATCTTATGGTTTTTCACTCAAACAACACTACCAACACAAGATTAACCTTAGGAACAATTAAGAAGATGTTATACATACCTTGGACAGCAGCTACAACTCTAAACCCCATCCCAACTTAGCTCACAATAGCCCTCAATCACACCACAACATCATAGAAGTATTCTCTTGTAGTTTTTAACACCTTTGATGAGGATTTGTGTTGATTTCTCTTGATTTTAGTTCTTAGAACCTTGGACAAGTTCATGGAGAGTTTGAGAGTGTTTTGCAGTAATTGATCTCTGGATATTTACAAAATATAATGGATATAGACAACCTATAAGCCCACCGCCTCAATTCTCCAAGCAGGTGGGTAAGCTGCCTGCTTGGCAGCTTGAGCAGTGCCACTTCGGACAGTTGTATCTCTCTATTCCGATATCGTATTAACAAATAGTTTGCAGAGTTGGAACTAGACACGTAGGGCTTTAATTCAATATAAATCTCTCCATGTAACTCTCAATATATTGGGAGAAAACTGCATCGCAACTTGGCCTATAAACCTACCAGTTTCTCCGAAGTGCGGCAACGTGACTTGGTGACCCTTGCTTTAAAAATCCATATTTCTCTACCCCGATGTCGTATGAATAAATTGTTTGGGCTGTTGGAAACTAGATTCGAAGACCTTCATTTTGGTATGATATATGTCCCAAAATGACATCACAAACTTACGAATTTAATTTCTCAAAACGGCTCATTACAAGGCAAATCTTAACTCGATTTTTCCGTAAGTTAAATCCAATATTTCCAAAACATTATATTTTATGTACAAACATCATATATATTCATATTATGACTATAAATTCATTCAATAATGATTAACAAGTCTCATATTTATTATACATCACCTTAAAATGCACAAGGTGTAACACCAAACTTGTCGACTTTCGACAAAACTTATCATCTTGAATTCGTTTAGCTTCTAAGCCTTCCAACCATCTTGATACTTGCTATTCATGATCTTAAATATCATTAACTTCCACAGTAACATGATTAACTTACTTTATAAATTTTTCAAAGATGATTTCATTTTTGAGCTTACATCAATTGACTTACGACGTACTCTTAAGTACGAAAACAGGAGGTGTAACAATACGAACGCCCATTCACTCACGAGTTCACTTGTACCAAAATTTATCCAAATTCGATATCAAAATCCCAATCAAATCTCAAAACATAGCTGAAGAACTTCCACCTTTCTTGCCCAATTTCCTTAAATTAATGATGAAATCAACTATAGATTAATGTAATACAACCAAAAACGAGTTAGGAATCATTACCCCAAAGTTCTCTCTGAAAAATCCTTGAATTATCGCCTTACTCCGAGCTCTCAAAGTCCCAAAATTAAAAATGGGATAATACCCTCGATTTAGCCCTTTTTCTGCTAGTGATCTCGTCTCTGCGAGAGGTCCACCGCATATACGGTCCCGCACCTACGAATTTGCTTATACGAACCAAGGCCCGCGCCTGTGGGCCCACTTCTACGGATGTCCTTTCGCATCTGCGACCCTGCCCAGGCCTCCCATTCTCGCTCTTGCGATCCTTCCTCTGCATCTGTGGCTGCGAAGGTGTGGCTCCCTTCTCGCACCTGCGCCCATAGACCAACTTGACCAAAATCGCACATGCGCTCTATCTCACGCACGTGCAAGTCTGCACCTGCGGTCTCCCCTCCGTAGGTGAGAAAACACCATAAACCAACAAATCTCAGCAATTGCCTAAGTCATAATTTCAATCTGTTAAACATCCGAAACACATCCAAGGCCCTCGGGACCTCAACCAAACGTACCAACAAGTCCCTAAAACACCATACAAACTTAGTCGAGCCAACAAATCACATCAAAAAAATGCTAAAACCATAAATCACCCTCCAATTCAAACTTAAAGAACTTTAAACTTCAAATGTCCACAACCAATGCTGAAACTTATCAAACCACATTCGAATAACCTCAAATTTTTTTCAAAAGTCATATTAAACATTATGGACCAACTCCAACTTTTGGAATCGGATTCCGACCTCGATATCAAAAAGTCCACTACCGGTAAAAATCTCCAAAAAATTGACTTTTGCCATTTCAAGCCTAAATCAGCTACAGACCTCCAAAACACAATCCACACATGCCCCTAAGACAAAACTTACCCAACAGAGCTAACATAATCAATGGAACTCCATTCTGGAGTCGTCTTCACACAGTTCTGACTACGGTCCAAATCTTAAGTCTTAAGCCTCCGTCTAGGGACTAAGTGTCCCAAAACACTCCAAAAATCAAAACGAAGCCTCCCGGAAAGTTACATAAGTAGAAAAAGATACAGGGGAAATAGTTAATAGCGTATTGGGGCTATAACTCTCAAAACGATCGGCCGAGTCATTACACTGGGCAAGTGACTGTGCATCTGGCCACGCAAACAAGGGAGAAACCCCTCTTATATGCGCGGCCATGCATATGGCATGTGTCCGGTAAAATGTCCGTAACTTTCTGTATACATATCCAAGTGACAAACGGTTTGATGCGTTGGAAAATACAATCAAATGACTTTTGATATGTATATAACCATCTAAGTCTTTATAGTTTGGTAGATGCATGCATTTGAAGTCGGATCTTGTGCGAACTTATTTTAATCTTCAGCCCATTGCATAGCTCCCAACTTAGATTAGTTCTAGGGATATCCTTAGACCTTAAACAAAATCCAGTACACCTATTACACTTAATATCTTGATCATATATGTTATTCCAGTCCTTAACCTCACGTGGAAGGAAAGACGACACTTAAGTGACTTGTGAGCGTGCTTTATGGCCTCGGACTCATCATAAACTTGAGGGGCCTCACATCCTCCCCAGCTTAAAATCATTCATCCTCGAATGATGATCAAAATACTTCATTAGCATCCAATGTGATTCAACTCTTAGTTCACACACCCGTAGTTCCAAATTTTAACTAACTCCCTAAATTTCCAAAAAATTTGCCGGAGTCTCCCTTGCAATTGAGCTTATTTACCTGCCAGAGAATCCCAAAAATCGATCCTAACAATAAATAGATAGCACCACATTGCACCATAAACATGAAAACAACACCAACTGTGACATCGTAGGCATTACATTACCAAATAGAGCATTTGCATAAACTGTACAAGTTTGGACATAACTCATGGAAAGTAAACTCCTAACATTCTTTAAACACACCACAATTCTGTAATGATCTTGACTTTCTCCATAGTTTAGTGAATGAGTTCTGTCCCCTATCAACTCCACTACACAAACTTTGGACTATCCCATGAGAGATTTTCATCTCTTGCCACACGAGACACCATACAGTGGGACAACAACCCGATACACGATAACCACGGACTTCATTGGACCTATACTCTTCAAAACACATTATTATAGCCACTACTGGGGTGGCACTGGCCCCTTGTCCAGTTCTTGACTTCTTCTTAGGTGCCATATACTAAAAATTAGAGCAATGCACGAGTTAAAGGAGGAAAAATCTTTCAACCAACTCTGTAGCACGATCCGGAACATCAAAGAAGGGTGTTGGTTATTCCTAAATGCCCAAGTAACCTCCTAATTAAATAGGTGGTCGACAACACACCGATAAGAAGGACTCTACTATCGGCTCCAAGACATCCTAGGACACTTTGAAACCTTAGGCTCTGATACCAAGCTTATCACGCCCTGACCTTGGAGAGTGCGACCGGTGCTTAACCGAGATAACCCAGTCAAGCAAGCCTGCTAGATGCTTTCTACCCGACCTTACCCATGAATAAAGTGAAGATGTATTCCATTAATTAAATAATGAGAGCATTTCTTGAATAATACCAATTACATTACCATTAATTAATACATTTATAACTCCCAAATATACATTACATATTTACAGTTTGAAGTGGAACATATGATACAAATACAACATTTCTAGTTTGACTTTCTCAATAACAAAAATACAAACCTACACCATGTCTACGAGCCTCTAATGGATACAAAAGAGTAATATGATGGTCCGGCAACAAGGCCCCGACAATAAGTCAAAATATATACGTAAAGAACAAAAGATACAAGACCACGATATGAAGTAGGGCTCACCAGGTCAGCTGAGAAGAGAATGTACTGCTGTCTCGGATCGATGCCGCCTATTGTAGAACCACCTACTCCCATTAAATATGCAGCATCCTCAGGAAAAGGGACATGAGTACATGTGGAATAGTACTCATATGTAAGGCAGATAGAACAAACATATGAAAGTACGGTAACTCAAATAAGAGGCAAATGAAGTACATCTACGAAACGTCCTATAGAATCACATCTCAAGTCTTATTATGCTTATAGTATTCTGAACTTCTTTTGGGTTCAATTGAGCCATATGAACTATGCGTGAGATACAAAAAATAATGTAATTGTAACAACATGTACAAATAAAGACAATGAATGTGGCACCAATTGTTTGTGTTGGATATGTGTCTCACTAGACCGTCCATACCCCTCTTGTACTATATACCTATGTGTTTTATGGACCGTCTATATTGTTCATCCACACTATACACCTATGAATTTTGTAGGCCGTCTATAGTGTTCACTCATACTATACACCTATGCGTTTCATAGACCGTCCATAATGTTTATCCATACTATACACCTATGCGTTTCATAGACCATCCATAGAGTTCACCCATACTGTACACCTATGTGTTTCATAGACCGTCCATAGTGTTTATCCATATTATACACCTATGTGTTTCATTGACTGTCCGTTGTGTTTATTCATACCGTACACGTATGCATTTCATAGACATTCCATAGGATCATCTATACAATACACCTATGCGTTTTATAGACCGTCCATATCAACACCTATACAATACACATATGCATTTCATAGACCGTCTATAGGATCACCTATACAATACACCTATATTTTTCATAGCCCTTCCATAGGGTTCACATATTATATTATACACCTATACGTTTCATAGACCGTTCATAGGATTTACATATTATATTTTACACCTGTGTGTTTCATAGCCCGTTCATAAGTTTCATAACACATCATTATGCACATGACCATATATAAACTCAAAGTAACATGATTAACATTACATTTAAGGTCGTAAGTTCCTGGATCATTGGAATACTTCATGTTAATGCTCATCATGGAGAAACACATGTTATTACATTAACACATGTATGACAAATCAATAAGTAGATTAGAATGGCGCATGGACCCAATTCTTTTCTTAAAGTTCATCATCATTTAGCATAGGACATCTCTCTTCCACCTCATTATATACCCCCTTGTCAACTTAAGGTTATTAGCTAAGCTCATGATTCTTGGGGACTTAACATTGAAGTCATTTGCATTTAATATTTTAAAAGCACACATACTATGATTGAAAGCATTGAAAATATTTATCAGGAGAGCATGGTGATTTACAATTGAAACAAGGGTTCAAATCATACGCATCAGTTAAAACAACCACATTTGAACATGACTTGAGTACATAATCTTTTAGCAAAATCTATTTTCGGTGTCAATTTGGAATAGTTGAATCAGGGCTCATTTCATAATCTTTCACACGTCATTTCATTTCATTGGCACTATTGGCCACAAGTATAACATTTATCCTTGGCACGGTGGCCACACTTTATATTCCCAACTCCTTTCTTTCAATTTCAAGCATCTTTATAGATTCTTAATAATAAAGCATCTTTAATCATGGCTTTTAGTATACATATGGGCAATTAAGAGTCTTAAGCACATTGATATTTCCTCCACAATTTGGCGTAAAACTTTCCTTTGAAACACGACTTGAAGTCATAACATTTTAATACACAACTCATACTTTTAACATGTTCCTGAAGGATAACATAATATGATAAGAGCATCCAAAACACATTTTGAGCATATATATCTTTTGACACAAGTTTTATTTGGAATAGTCAAGTTTATAATAAATATCTCGGAATATGAGAAATAAGAAATTGACCCATCATACTAGGGACTTACATGAACATCACGGGATTCAATTCTAAGAGAGATGTTAAGCCAGCATATCTCAAATTAGCCGTTAATAATACTACGATGTCCCACACAAAAAACTTGAAAATAACTTTGGGGGTCCCAGACTTCTATCAACAAGCGGGTAAACACCCTGTCGGCCTGGATGTTTAGTAAGGTCATCAATGCTCCCAGGTGCATCCTAATTTTGTCTCTATGCTCTCGGTGGATGTCCTTCCACCATTGCTTTAACTTGTGCGGTGCTCCCATTACCATATTTATTTCGGGGATGTTCTGGTTGATTTCCATCTCTAAAGAGGGTAGAGAAAAAGGGTTTGATAAGTGTTTGCTTCAGATCTTTAGTGTCTCATCATGATTGGTTTGTCGATCCACAAAAGTCATGCCATTGGGTGCATGACCCGTTGATATTAGGGTGGCTTTCCTAATTGTGTATAGATACCAAGGACCGATTCACCTAAAGTGTATGTAATATGATCTACGTTTACTAAAGTAAAGTGTTTCCTTATTTTGAGTTTGACTGAATACCGTGAGATGTTATGTCAGTTGACCTGACAAAGCCATTCTTTGAAACTAAAGAATTTTGAAAGAAGGTTCGGAGGAATGTAAAAGACAACCCTCGTGTGCCATTGTGTGTGATAATGTACAACCATGACTCGATAGGAAAGAGTGTGATGATAGTATATATAAAGGGATAACAGAGAGTGGAATGTCAGTAATAATATTGAAGTAAGCAGATAAGTACATAATGAGCAAGTAAGGCAAACGAGCACATAGTTGCAAATTCAACGCAGTTAAACAATGTACAAACATTTCTAAATTCCAAATCCAATCTAAATCTGCTAAGGTCAGAACGTAAGTGTAACTCCCCAAGAGTCGCCATGTTATTGCACCCTATTTTGCGCGAGTCAAAACAAGATTCAACTAGTGGTTTCTCTGTTGATGATAAAAGAGAGTCGCCACCTAATATTTAAAGGTATATTAGGGTAAATATTTAATTACTAAGATCATTACCCTATTAATCTGCTAACTAGTGATATTTTGGGTAAAGGTTCTTGTTCTTCTAAGGGAAAGGTGTTAGGCACCCTTCAAAATCTACCTAAGGTAGCTCCATAGGACTTAGACTAGGTTTAAGGAATTAGATATCTATATTCTACTAAGTTAGAGCTTAAAGGTTTTATAGCTTACTCTATGTCTTGTTTTGAGCTTATCGTTTTGAAAGAAAATTGTATATTCACTTTTAAAGAGAGAATATAGGTTTCACTTATAAAAGCCTTTAAGAAAAGTCTACATAATTGAAAGAATATTGGAAGTATATCTGTAGTATTTATATTTGCAAGCTTTGTAAGATATGACTAGTTTTAAAATACTTTATCTTTAAAATGGTAACTACTTATATAGTTCTAGTAAAGTAAAGGCTGTTAAAGAAGTAGGCTTTAGGTATACCTTGAAGATTGATTTCCAAATTTCGTACTCGATTCAAACCATTTAAAAGCTCCTTAATTGCAGCAGTATTTGATTCATAGAGATACCCTTTTAAAGTTCACAGGGTCTCAAGGACCCCGGACAGTGCTTGTGTCTGGGAGAGTATCTCAACCAAGAACTAAATTCTACTCCTAAATACTACTAACTGCTCACACTTACTCTTTTCTGTAGGTTTAGGTGCTAATGAGGCACTCAATGTGAACCCCAATACCACAGTGGTGACCATACACGAGGCAAGATATATTTCTTACAAATAGTTGTTTAGAACACCAAAACATCATCAAACATATCATAGTTTGCACACAAGCATATAATACATTGTCATGTACTTTTATCAGGATTAAGATTACTCAACATGATCAGTTATAGGTGCTAGCAACTAATGGGAAAACAAAAACACATTAATATAAGAACTCAGAATAAGTAAGTCATGCAGTTTAAATGAGCATAGAAGGTATAAGGTGTATCAACCTCAATAATCCTACTAGAAGGTTCATACTTATGAAGATCATTAGCTGTAATCATGTACTTAATCATGTATATACATAACAAAAATCTACATATGGACCAACATTCCACTTCTCACTAAGTGTGAGAGTTAACAGTCCACTTCAAGGTTCTTAAGAGACAGGGTAGGCAAATACATTAACAAGTGATCACTAAAGAGATTTTTTTCATTCTATCTAGGTTAGTTAAGGTTAAATATACAGTCCTATATTCAAACAGGGTAGATAAACATCAAAAGGCCACTCCTAAATCCATGAGTACACTGGAACACACTTTGTAGGTTTCAATGATATAGAAACACGGTCACAAACATGATATATAAGCAGGAATTTTCAGAGACGAGGCTGAGTACAGAACTTCTAATGGATGACGTTTACATGCGTACATGTTATATTCTAACCAAACTACAACTTTACCATATGATTATGTAACGACTCGACTGATCGTTTTACTTTTTAGAACCCTGTTCCCCTAGATAGGACTTCCCATACTTGCGTTTACTGATTTATGACTTGCGTGAATGGTTGGTTTGGGATTCGAAAGAGTTTGAGTTGAAGTTGGAACACTTGTTCCTTAAGGTTCGCTTAAAAGGCCAAGTTTGACTTAGGTCAACCTTTTGAGTAAACGACCTAGAAATCCAGATTTGAAGGTTCCAACAGGTTCATATGATGATTTCGGACTTGAGCGTATGTCCGTATCGGGTTTTGGATGACCCGGGAGAGTTTTGGCGGCAAATAGTGAAAGTTGATTCCTTAAGGATTTTGAAGTTCTTAAATATTTAGTTTGGAGTGGGGTTTTGTGTTATCGAGGTCCAAACAGAGTTTTAAGATCGAGAATAGTTTCGTATTGTCATTTAAGACTTGCACGCAAAATTTTGTGTCAATCCGAGGAGTATAAGTGTTTTTTGTCCCATTGGGTGTAAATTGAAGAACTTGAAGTTCATAAGTTTGGATCAATTGGTTTTAGGGGTGTGATTCTTAGATTTAGCGTCATTTCGGGCGTTTCGAGGGTTCGAGCAAGTTCGTTTTATGATTTCAAATTTGTTAGTATGTTCGGGCAGGGCCCGGGGGCCCTGAGAGTCAATCGGATGAGGCTCGAGTGAAGTTGGAAAGTTTTGCAAGGAGCTGAAGCTCCTGGTATCTGTCATAACCGCACTTGCGTTCGTCAGCCGTAGGTGTGAGACCGCAGAAGCGGTCCAGCCTTCGCAGGTGCGGCCTAGGAAAGGAGCCCAGGAACCGCAGATGCGGCTCCTCTCCTGCAGAAGCGGAACCGCAGGAGCAACCCCTAGACAGCAGAAGCGGTCCCAGCCAGCCCAGACCATCTTCGCAGATGCAGGCGTTCTCTTGCAGATGCAGTCCCCTAACAGTAGGCGCGGGAATTGCTGAAGGCAGTGCCTTCATTTAATACGGGAATGTGTCATTTTTGACACATTTCATTCATTGTTTTGGCGATTTGGGAGCTTCCAAAGAGGGATTTCAACCAAGAACTTGTAAGGTAAGTTACTTCTTCTTAATGTGAGTTAAATACTTGGTTTATGGGTAGATTAACACACAAAAATTGGTGAAAATTATGGGATTAGAGTAAAATGTAAGGTTTTGATAAAAAGAAGATTTTACCACGAAATTTGTTGTGGAATAAAGTAAAAATCATATATTCTTGATCCTTAGGTTATGGGTAACAACTTCCCTCAAATATTTCCGGAATCCGGACATGTGGGCCCGTGGATGGATTTTAGGAAACTTGTATTTAGGATTGAGAAATTATTTTAATAGTTAGAATATGAACTCTTGAGCTTGTATTGACTAGTTCTTACCCCATTTAATTAGTTTCGGATCATTCGGCTCCAAGTTGAGTGTTTGAGCACATTCTTGATATTGGAAGTAAGCTTTGGAGCGAGGTAAGTGTCCTTTCTAACCTCGTAAGAGGGAAATAAACCCCTAGGAGAATCTATTAAATGTATGTGATTGTCTATGGGGGCTATGTACATACGTGGTGATGAGAGTCCATGCGTAGCTACTATTATACTAATTGTCCAGGTAGTTTAGGACACGTATCATGCCATACTTGCAAATGCTTATGTTCTTACTTGCTAATGAGATCACTTAGGACATGTTAGGGATAGAAAATAAATATAAACAAATGTATGAACTTACTTGAGAACTTGTATGAATTTATTTGACTATAAATGCGCCTTTATGTGCCTTCTTGATAATAATTGATAATTTTGGACCGGGCCAATCGCCTCGGTAGAAATAGATGCATCTATGGTTTGCGCCATTCGACCCCCTGACAGTGTACAGTTATTATTATGTTGTACCGGGCCGTACGACCTCTGCATAATATGCGCATGATATATATGTGGAAATAAATCCATGATTTACTCTGTTTAAACTCTTGAAGTGCAAATTATTATATGACATGATTGAATTTGATATATCGTTTCCTTCTAAATTCTGAGATTTGTTATTTTATTCATACCAATCATTCTTAGTGTAAGTCCTACATATTACTATTGATATTGACCTTAGTAAGTGTCAAGTTGACCCCTCGTTGATACTTCTTCGAGGTTAGAATGGATACTTGCTGGGTACATGTTGTTTATGTACTCATACTACGCTTCTGTACTTAACTGTACAGGATCTGAGGCAGGTGCATCTAGTTATCCCTCCGGTGCGTGTTCCTGATTCCTAATCGAGATCCCACGGTGAGCTTCCCCTTCTGAGCCATTTTGCAGCATATTGGAGTTCTCTTCTTTTGTAGCTGATTATGTATTGTCTACTCTGTTTCAGGCAGGTGGATAGTGGTATTTTGTATTTTCTACTAGTTACCCTAGAACTTGAGAAACTAGTTCCTGGCACACACTGTAGACTATCATTTTTGGGTTGCATTTCTATTATTATAAAACTATTGATTTACGATCTACTAGAATATAAATTTAGTGAATATTGAAAATATTTAAATAAAACTATTGAGAACTCACTAGTTAATTAGGATTGGCTTGCCTGGCAATGGTGTTGAGCGCCATCATGACCTATAATGGAATTTGGGTCGCGACAACATGGTATTAGAGCACTAGGTTCACGTAGGTCTCACAAGTCATGGGAAAACCTAATAGTGTTAGTTGTATGATAATCGTGTGTTATGTTTGAAGTCAAGTGAGTTGAGAAACAAAATTCAATGAAAGTCATCACAAGTTACGTTTATAAGTTTTACTGAAATTTTGGGTCAAATGTAACTGCGTTTTTCTTCCAATATACTTAGAGTTGTGTGGTGTTCCACCCATAAAATTGAAGCTCTATGAGTCTACTTTCTAATAAATTAAACCTTTTGTCAATATGACATTGTAGTATAGAGATATATGCATTCTTTTTGAGACTGCACAGACTGCTAGGTGACAAGTAGGTGTGTCACCAACTTGGTTAAATGAGAGCCCAAAAAGAGGCTATTTTGGGTCAGACAAAGAGCCCATTTAAGGGATTATCTCCTGATATATAACCATCATTATATGTCACAAATAACTAGACCTAAACCCCTGTAAACTTCCTCCCAAAAGTTACCCACAAACCCTAATTGATTTTCTCTCCATTTCAAGTTCTAATTGGAGGTAAAACCTAGAGTTTAAAGAACCAAGATATGAGCTGAGTTATCCAACAAATAAGCTATGTTTACTACTCTATTTCATTCATTTTTTTCTGCTGTAAATTCATGGTAAGTCGTTCTACAGTTGTAAGAACTCACGGGACTGTGATCGGAAGCCGTGAGTTCGAGTTATTCAGTTGTAGCGGACTATTTTGTGGACAGTTTTGTGTTGTTGTTGGGATACATATTTTACTATTATTTTCTGGAGTTGTGGAGGAGGAAGGGTGAGGAGAAACACCACAGATATGCAGGGTTTAGGGCTGGTCGTTCGTTGTAATATTTTTGGGTTGTTTGACACTACTACTGTTGTCGTTTTGTGTATGAAGAGATTGGGGTATGTTGGGCTGTTTTGTAGTATTTTTTGGTGTATATAAGGTTTGAAAATAATGTATGTATGTTTATATTGTTGTGTTATTGTGTCGTTGGTGTTATCTTGAATTTTGAGGAAGTAAGGATTATTGGGGAGATGATGCCCGTTTTTATACAGAATAAACTTGTCTTTCGTTGTGCGATGGTTGTACCTTTCATAACTTAAGGATAGTGTTATTGATAATTGTTGTAGATTAAGGTGCTAAGAGGCTAGTTCAACTTGGTGATTTGAAAGATTGTGATAAGATATGTTAAGGCTAAACCTTCCTTCATTTTGGCATGATCTCGTAATTATATATGTTTGCTAACGAGGCATAAAGAGAAGTTCATACTCCCAAATTTATATACATTATCCTAGTCTCAAAAGTTACAGTATTCTCCCTTATTGGGACTTCATATTCAATTGAGTATTGTCTTCTTCCAGTCTAGAGAACAGAGAGTCTATATATACAGTATTACAGTATTTTCACTACCATTGAGCTATAATCGATGGCTAGGCCCCTATTGGGCAACATCTGATCAGATGGTGAGTTACATATCGAGCCTACTGTGGCCAAGCGCCTATGAGCGAGCCTACAATGGCCGAGATACAGAGCCTAGTATGGCCGAACGCCTATGAGCGAGCCTATTACGGCAGGGCAGTTACACATACCGAGCCTCATAAGGCCGAGCATCTATTTTACTTACTATATTGAGAGAGTTGAGTCAGTATCAGCAGGTAAGCATATCTTCAGATTATCTTTGACTCCCAGTTACTTTCATTTATTATATTATCAGTTCAGTTTCAACTTTCAGTTATTCTGTTGCCTTACATACTTGGTACATTATTTCGTACTGATGTCCCTTTTGGCTGGGACACTACATTTCATGCCTACAGGTCCTTATTGATTGTTGGATAGACCCTTCCAGTAGATAGAGTCAAACATCAGCTTGGTTGGTAAGCTCCACTTCCTCGGAGTTACCAAATCTAGACCTTGGAATCCATTTTATATATACAGATTTGATGGACAGGTCGAGGCCCTGTCCCTACCATGGTACAGTTCAGTTATCTCTAGAGGCTTGTAGACGAGTCCTGTATAGTTTATATATTAGTAGATGTTCATGGTGGTCTCATCAGCCTCCACAATTATATATATATATATATATATATATATATATATATATATATATATATATATATATATGAGCTTTTGGGTATGTTTACCCCTCAAATAAGACATACGATATTTTCATATGATACAGAATATGGCCTCATCGGCCTAAGTTGGGGGTTACCCCTCTAGAGTTTACAGTTACAAAGTGGTATGCTCGGGTCGAGTATTGCACCGGGTGCCGGTCATGCCTCATCAGGTTCGGGGCGTGACAAACTTGGTATAAAAGGTGAGTGAGAAGGTAACCAGGATAGGTAATTCCTTGGTATTAAACCCATCACAACAAGAGAACTGACGGTTACCATAAAGTTATAAAAAATCTCAGTATAGCACGAGTGAACTCAGATGAGTTTAAGACTTGGAGAATTTAGAAAAGATGGAATGCTACCATGGTAGTAGAATACCCCCATAAGATGAATCACGTTAGGATTCTATAAAATATGATTATTGACAAATAGTATCGTCCCTAGGTGGATCAGGCAAATAACTTTAGTTGTTCCCCCTTGAGACATGAACTTTAACGACAATTTATTACGTAAGAGGTTTGAAGTTATCGGTGGTAGATTATAGATCAACATTAAGGTGAATCAACAATAGGCGGATAAAATGTCTAAAGTATTAGATGAGATTAGGCCGTCATTCTTAAGATGAACGGTGATGAGGAAGAACTATGGACTTGGATTTATACATATAGTATAAGCAGCGAGAGAGTAACCTGGAGTTGGGTAGCAAACCTTGGTAATAATAGACCGAAGTAAGTGTTATGGTATAATGTAACCTACCTAGATGTAGTAAAGCTATAAGGAAAGATATACAAGACTACGAAACAAGATAGAGCAATAGTCGTAAGTTCAACAAAATACCGAACGAAGAACTTTAGTACACCTATATATATCGGGAGGAATAACTTGTCATAATTCTGTATATGTTCCCAAAGTGAGGCATAGAGATTGGCTATAAGCTGAAGAAAAAAGTATAGAAGAGTCACCTAGGCACACATACAAGGACAAAGTCGTACAGGCCACATGACAGAAAGTTGCAATAGTTACGAGATTCGAAGAATTCCGACAAGAAGTCGTGGTGTGACAAAGAGGCCTAAGGGGGGGGGGGGGAATACCCTAGCCCTCAGATTTATTCAAAGAACAGTTTCCTAGATGTCAAGGACAATAAATGTCTGTAACAACTATGGGTTATGAGACTAATAAGCGCATCAGCCAATATTCGAGGACGAATGTTCCAAAAGGGGAATAATGTTACACCCCATATTTTCGTAGATAAGGATACGTCTTAAGTAAATTGATGTTAGACCAAAAATGAGATCATAAGGGAAGTATATAAAGCAAGTTATTATGTTACCTCGGATTCTACATATATTGAATATCATGAACAACAATTACAAAGAGGGTTGGAAGGTTTAAGAAGCTATGGAATTGAAGAAAACAATGTTTCGTCAAAAGTCGACAAGTTGGGAATGTGATAACATGTATTTATGGGGTAATACTAGGGTTCTTAAATTAAGAAGGTTATGTTATGAGTTACGTTAGTTGTATGATAATCGTGTGTTATGTTTGAAGTCAAGTGAGTTGTGAAACAAAAGTCATCATAAGTTACGTTTATAAGTTCTACTGAAAATTTGGGTCAAATGTAACTGAGATTTTCTCCCAATATACTTAGAGTTGTGGGGTTTTCCACCCATCAAGTTGAATCTCAATGAGTCTACTTTCTAACACATTGAACCGTTTGTCAATACGGCATTAGATTATAGAGATATATGCATTTTTTGGATACTGCGCAGGCTGCTAGGTGACAAGTAGATGTGTCACCTACTTGGTTAAATGAGACACCAAAAAGAGGCTATTTTAGGTCAGAAAAAGAGCCCATTTAAGGTATTATCTCCTGCTATATAACCCTAATTATATATCACAAATATCGAGACCTAAATCCCTGCAAACTTCTTTCGAAAAATTACCCACAAACCCTAATTGATTTTCTCTCCCTTTCAAGTTCTAATTGGAGGTAAAACCTAGAGTTTGAAGAACCAAGATAGGAGCTGAGTTATCCAACAAATAAGGTATGTTTACTGCTCTATTTAATCCATTTTTTCTACTGTAAATTCATGGTAAGTCTTTCTATAGTTGTAAGAACTCACGGGTCGGTGATTGGAAGCCATGAGTTTGAGTTATTCACTTGTAGCGGACTGTTTTGTGTTGTTGTTAGGCTGCATGTTTTACTACTGTTTCCTTGAGTTTTGGAGGAGGAAGGGTATGGAGAAACACCACATATATTTAGGGTGTAGGGCTGGTCGTTCGTTGTAACATTTTCGGGCTATTTGACACTACTACGTAGGTTGTTTTGTGTATGAAGAGATTGAGGTGTGTTGGGCTGTTTTGTAGTATTTTGTTTGTGTATATAAGGGGTGAAAATAATGTATATATGTTGATATTGTTGTGTTCTTGTGTAGTTGGTGTTATCTTGAATTTGATGAAGTGAGGATTATAGAGGATATGTTTCCCGTTTTCATACAGAATAAACTTATCGTTCATTGAGCGATAGTTGTACCTTCCGTAACTTAAGGATAATATTATTGTCATTGTTGTAGATTAAGGTGCGAAGAGGCGAGTTCAACTTGGTGATTTGAAAGATTGTGATAAGGTATGTTAAGGCTAAACCTTTCCTTCATTTTGGCATGAACTCGTAATTATATATGTTTGCTAACGAGGCATAAAGAGAAGTTGATACTCCCAAATTTATATACATTATCCTAGTCTCAAAAGTTATAGTATTCTCCCTTATCGGGACTTCATATTCAATTGAGTATTGTCTTCTTCCAGTCTAGAGAACAAAGAGTCTATATATACAATATTATAGTATTTTTACTACCATCGAGCTATAATCGATGGGCAGACCCCTATTGGGCAACCTTTGATCAGATGGTGAGTTATATACTGAGCCTACTGTGGCCGAGCGCCTATGAGCGAGCCCAGAATGGCTGAGATACGGATCCTAGTATGGCCGAGCGCCTATGTGCGAGCCTACTACAATAGAGCAGTTATACATACCGAGCCTTATAAGGCCGGACAACTATTTTACTTGCTACGGAAAAGGTCCAAAAATATCCTTGAACTATTCGAAATAGCTCAAAAATATCCTCCGTTTGTTTTTGGTACCAAAAATATCCCTGTCGTCTATGTTTTGGCCTAAAATGCCCCTAAACCGTTAGTTTTGCCATTGAAGCTGACATGGCAGTCCAACTGGGTTAGAATTGCTTACATGGGTCGTCCACCTAAGCAATCCATATGTGAAAATTATTTTTTCGGAAATTTTATATTTTCAGAATTTTTTAATGAAATATAAAATCAACATTTATTCTGAAAAAGGTAAAAAAATTTGAAAAAAATATTTATTTAGGAATTTTTTAATTAAAATACAAAATCAACATTTATTCCGAAAAAAATAAAAAATTTACGAAAAATTATTCTTGATTGGGGTTTATGATTTGATTAAAAAACTGCATTGTTCTTTTTTGTGAATTTATGATTAATTTGTGAATTTCGGAGTTATGTCTTTGAATACTTTTGAATCCAGTAATAGCGTATTTATGTCTTGGAACATTATCCCTGTATAATTTCAACCCCATTCTTTAGTTCCAAAAAAAATAAAAAAATTAACACACAACGTTTACAAGAAAAAAATTAAAACTTTATTTGTACACCAACAAAGACACTGGTTTCTTAATTCTAAACAAGTTGGGGTCAGTTATATGAATTCTCGATATCTGTAATCATAAATTCACAAAAGAGAACAATGGGGTTTTTTAATCAAATCATAAACCCGAATCAAGAATAATTTTTTCGTAATTTTTTTTATTTTTTTTTGGAATAAGTGTTGATTTTGTATTTTAATTAAAAAATTCTGAAATAAATATTTTTTTCGAAATTTTTTACTTTTTTCATAATAAATGTTGCTTTTGTATTTTATTAAAAAATTCTGGAAAAATAAAATTTCCGAAAAAATAATTTTCACATATGGATTGCTTAGGTGGACGACCCATGTAAGCAATTCTAACCCAGTTGGACTGTCATGTCAGCTTCAATGACAAAACTAACGGTTTAGGGGCATTTTAGGCCAAAACATAGATGGCAGGGATATTTTTGGCACCAAAAACAAACGGAGGATATTTTTGAGCTATTTCGAATAGTTCAAGGATATTTTTGGACCTTTTCCACATTTACTATATTAAGAGAGTTGAGTCAGTATCAGCAGGTAAGCATATCCTCAGATTATCTTTGACTCCTAGTTACTTTCATTTATTATATTATCAGTTCACTTTCAGCTTTCAGTTATTCTGTTGCCTTACATACTTGGTACATTATTTCGTACTGACGACCCTTTTACCGGGGATGCTGCATTTCATGCCTGCAGGTCCTCATTGATAGTTGGACAGACTCTCCCAGCAGTCAGAGTCAAACATCTGCTTGGTTGGTAAGCTCCACTTCCTCGGAGTTACCAGGTCTAGACCTTGGAGTCCATTTTATATATACAAATTTGATGGATAGGTCGAGGCCTTGTCCCAACCATGGTACAGTTCAGTTATCTCTATAGGCTTGTAGACGAGTCCTATACAGTTTTGTATATCAGTAGATGTTCATGGCGGCCTCGTCAACCTCCACAGTTAGTTATATATATATATATGGGTATGTTTACCCCTCAAATAAGAGAGCGATATTTTCATATGATTCAGAATACGGCATGATCAGCCTAAATTGAGGGTTACCCCTCTAGAGTTCAAAGTTACAGAGTGGTACGCTCAAGCCGAGTATGGCACCAAGTGCCGGCCATGCCTCGTCAGGTTTGGGGCTTGATAGTGCAGTGGTTGGTATACTAAATTTCCTTCTTCTATTCTCTTACAAATGGTGAGGACGCACACGACAGATGTTCCTGAACCGGGAGGAGCTTCTCCCCCCATTGCTAGAAGCCAAGGCAGAGGCCGAGGGAGGGCACCGGCCCGAGGTAGGGGAGGAAGGCATCCTAGAGCTATTCCAGTAGCACTACTGGCG
This sequence comes from Nicotiana sylvestris, assembly GCF_000393655.2. Taxonomy (NCBI): domain Eukaryota; kingdom Viridiplantae; phylum Streptophyta; class Magnoliopsida; order Solanales; family Solanaceae; genus Nicotiana; species Nicotiana sylvestris. The sequence continues at coordinate 58,136,456 of NC_091059.1, forward strand.
GATCCTACAGGGTATCCTATCATTGAGTAGCAGGGCGAGGTGCCCGCAGCTAAGCCTACCCCGGTGAACTTTATGACAGCACCGAGCGTCCAGGATGTCATGGGTCATATGTTGCAGTTCATGGACACCATGACTCAGGCTGGTTTATTTCCAGCGGATCTAGATACATCCCAGGTGAGAGGGGGAGCACAGAACCCTACTATAAGCTCCTGGTCATGCAACTGTAGTGTATCAAACTCCGGGTGCACTACTCGCGGATGATGCTCAGCTAGTTGCTGCAGTGGTATCCGAGCCCAGACCAGCTGCGGATGGCGATCTGCAGAAGTTATTGGATAGATGTACTAGGCTATACCCTCCTATCTTTGGGAGTGAGCGTCATGAGGATGACCAGGATTTCATTGATAGGTGCAGGGACAGACTGCACAACATGAGGATAATGGGGTCTCATTGGGTTGAGTTCACTATTTTCCAGCCCGTAGATGGTGGTAGTCTTATGTTCTAGGTAGGCCAGTAGGTTCTCCTCCCATAACTTGGGGTCAGTTCACACAATTATTCCTATACAGGTATATTCCACCCTCCAAGAAGGAAGAGATGTGGTATTAGTTTGAGCAGCTTGAGCAGGGTCAGATGTTAGTGACCGACTATGAGGAGAAGTTTTCTGAGTTAGCCCGCCATGCACTGATGATACTTCCTACTGACGTCGAGAGGGTACGGAGGTTCGTTGTAGGGTTGCATTCTGGCATTAGGGTCAATATGGACCGAGAGGTGGAGATGGGGACTCCTTATCAGCTAGTAGTGGAGATTGCTCGGATGATTGAGGGCTACCGTCTGAGAGAGGGATAAGATGCAGTAGGAAAAGAGGGCTAGATTCTTTGGAGAGTTCAGAGGTGCCTCGGCTAGGGGAAGAGGTCAGTTTGGGAGGGGTCAGCCTAGCAGGCCCCCATATTCAACACCACCACCTCCTCAAGGTGCTCAAGCACACCCCTATTTCAGTGTCATACCAGAGAGTTCTTACCGCCCACCAGCTATTCAGGGTTCCTCCAATGGGTATTCAGGTTCCCATGGTTCTTCTGGTTCCTGCTTCAGTACTATGTCGGAGAGTTCATACTGTCCACTGGCTATTCATGTTTCTTCCAGTGGGTCTACCGGCCATCAGGGCCAGATATCAGGGCAACAGGTCGCTGCACCGTGGGCTTGTTTTGAGTGCGGAGACGTTGGTCATATGAGGAGATACTGCCCTAGGCTTCGGGGCAAGGCATTATAGCAGAGTCAGCAGCCCATGATTACAGCACCGGTTGCCCAGCCGCTTAGAGGTGGGGGATAGACTGGTAGGGTCTGTCCTAAAGGTGGAGACTATATTGGGAGAGGTTAGCCACCTACTTCTTAATCAGGTAGAGGCTATCCAGCCGGTGCTTTAGCCAAATTCTATGCCTTTCCGACCAGACCAGATGCATTGGCCTCAGATGCCATTATCACAGGTATTATTTTCGTCTGTAGAATAGATGTTTCAGTGCTATTTGATCCAGGGTCTACCTATTCATATGTGTCATCTCTGTTTGCTCATTTCCTGGATATTCCTCGTGAATCCTTGGGTACTCTTGTTCATGTGTTCACTCCTGTGGGCGATTCTGTGGTTGTGAATCTGATCTACCAGTCCTGTGTGGTCACATTCTATGGTTTTGAGACTAGAGTAGATATTTTGTTACTTGATATGACCGACTTTGAGGTTATCCTGGGCATGGATTGGTTATCCCCATACTTCACCATCTTGGATTGCCATGCCACGACTGTTATTTTAGCGATGCCAGTGTTTCCAAGGTTGGAGTGGAAGGGTTCCTCAGTTAGTACATCCAGTCGGGTGATCTCTTTTTTGAAGGCTCGACATATGGTCGAGAAAGGTTGTTTGGCTTATCTAGCCTATGTTCAGGACACCACCACAGAGTCTCCGACGATTGATTTAGTACCAGTAGTCTGGGAGTTCATCGATGTATTTCCTTCTGACCTTCCTGGCATGCCACCAGATCGTGATATTGATCTCTGCATTGATTTGGCTCCAGGTACCTAGCCTATATCTATTCCACCATACCGTGTGGCTCCGAAAGAGTTGAAAGAGTTGAAGGAGCAGCTTGAAGTGTTGTTAGCAAAGGGGTTTGTTAGACTAAGCGAGTTACCTTGGGGTGCACTAGTGTTGTTTGTATAGAAGAAGGATGGGACCATGCGGATGTGCATTGATTACCGCTAGTGGAACAAGGCTACCATCAAAAACAAGTACACATTGCCGCGCATTGATGATTTGTTCGACCAGTTGCAGGGTGCTAGGGTGTTTTCTAAATCGGCTTAAGATCAGGGTACCATCAATTGAAGATTCGGGACTAAGATGTTCTGAAGACTGCTTTCTGTACTAGATATGGTCATTATGAGTTTCTGGTGATGTCCTTTGGCTTGAGTAATGTCCCAACAACGTTTATGGACTTGATGAATAGGGTGTTCAGACCTTATATTGATTTATTTGTTATCATCTTCATTGACGACATCTTGATATACTCACATAGCCTGTGAGAGCATGAGTAGCACTTGAGAGTAGTGCTTCAGACCTTGCAAGAGCAGAAGTTATATGATAAGTTCTCCAAGTGTGAGTTTTGGCTAGAGTCAGTGGCATTCTTGGGGCATGTGTCAGGAGAGGGTATTAAGGTGGATCCCAAGAAGATTGAGGCAGTTCAAAGTTGGCTACGTCCTACTTTAGTGACCGAGATCAGTAGTTTCCTGGGGTTGGCAGGTTATTACCGTCGATTCGTGCATGGCTTTTCATCTATTGCATCACCTCTGATTAGATTGACCTAGAAGGGTGCTTTTTTCTGTTGGTCCAATGATTATGAGACGAGCTTTCAGAAGCTCAAGATAGCTTTGACTACAACACTAGTTCTTATGTTGCCTTCCGGTTAGGGGATGTATACGGTATATTGCGATACTTCACGCGTCGGCTTGGGATGTGTGTTGATGCACGTTGGGAGAGTTATTGCATATGCTTCACGTTAGATGAAGATTCATGAGAAGAACTACCCTATGCACGACCTGGAGTTAGCAGCGATTATTCATGCTCTTAAGATATGGAGGCATTATCTGTATGGGGTGTCCTGTGAGGTTTACAATGATCATCACAGCTTGCAGCATTTTTTCAAGCATAGGGATCTTAATTTGAGGCAACGTAGATGGCTTGAGTTACTAAAGGATTATGACATCACCATGCTTTATCATCCGGTCAAGGCAAATGTGGTCGCAGATGCCTTGAGTAGAAAAACAGAGAGTATGGGTAGCTTGGCATTCATTTCAGCAGAGGAGAGGCCACTAACTTTGGACATTCAGTCCTTGGCTAATAGACTTGTGAGGTTGGACATTTCAGAGCCCAATCGAGTCCTTGCATGTGTTGTTTCTCAGTCTTCACTTTTGGGTAAAATCAAGGCTCGGCAGTTCGATGATCTGCATTTGGCTGTTCGCAGAGAAACGGTGCTATAGGGTAGTGCCAAGGAAGTTTCTATTGGCGAGGATGATGTTCTGCGACTCCAGGGTCGCCTATGTGTTCCTAATGTTGATAGCTTGAGGGAGAGACTCTAGATGAGGCGCACAGTTCACGGTATTCCATTCAACCAGGTGCTACGAAGATGTATCGTGACCTAAGACAATATTATTGGTGGTGGCGGATGAAGAAAGATATAGTTGAGTATCTGGCTCGGTGTTTGAATTGTTAGTATGTTAAGTATGAGCACCAGAGGCCAGGTGGACTATTGCAGTAGATGCATATACTTGAGTGGAAGTGGGAGCGCATTACATAGACTTCGTACTCGGGTTGCTGCGGACATTGCAGAAGTTTGATGCGGTTTGGGTCATTGTCGATAGGTTGACCAAGTCGACACACTTTATTCTAGTGGTGACTACTTATACTTCAGAGAGGTTGGCACAGATCTACATTCGGGAGATAGTTCGGTTGCACGGTGTGCCCTTCTCCATCATATCATATAGAGGCCTTCAGTTCACTTTACATTTCTGGAGAGCTGTACAGAGTGAGTTGGGGAACCGTGTGGAGCTCAGCACATCATCCATCATTAGACCGATGGACAGTCGGAGTGGACAGTTCAGATTTTGGAGGACATGCTTAGAGCATGTGTGATTGACTTTAGAGGACAGTGGGATCAGTTTTTTCCTTAGGCCGAGTTTTCTTACAACAATAGTTATCAGTCCAGCATCGAGATGGATCCATTTGAGGCTTTATACGACCGACGATGTCGTTCTCTTATCTGGTGGTTTGAGCCCGGTGAGGCTAAGTTGTCTGGTACAAATTTGGTAAAAGATGCCTTAGAAAAGGTAAAGTTGATTCAGGAAAGGCTCCGCACAGCTCAGTCCAGACAGAAGAGTTACGCAGATTAGAAGGCGCGCAATGTATCATTCATGGTCGGCAAGAAGGTTCTCTTGAAATTCTCGCAGATGAAGGATATTATGAGATTTGGGAAGAAGGGCAAGTTGAGCCCAAGGTTTATTGGCCCATTTGAGGTGTTGAGGCGAGTTGGGGAGGTTGCTTATGAGCTTGATTTACCTCCAGCTTATCGGGAGTTCATCTAGTTTTTCACGTAACTATGCTGCGAAAGTATCACGCCGATTTGTCCCATGTGTTAGACTTCAGTACTATTCAGCTGGATGAGATTTTGGGTTATGAGGAGGAGCCAGTTGCTATTATTGATAGGCAGGTTCGTCAGTTGAGATCCAAGAGGATTTTTGCAGTAAAGGTCCAGTGGAGGGGCCAACCAGTCGAGGAGGCGACCTAGTAATCTGAGGAGGACATGTGGAGCAGATATCCACACTTATTCGGCACTTCAGGTATGAATCTATACCTATTCGAGGACGAACATTTGTCTAAGAGGTTGAGAATGTAACGACTCGATTGGTCGTTTTGCTTTTTAGAACCCCCTTCCCCTAGATAAGATTTCCCGTACTTGAGTTTACTAATTTATGACTTGCGGGAATGGTTGGTTCGGGATTTGGAAGAGTTTGGGTTGAAAACTGAACACTTGATTCCTTAAGGTTGGCTTAAAAGGTCAAGTTTGACTTCGGTCAATGTTTTGAGTAAACGATCTGGGAATCTGGATTTAAAGGTTACAACAGGTTCGTATGATGATTTTGGACTTGGGCGTATGTCCGGATCGGGTTTTGGATTATCCGAGAGCGTTTTGGCGCCTAATAGTGAAAGTTGATTCCTTAAGGATTTTGAAGTTCTTAAATATTTAGTTTGGAGCGGTTTTTGTGTTATCGAGGTCCAAACGGAGTTCTGAGACTGGGAATAGTTTCGTATTGTCATTTAAGACTTGCACAGAAAATTTGGTGTCAATCCAAGTAGTATAGGTGTGTTTCGTTGCATTGGATGTAAATTAAAGAACTTGAAGTTCATAAGTTTGGATCGATTGGTTTTAGGGGGTGATTATTAGATTTGGCATTGTTTTGGGCATTTCGAGGGTATACATGAGTCTGTTTTATGATTTCAAACTTGTTGGTATGTTCAGGCAGGGCTCAGGGGCCCCGGGAATCAATCGGACGAGGCTCGAGTGAAGTTGGAAAGTTTTGGAAAGAGCTAAAGCTCTTGGTATCTGTCATAACCACACGTGCAGTTGGTCAGCCGTAGGTACGAGACAATAGAAATGGTCTAGCCTTCAGAGGTGTGGCCCAGGGGAGGAGCCCAGGAACCGCAGACGTGGCTCCTATCCCACAGAAGCGGAACTGCAGGAGCGGCTCCCAGACCGTAGAGCCGGTCCCAGCCAGCCCAGCCCAACTCCGCAGATGCGGGCATTCTCTCGCAGATGCGGTCTCCTAACTGCAGGTGCGAAAATTGCTGAAGGCAGTGTCTTTATTTAATAAGCTTCCAAAGAGGGATTTCAACCTAGCACTTGTAAGGTAAGTTACTTCTACTTCATGTGAGTTCAATACTTGGTTTATGGGTAGATTAAGACACAAAAATGAGTGAAAATCATGAGATTAGAGTAAAATCTAGGGTTTTGATAAAAACAAGATTTTACCACAAAATTTGTTATGGAATAAAGTAAATATTATATATTATTGATCCTTAGGTTATGGGTAACAACTTCCCTCAAAAATTTCCAGAATCCGGGCACGTGGGCCCGGGGATGGATTTTAGGAAACTTGTATTTAGGGTTGGAAAATTACTTTAATAGTTAGAATATGAACTCTTGAGCTTGTATTGACTAGTTCTTATCCCATTTAATCAGTTTCGAAGCGTTCGACTCCAAATTGAGGGTTTGAGCACGTTCTTGATATTGGAAGTAAGCTTTGGAGTTAGGTGAGTCTCATTTCTAACCTCGTAAGAGGGAAATAAACCCCTAGGTGTATCTAATAAATGTATGTGATTGTCTATGGGGGCTACGTACGTACGTGGTGATAAGAGTCCGTACCTAGCTACTATTATGCTAATTGTCCGGGTAGTTTAAAACCCATATCATCCATACTTGCAAATGCTTATGTTCTTGCTTGTTAATGAGATCACTTAGGAATGTTAGGGATTGAAAATAAATATAAACAAATGTATGCACTTACTTGAGAACATGTATGAATTTATTTGACTATAAATGCACCTTTATGTTCCTTCTTGATAATAATTGATATTTGTGGATCAGGGTGATCGCCTCAGTAGATAGATGCATCTATAGTTCGTGCCATTCGACCCTCTGGCAGTGCACAGTTATTATTATGTTGGACCGGGCCGTACGACCTCGACATAATGTGCACATGATATATATGTGGAAATAACTCCATGATTTACTCTATTTAAATGCTTGAAGTGCAAATTATTATATGACACGACTAAATTTGATATATCGTTTCCTTCTAAATTCTGAGATTTGTTATTTTATTCATACCAATCATTCTTAGTGTAAGTCATACATATTATTATTGATATTGACCTTAGTAAGTGTCAAATCGACCCCTCGTCACTACTTCTTCGAGGTTAGACTGGACACTTGCTGGGTGCATGTTGTTTATGTACTCATACTATGCTGTTGTACTTAACTGTATAGGATCTGAGGCAGGTGCATCTAGTTACCCCTCCGGCGCGCGTTCCTGATTCCTGATCGAGATCCCATGATGAGCTGCCCCTTTTGAGCCTTTCTGCAGCATACCGGAGTTATCTTCTTTTGTAGCTGATTATGTATTGTATACTTTGTTTCAGGCAGTAGGGTAGTGGTATTTTGTATATTCTACTCGTTGCCCTAGCACTTGTGACACTAGTCCTGGTACACGTTGTAGACTATCATTTTTGGGTTGCATTTCTATTGTTATGAAACTGTTGATTTTTGATCTGCTAAAATATAAGTTAAGTGAATATTGAAATTGTTTAAATAAAACAATTGAGAACTCACTAGTTAATTAGGATTGACTTGCTTGACAACGGTGTTGGGCGCCATCACGACTTATAATGGATTTTGGATTGCGATAGATTGAGTACCAAACAAAATGGGATTAGATTAACATTGTCATTATAGTGGCACAAAATAGTGAAAGTTTATACTAGGTAAGCATACTTTATTTATGATCTAAGCAGATTAGTCTGTCATGATGAAGTTATGCAACACTTGATTTTATCAGATAGTATTCAAGTATAGAAGGTGCAAATTTCAATCAGGTTTGTAGACATGACTTAAACTAAGTGGATAGCAGTAGACAAAGCTAAACTGCAAAGGCTCATTAGAGCTTAATCTAGTTACTTTAAGGCATTATCTCATATAATGAAGCTCACAAATGTGATCAAACGATTATGGGAGCTGACATAATATTCTCACACTGATTTTCTAGAGTTACAGAGTCATAGAAGAGCACATTGAAGAAAGAAACGATTCAAGCATTATAAACTGCCATGCTTAAATTAAATGACAACTTTATACTTAACAACATGTGTTCTTATCCACTAGGCTAGCTATCAAGTGGATCCATACTAATAGTACTAATGCAAACTAATATAGCACACATGAGAGCTACACCAGAATACCAGAGATTAAGACAATTATTCAGATCATTTGAAAGTTCTTTTGTTGCTCTCAGAAGTGTAACAATATATATATAAGTTATCCAAAGACATGTTCATTAGGACTACCAGAATAACTAATTAGTACGTGATTCTAATTTCAGAATATTAAGGAGCTTACGATTCTAGAGTTCAGTTATCAGTTATGTATTAATAACAAACATATAGAGATAATCATATATAACATATTAGAGATAGAGTCATTTGACAAGAGATAACAGAACAAACACGCCTTCAATTAAACGATTAAAAGAGAAGAAACGTTGAGGTTCACTAACTTATTTTGGGCAGCAAACCAAACAAAAGCTTTTTATTTATCCGTTAAGAATCTAAACTCAAGATCAAATAGCAGACGAACTCAGAATTGGAGAGGGAAAAGAAAATCAATGAGAATTCTAGGGCTTTAATTCTCTTTCGTTTTCTATGTTATGTTAGGTGGTAGGTTGTGTTAGGTGATAGCATTGAAGACTCCTATTTAAAGTGGGAATCGAAGTCTTAGGGTTCAACAAAATTCATATAGATAGTGGAGAATGACAGAGAGATTAATTATGCGAGCAAAATGAGTGAAAATCAAAATATCAGAGGGGAAAATCAGCGAGAATTTTTACTTGAGAGGGGGAAGTTGACTGTTGAAGATAATAACCATCGGGTAAGAGCCTCAACATCTAGAGATCGCTTCACTTGACCTCTGGACCAAGAATAATCATGATAGAATTGAGAAACATTCATGCATGCCATAGATTTAACAAAACATGGAAGGATCTCTGAAGACTTGACATTGTATCGTTTGGTCTAAGGTTAAAGATTTGGGAATTTTGAATCTCCATGAAATGAGAAAATATTCATCGAGAATTTGTGCAAGGTTCTCTTGACAAACATGGTGATGGGAGTTGAGAGAAAAGAGAGGAAAGGGGAAAGGGTGGAGGCTGGGTCATGTGGGGGAATGATTAGGATTTGGGTAGAGATTAGGCCGTCTCTAGGGATAAAAGTAGGAGATAGGACAAGAGCCATTGGATCCTTTGATCAACGGCTCCGATTATTTTGATAATTAAGTGTTTAAAAATAGTTTTTTGGAGAAAAATCGATGGCCATTGGATTCTTATGATCCAACGGCTGAGATAAAACACGACGGGATTTTAAAATAATTTAAAATACATGATTAATCCTGGTCCATTGATGATATGAATCAACGGCCAGGATGGGTTGTGTTTGTTTTGTGAGTGAATTAGGACGGCTGACATGGCATAATTGTAAATGTAGTCATTTAGTCTTTATCCCTTTAAAGACTAATTTAATTAAACTTAAATAATTCAAATAAAATATAGTAGAAATTATAGTAATAAAATACACTACTAATTACTATAATTAATTGATTAGCTTCGAAATATCTTATTTTCCCATTTACCGTAATAATTTCGAATTTATTTTGAAACAATATGCTATGTTGCCAAAAATTGAGAAATATAAGCACTGCCTCCATGATCGCATAAGGCTAAACAATGCCTTTCCCTACATAGGGCTAAGCACTGCCCTCATAATATTGCATGAGACTAAACACTTTCTCCATCATTCCATATGACTAAACACTGCCTTTCTCTGGATAGGGCTAAGTACTACGCTCATTATATTGTATGAGGCTAAGAACTGCATCCATCATCATATAAGGCAAAATACTGCCTTTCCCTGCATAGGTCTAAGCACTGCTCTCATCACATTGTATGAGGCTAAGCACTGTCTCCTTCATTCGCATAGGGCTAAGCATTTACCTCATTATCTGCATAGAGCTAAGCATTTCCCTCATTATCAACATAGGGCTAAGCACTGCCCTCATCTCATACAAGGCTAAGCATTGTCTTCCTTCATTCTCGCATGTGACAACGAATTATCTATTTCCTCTATCGAACAATCAATATCGCTGCATCAGTGCATTTCATGGGCTGAAATATCGCCACATTGTATGAAGATGTCATAGTCCGAAGGTACCATCTTCATAGCCTCAGGACAACATTCCATGGCCTAAGGATCTCAAAACTGCATGTCATTATCTAAGGGCGTCATAGTCTGAAGGCACTATCTTCATAGCCCAAAGACACCATTCCATGGCCTAAGGATCCCAAAGCTACAAATTATTATTCAAAGGTATTATAGTCCAAAGGCATCATCCTCATGGCCCGAGGAAATCACTTCATAGCCTATGAATCCTTTATTGTACGCCTCATGGCCCAGGACGTCATGGTCTAAGGACATCATCCTCATCATCCAAAGACAATTCTCATGGTCCAAAGAGAATTTGCATCATATTTAAGTTTCCTTAATAACTATATATATTCACGTGCATCGTGTTTTAAATTTTGCAGATAACTCGGGAGTAATCTTCTACAAATAGGAGCAATTCTCACTCCGATTTCCATTCAAAACATTTACATCCCTTGATTTTCCACAACGTAACCGATAACCGACAATTGATTACCTCTTCTCCCGTAACCACCCCCCAAACATATTGTGTCACGACTCCGTAACATTCAATTTTTGCATTATTACCATCCATACCCTTCACCCGAATACTACCCTATCCAGAGAAAAATCATTCTTCGAGGTACATAGTCCTTTCATAACAACTTCATTGGTTTCATTCGCCATTGGATCCAAAACTATACGTGGCCTGATTCCCGTAAAATCAGGGATATGTAGGAAACTCAAAGAACCATCATTCAACCCATATATTTTAAGAACCTTATACTCCCATCCTCATTTATTCGGACAAAATTGATTATTATTTTCTTACCCGACAATTCTTTCATTATTTCTGGGTAAAGAAGGGCAGTTGTTGATACTCAATTTTGCCCTCATATTTTATTTTTAATTTTTTTTTGTATTATTATCCCATTTCTATAACAAAAATTCATACAAATAGTTTTTTATAATTTTTAAAGGCTTTTAAATTTGATTTCTTTCATTTTTAATCGTTAAATAATTATTAATAATTCTTTTAAATTATCCTTGGGTGATTAATCATCCAAATTAATTTTTTACACCCACATGCATATTGTAAAGTACTTTATTCCATTTTTAAATAATTATACTTGCATTTTTACACCATTTGCATATTATTTGTAATAATAACCTATATTCTATAAATAATTGTATTTGTTGCATTATTTAGGTCAAAATAATATTTTTATGTTTTTGCAATCTTTATTCTTTATTTAAAAGGTGTTAAATTGCATAAATAACTTTTTATATATTTATTAAGCTATTTTATTAATTTATATTTTCTTAATTTTTACTTATTTTAATTTCAGCCTAATTTAAGCCAATTTCAAACCAAATAGGCCCAAATAACTGGCCCAAAGATCCTAGACCCTTGGCCCAACCACCCCTGGCCAAAACCAAACGAACCTGAAACCGGCCAAGACCTATTAAACGACCGTCACGACCCAAAATCTAACCATGTCGTGATGGCGCCTATCGTGATATTAGGCCATCCACTTATTTCCAAATACTCCATTTTTCAAATAAAAACTTAAGAAAATCATAATTTTAACAGAAATTTAATAAGATAAAAGTAGAAATTAAAATCCAGTGGAAAGAAACACAATCCCGACCTCGGGTGTCACTAAGTCATGAGCAAAAACTACTACATTTATTCGAAATAACATGACCAACACGGTCTGAGAATATCCAAATAAATATACTAAAGGAAGATAAGGAAAGGAGAAGGCAGAACTGCGGTCGCCAAGCAGCTACCTCGTAATCTCCACAGAAAGTCTCCAACTGGTGTGATCAACAACCACTGTCGTGCCCCGAGATACCTGGATCTGCACACAAGGATGCAGGGAGTAACGTGAGTACACCAACTCAGTAAGTAAAAAGTCCAAACTATGGACTAACGGTAGCGGCGAACCAAACCTCAACAGGCTGCAACAGTTAATTTTACTCAAAAGTAGATATGCTTACAGTTCATTTAGTTTCTCAGCAGTAATTAAACACAGTATGAACAATACAGAGTACAAAGCTCAAGAACCTCTAAGTACTAATGCACGGATAGTATGATCGATGTTACGTATAATACTTCCACTCATAGTGCTCAATCACTCGGTACTGTATATGGCCCATTCGGCCCATGAAAGATCCATCCTGGAATATATATACGTTATAGACTATAAGTCACCCAGTACCGAGGAAACAGGCCAATCCAGCCTCATGGAGAAGATCCATCTCCTTACCAGTACTTCGGACAAGATCCATGTCCAGGGAAGATCCATCCCTCAATATCATCAACTACGCTCACTGGGGGTTTAAAGACTCCGGAGGGGCTTCTCTTAGCCCAAGCGCTATATCAATGCCAGTGAAGGCATGATCAATATCTCGCTGTGGCGTGCAGCTGATCCTACACTGTCAATCAATAGCAGGCTCTCGGCCTCACTCAGTTAATACTCTACAGTCTCACACACATGGGCTAAAATATCATGATACAAGCCCGGACAATGATATGATATGTCAAATAGCAATAATCGAGACTGAGGCATGATATAATATGCATGAACAAGACTGAGTATAGAATATAAATGAAGCTAATGATATGACAACAAGAAACAACCTCTCGGGTCTCAACAGTATTGGCGTGAAGCCTTAATATGATGATTAGCATGATTTGCAGCTCATTAATTTAATCACATAATTACAACACAGATATCAGCATAAAAGAGTCACTAAGCGATGCCACGAAATGATCCGGGCCGTATATCTCATGGTGCACGCCCACTCGCCCATCACTTGGCATTGTGTCACCTCAATAGTAATCATAGAACACACAGTTCGGGGTTTCGAATCCTCAAAACAAAATTTGGAAGCGTTACTTACCTCAAGCCAAGCCAAACTCTAGCCCGCGACGCCTTTTACTCTCGATTCGGTCTCCAAATGCCCCAAATCTAACCAAAATCAGCATACAACCATCAATATACGCTAAAGGAATGAAACCCATACGAAAATTGTCAATTTAACTCAAAAATTTTGAATTCGCCAAACCCGACCCCTGGGCCCACATTTCGGATTTCGATAAAAATCATAAAATTAGAATCCTCACACTCTTATGAGTTCATACATACTAAATACACCAAAATCTGACCTCAAATGCCCAAATCAAAGTCTCCAATTCAAAGCCTAATCTCCCAAGTTTCCTCCTTAATTTTCCACTAATACCATGATTTTTTTTAAATAAAATTTTAAACTTTATTTCCTGCGAAAACATATACATGCACTAATCAGTACAAAAAACCCTTCACTATATAGTTGGACATGCAGGCCCACCCTATTTATACTACTTTCACTCTTCACTATATAGTTGGACATGCAGGCCCACCCTATCTATACTACTTTCACTAATCAAATCAACTACACACTATCAGAATCTAAGGATAAAAATTCAGTGTTTGTAGCTTCTTCTCCAAATTTAACCACATTGAACCCCTGCAATGTATATCTTGTACTATCATTCTCACCAACTCTTCAGCCTTTCTTTTCTTCTTTTTGAAAATCCTCCAATTCCTTTACCTGCCATATGTAGTATACAACTCCAGCTAGAATCATTCTATATATAACTGTGTCTGATCTTCTTCCTGTTGCATATTTACTAGCCCAACTTATTTCTTCGGACCATATCTTGGTTTTCCTTCCTATTCCAGCCCAATACAATACTTTCTCCCACACATTGCTTGAGTATTTGCACGTAAAGAACAGGTGATTATAGTCTTCATCAGCTTCTTCACATAACACACACTTTGCATTCGTAATACTTCCCCATTTCATCAATCTGTCCTTTGTATATAACCTGTTCGGGACAGCTATATACATAATGAATAGGCACCTTGGACTACTATAGTTGTTGCATATTAATCTCTTCCATGTGACCTTTGTGAATTCACCCCTCATCTTGTTATACACCTCTCTGATTGAATATTTCTTCCCATTCATCACTTCTGCTATATTGATTCTTGTTTCTGTCAGGTTTTTCCCAGCTTTTAGTATCTTCTGAGTTGTCTCATTCATTGCTAATACCATGATTAAACAATGGGAAAATGGCTATAAACACAAATAATAAGGTTTAAGAAACTTACTCAACTGAAACCCCTCGATTTCGTTGAAAAATCACAGCCCTAGCTCTCTTCCCGTCATCAAAAATGGTGAAACTTAGCAAAATTTCATGAAGGCATCTATTTATATGTTCCGCCCAGCGATACCACATCTGCGGTCCAATTCCCGCACTTGTGGGACCGCTTCTGCGCATAACCAACCGCTTATGTGGTTTTTCATTTAATTGCCATTACTGCACCTGCACTCAAATATCCGCACCTTCGCCTTCGCAGGTGAGCTCCCCTCTCCGCATCTGCAGCTTCTTCCTTCCTCAACTGTGGCTGCATCTGTGGCTTGGTCTCGCTTCTGCGCTCATCGCACTTGCGGCCTCCTAACCGCATGTGCGGTTATGACAAAACTTCAGCAACTTCAGCTGCAAACTCCAACTCTTGAACTTCCCGATAACCATCCGAAATCACCTCGAGGCCCCCGGGACCTCAACCAAAAGTACGAACAAGTAACATTACACTATTCAAAGTTATACTAACCTTCGGAACACTCCAAACAACATCGAATAGTCAAAACACCGTCAGATTCAAGCCCAAGATACCCAAAACTTCCAAATTCCGCAAACGATCAAACAAAGGGGGTAACTTTTTTTTATGAGGGTAGGGAGTTTGGGTTGGTGTTCAGTGTACCGCACTTTGGGTACAAGATCGGAAATTCCATTCTCTTTTTTAACATCTAAAATCGAAGAAAAGAAAGAAGGGCGAGATAAACAAATAAAGAGCTAACTTTCTTTATTATTATGTAACATTATAAGGTTCAAAGTCTGTCAAACCACCTTCGAATGACCTGAAATTTTTGCACACACGTCACAAATGACACAACGGACCTACTCCAATCTTCGGAATTCCATTTCGACCCCTATATCAAATTTCCACCACCAACCAGAAAGCGCCAAAATTCTAACTTTGCCAATTCAAGCCTTAATCTACCACGGACCTCCAATTACATCCGATCACGCTCCTAAGTCCCAAATCACCTAACGAAGCTATCCGAACCATCAAAATTCACATTCGAGCCCTTTTTCACATAAGTCAACATCCGATTGACTTTTCCAACTCAAGCTTACTTAAAAGAGACTAAGTGTCCCAAACCTCTCCAAAACCACTACGAACCCGAACCAACTAACCCGATACCACATAATGCAACTAAACATGACATAAAGAAGCAGAAATATGGGAAATAGAGAGGTAACTTATGAAATGACCGGTCGGTTCATTACATCCTCCCCCTCTTAAAAAAACTTTCGTCCTCGAACGAGTCAAGAAACATACCTGAAGCCTCAAATAGGTGAGGATATCTGCTCCACATCTCCCGCTCGGTCTCCCAGGTAGCCTCCTCCATGAGCTGACCTCTCCACTACACTTTCACTGAAGTTATATCCTTTGATCTCAACTTTCGAACCTGATGCCCCAAAATAGCCACTGGCTCCACATCATAAGTCAAATCACAATCCAACTGAACTGTGCTGAAATCCAAAACATGGGATAGATTGCCAATATACTTCCGGAGCATAGAATCATAAAATACCGGATGCACACTCGGCAAGCTGGGTGGCAAAGCAAGCTTATAAGCCACCTCCCCAATCCTCCGAAGCACCTCAAAAGGCCCAATGAACCGAGGGCTCAATTTACCCTTCTTCTTAAATCTCATAACACCCTTCATGGGTGAAACCTTCGACAGAACCTTCTCCCCAACCATGTAGGACACATCACGGACCTTCTTGTCAGCATAACTCTTTTGTCTCGACTACGCTGTACGAAGCCACTCCTGAATCAATTCACCTTGTCCAAAGTATCCTGCACCAAGTCTGTACCCAAAAGCTGAGCCTCACCCGACTTAAACTAACCAACTGGAGATCTACATCGTCTCCCATACAAAGCCTCATATGGAGCCCTCTGAATGCTTGACTGATAACTATTGTTGTAAGCCAACTCTGCAATCGGTAGAAACTGATCCCATGGCCTTCAAAAATCAATGACACAAGCGCGCAACATGTCCTCCAATATCTGAATAGTACGCTCAGACTGCCCGTCCATCTGAGGGTGAAAAGCTGTTCTAAACTCAACCTGAGTACCCAACTCTCTCTGCACAGCTCTCCAAAACTGCAAAGTAAACTGAGTACCTCTATCTGAAATGATGGAAACTGGGACACCATGCAAGCATACAATCTCTTGGATATAGATCAGTGCCAACCGCTCTGAAAAATAGGTAGTACACACAGGAATGAAGTGCGTGGACTTGTTCAGTCCATCCACAATCACCCAAATAGGATCGAACTTCTTCAAAGTCCGCGGGAGTCCAACTACAAAGTCCATGGTGATCCCCTCCCACTTCCACTCTGGAATATCTATCTGCTGAAGTAAGCAAGCCACCCGGTCTCTAATGCTCACATTTCACCTGCTGACAATTGAGACACTGAGCTACAAATTTCACAATATCATTCTTCATTATTTTCCACTAGTAATGTTGTCTCAAATCCTGATACATCTTTGTGGCACCTGGATAGATGGAATACCGCTAGCTATGGGCCTCCTCCAAGATCAACTCCCAAAGCCCATCCATATTGGGCATGCATATCCGCCTATGCATCCTCAACAGCCCATCATCACCAATAGTCACATTTCTGGCATCACCATGCTGAACTCTGTCCTTAAGGACAAGCAAATGAGGATCATCATACTGGCGCTCTCTGATGCGATCAAATAAGAAAGAACGAGAAATCACACAAGCCAATACTCGACTGCGCTCCGAAATATCAAACCTCACAAACCGATTTGCCAAGGCCTGAACATCAACTGCAAGAGGTCTCTCCCCAACAGGAATGAATGCATGACTGCCCATACTCACCACCATCCTACTCAAGGCATCGGCCACTATGTTGGCTTTCCCCGGATGGTACAAGATAGTGATATCATAATCCTTTAGCAGCTCCAACCATCGCCGCTACCTCAAATTAAGATCCTTCTGCTTGAACAAGTGCTGGAGGCTACAATGATTAGTAAACACCTCACAAGACATACCATACAGATAATGTCTCCAAATCTTCCATGCATGAACAATGACATCCAACTCCAAATCATGAACGGGGTAGTTCTTCTCATAAGGCTTCAACTGACGAGAAGAATAAGCAATAACTCTACCCTCCTGCATCAATACACACCCAATACCAACTCTTGAAGCATCACAATACACTGAATAAGAACTTGAAGCTGATGGCAACACTAACATTGGAGTTGTGGTCAAGGCAGTCTTGGTCAAGGGTGATGCTATAGATGAAAATCCCTGAACGAACCGGTGGTAAATAACCCGCCAAACCAAGAAAGCTGCGAATCTCTATGGCTGAGGATGATTTGGGCCAACTCTGAACCGCCTCTATCTTCTTCGTATCAACCTGAATACCCTCACTAGACAACACGTGCCCCAAGAAAGCCACTAAACTGAGCCAAAATACACATTTGGAGAACTTTGCATAAAGCTTCTCCTCCCTCAATCTCTGCAACACAACGCTCAAATGCTTCGCGTACTCTTCCTGACTACGCGAATATACCAGAATATCATCAATGAAAACAATCACGAATGAGTCGAGATAGGGCTAAAACACGTTGTTTATCAAATGCATGAACGCTGCTGGGGAATTTGTTAGCCCAAAAGACATCACCAGGAACTCATAATGACCATATCGGGTCCAAAAAGGTGTCTTAAGAATATCTGAATCCCTGATCTTCAGCTGGTGATACCCTGAACGGAGATTAATCTTAGAGAACACCCTCGCTCCCTGAAGTTGGTCAAATAAATCATCAATACGAGGAAAAGGATACTTATTCTTAATTGTGACCTTGTTCAACTGCCTATAATCAATGCATATCCTCAGAGAGCCATCCTTCTTTTTCACAAATAGGACAGGCGCACCCCACGGCGAAATACCAGGCCAAATAAACCCCTTATCAAGGAGTTCCAGAAGCTTCTCCTTCAATTCTTTCAACTTCGCCGGTGCCATACGATATGGTGGAATAGAAATGGGCTGAGTGACCGGTACCAAATCAATACCAAAGTCAATATCCCTGTCTAGCAGCATGCCCGACAGGTCTACAGGAAACACATCGAGAAATTCCCTCACTACAGAAACATAATAAATACTAGGTGTCTCTGCACTAACATCCCTCACAAAGGTTAAGTATGAAAGACAACCCTTCCCAACCATCCGCTGGGCCTTCAGAAATGAAATCACCATACTGGGAACATAATAAGTCAAACCTCGCTACTCAATTTGTGGCAACCCCGGCATAGCCAATGTCACTATCTTAGCATGACAGTCCAAAATAGCACGACATGGAGATAACCAATCCATGCCCAATATCACGTCGAAATCAACCATACTAAGCAACAAGAGGTTCACTCGGGTATCCAAACCCCCAATAGTCACTACATACGACCGATATACACGATCCACAATGATAGTATCGCCCACCAGAGTAGATACATGAACAGATGAAATAAGAGACTCGCGGGGCATATCCAAATAATGGGAAAAATATGATGACACATAAGAAAAGGTGGAATCGAGATCAAATAATACAAATGCATCTTTGTGGTAGACTAAGATAATACTTGTAATCACAACATCTAAAGCAATAGCATCTGGTCTGGATGGGAGGGCATAGAAACGGGCCTGACCACCACCTGTTCAACCTCCCCCTCTAGGGCGATCCTTAGCTGACTGAGCTCCACCCCGAGCTGATTGAGCGGGTGGGGAAGTAACTGGTGATGAAGCCGAAGGCTGACTCCTCTGAGAGGATGAACCTCCTGTAAGACGGGGACAGAACCTCTTGATATGACCTAAATCTCCACACTCGAAGCAAACTCTTGTAGCAAGTGGCGGTGGGGACTGAAGAGAGCCCCACGCAACGGGATGCCCACTAGAAGAACCAAGCATAGATGAACCATAAATTGATGGTGCCTGATTCGAACTCTTATCTGGAAGGGCACTGAGAGACGAGTGACCCCGATGTGAACCGTGAAAACCATGGCCAGATGACCCACCATGACGACCTGAACGGGTTGGCTGAGTATGTCTGAATGGATGGCCTCTGCGGTGCTGAGACTGACCTCTCGAAGGAACACCACTGAAGCTACCAGATCCCCGAAACCTCTTGGCCTCCATCTCATCCCGCTTGTAGCGGAAAACTGACTCTATCTCTCTAGCAATGTCAACCACCTCCTCAAAAGGAGCGCCAGATACTCTCTCTCTCTGGTCAGAAAAACCTGTAGCTGATAGTTGAGGCCATCAACAAACCTCGTGATCCTCTCCCTATCCGTGGGAACTAGCTAGATAGCATGATGGGCCAACTCAGAGAACCTCATCTCATACTGCGATATGGTCATATCCCCTTGACATAGCTGCAAGAACTGCCTGCGCAGCTCCTCTATACAGGAATGCAGTACATACTTCTCTAGGAAGAGAATAGAGAACTGATGCCAGGTAAGGGGCGGCGAACCAACAATCCTACACCTTTCACAAGCCTCCTACCAAGTGAAGGCAGCTCCAGAAAACTGAAAAGTAGTAAATGAGACTCTACTAGTCTCCAGCATACCCATTGTACACAACATCATCTAACACTTATCCAAGAAACCCTGGGCATCCTCGCCATCTGCGCCAGTGAAAGTCGGAGGCTGAAGTCTACCAAACCTCTCCAATTGACGCTGCTCGTCTTTAGGAATAACTGGAACCACAATCCTGAGTAGGTGCAACTGGATGGGCTGGTGGTGCCTTCGGTGTATGGAGTCCCTGAACAACCTGCTCGGGTGTACGGGCAGCAGGAGTCTGAGTTCCTTCCCCGGCTTGAGAAGTATCTATTGTAGTAGAAACTGTGACTGTTTGAGCAAGACTAGTGCACATAGTAGAATCTGAGCCAAAATCTCCTAGAGACCCAGAATAACAATAGGAACAGTCGGTGCCTGAGCTGGTGCTACTGGAGCATCCCTCACTGGAGACTGATCATGAACTGGGGCGGCGGGTGGATCTGCAAGTGTTGCCCTAGCTACTGTGCGGGCCACACTACTGCCTCTACCACGGCCACGACCGCGTCATCGGCCTCTAGCGGCCCCAATTGGTGGTATAGGTGGTCGTCCATCCTGACCGGTAGCACGTGTCCTCACCATCTGTGAGAGAGTAGAATAACAGAAGTTTAATACTAGGATCAACAGATTCACATGGCAAGAATTTAAGAATATGAAGTTTTCCTAAAGGTTCTACAGCCTCCCGAGGATAAATACAGACGTCTTCGTACCTATCCACGAGACTCTACTAAACCTGCTCATGACTCGTGAGACCTATGTAACCTAGGCTCTGATACCAACATGGCACGACCCAAAATCTAACCATGTCGTGATGTCATCTATCGTGATACTAGGCAAGCCACTTATTTCCAAATACCCCCTTTTCAAATAAAAACTTAAGAAAATCATAATTTTAACAGAAATTCAATAAGATAAAAGTAGAAATCAAAATCTAGCGGAAAGAAACACAATCCCGACCTCTGGTGTCACTAAGTCACGAGCTAAAACTACTACATCTGTTCAAAATAACATGACCAACATGGTCTGAGAATATCCAAATAAATATACTAAAGGAAGATAAGGAAAGAAGAAGGCGGAACTGCGATCGCCAAGCAGCTACCTCGCAATCTCCACAGAAAGTCTCCAACTGGTGTGATCAACAACCGCTGCCTGTCCCCGAGATACCTAGATCTGCACACAGGGGTGCAGAGGGTAACGTGAGTATAACAACTCAGTAAGTAACAAGTCCAAACTATGGACTGACGGTAGTGATGAACCAAACCTCAACAAGTTGCAATAGTTAAGTAACAAGTTGCTTAAACACAATATGAATGATAGAGAGTACAAAGCTCAGTAACCTCTAAGTACCAATGCAAAGATAACATGATCGTTGTTATGTATAATACTTCCACTCACAGTGCTCAACCACTCGGTAATGTATATGGACCATTCGGCCCATGGAAGATCCATCCCGGAATATATATACATCACAGACTATAAGTCACCAAGTATCGAGGAAACATGCCAATTCAGCCTCATGGAGAAGATCCATCTCCATACCAATACTTTGGACAAGATCCATGTCCAGGGAAGTTCCATCCCTCAATATCATCAACTACGCTCACTGGAGTGTAAAGATTCCGGATGGGCTTCTCTTAGCCCAAGCACTATATCAATGCCAGCGAAGACATGATCAATATCACATTGCGGCATGCGACCCGATCCCATTCTGTCAATCAATATCAGGCTCTCGGCCTCACTCAGTCAATACTCTCTAGACTCACACATATGGGCTAAAATGTCATGATACAAGCCCGAACAATGATATGATATGTCAAATAGCAATAATCGAGACTGAGGCATGATATAATATGCATGAACAGGACTGAGTATAGAATATAAATGAAGTTAATGACGGGACAGCAAGAAACGACCCTCGGGCCTCAACATTGTTGGTGTAAAGCCTTAACATGATGATTAGCATGATTTGCAGCTCATTAACTTAATCACATAATTACAACATAGATATCAACATAAAAGAGTCACTAAGCGGTGCCACGGAATGATCCAGGCCGCATTTCTCATAGTAAATGCCCACTTGCCCGTCACTTGGTATTGCGTCACCTCAATAGTAATTATAGAACACACAGTTCGGGGTTTCGAACCCTCAGAGCCATGTTTGGAAGCGTCACTTACCTTAAGTCAAGCCAAACTCTAGCTTGCGATGCCTTTTCCTCTTTATTAGTCCTCCAAATGCCCCGAATCTAACCGAAATCTGCATATAATCATCAATATATGCTAAAGGAATGAAATTCATATGAAAATTATCAATTTAACTAAAAAATTCTGAAATTGGCCAAACACGACCCCCGACCCCACATCTCAGATTCTGATAAAATCACAAAATAGAATGCTCACACTCTCACGAGTTATATTATTGATAATATGTGATGGCCTGGGGTTATATTATTGATGATATTCGTGTAGTGGTGTGACTTCCTTGTATGTGTCATGCATATTACGTGAATTGTTGTATTGCTTTTAATGTGCTATTCGGTGTCTCTGTTATTAGTTGTTGATTTGAGTTGTGATCTTATACTTGCACAAGCATACACTGTAACATGTCATCTACAGTAGTCAAGGAATATAAACCTTGATGTTCAGTAATCATGTGCATGTATTCTTGTATATCTGCCTTCTGTGTGTGGATTGGACTGGTAGCATGTGAGTTATTCGTGCAGATATGAGATATTGTTACTTTTGGCATGTGAGTTGTCCGTGTAGCACCTGAGTTGTTTGTATGGCTATGATCGATAATGTGGGCATGAGATAGCATGTGTATATGATTCGTTATTTGGGACTCGTGATTTGTGATAGTTGAAGTATGGTACCTTGGGGTGATTCTTATTGTAATTCTTGTGGTAGAATGATTTGATGATTAGAACTATCACAGTTTTTCCTTAATTGATTTCACTTGTATATTATCTGTGTCTTGATTATTTTGTTGCTTATCACATTGTGTATAGTGAAATCAGGGGGGCCCGATTTCCCCATCATTATGATGCCCCGCGAACATGTTTCTCAAGGTTTGAGACCGACGTCGAGGTTCTCTATTGAGGACCATCAGGGCCCGACCTCGGGGCAGTGCAGTCCAACGACTATATTAGAGACGAGGGGGGTTCCCAAGGCGTTTGGCTAAGACTGACAGAGCCTAGTAAACTATTCTAAACCCAACTTAGGGCGACATGACATCATGTCGAGCTGTCCCATCCGTACTTCTTTATCATTAATGTATTTTGTACTATGTTGGGATTCCCATCCTATATAAATGGGATCCCAATCATTTTATGAGACTCTGTTGCTCCAGCTACTCCATAAGAAATATACAAGAACTTTCTCTTTTCCCTCTAACATACTCTCTTGATATCATTGCTCTCATTTATCGTCTTCATACTTATTCTTCATTTATTACTTATCATTGGCCATAAAGAGCCTCCCCCAATTATACCATAACTGTTATCCCTATCATGATTTCCCTCAATAGCTAATAGCCGAGCCTTGAGATCGACCTCAAGGCCCGAAATCGACCAACCTTAGGCCCCGAGTGGCTAGCTTATCGGTTTGATTATAGCTCTCTCCTTAACTCCATTTCGTCTTTAAATCTCATATACTTAGCATCAACTGCTTAACAAACTAGCATAAAAATAGATCACATATTTTTATAGTCCCATCAATAAATTTAATTGTTATTACCATTTTCACGGTAAATTGTTTGGCGCCCACCGTGGGGCTAAAAATAATAGTGGTTTTTCTTGCTGGTTTCGTCACACAACGCAAGTTATCTTTCACACCTGTTCTTGTCCAAGATCTTCAAATTTCAGGTTGTAATGCCTAAATCATCAGATAGAGGTGAAACCAACTACCTGGAAGACCGGGGAGAAAGTGATGTGGTTGTTCCATCCTGGGCACAAAAAGAGATCCCTCAGCACGTCGTTCATATGATTATTGGAGGGACCGATATTCCCCAAGGGCCCATGATCAAGCGGACAAAAATATCCGCCGCAATAGAAAGGCCAATCCGAGACCCCGTGGTTGAAGACACCCTCGCATTCAGCGAAGCGAATCTTGAGACCTTAACAGAACCATACAACGATGCACTGATAATCTCATTTCTTTTAAACAGCGTTCGAGTTAAATGTGCGCTCGTGGATCCAAGCAGCTTGGCCAACGTGATGAGGTCAGGGGTATTAGAGCAGCTTGGATTACTCAACCAGATCATACCCGCCTCTCGGGTCCTCCATGGCTTCAAATGACCGGCGAAGTAACAAAAGGAGAAATCACCCTCCCAGTCGACACGTCCGGCACGGTTTAGAACACTAAGTTTCAAGTCATCAATGGAGACATAATCTATAATGCATTGCTTGGAAGGCCATGGATACACAGCATGAGGGCAGTACCGTCAATTCTGCACCAGATGATTAAATTTTCGACAAAGGATGGCATAACGACCATATACGGAGAACAACGTGCAACGAAAGAAATGTTTGTGGTTTACTAGGAGGAGTCAACTCCTGTACTCCCGACCTCGGACGTCTCTGGGAACATACAGACCTTCGAGGATGATGAAGAAGATTTCCTCTCTCCTCGAACTTTCGCTGCCCCCGAAGAGTCGGATGCAACAAAATCAACGATCGAAGATCTAGAGCAAGCTGTTTTGATCGAGCACCTCCCCAATTGTATGGTATATCTGGGAACGAGATTAAACCCCGAACTCGGAATTTTTTTTATTTAATTTCTTATCGATAACATCGACTGTTTTGCATGGTCCAACTTAGACATGACAGGTATACCACCGGAAATAACATCCCACCGATTGAGTGTCAACCCCAGGTTTAAACCGGTAAAGCAAAAAAGAAGACCCCAGCCCGAGATAAAACATGCATTCATCAAGGATGAGGTAATGAAACTCCTTAAAATAGGGTCCATTAGGGAGGTAAAGTACCCCGACTGGTTGGCCAACATAGTGGTGGTACCCAAAAAGGGAAATAAGTTAAGAATGTGCGTAGACTATAAAGACTTAAATAAGGCGTGTCCAAAGGATTCGTTCCCGTTGCCTAACATCGATCGTCTGATCGATGCTACGTCCGGCCACGAGACCCTCACCTTTCTCGATGCCTATTTGAGGTACAATCAAATTCAGATAAACCCCAAAGATAGGGAGAAGACCTCGTTCATCACAAAGTATGGTACTTACTGTTATAATGTAATGCCTTTTGGACTGAAAAACATAGGGGCCACATACCAACGTTTAGTTAATAAAATGTTTGAGAGTCAAATAAGCAAATCCATGGAAGTTTATATTGACGACATGCTAGTTAAGTCCTTATGCGTAGAGGACCATTTAACTTATTTGTAGGAAACATTTGACATCCTCAGAACTTGCAACATGAAGCTCAACCCCGAGAAGTGTACCTTCAGAATAGGTTCAGGCAAATTCCTAGGCTTTATGGTATCAAATAGGGGAATCGAGATTAACCCCGATAAAATCAAGGCCATCAAAGAAATCGCAGTGGTAAATAATGTAAAGGTCGTGCAATGGCTAATGGGTCAGATAGCGGCTTTGGGCAGATTCATATCTAGGTCATCCGACAGGAGCCATCATTTCTTCTCCTTACTCAAAAGAAAGAACAACTTCGAATGGACTTCGGAGTGCCAACGCGCATTAGAAGAGCTGAAGCGATATCTGACTAGCCCACCGATGCTCCATACACCAAAGATGGATGAAACACTATATCTATACATGGCCGTATCCGAGATAGCGGTAAGCGGCGTGCTAGTTCGAGAAGAGCAAGGTACACAATTACTTGTTTATTACGTAAGCCAGACCCTAGGGGATGCTGAAACTAGGTATCCACACCTCGAAAAATTGGCTCTCCCGTTAATAAGTGCGTCGCGAAAATTGAAACCCTATTTTCAATGCCATCATATTTGTGTTCTAATGAGATACCCCCTCCAAAGCATATTGCATAAACCCGAATTATTAGGTCGATTGGCCAAATGGGCCATCAAACTCTGACATCGAGTATCAACCTCGAACAACTATCAAGTTTCAGATTCTGGCTGACTTCATTGCCGATTTCTCGCCCTCCCTCATGCCCGAGGTAGAGAAGGAACATTTACTCAAATCAGGCACGTCTTCCGTAGTATGGACCCTGTTCACTGACGAAGCCACAAACGTGAGAGGTTTCAGACTAGGTATAGTCCTAAAGCCACCCACGGGCGGCGTAATCAGACAATCCATAAAAACTACAAAATTGACTAATAATGAAGCTGATTACGAGGCTATGATTGCAGGTTTAAAATTGGCCAAAAGCTTGGGAGCCGATACCATCGAAGCAAAATGTGATTCACTCCTAGTAGTGAGCCAGGTGAATGGGAGCTACAAGGTCCGAGAAGACAGGATGTAGAGATATTTGGAGAAACTCCAAGTCGCATTACGTCGCTTCAAAGAATGGACTTTAGTCCACGTACCTTGAGAGCAGAATAGCGAGGACGATGCCCTCATAAACTTGGGATCATCTATTGAAGAAGACGATCTACTCCACGGGGCTATCGTTCAGCTATCTAAATCAGTAATCAAGGAAGGTCATGCGGAAATTAATTCCACCAGTCTAACATGGGACTGGAGAAATAAATATATTGATTATTTGAAAGATGGAAAATTGCTCGAGGATCCAAAGGAATCGAGGGCCATGCAAACCAAAGCAGCCCGATTCTTGCTCGATGAAAATAACTTTGTACAGAAGAACTTTTGATGGTCCCCTAGCAGTATGTCTGGGGCCAGGGGATACAGATTATGTACTCCGAGAAATTCATGAGGGCATTTGCGAAAATCATTCCAGTGTCGATGCCTTAGTCTGAAAGGTAATCAGAGAAAGCTACTACTAGGACATCATGGAAAAGGACGCCAAAGAATTCATCTGGAAGTGCGACAAATGCCAGAAATTTTCCCCGATGATTCACCAACCCGATAAATAGTTGCACTCGATCTTATCACCATGGTCGTTCATGAAGTGGTTGATGGATATCATTGGACCCCTGCCAACGGCACCAGGTAAGGCTAGATTTATTTTATTTATGACTGACTATTTCTCCAAATGGGTGGAAGCGCAAGCCTTCGAAAAGATAAGAGAAAAAGAAGTCATCAGCTTTATCTAGGACCACATCATGTGCCGATTCGGGATTCCTTCCGAGATAACCTGTGATAACGGGAAGTAATTCATCGGGAGAAAGGTAACACAATTCCTTGAGGATCACAAAATCAAGAGGATCCTATCGACGCCCTACCACCCGTGTGCGAACGGCCAGTTCGAGTCCACAAACAAAACCATCATCCAAAACTTAAAAAAGAAACTGGAAAGCGCCAAGGGAAAGTGGAGAGAAATATTGCTAGAGGTACTATGGGCATACCGAACAACTTCAAAATCGAGCACAGGGGAAACACCTTTCTCTTTAGTATACGACGCCGAGGCTTTGATACCAGTAGAGGTCGGGGAGCCGAGCGCCAGATTCCAACACGCCACTGAGAGCTCGAACAATGAGGCTATAACAATGGCTCTCGAATTGCTGGATGAAATACGGGAAGCCTCGATAGTCCGAATTGCCGCCCAAAAGCAAAGGATCGAAATATATTATAACAGGAGAACAAACCTCCGATATTTCAGATTTGGAGACTTAGTTCTAAGGAAAGTCACCCTTAACAGCCGAAACCACAATGAAGGAAAGCTGGGCAAAACTTGGGAAGGACCGTACCGCGTCCTCGGAGTAGTCGACAAAGGATCCTACAAGATCGGCACCGTGGAGGGCGAATAGCTTCCAAGCAACTTGAACATATCAATGCTAAAATGATATTATTTCTAGGGCATCCGATGGAAAATTTCGAGAACATCCTCGAGCACCCGTTGCACTCTTTTCCTTCGGCCGGATGTTGTCCCTGAGAGGGTTTTACCGGCAAGGTTTTTAACGAGGCAACGGCCATATGGGGCCTGAAGGAGATTCAACAAGTGTTCGACATTTATTTTACAATCCACCTCGAATACTAGGGGTCCCCCCCAGAAGGTAATCTACTCTGGAAAGCCAAGGCACCCCAAATAGGACCTCGATAGGGAAAATAATGTACCGGGCCAAATGGTCGAACAAACCGCGCCCGTATATAGCAGCCAAGCTTTTAACGACAAAAACATGTGTACTTGTATCAGGTAATCAAAGAACACTTTTTATCAAAGCGCTTCAAACATCAAAAGAAACTCGACATTTCAGCAAAGAGGACTCCTCTGTCAAAAATGTCCCGAACACTCGGAGACAAGCATCAACAATTCGACATCTGAACGACTCCCGGGTCAAAACTCCAAAATCGTAAGCCCTCAACGAGGAAACACCAAGATCGTAAAGCGTCTGCAAAACCGAAGGTGCCACGAACACCCGGAGACCGATGCCGAAATCTCAAAAAATGTGCGACCTCAGGGTTGTGATCTCCAAAATCATAAGCCCTCGATGAGGCAATGTAAAGTTTGCAAACAATATCTCTCGAGTCAAGAAGCCCTCAATGACTCGGGGACTTCCGTCAAGCGCCACCTCCATCGACTTGTTAAAACCCGAGGCCATAAGACCCAAGCTGGTAGACTCGGTATCGTAAAATCTACATAAGGCAGCAACTATATCTGTAAGACCTCAACAGCATGTAAAACCTGTAAGACCTCAACGGCATGTAAAAACTGTAAGATCTCAACGACATGTAAAAACTGTAAGACCTCAACGACATGAAAAACTTGTTAGACCTCACTAATGGAATAGACCCGATCCTAAAGTTTCGGCTATATATCAAACTTGTAAGACCCCTAAAAATGCATACCCTTGATATAGATGCCGAAACTACATCATTTGGGACTCAAAGGCTTCGGTCAAACACAAGTGACTCTGGTCACACGGCTGTACCAGCCAAACTAACTCGACTCAGGGACACCCGACCGTCGCTACAAGGCGTAAGAGCCATTGTCGCCAGCCCACATAGGCCTTCAATTACTCCAAGTCTACTTCAGAAAGAACCAGCTAAACATGCTACCCTCGGCATAGGCAAAAGAGCTTTGACCACATCGGCTCCAAATCACAGGTTTCGAGCTACTCAGCCTCCAAGCCAAACCTCCTGAGGTGCTCAAATATCGCCGCAAGTTACTCGAAATTGAGGTTCTTCTTGAACCGATGACGGGTCAGGTAAAAATTACTTCAAAAACCCTTAATAAGAGGATAATAAAGCCTACATAAATGGTCACATCGACCAAGCACGTAAGAGCCATTGTCGCCAGCCTAATGAGCCTCAGGACCACACACACTAAAAGGTCACATCGACAAAAAACTTAAGACCCACTGTTGCCAACTTGAAATCTGAAAACTTGAGGGTCAAAATGAGCTCGAGTCGTAACCTGATTCGGAGACCGGACCCAAAATAATTAACTATACATGCCTAAGGGCAAAGCGTAAAATAAGCTTGAGTCGTAACCTGATTTGGAGATTGGACCCAAAATAGTTAACTATACATGCCTAAGGGCAAAGCGTAAGAGCCATTGTTGCCAGCCTAATGAGACTTAGGGCCACACACACTAAAAGGTCGCTTCGGCCCAAGGCATAAGAGCCACTGTCGCCAGCCCACACAAATTCGAAAACTTGAGGGTCAATTGAGCTCGAGTCGAAACCTAACTCGGAGACTGAACCCAAAACATTTAACTACATATGCCTAAGGGCAAAGCGTAAGAGCCATTGTCGCCACCTAATGAGCCTCAGGTCCATGCACATGAAAAATCGCTCCAACCCAATGCGTAAGAGCCCAAGGGCCAACTCAAAATTCTAAAACTTTGAGGGTTAGATGAACTCGAGTCGAGATCCGACTCAGAGACCGAGCTCGACCTAATAAAAACACCTAAAAGCAAAATACAAGAGCTCAAATGGCAACTTACCCTAAGAAGTAACTAACCCAGTGTGTACGAGTCACTGTCACTAGTCCCGATGATAGTGAAGCCCGGGGTCTAACCCGAAGATGGGATCCTGGTTCGAAAGTCAAAGAACATCACATAGTATTTCCGAAAAGCAAAAAGGCAGGAAGGAACAAGAAATAAAAACCCTTCTTATAACCTCCAGGGGGATATTTACAAGTCTTGAAAAAACCATTATAAAGAGAGGACCAAACAGAATCTTAATCTACCATCGAAAGGGAGGTCTCTTGTGTCTCCACCAAAGGTTGCGTCTCGACGACTACGGGTCCTTCAGCAGCCTCTGTTCGAAGGCCTCTTCCCCTTAGGGGGGTCCGCCTTCTCTTTTATCACCTCCTGAGCCACTGCTCGGCGCACCCCCTAAAGCAAGCAAGGCATTATTTCTGTTCTCTAGGGTATCCATTCTCTCAAACTGAGCAGGCAAAATGATATCCCCCACATATATATCCATAGCCCGAGTCAACCTTTTCTTGGCCCCCTCGGGTGCCCCTCCGGCTTGGGCACTTGTCACAATGGCATCTTCTTCATGCAAAGATATAAGCGTCTCGACTTCAGTCTTGATCCTAGATAATGCAGCCACCAGCTCACAATGGAAACCTCTGTACTTGCCACTATCCTCCCACGCCTCACTAAGCTGACGCCCAACTAATATCACCTTCTCCTAGAGGGCATCCCTCTCGGAAGATATCTCTCTCTCACGCCATTTGAGTTCAGAGACTTCAAAGTCTCTGGCCTGAAGCTCCTCCCTCAGCTGGGCGCGCTCCTTCTCAAACTGCACAAATCAGATCTGAGATGTTAAAATAGTGGGATCTGGCAAAACATTCAGATAAAGGAAAACGGGGACTAGATAACCTGCTCAGTAAGGAGAGCCTTCTCACGCTTGAGGCGGATCACCTCGACCTGATACCGAGTGAAAGTCCGATTGAAAATCACCTTGGCCTAAAGCCACAAAAAACGACAAGTTAGAAAGAAAAAGGTCGAGGCAACCGAGGCCCGAGCGATAGACATGGAAAGCGAAGATTACCTGCTTGCAAAGCCTGCTCATTTCACTAAAGATGAGGGAAGCATCAACCTCAGGAACTCTCTCAGAAATGGTTGGGAGCCTTTCGAGCACATCTCCGGCTTTGACATGCATCCCCGCATCAGGAGATTCTTCCCACGGGGCATCCTGCACTCATTTAAAAGTTAGGGTCATTCACTGTGGAGAATCAATCACGACCACAGCACTGGCAAGGTCAATCACGGCAAACCCTTGTCTATTCGAGGTCCTTGAACTAGGCCCCTCCAAACCACCTAACGGAGGCAACTCAGATCGAGGAAAACTCTGACCATCGACCAGCTCAGGGTTAGAACCCGATACTCCCTCAATTGTTTCTCCGCCACAAAGTGGGGCCGCAACGGCATCAATATCCAGCTCGGAACCCACCATCTTTATGGCCCTAGGATCGCCCAGGATTATCCATTCCTCGGGTGCCATCGAGAAGTTGTTTTCCTCCTCACCCTCAACTCGAGGGTTTCCCACCGTTTCTGGGGTTAGATCTGCCGAGTCGGCCTTAGTCTCTTCCGCCTTAATCCTCTTAGATTCGGAAGCTCCGTCCAACGGATCCCCTTGTCTTTTATTCCCTTTATCGGGTACCAAACTGCCCCTCCCCCCCCCCCCGGGGTAATGCTCCCTTCATCTAGGGGATTTCCCCCAAACCTACACAAAGGCAAGAGGTAAGCACTGTCACACCTCCTTTTTACACCCCGAGGGAGGGTATATGGGAGTTTTTTCAATTAAAGTGACATTATTCAAAATGGGATTATTTAATTTATCAGAGTCGCCACTTGGAATAGTTTATTTGGTGTCCCATTCACCGGTTTATTTTAAAATCCCAAATCGAGGAAATTTTTATTTTTTTTAAAAGTCCGCGAACCAGAAATTCTACATAAGGAATTCTGTTAACCCGGAAGAAGGTGTTAGCCATTCCCGGGTTCTGTGGTTCTAGCAAAGTTGCTTAAACTGTTAATATTGGCCTATTTTCTGATTAATTACTTGTTTTAAACCTATTGTGTATTTTAGCTTTATAACCATCTTCTAATTATTTTAACCGCTTTTAGGATTTATGGAATTATTTCTTGAACAAGTTACAATTATCGTACACTTGTCGTTTTGGAACACACCGCAAACCACGCTACATGAAATGCACCCGCGATTCGCGATATGTTTATTTTTGTTATAATTCGAAGTTGGTATGATCGGGTCACATGAAATGCACACCCAAATTGGGGATTACGTATTACGACTATACCACGGGAACCGTACCCATATCCGTGATGATTTAAAATTAATCGCGCCTAAAGCAAGCTATTATATTCATAATTATTGCTTAATCTCCTAACATCTCGATTAAATGTAAAGAGTCAGTGAGTTATGAGAGATTTTGATTAGAGAGGCAGTGTTAGTCTATTACACCCATTTTTCAAACAATTCAAGAACCAGACATAAAACTTGACTGAGACAAAGATATTCTACATGATTTAGCAACAAAAAATAATAGAGAACTCAATTCACACTTATTTTGCAGAAGCATTGGTTCTTGGTTAAAAAGAATTCTAAGCAATTCAAAGGAGAAATTTTACAACTAGATAGACAAATTAAGCATGCAGAATTGCATTACAAGGAAACAAAAAGTCAGAGCAAGCAGGACAACTGTAATTCTAGTAAGATCCTCAACTATTCATCTTAAGTTTGACATAATATGTATTTATTTAGAGAGGAAAATTAATACGATAGCAAGCAAAAGGCACATACCATGGTTGAGCCAAGAAAGTACTAGACCATGAAATATGAAGCTGAAAATTCTGGAGTTTCTCCCTTTTTATCAATATTATGAAACTTTTCCAATGTATTGAGAAGAAATCCCAAATAAACCAACCAATACAATTGTAAATTTCAAAACCCAATGCAAACGCAGAGAAAACATATGTGAAGCTAAAGGATGCGGAACTCGGATGACCTCGATATCCGTGTTTTTTACGAAAAAATTGCTCTCAATTTTGCTTTAATCTCCATTTTTTGTTCCTTTCCCGATCTAGCATTTTCTTGTTTTCCCCCTCTCTTTCCTTTTTTAGCTTTTGCTTTTTGTCTTTTCTCTTCTCTTGTGACTCCCTCCCCTCCAAATTTCGTTCCAGACCCAGAAAACGTGAATAAGTGAAATCAAAATTCAAATGTTATAGCAACATGAGAAACGAACTAGGAGATAATCACATATTCAAATAATAACAAGTGAATATGCTAAAAAACCATCTAGAATTACACATCCAAAACTAGATCTGAAGGCATTTTAAGGAATACATACCTAGTTGCACAAAGTTCAAATTTAGAAAAGGAAAAAGCCGAGTAAAGGCCGACATCAGAAATCGGAGCTAGCAACGCAATGAATCAGCAGTAGAGCAGCAAAATTTCAGACCCATGAAATCAACTTCCACATCTCGTACAAACCAGAAAAGGAGGAGTTGAATTTCGAAATTAAGTTTTCTTCAATCTTCTTTTAGAAATATCAGTTCTTCTTTTGGTTTTTTCAGCTTTGTGATTTTCAGATCTTCATTTGAAACTTTAGCTTTGTTTCAGCCATTTGTTTAGAGAAGGGGAAAGCTGGTAGTGTTTCTTTTTCAGTGGGAGGGAGTAGAAGTTTTTGAAGCAGCCATTTTTGGCTGAAATCGATTTTCCAAAGAAATGGGGATCTGATTTTGAGGGAGATATGGGGAGTCCCTATGGTTTTTTAAGGAAAAACAAGAGAAAGAAGAAGGGAAAGGGAGTTGCCTAGAGCTGATGGAAATGGAGCCTCTTTTAAGGGGTGAGGAAAGATTTTTTCTGTCTAAAAATCTGATCTCTACATAGGTCTAAGTCTAGGTTTTAATTAAAAGGGTAAGGAGTTTGGGTATGTTAGAGATGTGGGCAGGGCATTTTAAAGGGAACTGGGTCATGCAAATTGGCTCATATCCGAAATTAGACCCAAAATGGCTTAATCCCCCTTTTCTTTCCTTGTTTTCTTTTTCTTTTCTTTAATTTTAAAAATCCTAATTCAATTAATTAAATCCTAAATTAATCTATTTTTGTGGAAATTAAAATTCTTTATCTATTTCTAACATTAAACAACTAATTGACTTAAAACTAAATAATAATGCTAATTTTCAAGACAAAAATCTAAATATGTAAAAATGACCATTTTCGTAATTATTTTGCTTAGTAAAACTAATTCCTACATGCAAATGAAACTAAGATGGCAAGAAATTAAAACGTGACAATTTTATGCTTTTTTCTATGATTTTAAAATTATTAAAAATGCATGAAATGCAACTAAATAAAGAAAAATCCTAAAAAATTAAAATTATTTTGGTATATTTATAGGAGTTATTTTCATGTAGGGCAAAAATCAGGTGCTCACAGTTGCCCCTCTTTGCTCAGAAAAATAAAGAGTTTTCCGACAAAGATAAAGTGAGCAATTACGAGCAATTTTTTCCCGTTTGAAACTCCATTTGGAAGTATTTTGAAAAAGTTTGACCGAACCTTGTTTCAGAGGTTGCCTACATATCCTTGACTATAAAAGAATCAGGTCGATGTAGTTCTGGAAGTTTTGGTAGCTGGGACTACCGAAGAGCTGTGATTTCACTGTTGTTGCTGCTGTTTCTGCTTGCTGAGCTCCTTATTCCACCAAAATGATAAATGAAAATCTAAACTAACTAGGCCTATCAACTACGAGTTACAAGATTCCTATCTATAAACCTTCTAAAGCTTGATCTTGAGTCTTGGCTGGTTCTTCCTGCAGACTCTGATCCGAATCTTGATGCTCGTTAGATGCAAACGCTGGTTCATCTTTCTTCAACTCTTCGGATCAAGGTGAGACATGCAAAGCTTGTGACTTCAATCATATCTTGGGCAGTCCGCATCTTTTCTCGTTTCTGCACTTAGAGTTCAACTTCTTTTCTTGTTTTTCTTTTCTTTTATTTGTACTGAGACTTCTTCTTTTGGTCATCTCAAACCTCGTGCATCATGGTAAAAAACCTATTCAGTTACCAAAATAAAAAAACGAACAAAATATTTCTTCCCCAGTTTTCACTAGAAAAATTTCGTGAGTTATTGCAACAAAAATCTAAACTATTTCTTTATTGCAAGCAAAAAAAATCAGGATTGTGTATCCTTGAGGAAAAGAGATTAGGGAGCAGAGACCCTATATCTAAAATGAAACCAAATAGGGGGAGGCCCTAAGTTGGAAAGATTACCAGGTTATGCTGGAACAATGACCGGGTTATGCCGGAAAGGTCCTTGGGTTATGCCGAGGAAGGACATCGTGTTATGCCGAAAAAGAAAAAAGGTCCTTGAATTATGCCGGGGAGGTCCACGAGTTATGCCGGGAAAGTCATCGGGTAATGCCTAAAAAGAAAGAGGTCCTCGGTTTATGCCAGGGAGGTCCACAGGTTATGCCGGAAAAGTCAGTGGGTTATGTCGGAAAAAAAAAGGTCCTCGGGTTATGCCGAGGAGGTCCACGGGTTATGCCGGAAAAGGTCCTTGGGTTATGCCGGAAAAGGTCCTCGGGTTATGCCGGGGAGGTCCACGGGTTATGGCCGGGAAGTTATCGGGTTATGCTGAATAAAGAAAAAGGTCCTCGGGTTATGCCGGGGAGGTCCACGGGTTATGCCGGGAAAGTCATCGGGTTATGCTGGAAAAGAAAAAGGTCCTCGAGTTATGCCGGGGAGGTCCATGAGTTCTGCTAGAAAATTCATCGGGTTATGCCGGAAAAGTCATCGGGTTATGATGGAAAAAAAAAGGTCCTCGGGTTATGCTGGGGATGCCCACGGGTTATGCTGGAAAAGAAAAGGTCCTCGGGTTATGCTGGGGATGCCCACGGGTTATGCTGGAAAAGAAAAGGTCCTCGGGTTATGCCGGGGAGGTCCACGGGTTATGCCGGGAATCAACTAGGGAGTAAACCCAGTAACGGAAAAGACTACCAGGTTATGCTGGGAGAGGTCCACGGGTTATGCCGGGAGAGGTCATCTGGTTATGCCGGAAAGGTCCTCGGGTTATGTTGGGGATCAACTAGGGGGTGGAACCCTATGTTGGAAAGATTACCAGGTTATGCTGGCATCAGTTAAGGAGTGGGACCATATGTTGGAAAAGAAGCAGCTAGGGATTGGAGACCCTATACTACCATGATTTTAAATTTTTCTTCTTTCTTTTCATTTCTTTTTTTTCTTTTTCATTTTCATCATCATTTTTTTTTTCTTCTTTTTTTTTTTCAAAGAATGAGTCAATACGGGAAAGAATTTTGGAGGAGACTTCCCTTTTGGGTTGTTGTTGCAAAGCTATTTCTAACCCTTGCACGGTTTCTTTTTGGTTGCACGTGCTTCTGGCAAGGTTGCTTTGGATTGCACATGTTTCCTGTATTTCAAACAAATAATGATTTGTTAGTTTGAAATGGTGGTTGGTTTTGTGTCCTTGAGCGTTTCAGTCATTTGATTTCGGCTTGGCTTCTTTGATGAAGATTTCAACTGCAACTGCTTGTTCCTTGAGGACCGATTTCATTTCTGACCCTGGAGAACCTCTGATTTTTTCAGACTCTACCATGATGATTGGTCGGTGGGACTCAACCTTATCGACTTTATTTTGCCTTCGTAGGCCTTTCCCTTCTGACTACTTTTTCTTTCCTTTTTTATTTTTCTTTTTTTTTCTTTCTTTTTTTTTTAACTTCGGAGCATCGGGGAACTTTTGGCTCCTCAAACTTTTCTGCAACGGCTAGTCGCGTGGGACTTAACCTTTTCCAATTTTATTTCGCCCTCGTAAGCCTTTCATTTCTGGCTTCTTTCTTCCAACTTCAATTTCAGAGCATTTTGGGTGCCTTGGCTTTTCAAACCATTGCCAAGACGGTTAGTCACGTGGGACTTGACCTTTTCAACTTCATTTGCCTTTATAGGCACTTCAATTTGACTTTATCCTTCCAAGAGTTTTGATTTCGGAGCATCGGCCGCCATGGCCGGTTAAGGTCGACTTGATGCCCCTAACGAGGCTAGGTGCCTTTCTACGTATTAGCTTGTATCAAATGAGAACCCTATAAATCAGTCTTAAAATCCTTTCTTTGTCTTAGTTTCGGAATAGAGTTAGACCGAAAGGGATTCAAAGAAAAACAAGCAATGGAATGGAGAATGAGTTTAAACAAGATGTGTCCCTTTCGGGGAAAGGAAAGAAGGACTTATCTGGAACACATGCGGACTTCAATAAATATAACATGCCTTTTGGACTAGATGCCTGATCTGTGTAAACCGTCCGACTCTCAAAAATTCATCACAACTTTGCCTTGAAGTTGAGGAACCTTGCCAGGACTCTGTCAATGCTGATGGTTGTGAGGATCCTCTTTTCGATCAGCGGCACCTTTTGCGGGTTTTCAACACCTGACCTCTCCTATTTCACTTCTCACTATCGCCTTATAGTGCTCTTTGCGAGTTTTCACTAACAAGACTCTCGTTTTTAGTTTCTCTACTTACCATCGCCTTACGGTGTCCGTGTGGATTTTCACCAATAAGACTCTCTTATTTTGATTGCATCGGATCCAAGTAGCTGTATTCTGCGATGCTTGAACATTCTCACCAATCAATTGGAAGGACTTGAAAGGATTTGGGTAAAAATGATTTGGATTGAATTACAACTTTGGAACCATTCAGGCGAGATCATCGCCGAACCATTGTAACATCTGCCCAAGTTTCACTTTGGGGGAATTTGGATTTTTGTTTTGGTGTGACTGAACCCCAGAGAGAGGCTGCCTACGTATCCTTTCGGAATCAAGTTGAACGTAGTTCAGGGAAACTTTGTTTTTTATTTTCTTTTTTTTCTTCTGTTTTGTTTTCTCGTTCTTTTCCTTTCCTTTTTCTTCTCTTTTTTCATTTTTTTAATTTCTTTGTCTTTATTTTCCTTTTTTGTATCTTTCTTTTTCTTCTCTTTTCATTTTTCATTCATTATTTTTTCAATAATAACTTCCAGGTTCAAAAGAGGGTAATCAAGGAATGGGAACCGACTCAAAGGGTTTGCAAGGGGTTGAATATTTGGATCGTGAGAAAGAAAGTCTTCTTCATTCCAACCGGAGAACATTAATGTTGTGTAGAAGATCCAACATAGTACCTTTGTCTGCATTTGCATTGACAGTTGTTTCAGGAACATTTCTTCGATGTGTCCCAAGTACAACGCTCTCTTTTGGCAGTATTCTCATTACCATGTATAGACCTTTCCAATCTGGAACCAATTTTTCTTCAGCTATTGTAACTCTTTGTTTTATTTCCATAAACTTATCTTCATTGCAACCTAATTCTTAATTCATTATTTCGAGGTCGGATAGCATTTCAGGATTTTGGGCATGAAGTCCGCAAACATGTCATGTTATTGAAATCTACATTTAACAGAACTGAAAAAAGAATAAGAAAAGTGACAAGATTAAGAAAAGAGAATTCCTGTATAATGAAATATTAATTTCATTTGATGATTTTTTTTATTTTTGATTTTTTTGAATTTTAAAAATAGAAGGGTTTACACCGGAAAGTAAGACAATAAAGTAAAACATCCGGATCACACCTTGAGATAATCCGGACACAGAAAGGATAGCAAGACTAGCTACCGAGATTCCCGTCTGATAGGGAACATTCAGGCTTGGCGACCGTTTTTGGCTTTTCGTCTGTCTCGGCAATGGCTGAAATGGCCTTAAGTGCCAGATCGAATTCCTCATTGTAAGCAGGCAACGGATTGTTCGTCACACCCGGAGCCCCTTCGTCCTGAAGAACTATTCTTTAAACATCGATCAAATCTTCAATTGCCCTTTTGAGAGTCCAACAGTCCTCTATACTGTGTCCCACTGCTCCAGAGTGGTATTCACATCTATCATCAGCTCAGTGCGAGAGGGACTTGGGTTTTGGCCGATTTGAGGCCACTGGCTGCAGCAGACCTCGCCTAACTAGGTTTTGGAACAAGCCCGAGTATGATTCACCAATAGGGGTGAACTGATTCCTTTTGAAAGGCTCTCTTGGGCGAGGATTGTCCTGGGCAACATTTGATTGAGGATTATATGGAGCTTGGTAAAGATGGGCATTTCTGGGAGGTGGAGCTTGGTTTTGTGTTTAATGTTGTGATCGCGTGCAAGATTGCGCGTTCATCACCGCATACCAACAAAACCAACCACCTGAACATAACCTGGCTAATTTGCTCACACCAATAACCTTGTTAGTTTTGATACATTTAACATATAAGAAATCGCACGTTGGGATGCAATGCACCTAACAGTTAAACGCTTCTACCATGTGTTTGAACGAGTTGTATGTTTCATCCCGGCCTTAATTAACCCTTTTTTAATCTACACCTCTTTTCATTTTCGCTTTTCTCTAATCACTCTTCATTTTGGTTTTGTTTTTGTCGCTCTTCTATTTTTGAACTCTCTTTTTCTCTTTTATTTTTTTGTTTTTGTCATCCTTTTATTTTATGTCACTCTTTTTTTTTCTTTTTCTTTTTTTTTCACTCTTTTCTTTCTTTTCTACTCAACTTTTTTTTAGTTTATTTTTCACTCAATTTATTTATGGCTATGATCGAATCCGATGGGGATTGCCTACGTATCAAGACGCCGCATGAATCAGATCTTCCGTAGTTCGGGAAGATTGGGAATAGAGTAAATAAACTAAATCTTTTTTTTGTTTACTTTGTATAAAACTCAAACCATGAAAGCTTTAAGAAAAAGAAAAAAAATTGTTTTTTTTTGTTGGAATTTTCGAAAGAAATGCTTTAAAAGAAGAAAGGAAATATTTTTTGAATTTTTGATGCTAATGTTTTCTTTTATTTTTTGAAAGAAAAACTTCTAAAAATTCATTTGCTTTTGATTTGAACTTTGGGAATTTTAAAAGTTAAAGGAAAATAGTTTTTGTTTGAATTTTCATTTGTTTTCTCTTTTAATAAAGAAGAAAGAAAATACTTTTGGATTTTGGATGTTGCATCTTAATTTTCGAAAGAGGGACTTTTAAGAAAATATTTTGGATTTTTTGAATTTTTTATTTATTTACGAAAGCACTTCTAAAGAAAAGTGAAAATATTTTTGGACTTCAATTTTTTTCAACCTTTTTTTTAAAGAAAGACTTTTAAACGAGGAAAATATTTTTTTTTTTGAATTTTTGAGAAAAATACTTCAAAATAAAGGAAACCCGTATTTTGGATCTTGATTTTTTATTGATTTTTTATTTTATTTTATTTTTCATATGAAAGACTTCAGAAAAAAGGAAACTATTTTTTTGAGTTTAAAAATCTTTTTTTTTTTGAATTTTCTAAGGAAATGCTTCTAAAGACGGAATTAAAGGAAATTATTTTTGGATTTTTTTTTAAAATTAGGGCTGAACCGATGAGGTTTGTCTACGTATCTCACATCCGATTAGAATCAGACTCGCGTAGTTCGGTCAGTTTTGACGGAACATGGAAACATGGCACTTGAACATTTTGGTTCATTTTGAAATGAGTTTTCTTTTTTTTCAGAATTTCGGTAGAGTTTCAGAATTTTCTAAATACCTACCTCTAACTTTTCATTTCTTTTTTTCTTTTTCTTTGATTTTTTTTTGATTTTCTTTCCTTATTCTAGAAGCCGATCAACATGCAAGCCGAAACAAACAGATGCGCAAGTAGCATGTAAGATGCATCAGAATGATCTTTTTTTAATTTGGGTACACCTGTCCTAGACGGACCCAACCCCTGTGTTGTGTCCCCAAAGTCAGATGCACGTGATGCAAAAAAACGTTCCTACTAGGGATCCGGTATGAGGTTATGTTATTCTAGGTTTAAAAACCTGGGTGTATTGTTCTAGACCTGGCTTACCTGAGCGGACAGCTCGAGCCGAGGGGGGAAGCGTACTGGGAATACAAAAGCTTCATTGGCTTTGCAACTTGTCCGAACCTCGTTCTAAAATTGGGATATGACACTAACAGAAAAGAAGTCACACGAAGTGCACACTTCCCAGATGATTTAGAAGACTCAGAGAGAAGAGGGTTTCGTAACAATTTATATATAGTCCAAACAATATCAAAGCGGTAAAACGCGACATTTAGCATATTAGGCTCAAACATGTACAAATCATATAATAAATAAAGCCAATTATAACAGTTATTCTAAGCTCGAATTCTTGAACTCTGAACCGAAAGTTCTGGGTTATATTCCCCAGCAGAGTCGCCAGAGCTATCACACCTACTTTTTACACCCCGAGGGAGGGTATATGGAAGTTTTTCCAATTAAAGTGACATTATTCGAAATAGAATTATTTAATTTATCAGTCGCCATTTGGAATAGTCTATTTGGTGTCCCAAGTCACCGGTTTATTTTAAAATCCCAAATCGAGGAAATTTTTATTTTTTTTAAAAGTTCGCAAACCAGAAATTCTACATAAGTAATTCTGTTAACCCGAGAGAAAGTATTAGGCATTCCCGAGTTCCGTGGTTCTAGCACGGTCGCTTAAACTGTTAATATTGGCATATTTTCTGATTAATTACATGTTTTAAACCTATTGTGCATTTTAGCTTTATAACCGTCTTTTAATTATTTTAACCGCATTTAAAAAGTTATGGAATTATTTCTTGAACAAGTTACGATTGTCGTACACTTGCCATTTTGGAACACACCGCAAACCACGCTACATGAAATACACCCGCGATTCGTGATATGTTTATTTTTATTATAATTCGAAGTTGCTATGATCGGGTCACTTGAAATGCACACCCGAATTGGAGATTATGTATCATGACTGTTACAACCCATATCCACACGCGTTAGTTCATGCCATATATTAGCTAACATCAATCCAAGAAGGAATTACCTTTGAGATGATAAGAAGTTAATACTATTGGTCTTTAGTGATACAAGGGTGTATAAGGGTGATTAACAAGTATTAGAAGTTAAACGAATCAAGGATGTTGTAACTCGTATTTTCAGGTAAACCTAGAGGTTATTAATACACTCAAGAGGTCATGTATTAAGGTATTTGAATCATATAATATCCGTATCATAAGTCTTGAAGTCAAACGAGTTATGAAACAAAAGTCGACAAACGTTGTCGCAACTTAGGTTCATAATTTTACTTAAACATTAGATTAAATGTTTCTAAGCTTTTCTCCTAATTTACACAGGATT
Organism: Nicotiana sylvestris; assembly: GCF_000393655.2. NCBI lineage: Eukaryota > Viridiplantae > Streptophyta > Magnoliopsida > Solanales > Solanaceae > Nicotiana > Nicotiana sylvestris. The sequence goes on from NC_091059.1 coordinate 58,178,448, forward strand.
ACAGGGTTATCTACCACCAAATTAAAGATCTATGAGTCTATTTTCCAACGCATTAAACCGTTTATCAATACGATCTCGGAGTATAGAGATATTCATATTTTCGCAAGCCTGCGCAGATTGGTAGATGAAAAGTAGGTGCATCACCTACTTGCCAAAATGATAGGACAATATTAAAAGACCTAAGTCGGCCAAGAGAGGACTTTTAAGGGGTTATTAACTCAGTTATTTTATCCATATTTCAGACCCTAAAAACCAAAGTTAACCCCTGCAACTCCTCCCCAAAAATCCCACACAAACCCTAATCGATTTTCCTTCTCTTTCAAGTTCTGTTTGAAGGTAAAACCTAGAGTTTGAAGAACCAAGGGAAGGTCTGAGTTATCCAACAAGTAAGGTAAGTTACTTCCATATTTCATACATTTTTCTCTGCTGTGAATTCATGGTAATTCGTTTTATACATGTAAGAACTCATGGGATGGTGATCGGAAGCCGTGAGTTCGAGTTATTCACTTGTAGCGGACAGTTTTGTGTTGCTATTGGGCTGCATATTTTACTACTATTTTGTGGAGTTTTGGAGGTGGAAGGGTGTGTAGAAACACAATATATATGTAGGGTTGGTGACTGATAGTTATTTATAACATTTTCGGGTCGTTTGACACGACTACGGTGGTCGTCGTATGTATGATGTAATTAGGTTGTGCGTGGACTGTTTTGGGAGGCTCAATATGTTTATTATTAATGTTGTTTGGGCTGTTTGGTGATTGTTTTGAATGGTGTGAAGTCATATATATAGGGGAGGTGCTGTCCGTTTCAACGTAAAATAGGTTGTGGTCGATACATAATAGTTATGACGCTTAAATGATAACGATAGTATCGTTTCTCTTATTGTAGACTAAGGAGTTGTGACAATTGCATAGCTTGTGATTGGGGCAGTATATACAAGGTATGTGAGGCTATCCCTTTTACATAATGTAATGAACGAGCTTCCAAAGATACTATACTCTTAGAAGCTAGCAGTACTTACATTGCTTTCCCTCTTATGGAACGATTGATGTTAATGTTTCTTCTCTTATTCTTATGTTATCAATGTTGTTGGTACTTCCTGATTCTTATAAGGTTCGTAATGAAGAGTTGGTCCTAATAATGTGTACAGAAGATACCGACCTTACGTCACTCCGAAAGGTTTAGAATGTGATTCCATGAGTCGAGCATGCATTATGTATATGTATCTATTTTACTCTATCAAGCCGCGCTATAGTCGGCAGGGTACGACACATATTGTGCAACCACTGATCAGTTGGGTTTTAACGAGCTCCACGTGGCCGGGTACGATTCTACCGAGCCTTATGACAACCGGGTACGTTTTTACCGAGCCTATTATGGCTGGGTACGATATGATGATGATGATGCCCACAGAGGCGTATGTTTTAAAAGTTTATGTATACATACATATGTATCATGAATTTCATGTCAGTAGCCCTCAGAGGTATTCAGATGTTCCAGGTTATATATTCTTTATCCCGGCTTACATTACTGTTTGTATTTATGGTTCCCTACCTTACATACTCAGTACTTTATTCGTACTGACGTCCTTTTATTTGTGGACGCTGCATGTCGTGCTGCAGGTCCTGATAGACAGGCAGGTGCAGCTCCCCCACCACAGTAGACTGTCCAGTTCAGCGGTGATTGGCGAGATCCCTTCTCCGGACTTGCCTTGGTCTTGGTATGCAATTTTTGTTATAGACATTATGGGTATGTCGGGGCCCTGTTCCGGCTATGTTGCAACACTTATGTTCTTTTAGAGGCTCATAGACAGGTGTCGGCTCATGTATAGTTTGGTATGCCTTGTCGGCTAGTTTTTGTTGTATAGTCTTTCATAGTAGCGTGGTAGCTCATACCTTATACGTAGTTTCTTGATTGTCTGGTCATCCCCTGCTATGTATGTTCATGCCGTCATATTTTATTGCTGGTTGTCCATGATCTAGGTCTACCATTTATATTGATCTCGTCAGCCTTAAAAGATAATAATGAAGGTTAGATGAAATGTACGTTGGTGCTCGGCAAGTGTGGTCGGGTGCTAGTCATGGCCCTTCAGTTTGGGTCGTGACAAACTTGGTATCAGAGCAAGTCTGTCCTAGGGGTTGTCTATGAGCCGTGTCTAGTAGAGTCTTGATTATGGATGTGTAGCGCGCCACATTTATAATCAGGAGGCTACATGACATCTAGGGTTGTTACCTTCTTCCTGAATCTAGATCGTGCGTAGAGTTGAGTCGTAAGTGTTCGTCTCTAATATTCACCTTGTTTTCTTTCAGCGATGCCTTCGACTAGGAAGCAAACAATTAGTAGACTGCTTGATACAGCTGCGGGAGGGGGTACCAGTCAGGTGCCCCAAGCCAGAGCAGGCTAAAGTGAGGCTGAAAGTGAGATGTCATCTCATACCTCATCTACCCCGTCTCCTCCAGAGGATATTAGGAGGCACCCAGCACCTCCAATTCCTCTGTCTGGCACTACAGACCAGGATATGCGTAGTGCATTGCAGTTATTAACTAGCTTGGTAGCTACTCAGGCTCAGAGGCAGAATACAGGTGCTTCTGATAAACCAGTTAGTACGAGAGTTCGTGATTTTATTAATTTAGACCCTCCAGTGTTTACCGGATCAGACCCCAAGGAGGACCCATGTCACGACCCAAACTGAAGGGCCATGACTAGCACCCGACCACACTTGCCGAGCACCAACGTACATTTCATCTAACCTTCATTATTATCTTTTAAGGCTGACGAGATCAATATAAATGGTAGACCTAGATCATGGACAACCAGCAATAAAATATGATGGCATGCATATACATAGCAGGGGATGACCAGACAATCAAGAAACTACATATAAGGTATGAGCTACCACGCTACTATGAAAGACTATACAACAAAAACTAGCCGACAAGGCATACCAAACTATACATGAGCCGACACCTGTCTATGAGCCTCTAAAAGAACATAAGTGTTGCAACATAGCCGGAACAGGGCCCCGACATACCCATAATGTCTATAACAAAAATTGCATACCAAGACCAAGGCAAGTCCGGAGAAGGGATCTCGCCAATCACCGCTGATCTACTGTGGTGGGGGAGCTGTACCTGCCTGTCTATCAGGACCTGCAGCACGACATGCAGCGTCCACAAATAAAAGGACGTCAGTACGAATAAAGTACTGAGTATGTAAGGCAAAGAACCATAAATACGATCAGTAATGTAAGCAAGGATAGAGAATATACAACCTGTAACATCTTAGTACCTCTGAGGGCTACTTACATGAAATGCATGATACATATGTATAAATACATAAACCTTTAAAGCATTCGCCTCTGTGGGCATCATCATCATCATATCGTACCCGGCCATAATAGGCTCGGTAGAATCGTACCCGGCCACGTGGAGCTCGGTAAAACCCAACTGATCAGTGGTTGCACAATAGGTGCCGTACCCGGCCAACTATAGCGTGGCTCGGTAGAGTAAAATAGATACATATATATAATGCATGCTCGACTCATGGAATCACATTCTAAACCTTTCGGAGTGACGTAAGGTCGGTATCCTCTGTACACGTTATTAGGACTAAGTCTTCACTATGAACCTTATAAGATTCAGGAAGTATGAACAACATTGATAACATAAGAATAAGAGAAGCAACATTAACATCAATCGTTCCATAAGAGGGAAAACAATGTAAGTACTGCTAGCTTCTAAGAGTAGAGTATCTTTGGAAGCTCGTTCATTACATTATGTACAATCGGAGTCGTGCAAAAGAAGGAAAGGGATAGCCTCACATACCTTGTATATACTGCCCCAATCTCAAGCTATGCAATTGTCAAAACTCCTTAGTCTACAATAAGAGAAACGATACTATCGTTATCATTTAAGCGTCATAACTATTATGTATCGACCACAACCTATTTTACGATGAAACGGACAGCACCTCCCCTATATATATGACCTCACACCATTCAAAACAATCACCAAACAGCCCAAACATCATCAATAATAAACATATTGAGCCTCCCGAAATAGTCCACACACAGCCTAATCACTCCATACATACGACGACCACCGTAGTCGTGTCAAACAACCTGGAAATGTTACGAATAACTATCAGCCCATAAACCTACATATATATGGTGTTTCTCCACACCCTTCCTCCTCCAAAACTCCACAAGATAGTAGTAAAATACGCAGCCCAACAACAACGCAAAACAGTCCACAAAACAATAACACTACTACCAAACCTTTCGATATATATCTCACAAGTTCTAGCTTCAATGGCTTAGCCGCAACTTGGATAATCTTAAATACATATAGAGTAAGAGGTTCCTTACCTTTATACAGAAAGAACAACTCCAATTTGACCTTAAATTTCCAAGAAATATCCCTCCAATGCTGCCACAACAACAAAAAAATGAAACTAGCGATCAATTAGTGTTTTTCGGCACTAGAATCACTTTAGAAGGCTTGAAATCACCTAGGATTAATATTAAGAACATTAGGGAGTATTTACAGAACATATACCCTTTAAAACAACCTCCCACACGAGTTGGAACGACACAAAAATGAGCAACAACAAGAAGAACAAGAGACTTACTAGCGCCACGGAATTCCCGACACTTGATTTGTGTTGTTTGCCCTTTTTTGGGTCTTGAATCTTGAGAGAACCTTGAGAGGATGTTCCTAGGGTTCTAAGGTCTGAAAATAGTGAAAAGAAATGACTTAAAACGGGTTGGAGTCATCCTATATAGGTCCAAATATCTTAAACCGACTTAGTGGGCCCCATAGAGAGGTGCTTGGCGCAGTCTCGCGAAAACGCGAAATATCTCTCTACTCCGAGATCGTATCGATGAACGGTTTAATGCGTTGGAAACTAGACTCATAGATCTTTAATTTGGTGGGTATATCACCCCGTAATTCCTTGTAAATTATGAGAAAAGATTAGAAACATTTTACCTAATGTTTAAGTAAAATTATGAACCTAAGTTGCGACAACTTTTGTCGACTTTTGTTTCATAACTCGTTTGACTTCAAGACTTATGATACGGATATTATATGATTAAAATACCTTAATAAATGACCTCTTGAGTGTATTAAGCACCGCTAGATTACCTGAAAATACGAGTTACAACATCCTTGATTCGTTTAACTTCTAATATTGGTTAATCACCCTTATACACTCTTGTATCACTTAAGACCAATAGGATTGACTTCTTATCATCTCAAAGATAATTCCTTCTTGGATTTATGTTAACTAATATATGGCATGAACTAACACATGTGGATATGGGTTGTAACAACCCACAGACTATTATTGACCAGGTTCATCGTACACTGCGGGTTATGCATGTTAGTGATACAAAGTCAGTAGAGTTGGCTTCTTATCGGCTACGGGATTTAGCGGTTCTCTGGTATGATAGTTGGGAGAGATCCAGGGGTCCGAACGCTCCTCTAGCTATGTGGAAGGAATTTTCTGAGGCCTTTCTTCGTCACTACTTGCCAGTTGACATACGACGAGCTAGAGCTGATAAGTTCTTGAACCTTAGACAATGTAATATGAGTGTGTGAGAGTACAGTATGCAGTTCGATTCTTTAGCAAGGTATGCTCCCCATATGGTGGCCGAGATGAGTGATAGGGTGCATTTGTTCGTGAACGGATTGGGACCACATCTGATAAATGAGTGCACGACAGCCTCCTTGGTGGAGGGCATGGATATTTCCCGTATTCAGGCTTATGCCCAGACCCTAGAGGATCGTAAGCGCCAGCAAAGGGAAGATAGGGAGCAAGATAGGGGCCAGCAAAAGAGGGCGAGATTTGCAAGGTATTCTAATGACTTTAGATGCAACGTCAGGCCCCAGTCTTCGAGGAGTTTGGTGCCACCTGTAGCTAGTTCTCGTCCACAGTTTCGGAGGCCTCAATATGATCGATTTACCCATTCTGGTCCAGGTCAGAGTTCGCAGGCATCAGGCTCGCAACATCACAGGGATACTAGTCAGATGAGATCCACAACACCATGTTGTGATCAGTGCGGCAAGGCCCACTTTGGATTGTGCCGTCGAGGTTCTGATGCATGTTATTCTTGTGGATAGCCTGGCCATATGATGCGGGATTGTCCTAACAGGGGAGGTGATGGTATGGCTCAGCTGACTGGATCTGTGTCTGCTTCTTCCTCATCAGTTCGACCTCCAGCACGGGGTTTTCAGTAGTCGACAGGTCATGGTAGAGGTAGAGGTGCAGTGCCGAGTTTAAGTGGTGGTCAAAATCGAACCTATGCTCTAGTAGGTCGACAGGATCTCGAGTCGTTTCCAGATGTTGTTATAGGTATATTATCTATGTTTTCTTACGATGTATATGCGTTGATTGATCCGGGATCTACATTATCATATGTTATATCCTTTGTGCTAATAAGTTTGGCATTGAACCTGAATTGATAAGTAAACCCCTTGCGGTATCTACTCCAATAGGAGATTTTGTGATTGCTAGAAGGGTATATAGAGGTTGCACTGTGATGATTTGTAGTCGTCAAACCTCGGCAAATTTATTTGAGTTAGAAATGGTTGATTTTGATGTAATAATGGGAATGGACTGGTTGGCCTCATGCTATGCAAATGTTGACTGTCGTACGAAGATGGTTAGGTTTCAATTTCCTGGTGAACCCATCATTGAATGGAAAGGGAATATTGCTACACCAAAAGGTAGGTTTATTTCCTATCTTAAGGCAAGGAAAATGATCTCAAAAGGTTACATTTATCATTTCGTTCGCGTTAGGGATGCGGAGGCGAAATCGCCTACTTTACAATCAATCCCCGTGGTCAACGAATTCCCAGATGTTTTCCCAGATGAACTCCCAGGCCTTCCTCCTGAAAGGGAGATTGAGTTTAGCATTGATGTGTTGCCTGACACTCAACCGATCTCTATCCCTCCATACAGAATGGCCCCGGCAGAGTTGCGAGAGTTGAAGGTGCAGTTGAAGGACTTGCTGGATAAGGGCTTCATTAGACCTAGCACTTCACCTTGGGGTGCACCAGTCCTATTCGTGCGGAAGAAAGACGGGTCGTTACGGATGTGTATCGACTATCGACAGTTGAATAATTTTACTATAAAGAACAAGTATCCACTTCCAAGAATTGATGACCTGTTTGACCAACTCCAGGGTGCCAAGTATTTCTCCAAGATTGATTTACGTTCAGGGTATCATCAGGTGAGGGTTAAGGAGAAGGATATTCCAAAGACGGCCTTCCGGACAAGATACGGGCACTTTGAGTTCTTGGTGATGTCGTTCGGGCTAACAAATGCCCCAGCAGCTTTTATGGATCTCATGAATACTATATTTAGGCCCTATCTTGATGTGTTCATGATTGTATTCATTGATGACATTCTAGTATATTCTCGTTCGGAGGCAGAACATGCGGGCCACTTGCGGATAGTATTACAGACGCTTCAGGATCGTAAGTTATATGCTAAGCTCTCCAAATGTGAATTTTGGCTGAACTCAGTAGCGTTCCTTGGCCATGTGATATCTGACGAGGGTATTAGTGTCGACACTCAGAAGATCGATGCAGTAAAGAATTGGCCGAGACCTACAACACCATCAGAAGTCCGCAACTTCCTAGGGCTAGCAGGATATTATAGGCGGTTTGTAGAAGGGTTTTCCTCTATATCATCACCATTGACTAAGTTAACACAGAAAGCTACCAAGTTCCAGTGGTCTGATACTTGTGAACGTAGTTTTCAGGAGCTGAAGAATCGATTGACATCCGCACCAGTGCTCACTCTTCCTGAAGGAACAGAAGGTTATGTGGTATATTGTGATGCCTCAGGTATAGGTTTGGGGTGCGTATTGATGCAGCGTGGGAAGGTGATTGCTTATGCATCAAGACAATTGAAGAAGCATGAAAAGAATTATCCAACCCATGATTTGGAATTGGCTGCAGTAATATATGCTTTGAAGATATGGCGGCACTACTTATACGGCATCCATGTTGACATCTACACAGATCACAAGAGTTTACAATACATCTTCAAGCAGAAAGAGTTGAATTTGAGGCAGCGTAGGTGGCTTGAATTACTGAAAGACTACGACGTCGAGATATTGTATCATCCCGGTAAAGCCAATGTTGTGGCAGACGCTCTCAGCCGTAAATCAATGGAAAGTTTAGTACATATTGAGGTAGGTAGATGAGGGTTGACTAAAGAGCTTCATCAGCTAGCCAATATGAGAATCAGATTGTTAGACTCTGATGACGGAGGTGTTACTGTATAGAATACATCAAAATCATCTTTGGTAGCCGAGGTAAAAGCACGGCAATATGAAGATCCTATCTTAGTACGATTAAGAGAGAGCATTCAGCAGTGTAAAAGTATGGCTTTTGAGATCGGAAGAGATGGGGCACTGAGATACCAGGGCCGATTATGTGTGCCTAATGTGGCAGGGTTGCGAGAGAAGATTATGAATGAGATTCATCAATCCCGATATTCCATCCATCCCGGCTCGACAAAGATGTATCATGATGTCAAGGAGCAGTATTGGTGGGATAACATGAAGAAGTCTATTGCAGAATTTGTAGCCCAGTGTCCCAATTGTCAACAAGTAAAGATAGAACATCAGAAACCCGGTGGATTGCTTCAGAATATAGAGATTCCGACCTGGAAATGGGAGGTGATTAATATGGACTTCATTATTGGATTACCTCGCTCTTATCATAAGTTTGACTCCATCTGGGTGATAATTGATCGACTTACAAAATGTGCCCATTTTCTGCCAGTTAAGACAACTTACACGGCTGAAGATTATGCGAAGTTGTATATCAAGGAGAATGTTAGGATTCATGGTGTGCCGGTATCTATTATATCAGACTGAGGAGCTCAATTTATAGCTAACTTTTGGAGGTCTTTTCAGAAGGGTTTACGCACACAAGTGAATCTCAGCACTGCATTTCATCCGCAGACTGACGGACAGGCTGAACGTACCATTCAGACACTGGAAGATATGCTACGAGCATGTGTTCTAGATTTTAAGGGAAATTGGGATGACCATCTTCCACTCATAGAATTCGCCTACAATAATAGCTACCATTCCAGTATTAAAATGGCCCCATACGAGGCACTATACGGGAGAAGATGTAGATCACCAGTTGGATGGTTCGAAGTCGGTGAAACAGAATTATATGGGCCAGATTTGATTCACCAAGCTATTGAGAAGGTGAAAGTGATACAGGAGCGATTGAGGACGGCACAAAGCAGGCAAAAATCTTATTCTGATGTCCGACGTCGTGATCTAGAGTTTGAGGTTGGTGATTGGGTTTTCCTGAGGATCTCACCAATGAAGGGTATTATGCATTTTGGGAAGAAAGGTAAGCTGAGTCCAAGGTATATCGGGCCGTATAAAATTCTTCGACGGATTGGACAGGTTGCTTATGAGTTAGAATTGCCATCCGAATTGGAATTTGTCCACCCGGTATTCCATGTATCTATGTTGAGGAAATGTATTGGAGACCCTTCTCGAGTCGTCCCTATCAAAGATGTACAAGTTACAGAGGACCTATCATATGAAGAAGTGCCAGTGGCGATATTAGATCGACAAGTCCGCAAGCTGAGAACAAAAGATGTAGCTTCCATCAAAGTATTGTGGAGGAACAAGAATATGGAAGAAATAACATGGGAAGCAGAAGAGGAGATGAAGTCTAAATACCCGTACCTATTCCAGAATGAAGATAACAAGGATGCTGGTGGAACACATGATACATTGGAAGGTGAAATGGCTCTATGAGGTAAGCAATAACTTGAGAATACTCTTCCTTAATACAAAATGGCGATATGCAGATAATGTACATGTCCATAATGCTTTGCATACTCTTGTAAGGCCATACGTTGAGTTAACCGCTTGCAAGTTTGTCCTCTATTTATGGGAGAAACTTGACCGGAATCCACGATGATTTAAACTCCCCATGAACCCTTACATTCGAGGACGAATGTTCCTAAGGGGGGAAGGGTGTTACAACCCATATCCACACGCGTTAGTTCATGCCATATATTAGTTAACATAAATCCAAGAAGGAATTACCTTTGAGATGATAAGAAGTTAATCCTATTGGTCTTAAGTGATACAAGGGTGTATAAGGGTGATTAACAAGTATTAGAAGTTAAACGAATCAAGGATGTTGTAACTCGTATTTTCAGGTAAACCTAGAGGTTCTTAATACACTCAAGAGGTCATGTATTAAGGTATTTGAATCATATAATATCCGTATCATAAGTCTTGAAGTCAAACGAGTTATGAAACAAAAGTCGACAAACGTTGTCGCAACTTAGGTTCATAATTTTAGTTAAACATTAGGTTATATGTTTCTAAGATTTTATCCTAATTTACAAGTAATTACATGGTGATCTACCCACAAAATTAAAGATCTATGAGTCTATTTTCCAACGCATTAAACCGTTTGTCAATACGATCTTAGAGTATAGAGATATTCATATATTTGCAAGCCTGCGCAGATTGGTAGATACAAGTAGGTGCATCACCTACTTGCCAAAATGATAGGACAAAATTGAAAGACCTAAGTCGGACAAGAGAGGACTTTTAAGGGGTTATGAACTCAGTTATTTCATCCATATTTCAGACCCTCAAAACCAAAGTTAACCCCTACAACTCCTCCCCAATAATCCCACTCAAACCCTAATCGATTTTCCCTCTCTTTCAAGTTCTATTTGAAGGTAAAACCTAGAGTTTGAAGAACCAAGGGAAGGGCTGAATTATACAACAAGTAAGATAAGTTACTACCATCTTTCATACATTTTTCTCTACTGTGAATTCGTGGTAATTCGTTCTATACATGTAAGAACTCACGGGATGGTGATCGGAAGCCGTGAGTTCGAGTTATTCACTTGTAGCGGACTGTTTTGTGTTGCTATTGGGTTGCATGTTTTACTACTATTTTGTGGAGTTTTTGAGGTGGATGGGTGTGGAGAAACACCATATATATGTAGGGTTGTGGTCTGATAGTTATTCGTAACATTTTCGGGTCGTTTGACACGACTACGGTGGTCGTCGTATGTATGATGTAATTAGGTTGTGCGTGGACTGTTTTGGGAGACTCAATATGTTTATTATTGATGTTGTTTGGGCTGTTTGGTGATTGTTTTGAATGGTGTTAAGTCATATATATAGGGGAGGTGCTGTCTGTTTCAATGTAAAATAGGTTGTGGTCGATACATAATAGTTATGACGCTTAAATGATAACGATAGTATCGTTTCTCTTATTGTAGACTAAGGAGTTGTGACAATTGAATAGCCTGTGATTGGGGTAGTATATACAAGGTATGTGAGGCTATCCCTTTTTTTCTTTTGCACGACTCCGATTGTACATAATGTAATGAACGAGCTTCAGAAGATACTCTACTCTTAGAAGCTAGCAGTACTTACATTGCTTTCCCTCTTATGGATCGATTGATGTTAATGTTGCTTCTCTTATTCTTATGTTATCAATGTTGTTGGTACTTCCTGATTCTTATAAGGTTCGTAATGAAGAGTTGTTCCTAATAACGTGTACAGAGGATACCGACCTTACGTCACTCCGAAAGGTTTAGAATGTGATTCCATGAGTCGAGCATGCATTATGTATATGTATCTATTTTACTCTACCGAGCCGCGCTATAGTCGGTCGGGTATGGCACATATTGTTCAACCACTGATCAGTTGGGTTTTATCGATATCCACGTGGCCGGGTACGATTCTACCGAGCCTTATGACGGCTGGGTACGTTTTTACTGAGCCTATTATGGTTGGGTACGATATGATGATGATGATGCCCATAGAGGCGTATGTTTTAAAAGTTTATATATACATACATATGTATCATGTATTTCATGTCAGTAGCCCTCAGAGGTATTCAGATGTTCCAGGTTGTATATTCTCTATCCCGGCTAACATTACTGTTCGTATTTATGGTTCCCTGCCTTACATACTCAGTACTTTATTCGTACTGACGTCCTTTTGTTTGTGGACGCTACATGTCGTGCTGCAGGTCCTGATAGACAGGCAGGTGCAGCTCCCCCACCACAATAGGCTGTCCAGTTCAACGGTGATTGGTGAGATCCCTTCTTCGGACTTGTCTCTTGGTATGCATTTTTGTTGTAGATATTATGGGTATGTCGGGGCACTGTTCCGGCTATGTTGCAGTACTTATGTTCCTATAGAGGCTCATAGACAAGTGTCGACTCATGTATAGTTTGGTATGCCTTGTCGACTGGTTTTTGTTGTATAGTCTTTCATAGTATCGTGGTAACTCGTACCTTATATGTAATTTCTTGATTGTCTGGTCATCCCCTGCTATGTATGTTCATGCCATCATATTTTATTGTTGGTTGTCCATGATCCATGTCTACCATTTATATTGATCTCGTCAACCCTAAAAGATAATAAAAAAAGTTAGATAAAATGTACGTTGGTGCTCGGTAAGTATGGTCGGGTGCTAGTCATGGCCCTCCAGTTTGGGTCGTGACAATGACTATACCACGGGAACCGTACCCATAGCCGTGATGATTTAAAATTAATCGCGCTTAAAGCAAGCTACGATATTCATAATTATTGCTTATCTCGTAAAATCTCGATTAAATGTAAAGAGTCAGTGAGTTATGAGAGATTTTGATTGGAGAGACAGTGTTAGTCTACTACCCTATTTTTCAAACAATTCAAGAACCAGACATAAAACTTGACTGAGACAAAGATATTCTACATGATTTAGCAACAAAAGCCAATAGAGAACTCAATTCAAACCCATTTTGTAGAAGCATTTGTTCTTGGTTAAAAAGAATTCTAAGCAACTCAAAGGAGAAATTTTACAACTAGATAGGCAAATTAATCATGCAGAATTGCATTACAAGGAAACAAAAAGTCAAAGCACGCAGGACAACTTTAATTCTAGTAATATCCTCAACTATTCATCTTAAGTTTGACATAATATGTATTTATTTAGAGAGAAAAATTAATACGATAGCAACCAAAAGGCACATACCATGGTTGAGCCAAGAAAGTACTAGACCATGAAATATGAAGCTGAAAATTCTGGAGTTTCTCCCTTTTTATCAATACTAGTATCTGGGCACGTGCGTTGCACGTGTATCCCATATCAATATTCGCATATTATATATTTATAGTAATAAATTTATGTATAAATATTCTAAAAATTCGATTGAGCTACAAATTTGAAATTAAATTAAACAAATATTAGCATTAATACATATCCTTAATACTGGTAAAGTTGCTGCCATGTGACAAGAAAGTCACAGGTTCAAGCCGTGGAAACAACCTCTTGCAGAAATGCAGGCTAACACTGCATACAATAGACCTTTGTGGTTCTGTCCTTCCCCCACCTTGCGCATAGCGGAAGCTTAGTTCGTCGGGATGCCCTTTTTTTAACATATCCTTAATACAACCTCTGATATATTTTTTAATCGTTATCCTATCAATTAAAACAAATTTCGTTGTTAACCTTTGTACATGAGACCATGAACAACTTCACTTTTAGCAATTTTAATTCACTTTTTATTTCAAAACCTACTACCTTATCAAAATCAGAGAATATAGTATTGCTAATCATAAGTGTAAATTAAACTTCACAGGTGTAAAAAGTAAAACACGATTTTATCTTCTTGCATACAACCACTCGATTTGTCTACTCTATAATGTTGCAAAAGTAAAATCATCAAATTGATAGCTTTCTGCATTCTTTGTCAACAGTAACAAATTTACGGTGACATTTATGCACTTTACTGACATCAAAAAAAGATATAATAGTAGTATAATATGATAAAAGCTAAATACACATTGGACAACACAAATGAAAAAAAAAACTCAAATTATATTGCACACCATTAAAATTTCCTAATTAGATTTGTCCTAATTCCTCTACAACTCTTCAGGCTAATACCTTATAGAAATTAACTTGTTTGGATAAAAGGCATAAAAAGTCATCAACACTATTGTTTTTTTCATCTATATTTGGGAATTTCATCTCTAATTTTTTTACCTATGAGCAATGGAGAGAGAAGAGAGAAAGTGGTAATTCTCGAATTCAAACTTCTGTCATGTGAGAATTTGAGGAATTGCAATGCATATCTCAATATAGACCAAATTCATTCGATATATTAATGCAAAATCAGATTATTGATCTAAAATGTTGCAAATTATTATATCTGACGATGGTCATTCAACATAGACCAAATTTAGCACAATAGTGATAGAGTTGGTTCACTACTTCTGCTATCTACATGTATTTTCTTTAATTGCATGACTTTCCATCTAATCATTGTTTGAATCATTGAGCGGTATATCAGCTTAGCACTAAAGCTACTTCTTTTTATGGGCTCAAGTGATTTTTACTACTCCATGTCCATCTTTCATAGAAATATGTGGAGAGATTAATTGATATATAGCAAGATTTATATGGGACTATAGAAACACATCAAAAGTCTCCACTTTTATCTCCATGCCCATATCCGCTGCCATTGTTGAGATATTTCAGGTTTAGTGGGTTTTGTCTTTTTATATAACAATGTGCATCAAACATAACTGTTGCTATTCCATCTGGAACATTCCCATAAAGCAAACGTTTCAGTAAATCTAGTTTGAAATTCCAAAGGAGCATTAAGCAGTTACTCCCTTATACTAATTAATTAAGAGTAGTGGAAAAGACATTGCAATATTATCAAGCAATTAATATTCATTATGGGAGTGCTCGATCTGTTTATTGTAGTAGTTTCAAATAGGTGATGATTCTCAAGAGCAGAATAAGGACAAGAAGAGACAAAATGCCCTTATCATGATTTAGGTTATTTATTATGAGTTCGTTTACCCTTTTATACATTTCTGTTTATATTGGAAGTACAATTATACTACTAAAGAGTATAAAAAGAAATTATTTGTTTATTTACTAAGGGTATTAAAGTCCGATAACTTTTTGTGGATATTTTAGTAATTTAACTTTTAACTTGGGGGCTTCCCACTTTTAGTATAATATGGTTATGAAACTTTTCCAATGTATAGAGAAGAAATCCCAAATAAACCAACCAATAAAATTGTAAATCTCAAAACCCAACGCAAAAGCATAGAAAACATATGTGAAGCTAAAGGATGCGGAACTCGGACGACCTCGACATCCTTGTTTTTTAAGAAAATATTTCTCTCAATTTTGCTTTAATTTCCATTTTTTGTTCCTTGCCCGATCTAGGTTTTTCTTGTTTTTCCCCCTCTCTTTACTTTTTTAGCTTTTGCTTTTTGTCTTTTCTCTGCTCTTGTGACTCCCTCCCCTCCAAATTTTGTTCCAGACCTAGAAAACGTGAATATGTGAAATCAAAATGAAAATGTCATAGCAACATGAGAAATGAACTAGGAGATAGTCACATATTCATATAATAACAAGTTAATAGGCTAAAAAAATCTAGAATTACACATCCAAAACAAGATCTGAAGGCATTTTAAGGAATACATACCTAACTGCACAAGGTTCAAATTAAAAAAGGGAAAACAGCCGAGTAAAGGCCGACATCAGAAATCGGAGCTCAGCAATGCAGTGAATCAGCAGTAGAGCAGCAGAATTTCAGACCCATGAAATCGACTTCCACAACTCGTACAAACCATAAAAGGAGGAGTTGAATTTCGAAATTAATTTTTCTTCAATCTTCTTTTAGAAATCTCAGTTCTTCTTTTGTTTTTTCAGCTTTGTGTTTTCAGATCTTCATTTGAAACCTTAGCTTTGTTTCAACCGTTTGTTTGGAGAAGGGGAAAGCTAGTAGCGTTTCTTTTTTAGTTGGAGGGAGTAGAATTTCTTGAAGCAGCCATTTTTGGCTGAAATCGATTTTCCAAAGAAATAGGGATCTGGTTTTGAGGGAGATATGGGGAGCCCCTCTGGTTTTTTTAGGAAAATCAAGAGAAAGAAGAAGGGGGGGGGGAGCTTCCTAGAGCTGATGGAAATGGCGCCTCTTTTAAGGGGTGAGGAAGGGTTTTTTTTATGTCTAAAAATCTTATCTCTATATAGGTCTAAGTCTAGGTTTTAATTAAAGAGTAAGGGATTTGGGTAGGTTAGAGAGGTGGGCTGGGTATTTTTGAGGGAATTGGGCCATGCAAATTGGCCCATATCCGAAATTAGACCCAAAATGGCTTAATCTCCCTTTTCTTTCCTTGTTTTCTTTTTCTTTAATTTAATTTTAAAAATTCTAATTAAATTAATTAAATCCAAAATTAATCTATTTTTGTAGAAATTAAAATTCTTTATCTATTTCTAACATTAAACAACTAATTGACTTAAAACTAAAGAAAAAGGCTAATTTTAAAGACTAAAATCTAAATATGTAAAAATGACCATTTTTGTGATTTTTTGCTTAGTAAAACTTATTCCTACATGCAAATAAACCTAAGATGGCATGAAATTAAAACGTGACAATTTTATAATTTTTGTTATGATTCTAAAAATATTAAAAATGCATGAAATGCAACTAAAAAAAGAAAAACTCCTAAAAAATTAATTAAAATTATTTTGGTCTATTTTTCGGAGTTATTTTCATGTAGGGCAAAAATTAGGTGCTCACAAGCATAGGGAATGGGAGCACCGCCTGCAGCGATTTATGTTGAAAGGGATAACTACGGTAAGGGTAGAGGCTCACCATGATCCTTGGCTTCCCACCGGGACTAGGATAAATCACTCCACACTCGCTCAGCATACGGGCAAATTGAGTACAGACGACCGACCCAATTTTGGAAGTCTGAAACTGCGCCGGGGTAGATTGTTGCGGCTGCAGTAACAAAAATTTATTTATACATGTTAAGTGCTTGAAAGAACATAGCCGGAGGGAAGCGAGAGAAGGCAAGGTAGCATGTCTACTCACGCTCCACATTCCACCTCTCGGGGAACGGTATC
The DNA here is from genome assembly GCF_000393655.2 of Nicotiana sylvestris. NCBI lineage: Eukaryota > Viridiplantae > Streptophyta > Magnoliopsida > Solanales > Solanaceae > Nicotiana > Nicotiana sylvestris. Next base: position 58,195,394 of record NC_091059.1, read on the forward strand.
TTTTCCGCCAAAATCAGGTCAGAAGTCATAACTTGGACAAATCGACTTATCCATACCCCCTTTCCGAGCACCTCGGTACAGACAAAGAGGGACCTCGGGGCACGGCAACGGAGTTTGACTAAACCCCCACGGAAGAGACGGGGGCTGTACATCCAGATTAGATGATCAAGAGTGAAGGGCATCTCCCCGATCATGTTCACGTAGTACCTGATCATGTAAATGACACGCCAGAATGAAGGATGAATCTGGACAAGGGTCACTTGGCATCGTTTGCAGAAGTCGAGAATCACGGGGTCGATTGGGGGCGAAGATGGCTTCACCGGCCCTAGAGTAAACTGATAGATGTACACACTGAGGAAACCCATTTTGTGTGTCATAATATCCTCCTCCAAAGAAGGGATCTCCACAAGCACTGCGTCCCCCCAGCGACAATCAACTTTCACTCTTCCGATGTCTGTTATCGAGCTAATATACTGAGTCATGGGATTGCTGTGCCCTGCCTCGAAGAAGGTCTCTCGACCCTGAAATTAGAAGCCATCGCGAAAGATCCTGAAATACATTCCACCACATGAGGGGGCATTGTCATTTCACCTTGAGATAAAAGCGAAGAGTATGAGGCGGCCTCCTGGGAAGCGGAGGCGAAAGTTTTTGCCATTTCTAGAAATTTCTTGGAGAAGAAAGAGATTTGTGTTCCTAAGAGAAAATGAAAGCAAAGGAAGAACGAACCTTTCCTAGGGTTTGGGAATGCAATGAGTTATAGAAAACAAGAAAGGGAATATTTATAGAAACCCCGCGTGCGCATTGAAGAAGGCCAAGAGACAGCCAACTGCCATAGTCAATGCGAAAATCTTCAGGGGCTGCGTGTGCCTCGTATCTTGGCACTCTCTGACTGATGTCGCTGCAAGAGTATCAGAGGGGGAAGAAATTCAAGGTCTTTTCTTATCACTTTCACTCTAAGAAACATGAAGACTATCTGTGTACGGTGAAATCAAGGGGCCCGATTTCCCCGTCATTATGATGTCCCGCGAACATGATTCTCAAGGTTCGAGACCGAGGTCGAGGTTTACTATCGAGGGTCGTCGGGGCCCGACCTCGGGGCAGTGCAGACCAACGACTATATTATAGATGAGGGGGATTCCCAAGGCGCTTGGCTAAGACTGACAGAGCCTAGCAGACTATTCTAAACCCAACTCAGGGCGACAGAACATCATGTCGAGCTGTCCCATCCCTACTCCTTTATCATTAATGTATTTTGTACTATATTGGGATTCCCTTCCTATATAAAGGGGATCCCAATCATTTTATGAGACTCTGTTGCTCCAACTGCTCCATAAGAAATATACAAGAACTTTCTCTTTTCCCTCTAACATACTCTCTTGATATCATTGCTCTCATTTATCGTCTTCATACTTATTCTTCATTTATTACTTATCATTGGCCAAAAAGAGCCTCTCCCGATTATCCCATAACTATTATCCCTACCCTGATTGCCCTCAATAGCTCGTAGACGAGCCCTGAGATCGACCTCGAGGCTCGGAATCGACCAGCCTCAGGCCCTGAGTAGCTAGCCTATCGGTTTGATTATAGCTCTCTCCTTAACTCTATGTTATCTTTAAATCTCATATACTTAGCATCAACTGCTTAACCAACTAGCATAAAAATAGGTCACGTACTTTTAGAGTCCCATCAATAAATTTAATTGTTATTACCATTTTCATGGTAAACACACATGATTACCCTTTGTTGCCATTTATTTATTTTACTTTTCCGTCGTTAGCTTTATGTTAATATTCTGCACAGGTTATTTGTCTGGCAGGTGTCTTGACTTGGACTTCATCACTAATCCATCGAGGTTAGTCTTGATACTTACTGGGTACCACTATGGTGTACTCATACTATACTTTTGCGTATTTTTATGTAGATCCAGGTACCACAAAGCATGTTTGACGTTAGTTAGCTGCTTGTGATTTGCCGCAGAGACTTCAAGGTATACGTGCTAGTGCGTTCGTAGGCCTCGGAGTCACCTTCTGTTGTCTTCCATTACTACTATTTATTTTCATTCCAGAATAGTATTGTATCTAGAGATTTTAGTGTACTCGGTAGATCTTATGACTCTGTACTACCGATTTTGAAAAAATGTATAACTATTGATCGTTTTTAGCTATGTATATCATTTACCAGTATATGTTTAATATTTAAATAGTTTAAATTTGTTAATAATTCAGCATGTGTTAAGCTTACCTAGTCCTATGGACTTTTTGCCATCACGATCCTTAAAGTGGGATTTTGGGTCGTGACATAAGTCTGGTCTGGATGGCTTGTGCATCGTGATCGAGTGTGGTTGGACCACTATCACAAAGGTTGGCTAGCAGCGAGTCACGATTATGTGGGTAGTGACCGCGATTGTGGAGAACATTTCGTTGGCATGGGCATTTTAAATCTAGAATTCCCGAATTTACCCATTTTTCATATTTTTGAGTTTTGGAGAATGAGAGGATGAGATTTTGAAGAGGGATTTCACTACACTCTTGAGGGTAAGTAATTTCTACTTTATTTTATTCGTATATCTTGATTTCTCATGAATTTCTGCACCTAAAATATAGAATTTTTAAAGTAAAATTTAGGATTTTTATCTACAACTTAAGAGAGTATATTTTTAAGGTTTTGAATACCGATTTGGAATGGAATTTAGAACCTAGATACATATTTGGACTCTTGAGGTTATGTGTCAACAAGCTCTAGTCCTAGACTTAGGTTTTGATCATGCGGGTCCGAGTTGACTTTTGTTAACTTTTTGAGAAGCGATTAAAGCTTGAAGTTTTATTATTTGAAATTGATTTTTATGATTTATTTGACCTTATTGAGTATTATTTGGCTATATTGAAACCAGTTGGAGGTGATTCTAAACAAAAGATGGTTGTGGAAGGTTGAAGCAGTTCCAAAAGGAGGTAAGTATCTTGGCTCTCCTTACTAGGAGGGAATTCACCTAAAATGGACTTGATTGCTATGTGTTACTTGAGTTGGGTTGGTGTATATGCAAGGTAATATATATACGAACCAAGGATTATATCATGTGTGGAGTAGTTTGAGGCTTCTTTTTGCCTTATTTGATTATGCATCCTTCATGACACATGTTTACATGATTGTGACCGGCCTTTATTTAGAAATCATGTCTAGGCTTATGGTTCCTTAATTGAAAATGATGCCGTATTTTTGATGCGTTGAGTTGTTTTCTTTAATCGTAGTCATACTTCATTATCATGCACATACATACACATATTTTATTTCTATCTTTGTGCACCATACATTTATTACACAAGCAAAGTTAGGGCGGGATGGTACTTTTTCATGCTAATTGATATAGTTATAGTACTGTGAGATAGTTTGCACATTGAGATATATGAGCAAATTGAGGATACTATTTTTTTTCTTATTACATTGACACTTGGATATGGATCCATACCTCTGGAGTCAGGTAATTACCCATTTTACCTTGGGCCTTATGAGTGTCAGGCACATGCATTTGTGCTTAGTGAGGAAATTTATGTGAGGCACCTATAAAGTATCGATTGTGTATGATTATAACAGACGCTTCTTGCCAGGCACACAAGGTGTGATGAATGTGTGTATAGATTATACATCATGCATTCACGTAGGAGAATTCATTTACCTGTTATTTCATTAACATCATTATCTTATATGGACTCGGGGAAAGGATTTAGTTTTGAGTATTATATCTGTGAAACATGCATGTAATCTACTTGACTGTGACTTATATTACTGATATTCACTGCTTTAGAACTGTTCCTTCTCTTCATTTATACTTGTTGATTATCTGATTATGGAAGTAAGTATCACGTTGGTCAGAGTCTTGTCACTACTTCTTTCAGGTCAGACTTAATACTTACTAAGTACATTGGATCAATTGTACTCATACTATACTTCTACACATTCTTGTGCAGATTCTGGCATTGTGTCACCCAAATTTCCCTCCGTTAGGTATTTGATGGCACCTAGTCTTAGGGACTAGGTAAGACTAACATTTACTGAATAACAACAATAATAAAGAAAATCTAACAATGTCGATACAGAAATTTTTACAAAATTTACAATTTCCCAAAACCGATAGTACAAATCATAAGCTCAACAGAATTTACTACAACTTCTAAATACAACTGTTTGGAAATAAGCAAAATAGTGTGAATACAAAAAAATAGGAAGGTGACTCCGAAGCCTGCGAAGGCAGCAACAGGTTTACCTTGAGTCTCCACAACAATGATCCGCACAGCTGCTAATGAGCAAAATACCTGGATCTGTACAAATATGTACAGAAGTATAGCATGAGCACACCGCAGTGGTGCCCAGTAAGTATCAAGACTAACCTCGATGGAGTAGTGACGAGGAACAGTCAAGGCACCTACTAGTCTAACAAACTGAACAAGTATAAGTACAGGAACAACAGTGCATGATTTGTACATGAAGACTATGCAATATGACTAATAATATAGTAATTACAATAAGAAATGCAAAAGGACAAGTATCAGCAGAATACCATAATAATGACACAAACGAGTGAGCGAAAACATAACTTAAATCCGAAATCACAGATACAGCAAAGACAAATAATAACCCAGTAACTACAACTACTTTCACATAAGGTTTTAGTCAACAAACTCCACGAGGTACCGAACCACAGACAAATCACACTCACGGGTCTCAATATTTGTACCCTAACACTTGGCATCATGTACCATCATCACACCTCATAATCATGCTGACAACTCACGTGCCGAATCGAGCCACTCTCACATAGAAGGCAAGTAAACAAAAGTGTGCATCTATACTCAACAATATCAAGAAGACTTCTTAGACACTAAGAGTGTTTAACTAAGTGTATGCTTGTGCAAATGTCCTACATAATTCATACCAGCTAGTAAGCATAAGGGAAAAGAACGCACAACACGTAGAATATTTTCTCACAACTTTCACAAGATAAACTCACACATATAAGTGTACCACTACACAAATATCAACAACAAGAATGCCCCAGGGCCATCAAAAATCATCACAAGTCAATCCCTGACGTAGCCCACCTTGTCTCACCACATGTGCAAAATAACATGTAAGTGTCTGCCTTGTCTCGCCACACATGTATTATAATATTCCCACCTTGTCTCTCCACATGCGCAACCCATATATATATATATATATATATATATATATATATATATATATATCCTGCCTTGTCACACTACATGTGCAAATATCAATCGAAACAATGGCATGGCAAAAACCACGTGCAATCCCAATAACACTCGCATGGCAGAAACCTCGTGCATCACAATAACAACAACCGCATGGCAGAAACCTCGCAACAATGACAGTAAATACAAGAGTGTGGCAAGTAAATCAACTCAACAACTTTAGATTATAAGAAACAGTAGAACTAACTCATAAGGAATAACCATAGTAATGAATGCTAGGCGTAAAGAGAATAGCTCAACAAGGGAAAACTAATATGTAGCGACGATCCCACAATATACAATTCAACAACAAGGAAGCTAACACAAGTCTAGTAGTTCCAAATAAGGACAAGTTAACTAAGATATAGGATATCTAAACTTCTTTTAAGGTTGAGCAATTACGAAGGATATTCAACAATTTAATTGAGGATAAGTGGTAGAAAGATAATCATAACCTCAATTAAGACTATACAATTATAGGATGAGATAATAATAATTTCAAATAAAGATAAGAAGTTATGAAAAGATAGCATGACAATAGAAGAGGTAAAATTTCCAGTTAAGTCAAATAGACAATAAGAGTGAATCCTAAAGCAATTAATTCTAATTAAAGCATGTAAAGGTAAAACTAGTAAATAAGAACTCTATCATATCAAGAACAACTTCATACCCAGTGAATATAAGGACTAAGAACCCTAAAGGCCAACTTTCTACAAATAAGTTCGAGCACGCACTCGTCACCTCGCGTACATGGACATACAATCAATATAGAAGACTCAGATCCTAAGGGAAATTCCCCCACACAAGGTTAGGAAAGATACTTACCTCAAAGAAGACAATCAATACTCAAAAATGAACTTCTCGGGTGAAATGACCTCCGGAAGGCTCAAATCTAACCAAAATAACTTCAAAGCACAAATGAAACCCATAAGAAACTATTCCGGATCATAAAGCCTCAATTTTATCAAAATCTAAAAATCAACCCAAAAGTCGACCCTTGGGCCCGCACCTCGGATCTCGACAAATTTCACAAAACCAAAATACCCATTCCGATACAAGTTCAATCATACTAAAATTATCAAATTCCGATACCATTTCATCCCTAAAATCATGATTTTTCCTTTTGAAAACTTTCTTCAAAAGCCAACATTTTTCTCAACTCAAAACACAAATTAAATGATAAAAACAAAGATAAAATCATGGAGTATATTAAATACTAGGTGAAGAATACTTGCCGAATCGATTTGCTTGAAAAACCCCCAAAGAATCCCTCAAAACCGAGCTCTACAAGTCAAAATATGATGAAAATAGCCTAACCCTCGATTTGGAAAACTTATATTCTGCCCAGGCCTAAAAGCATCGTGAACGCGGAGAAACGCTTGCATTCGCGAAGAAGGAAAGTGAGGCTGTCTAGAAAATCCCTTCGCAAACGCGAGGGAAGGAGTGTTGTCACGACCCCAGTTCGCCCTCTGTGAACTGTCGTGATGGCACCTAGTCTCTACGACTAGGTAAGCCTAACAAATTGTGGAAAAAGAAACAACAGAATAAAACTAGCCAAAACCGCAGAAATAACAAAATGAAGCATTTAAGATGTCGCTCGGCATATACAATACAACTCTCAAACTGAAACAACATTTGCCAAAACCAGGAATCTCATGAAATCACAAGCTGTTGAATAACTACAAGTGTCTAACTCCAGAATGTCTAAACAAAAGTAAATACAGATAGACTAATACTATAAGAGAGAATGGAAAGGGACTCCTCGGTCTAGCCTCGCCTCAAGGGTAGTAGGACTGAGTCGAAGTACCTGGATCTGCACATGAAAAACATGTGCACAAAGGGCATGAGTACACCACAGCGGTACTCAGTAAGTGTCAAGCATAACCTCGGTCGAGTAGTGATGAGAAAGGTCATGGCCCTACTGATTATAGCTGAAAAACGAGGTAAAATAGTATAGAATATGACAATATAAATGCTAACAATATGAAGTAACACCGGATAATAAGAATAACAACAACTATAACAAAGACAAAATAATCACAGAAGGAATACAGCTCAACACGGAGATAACAACCGGGGATCTCCCAGGATACCGTCTTGTAGTCCCAAATATAAATATCCAGAGGATCTCCCGGGTGTCGTCCCGTAGTCCAACTCATAGTGTGCGGGGATCTCCCAGAATACCGATCCGTAGTCCCAAATGTAAATACCCAGTACTGGGGAATCCACCGCATGTAGTCCGGTAGTTCCAATATAAAAGTGTAGGGGGGATCTCCCGGAATACAAATCCGTAGTCCCAAAGTAAACATGCAGGGGGATCTCCAGAGATACCGTCTCGTAGTCCCAAAGTAAACACACAGCAGCAACATGAAGAATACTCAATTCGATTCAAATTTCATACCAAGGTAAAACAAGTATTTCTAACCTAGTATACTGCACATAATCCAGATAAGGCAGTTTGAGCAAGTAAAGCAATTAAGTCAATTAGACATGCTTCCCTAAGCTAATAGTAGGCTTAAATTGCAAGTAGTATAAACGGGAAAGGAAAACACAATTATAGTTACTTAATGAAAACATGATTTTCAACAATTAGCATAAGTACACACTCGTCACCTCACGTACAAGGCATTTAAAATATCAACAATACCAAATCCTAAGGTGAGTTCCCCCCCCCCTCACAAGTTTAGGCACTTACCTCGAACCGGCTCAAAATCAACCCTAAACCATGCTCTTTCCACAAGTACTTGACTCCAAATGGCCCAAATCTATTCAAATCAATTGCATAATATAAATATAACTTCAAGAAATTGATTCCACTAATTAATTCTAAGCTAATACGCAGAATTAGGAAAAATGACCAAAATGCCCTTAGGCCCATGTCTTGAAATTGGGTAAAATTTACAAATTCTGAATCCTCACACTCTCATGAGTTCAGTCATGCCAAAAGTACCAAAATCAGACCCCAATGATCCCTCAAATCACCACTCAAAGCTCTCCAATTAACCAAGCCCTAACCCCCAATTTACCACTGATTTCTCCCTTAAACTTCATGCTAACAACGATAAAAATCACCATAATAATGAGATTAGGAACCAAGGACTTTAACTCAATAAATCCCTCTGAAAATCTCCCTTGAAATTCACTCTCCAAACCTTCTTCCCGTTGAAATATTATGAAAAAAACCCAAGTTTGCGAAGGAAATCTTTGTATACTTTCTGACCCATGTTTTTCGCACCTGCGGTCAGTTTCCGCTTATGCGCTACCGCTCATGCAGCCAAGGGCACCACTTCTACGGTTTTCACTTAAGTCCCCTTCTCCGCACCTGCGACCCAGGCTCTGCATCTGCGGTACCTCAGTTGAGGCACACCTCCCGCTTCTGTGTCTTCTGCTGCCTTCACCAGTGGCCGCGTCTGCAGATTGAATCTTGCTTCTGCGGTCATCGCACCTGTGGCCACCTAACCGCAGTTGCGGTTTGAAAAACTCAGCAGCTTCAGCTGCAAATTCCCAACTCCAAACTTCCCGTTAACCATCCGAAATCACCCCGAGGCCCCCGGGACCTCAACCAAAAGAACAAACAAGTCATATACCACTATCCAAACTTATACAAATCTTCAAAACACCTCAAACAACATCGACTCGCCCAATTAACATCAGATTTAAGCCTAAGGTTCCAAGAATCTTTCGAGTTCTGCCTTTGATCAAAAGGTCTATCAAGCCTCGTACGAATGACCTGAAATTTTGCACACACATCACATTCAACACTACGGAGATACTCCAACTCTCAGAATTCCATTTAGACCCCTAGATCAAAATCTCACTATCGAACCGGAAACTTCAAAAATTCAACTTTCGGCATTTCAAGTCTAATTAAGCTACAGACCATCCAACGGAGCTAACAGAACAAGCAGAATTCGATTCTGAGGCTGTCTTCACACTGCTCCAACTACGGTCCAAATTTCAAAGTTTAAACTCTCATTTAGGGACTAAGTGTCCTAAAACTCTCCGAAACGCCAAATAAATCTTCCTGGCAACTCACAATAGCAATAACAAACACGGAAAATGCAGTTAATAGGGGATCAGGGCGTTAATTCTTAAAACAACCGGTCGAGTCGTTACATCCTCCTACACTTAAATATTCGTTTGTCCTTGAACGAGCATAGAGACATACCTGAAGTAGTGAAAAGATAAGGGTAATGGCTGTGCATATCCTGCTCGGTCTTCCAGGTTGCCTCCTCGATCGGCAAACCCCGACACTGAACCTTCACTAATGCAATGTTCTTTGACCTCAGCTTACGAACCTGCCTGTCTAATATCACCACCGGCTCCTCAACATAAGATAGATCCTTGTCCAACTAAACTGAACTGAAATCCAACACGTGCGACGGATCACCGTGATACATCTGGAGCATCGAAACATGAAATATCGGATGAACTCCTGCCAAGCTGGTAGGTAAGGCAAGCTCATAAACAACCTCCCCAACACGTCTCAATATCTCAAAAGGACCAATAAACCTCGGACTCAACTTTCATTTCTTCCCAAATTTCATAACGCCCTTTATAGGCGAAACCCGAAGCATATTTCTCTCTCCAACCATATAGGAAACATCACGAACCTTCTAGTCTGCGTAACTCTTCTATCTGGACTGGGCTGTACGGAGTCTATCCTGAATCAACTTAACCTTCTCCAAAGCATCCTGAACCAAGTTTGTGCCCAATAAACTAACCTCACCCGGCTCAAACTAACCTACCGGGGATATACACCGCCTACCATATAAAGCCTCGTATGGTGCCATCTGAATGCTGGACTGATAGATGTTATTGTAGGCATACTCCACCAATGGCAAGAACTAATCTCAAGGCCCTCCAAACTCAATCACACACGCACGGAGCATATCCTCAAGAATTTGAATAGTGCGCTCGAACTGTCCGTCTGTCTGAGGGTGAAATGTTTTACTCAACTCCACCCGAGTACCCAACTCATGTTGTACGGCCCTCCAGAACCGTGATGTGAATTTAGTACCTCTATCTGAAATGATGGACACTGGAATACCATGCAGATGAAAAATCTCCCGGATATCAATCTCTGTTAAACGCTCCAAAGAATAGGTAGTACACACAGGTATGAAGTGTGCAGACTTGGTCAGCTGATCCATAATCACCCAAATGGCATCGAACTTTCTCAAGGTTTGTGGGAGTCTAACTACTAAGTCCATGGTGATCCGCTCTCACTTCCACTACGGAATCTCTATCTACTGAAGCAACCTACCCGGTCTCTGGTGCTCATACTTCACCTGCTGATAATTGAGGCACCGAGCTACAAACCCAACTATATCTTTCTTCATCCGCCTCCACCAATAGTGCTGTCTCAAATCCTAGTACATCTTCGCGGCACCCGGATGAATGGAATACCACAAACTATGGGCCTTCTCTAGAATCAACTCCCGAAACCCATCAACATTGGGTACGCAAATTCGACCATGCATCCTCAATACCCCGTCATCACCAATAGTCACATATCTGGCATCACCGTGCTGAACCTTATCCTTGAGGACAAGCAAATGAGAGTCATCAAACTGACGCTCCCGGATACGATCAAACAAGGAAGACCGGGAAACCACGTAAGCTAGAACCCTACTGGGCTCAGAAAGATCCAATCTCACAAACTGGCTGGCTAAGGCCTGAACATCCATCGCCATGGGCCTCTCCGCTGCTGGCAAATAAGCCAAACTCCCCAAACTCTCTTCCCGGTGAATCAAAGCATCGGCCAGCATATTGGCCTTGCCCGGGTGATACAAAATAGTGATATCATAGTCCTTCAGTAGCTCTAACCACCTCCTCTAGCGCCAATTAAGGTCCTTCTGCTTGAACAGATGCTGCAAACTCCGGTGATCAGTATAAATCTCACAAGGCACACCGTACAAATAATGATGCCAGATCTTCAAGGCGTGAACAATAGTAGCTAACTCGAGATCATAGACAAGATAATTCTTCTCATGTACCCTCAACTGTCTGGACGCGTAGTCAATCACCCTACAATCCTGCATTAATACCGCTCCAAGGCCAATCCTCGAGGCATCACAATAGAAAGTATAAGACCCCGAACTTGTAGGCAATATCAAAACTAGGGCTGTAGTCAAAGCTGTCTTGAGCTTCTGAAAGCTCGCCTCACACTCTTCTGTCCACTAGAACGGAGCACTTTTCTAGGTCAGCCTAGTCATAGGTGATGCAATAGATGAAAACCCATCAACAAATCGACAGTAATAACTAGCCAATCCAAGAAAACTACGGATCTCTGTAGCTGAGGATGGTCTGGGCCAACTTTGCACTGCTTCCACTTTCTTCGGATCCACCTGAATACCCTCACTCGATACCACGTGGCCTAAGAATGCCACGGAATCCAACCAAAACTCACATTTCGAGAACTTTGCATATAACTTCTTTTCCCTCAAAGTGTGAAGCACTGTCCTCAGGTGTTGCTCATGATCTTCCCGACTACGGGAGTATACCAGAATATCATCAATAAAGACAATGACGAACGAGTTAAGATATGGCCAGAATACACTGTGCATCAAATGCATTAAGGTTGTTGGGGCATTGGTCAGCCCAAATGACATAACAAGGAACTCGTAATGACCATACCGAGTCCTGAAAGCAGTCTTCGGGATATCTGGCTCCTGAATCTTCAACTGATGGTAACCTGAACGCAAGTCAATCTTAGAAAACACTTGTGCACCCTGTAACTGGTCAAATAAATCATCAATACGGGGCAAAGGATAACAGTTCTTCATTGTAACTTTGTTCAACTAGCAATAATCAATGCACATACACATAGAACCATCCTTTTTCTTCACAAACAAATAGGAGCACCCCAAGGTGATACACTGGGCCGAATAAAACCCTTATCAAGCAATTCCCGCAACTGCTCATTTAACTCCTTCAACTCAAGAGAGGCCATACGATATGGAGGAATAGAAATGGGTTGAGTTCCCGGTAATATATCAATGCCAAAATCAATATCTCTATCGGGTGGCATGCCCGAAAGGTTAGCTGGAAACACATCAGAAAAATCTCGTACTACTGGGACTAAATCAACTGTAGGGATATCAATACTGATATCTCTCACATAAGCTAGATATGTGCCACACCCCTTCTCAACCATATGCTAAGCCTTAAGGAAAGAAATAACTCTACTAGAAGTATGATCTAAGGTACCCTTCCACTCTACTCGCGGTACACCTGGCATAGCCAGCGTCACGATTTTGGCGTGACAATCAAGAATAGCATAATGGGGCGACAACCAATCCATGCCCAAGATAACATCAAAATCTACCATGCTGAGCAATAATAAATCGGCTCTGGTCTCAAAACCACTAAGAGCAACCACACACGGCCGATAAACGCGGTCCACAACAAGAGAATCTCCCACAAGAGTGGAAACATAAATAGGGGAACTCAAAGAATCCCTAGATACACCCAAATGCGGGGCAAAATAAGAAGACACATAAGAATAGGTGGAGCCTGGATCGAATAAAACCGATGTATCTCTATGACAAACCAGGACAACACTTGTGATGACAAAATCGAAGGCAACAACCTCGGTATGGGCAGAAAGGACATAATATCTGTCCTAGCCTCCCCCTCTAGGGAAACCTCTACCTCCCCGACCTCCACCTCTAGCTGGCTGAGCAGGTGGGGTAGCAACTGGAGCTGTAACCATAGCCTGAGAACTCTGTAGGGCACGTTGTGGCTGAGAAGTCTGTGGAGGTGCACCCCTCCTAAGTCTGGAGCAATCCCTCACCATATGGCATTTGTCACCACACTCAAAAGAAGCTCTGGGAGGACGTGGCTACTGTGACTGGCTCGGGCTAGGTTTGCTGGACTTATCACTGAAGGCACCCCGTGCAGGAGGCATACTAGATACTGGAGGTGCATAATAAGGCTCCTGGGGCCTAGGAGGAGTCAGAATACCATTGGCTACTGGAAGAGCTGAATGAACGAGGCGACTCATATAACCCCTACCATGACGCAGCTAGGGAACGGGCACCAGAATAATGGCCCGACTCTCGAGACCTCTTGGCCTCCCTCTGCTCTCTATCCCGAGCATATATACCCTTTATCCTCCTAGCAATGCTCACCACCTACAGATAAGAAATATTTATCTCCAACTCGCGAGCCATGCTATACCTGATGCTGGGAATAAGCCCCTCGATAAACTGGCAAACCTTCTCGCGAATAGTACAAACCAAAGCTAGTACATGTCTAGCCAAGCTAGTGTAACAGACAGCATACTCTGAGATAGTCATAGTACCCTGGCGCAAATGATCAAACTCTGCACGCCATGTATCCCTAAGGCTCTGGGGAACATACTCTCTCAGGAACATATCTAAAAACTAAGTCCAAGTCAGGGAAGCTGCCTCATACGGACTGTCTAACTCATAAGTACACCACCACTCATAGGCGGCTCCTCGAAGCTGGAAAGTAGTGAAGGAAACCCCTCTCGATCGTGATATACCCATGGTTCGGAGTCTCCTGGAAAGCCATAGTAGTAGTAGCAGTAGGTATATCAGGTGTCTGGACTTCGACTAGAACTGTTGGTGGCACCTCGGTGGTAGCTCGCGCGAGTGCTCTGGCTGCACCACATGTGCGTCCTCGACCTCTACCCCAGCCCCGACCTCTAACGGCTCTAGTAGGGGGTGTGGGTGCCTGATCATCTCTGGTAGCATGTGTCCTCACCATCTGTGAGAGAATAAAAGATAGAAGTTTAGAATTGTGATATCAAAAATCTCGCACGACAAGGAAATCAAATGAAGCGAAAATTTTCCTAACAGTTACATAGCCTCTCGTAGATAAGTACAGACGTCTCTGTACCGATCTGTGAGACTCTAATAAATCGTCTTGTGATTTATGGCTCCTATGAACCTAGAGCTCTGATACAAACTTGTCACGACCCCAGTTCGCCCTCCGTGAACTGTCGTGACGGTACCTAGTCTCTACGACTAGGTAAGCCTAACAAATTGCTGAAAAAGAAACAACAGAATAAAACTAGACAAAACTACAGAAATAACAAAATGAAGCATATAAAATGCCGCTCGGCATATACAATACAACTCTCAAATTGAAACTACATTTCCCAAAACCAGGAATCTCATGAAATCACAAGCTGTTGAATAACTACAAGTGTCTAACTCCAGAATGTCTAAACAAAAGTAAATACATAAGGTCTAATACTATAAGAGAGAACGAAAAGGAACTCCTCGATCTGCGAATGTGGCAGATATACCTCTAAGTCTCTAGAGAATCGCCTCGCCTCAAGGGTAGTAGGACTGAGTCGAAGCACCTGGATCTGCACATGAAAAACATGCGCAGAAAGGGCATGAGTACACCACAGCGGTACTCAGTAAGTGCCAAGCCTAACCTCGGTCGAGTAGTGATGAGGAAGGTCAGGGACCTACTGATTTTAGCTGAAAAACGAGGTAAAACAGTATAGAATACGACAATATAATTTAATGCTAACAATATGAAGTAACACCGTATAATAAGAATAACAACAACTATAACAAAGACAGGATAATCACAGAAAAAATATAGCTCAACACAGAGATAACAACCGGGGATCTCCCAAGATACCGTTGTGTAGTCCCGAATATAAATATCCAGTGGATCTCCCGGGTGTCGTCCCGTAGTCCAACTCATAGTGTGCGGGGATCTCCCAGAATACCGATCTGTAGTCCCAAATGTAAATACCCAGTACTAGGTGAATCTACCGGGTGTAGTCCGGTAGTTCCAATATAAAAGTGTAGGGGGGATCTCCCAGAATACAAATCCATAGTCCCAAAGTAAACATGCAGGGGAATCTCCCGGGATACCATCCTATAGTCCCAAAGTAAACACACAACAGCAACACGAAGAATACTCAATTCGATTCAAATTTCATACAAAGATAAAAACAGGTATTTCTAACCTAGCATGCTGCACATAATCCAAATAAGTTAGTTTGAGCAAGTAAAGCAATTAAGTCAATAAGACATGCTTTCCTAAGCTAACAGTAGGCTTAAATTGCAAGTATTATAAACGGGAAAGGAAAACACAATTATAGTTACTTAATGAAAACAGGATTTTCAACAATTAGCACAAGTATGCACTCGTCACCTCACGTACAAGGCATTTCAAATATCAACAATACCAAATCCTAAGGGGAGTTCCACCACACAAGGTTAGGCAAGCCACTTACCTTAAATCGGCTCAAAATCAACCCAAAACTATGCTTTTTCCATGAATACTCGACTCCAAATGGCCCAAATCTATTCAACTTCCAGTTAACCATCCGAAATCACCCCGAGGCCCCCGGGACCTCAACCAAAAGCACGAACAAGTCATATACCACTATCCAAACTTATACAAATCTTCAAAACACCTCAAACAACATCGAATCACCCAATTAACATCGGATTCAAGCCTAAGGTTCCAAGAATCTTCCGAATTCCTCTTTTGATCAAAAAAGTCTATCAAACCTCGTCCGAATGACCTGAAATTTTGCACACATGTCACATTCAACACTGCGAGGCTACTCCAACTCTCAGAATTCCATTCCGACCCCTAGATCAAAATCTCACTATCAGACCGGAAACTTCAAAAATTCAACTTTCGGCATTTCAAGCCTCATTAAGCTACGGACCTCCAAAACACAATAAGAACACGCCCCTAAATCCAAAATCACCCAACGGAGCTAATGGAACCATCGCATTCCCATTCTGAGGCCGTCTTCACACTGTTCCGACTACGGTCCAAATTCCAAAGCTTAAACTCTCATTGAGGGACTAAGTGTCCCAAAACTCTCTGAAACTCTAAAGAATCTTCCCGATAACTCACAATAGCAGAAGCAAACACGGGGAATGCAGTTAATAGGGGATCGGGGTGTTAATTCTTAAAACGACCGGCCGGGTCATTACAAGTGCAAACGCGAAGAACAAGGAACGAAACCTACACAAATTCGAGAAGGTGAACATGAACGCGAAGAAGAAATATGAGGCTGTCAGGAAGAGCTTCGCGAACGCGGGTGGCTTATCGCGAATGCGATGAAGGGCAAAAGCAAACCTTAGCGAACGCGAGAGTTTGAACGTGAACGCGAAGAAGGATCTTGGGGGGGGGTCAGTAGAGACACTTCGCGAACATGAAAGGAGCTTCACGATCGCGAAGAAGAACACCAGAAAAACAGAACAACAACAAACAACAATGCCGAAAACTAGAATCCAAATTACCCTACGACCTCCAAATCCAAATCCGCACGCACACCTAAGGCGAAAATCACCATATGAAGCTGTTGACATCATCTAAAACTCATTTCGGAGCCGTTTATGAAAAATTCAAATTCCGGTCAAATTATCACTGCTTAAGCTTCCAAAACTAGAATACTTCTTCAAATTTGACTTCGAATCGTCCGGTAACTGAATTCAACGATGCACGCAAGTCGAAACACATAATATGAAGCTGTTCAAGACCTTACGCCACCGAACAAAGCTTAAATTCCCAAAACGATTGGCCGGACCATTGCTTCCTCCCCCTCTTAAACAAACATTCATCCTCGAATGTGCCATGATTCGCCTCGAATTCATCAAATCACTGAATACACACTTCCAACATACACCCGCGGGTGACCCCACGTCACCCTAATTCACATGAGCTTGAAGACACCATCTCAACTGTAATTTAGTCTTTCTACCAACATCGATAAGCCTTATAGCCAAAATTCTCACCTTCCATTCATTTCCAAAAGACCCGATTCTGAATCCATATCCGGTATCAATCTCAACTAGCTACAACCACTCATGCCTACCCCGATAGAGTAAAATCACACAACATGACATATCACACATAGGCCCACTATAACATTTTTGATCATAATAGCTACCCGAAAGCAAATCCAGCACCGGCAATTAGCCTCATATCCAATAGGAACTCGTTTCAAACCTCCACAACACTGACGATGGTACAAGAACCACGAAAACCTCATAACTAAACACCCGAATCAGCAAGCCACAACTAACACCATCGGGCACACACCCCGCAAGCTAAAACTCAAGAAGCATAGAATGAAAATGACTGAATATATAAAGAGAAACACATAAGAGAACTATCAAACAAGCCCGACAGGCACAACTCTCTATCAGTACTATCCTACAAAACAATATAACAAGGAAAGAATTAAGGCATATGAACAAATCACAAGGATCTCATCCTGATATAATTTCCACCGCGGTACACAGCCCGGTTTGAACGCATCAAATCACTTGAAATCACGAGGATCCCACCTCTAACTCTGAATCACAAGTAGAATATACATCAGACCAGCTGAAATCTCCTACTAACTCAGTTCTGCCAATAAAATCACAACACTCCCTGAACTCTCACCCTTGTAGAGTATCAAATCACAAATTGTAACCAATAGTACTCAGGAATCATATCAAAACCTACCATAATGAACAACAGGAACTGACTCCTAGTCTCACAACTCTCAATAATGAATAAAACAACAATAGACATGGTCTACCACTCATAGAATCTCCCCAATAGGGAAAACACATAAACAGGGTGCTAATCATGAATCTCACCCATAAGTGAAGCAACAAATAAGGGAACTCGTCCTGATAAGCATAACCGAAACAAACACGAATGGTGCAGCTCTATAACAAATCAAAGCATACCTGTATGACCTCATCTGATGTAGTGGCCTCAAGCCTGCTATAGAGATCACATCAACTGGCCTGGCCTCCCCCTCTTGGGTGCCCTCTACTCGCTTGAATACCCCGTTGTGACACATCTATCTGGAGTCTGGGACAATCCCTCTCCATGTGGCTGGTATCTCCACACTCAAAGCAACCTCGTTGTTGACGTGGCTGTGGGAACTGTGTGGTATGAGTACTCTACGACCTATAAGCACATGAAACATTGTGCGAAGCCAGAAGTGTAATCTAAACTGGTTGACCCACAAAACCTCTACCATGCCATACTCTGCCTCCAAAATAAGGACCATTAGATCTCTTTGGCCTACGAGGCCTCCCTATCTCCTTGACCTCTCTCTCCTAACCTCACATGCCCTCTCTCTCATGGCTCCACCTGTCCTCTCGCTCAAGGTCCCACATGCCCTCTAACCGGCGAGCGATACCTACTACCTGCTGAAACGAAACATCTAACTCCAACTCCCGAGCCATGCTGAACAAAATATCATGTCTAAGCCCCTCAATGAATCTATGAAGACACTCTCCAATTGTGGAGACACCAAGGCAGGTGCATGCCTAGCCAAATCACTGAATCTAATGGCATACTTTGATACAAACATAGTGCCTTGGCGCAGCTGCTCAAACTCCACGTGACATGTATCCCGAAGGGACTGAGGTACAAACTCTCTCAAGGACATTTCCGAAAACTGAATCCATGTAAGTGAAGCTGCATCGGCTGGGCTACCTAACTCATATGCCTGCCACCACTGATAAGTCGCTCCCTTAAGCTGGAATGTAGCAAAAGCAATCCCACTCATTTCCACAATACCCATAGTGCAGAGAATGCGATGGCACTCTTGCAGAAAACCCTGTGCACCCTCTAAAGCCAAACCACTAAATGTAGGAGGGTCATATTTCTTGAACCTTGCAAGTCTAAGCTGCGCTTCCTCAGATGATGATGACCTCACCATGGGTTGAACTAGAACCACACGCTGTGCGCCATGACACCTGGGACCTGACCAACATGAACTCGCTTCTCTAGAGTGTGGGCCGCGGGGGTCTAATTCCCTCCCCTAGAATGTAAAGTAGCTAGTGCAACTAGAATCAACCCAGTCTGAGCCAATGTACCAAACATGCTCAGGAACTGTGCTAAAGTCTCCTAAAGTCTGGGGGTAACAACAGGCACCTCCAGTACCTGTCCCCAAACTGGAGCTATTGGCACCTCCTCAATTGCTACTTTGGTAGGTGCTCTAGCTACGGTACGTACTCCTCATCGGCCTTTGTCGATGCCTCTAGCGACACCTTCTCCGGGAGCAGCATCATCGATAACTACAGTTCGTGTCCTCACCATATGTGAGAGAATGGATGATAAAAGTTCAAACTCCAAGATCAATAAGCTCGTGATAGGAATGAAAGAAGTGACGGAAAATCTAATAGTCATCACGACCCAAATTTCCCTCAGTTAGGTATCGTGATGGAACCTAGTCTTAGGGACTAGGTAAGCCTAACATTTACTGAATAACAACAAATAATAAAGAAAATCTAATAGTCTCGATAAAGAAATGTTTACAAAAATTACAATTTTCCAAAACGGGTAGTACAAGTCATAAGCTCTACAGAGTTTACTACAACTTCTAAATACAACTGTTTGGAAATAAGTAAAATAGTGTGAATACAAGAAAATAGGAAGGTGGCTCCGAAGATTGCAAATGCAACAACAGGATTACCTTGAGTCTCCATAACAACGATCTGCACAGCTACCAACAAGCAAAATACCTGGATCTATACAAAAATGTACAGAAGTATAACATTAACATACCACAACGGTGCCCAGTAAGTATCAAGACTAACCTCGGTGGAGTACTGACGAGGCAAGACACCTACTGGTCTAATAAACTGAACAAGTATAAGTACAGGAACAATAATGCATGATTTCTACATGAAGACTATGGAATATGACTAACAATACAGTAATTACAATAAGAAAGGAAAAACGACAAGTATAAGTGGAATACAATAATAATGACATAGAAGAGTGAGCGGAAACACAACTTAAATCTGAAATCACAAATACAACAAAGACAAATAATAACCCAGCAACTACAACTGCTTTCACATTAGGTTTTAGTCAACAATCTCCATGAGCTACCGAACCGCAAACAAATCACACTCACGGGTCTCAATACATGTACCCTAACACTTGGCATCCTGTGCCTTCATCACACCTCATAATCATGCTGACAACTCACGTGCCAAATAGAGCCACTCTCACATAGAAGGCATATAAATAAGGGTGTGCATCTATACTCAACAATATCAAGAAGACTTCTTAGCCGGTAAGAGTGTTTAACTAGTGTATGCTTGTGCAAGTGTCCTACATAATTCATACCAGCTAGTAAGCATAGGGGAAAAGAACACACAACACATAGAATGTTTTCTCACAACTTTTGCAAGATAAGCTCACACAGATAAGTGTACCACTACATAACTATCAACAACAAAATTGCCCCAGGGCTATCACAAATCATCACAAGTCAATCCCTGACATAGCCCGCCTTGTCTCACCATGTGTGCAATAATAACATAGTAAGTGCCCGCCTTGTCTCGCTACATGTGCATTATAATATTCCCGTCTTGTCTCTCCATATGCGCAACCCACATATATATAAATATCCCGCCTTGTCATGCCGCATGTGCAAATATCAATAGAAACAACGACACGGCAGAAACCTCGTGCAACCCCAATAACACTTGCACGACAGAAACCTCGTGCATCACAATAACAACAACCGTACGACAGAAACCTCGTGCATCACAACAATAGGTACAACATCATCAATGACAGTAAATACAAGAGTGTGGCAAGTAAATCAACTCAACAAATTTAGATCACAAGAAACAGTAGAACTAACTCACAAGGAATAACCACAGTAAAGAATGCTGGGCGTAAAGAGAATATCTCAACAAGGGAAAACTAATATATAGCGACGATCCCACAATATACAATTCAACAACAAGAAAGCTAACACGAGTCCAATAATTCCAAATAAGGACAAGTTAACTAAGATATAGGATATCTAAACTTCTTTTAAGGTTAAGCAATTACGAAGGATATTCAATAATTTAATTAATGATAAGTGGTGGAAAGATAATCATAACCTCAATTAAGACTAAACAATTATATGATGATATAATAATAATTTCAAATAAAGATAAGTAGTTATGAAATGATAGCATGACAATAGCAGAGGTAAAATCTCCAGTTAAGTCAAGTAAGAGTAAAATAGGCAATAAGAGTAAATCCTAAAGCAATTAATTTTTATTAAAGCATGTAGAGGTGAAACTAGTAAATAGGAACTCTATCATATCAAGAACAACTTCATACTCAGTGAATATAAGGACCTAAGAACCATAAAGGCAAACTTTCTAAAAATAAGTCCGAGCATGCACTCGTCACCTCGCGTACATGGATTTACAATCAACATAGAAGACTCAGATCCTAAGGAGGAAATCCTCCGCACAAAGTTAGGCAAGATACTTACCCTAAAAAAGACAACGGATACTCAAAAATGAACTTCTCGGGTGTAATGACCTCAAAACGGCTCAAATCTAACCAAAATAACTTCAAAGCACAAATAAAACCCATAAGAAACTATTTCGGATCATAAAGCTTCAATCTTTATCAAAATCTAAAAATCAACCCAAAAGTCCATCGACGGGCCCGCACCTCGGAACCCGATAAATATTACCAAACCAAAATACCCATTCCAATATGAGTTCAACCATACTAAAATTGTCAAATTTGCTACCATTTCGTCCCTCAAATTGTGATTTTTCATTTTGAAAACATTCTTCAAAAACAAACATTTTCCTCAAGTCAAAACACAAATTAAATGATAAAAACAAATATAAAATCATGAAATATATTAAATACTAGGTGAAGAACACTTACCCAATAGATTTTCTTGAAAATCCCACAAAGAATAGCTCAAAACTGAGCTCTACAAGTCAAAATATAATGAAAATGGCTTAACCCTCGATTTGGAAAACTTATATTTTGCCCAAGCCTAAAAACATCGCGAACGTGGAGAAAGGCTCGCGTTCGCGAAGAAGGAAAGTTAATCTATCTAGAAAAACCCTTCACAAACGCGAGGGAAGGAGTGCCCACAAGAAGAACAAGGAACTGAAAATACACGAGCGAAGAGGAAATATGAGGGTGTCAGGATGAGCTTCGCGAACGCCGATGGCTGATCACGAATGCGATGAAAGGGAAAGGCAAACCTTCGTGAACGCGAACGTGAAGAAGGATCTTGAGGGGGGTCAGCAGAGACACTTCGCGAATGTGGAAGGAGCTTCATCGCGAAGAAGAACACCAGAAAAACAGAACATCAGTTCAAAAATAGGAGAAATTGACCCGTAGCCCACCCGGAACACAGCTGAGGCCCCCGTGACCCTGTATAAACAACAAACAAGTTCTATAATCTAACACGGAATTACTCGGGGTCTCAAATCACATCAAACAATGGTGAAAATTCAAATTGCGCCAAGAATCAAACTTATGAACTTCCAAATCTTCCAACTTTGAAAACTCATGCTGAAACCTATCAAATCAACCCGGAACGATGCCAAATTTTGCAAACAAGTCCCAAATGACAAGATGGAGCTGTTCAAACTCTCGAAATTGCATTCCGACTGCGATATCACAAAAGTCAACTATGGGTCAAGTTTCTATATTATCCAAACTTCAACTTATCCAACCTTCGACGAAATGCTACAAATTACCCTATGGACCTCCAAATCCGGCACGCCTAAGCCTAAAATCACCATACAAAGTTGTTGACATCATCCAAAACTCATTCCGGAGTCGTTTACACAAAAGTCAAATTCTCACCGCTTAAACTTCCAAAACTAGAATCCTTTTTCCAATTCGACTCTGAATCGTCCGGTAACTGAATTCAACTATGCACGCAAGTCGATACACATAATATGAAGTTATTCAAGACCTTATGCCATCGAACAGAGATTAAATTCCCATAACAACCGGTTGGGTCGTTACACATTGGTACCAGTGGATCACAGCAAGGTGCTTAGCTATTAATCTCATTTACTCAAGGTAGTGTTGCTTGTTCGAACGCAGGACCTAGAAGTTGACTTATTCACATATATCTACTATTATTTGATTCAGATAGTACTAGACTTATTTCAGACCTTGTATTTTGCAACTCTTAGAATCTCATGTACTCAGTCACGCCAGATTCGGCAATGTTGTGTTATTTTGTACTTGTTTATAAGACAACCTCATCTATGATATTACTGGACTTGTTTAGACTATCCATATCTATTCTATTGATTTTATTTAGAGAATTGAGATTGTTCGTTCGCCTATCCAGTGTGTTAGGTGTCATTAGCCAGTAGTGGATTTTAGGTCATGACATCTCTCCATTTCCTCACATTCCACCCATCTTATGACGGATTTCGATTAGTAGTTGTCACGACCCAATTCCATTATAGGCCGTGATGATGCCCAATACCATTGTTAGGCAAGCCAACACTATCAACTAGTGAATTCCTGTTTTAAATAAATTAGTAAGTAGTGACTTTTTCCTGTTTGTTAAGAAAATCTAGAAGGTTGCAATTTTAACATAAATAAGTCGAAGTCATGCAAGAAAAACCAAAGTCACAAGTCTACTAGTGTGTGTACCAAGACCTAGTGTCACAAGTATGTAGGCAATCTAGTTTAATATACAAAACAAATGCTACCCTACTGTCTGAAAGGAAATAGATAGAAAATAAAGCATAAGAGAGACTCCAGCTGTTGCAGAATGGCTCAAAAGGGCAGAACACCAGGAAGTCTCGAGCTAGGGAATCAGTCTACGCGCTGGACTGGTGGCAAGATGCACCTACCTCAAATCATGTACAATCAAGTATAGAAGTGCAACGTGAGTACTTAAAAAATGTACCTAGTAAGTATCTAGTCTAACCTCGAAGAAGCAGTGATGAAGGGTCGACTTCGACATTTACTAGGGACAACAATATAATAATGTGTGAATTCTAAATAAGCATGATATACAGAACAAACAATAAACTCAAAACAAGAAATACCTGAACAATTCTTCCATCATATTTAAGAACCCAAAACACTTCCTTCATCTAAAACAAATGATCTCTAAAATAGTAAATTTGTACCAATTATAAAAAGGGCTTCCAGTTCTATTATCACACACAAATTCTACCGAGGATGTTCGGCCCGATCCAACATAAAAATGTAAATTGTTCTACCGAGGGTCGAACGGCACAAACCATAAATGCATCCATTACTTGCCGAAGTGAATGGCCCGCTCCCATGAGAGCAGTGGAAATAATCACCCCGCTCGAGGAATATACTTACGGCGCGATTAAATATAATTATAACATAACTTTCTTCAATTCTTTTCAAAATAATAATTTACTTGAAACCTTTGAAATTCTTATAATCTTCAACTTAGTTCTTATCCAATAAAATCTACAATTATGATCGATTAACGGTGTCCACAAAGCATGGTGTAAGCCTAAACTACCCGAACATAACAGGAATAGCAACTATGTACGGACTCTCGTCACTTCATGTGTACGTAGCCCAATAACCACATATTATTAAATTCACCTATGGGGAAATTTCCCTCTTACAAGGTTAGAAAAAATACTTACCTCGTCTCAAATCCAACTTCCAAACTCAAGAATGCGCTCAAACCCTCAAACCAGAGCCGAACAATCCAAAACTATTCAAATAGTGTAACAGCCAATCATTATAGGTTCAAAAGTTCATATTCTAACTATTAAAGTGATTACCCAACCCCAAAGGCAAGGGCCCACGTGCCCGGATTCCGGAAATTTTCGAAGGAAGTTGTTACCCATGACCTAAGGAACATAAATATATGATTATCACTAAGTTTCATGGTCAATTTCGTGGTAAAAATCTTATTCTTGTCAAATCCTAGGTTTTTCATCTAACCCATGATTTCTACCAATTCCATGTTGAAATCCACCCAATATCTATGTATTGAACTCACAATAGGTAGAAATTACTTACCTTCAAAAGCTAGGTGGAAATCCCTCTCAAGAAGCTCCAATAATCGCCCAAAGAGTGAGAGAAAATGAGTAAAAATGGCTTAAGTCCCGTATTAATTGTACCTCACTACCCCAGCGATTTTCACACCTGCGGATTCGCTTTTGCGAACCAGATGTCCGCTTCTGTGGAATTGGCTGGGCCCTCATCTGCGGACGGGCTCCCGTTTCTGTGGTCCCGCTTCTGCATAGAGGGAACCGCATCTGCGGAACCTGGCAGGCCATCCTTGGATCGCTTTTGTGGGTCATGGTTCGCACCAGCGAGCTTGCACTTGCGGAAATAGGCATGCAGGTGCAGTTACACTAGAATTGGTGCACCAGTAGCCCTGTTGAGTTTCAAACTCTACTCGCACATCATCCAAATGGCACTCAGGGCCCCCCGAGGCCCTATCCAAACATACCGACAAGTTTAGAATCATAAAACGGACTCTCTCAAACTCACAGAATGCCCAAAACAACATTCAAACTAAGAATCACGCCACCAATTGAAACAAACATAAGAACTTCAAGTTCTTCAATTTACTTCCAATGCGCCGAAACATACTTATACTACTCGAAATGACACCAAATTTTGCGTGCACGTCTTAAATAACATTACAAAACTATTCGCAATCTCGGAATCCCATTCAAACCTTGATATCACCAAAACCCACTCCAAACCAAATTTTTAAGAACTTCAAAATCCTTCAAGAACCAACTTTAACTATTAGGCACCAAAATGCTCCCGGGTTATCCAAAATCCGATCCGAGCATATGCCCAAGTCCGAAATCATCATACGAACCTATTAGAACCATTAAATCCCGATTCCAGGGTCGTTTACTCAAAATGTTGACCAAAGTCAAATTTAGCCTTTTAAGCCAACCTTAAGGAGCCAAGTGTTTCGATTTCAACCCAAAGTCTCCCAAATCCCAAACCAACCATCCTCGAAAGTCACAAATCAATAAAAGCAAGTATAGGAAGTCTTATTTAGGAGAACGGGGTTCTATAAAATAAAAATGACCGGTCGGTTCGTTACATTCTCCGCCTCTTAAACAAACGTTCGTCCTCGAACGAGTTTATATTCATACCTGAAGTGTTGAATAAGTGTGGATATCTGCTCCGCCTCTCCTCCTCGAACTCACTCCATTGAACCTTTACCGCGGAAATCCTCTTGGATCTTAACTAGCTGAATAGTGCTAAAGTTTAGCACATGTGACAAGTCGGTGTGGTATCTCCAGAGCATAAACACGTGAAAAACTAGATGAACCCCTGATAGGCTGGGGATAAAGCAAGCTCAAACGCAATCTCCCCAGCTCGCCTCAACACCTCGAATGGGACTATAAAACTTGGGCTCAACTTGCCCTTCTTTTCGAATCTCATAATACCCTTCACTGGCGAGACTTTTAAGAGAACCTTCTCGCTGACCATAAATGATACATCACACGCCTTTTGATCTGCGTAGCTCTTTTTTCTGGACTGTGTTGTGCGAAGTCGTTCCTGGATCAACTTTACCTTTTCCAAGGCATCCTTTACCAAATCAGTACCATATAACTTAGCCTCGCCAAGCTTATACCACCCGATGGGAGAACAACATCGTTGACCATATAAAGCCTCAAATGGAGCCATATCGATGTTGGACTGATACTGTTGTTGTAAGCAAGATCGACCAAAGGCAAGAACTGATCCCACTATCCTCCAAAGTCAATCACACATGCCCTTAGCATGTCCTCCAATATCTAAATTGTCCTCTCTGACTGCTCGTCGGTCTGTGAATGAAATGTTGTGTTGAGCTCTACACGGGTCCCCAACTCACTCTATACAACTCTCCAGAAATGTGAAGTGAACTGAGGGCCTCTATCTGATATGATGGAAACAGGCACACCGTGCAACCGAACTATCTCTCGAATATAAATCTGGGCCAACTTATCTGAAGTATATGTAGTTACAATTGGAACAAAGTGTGCCGACTTAGTCAACCCGTCGACAATGACCCAAACTACATCAAACTTCCATAAGGTCTACGGCAATCCAACTACGAAGTCTATAGTAATGTGCTCCCATTTCCACTCAGGTATAGTCATCTGCTGAAGTAGGCCACTTGATCTCTGATACTCATACTTAACCTACTTGCAATTTAAGCACCTACACACATACTCAACTATGTCTTTCTTCATCCGCCGCCACCAATAATGTTGTCTCAGGTCACGATACATCTTCGTAGCACCTGGATGAATAGAATATCGAGAACTATGTGCCTTATCTTGAATCCTCTCCCTCAAGCCATCAACATTAGGAACACATAGGTGACCTTGGAGTCACAGAACACCATCATCTCCAATAGAAACCTCTTTGGCATCAACCTGTAGTACTGTCTCTCTAAGAACTCCCAAATGCGGATCATCAAACTGCCGAGCCTTGATCTGCCTCCATAGCGAAGACTGGGCAACAACATATGCAAGAACTCGGCTGGGCTCTGAAATATCCAACCTCACAAGTCTGTTAGCTACGGACTGAATGTCCAAACCTAGTAGCCTCTCCTCTACTTAAATGAATACCAAGCTACCCATACTCTCTGCCTTCCTACTTAAGGCATCTGCGACCATATTTGCCAAGTCGGATGATAAAGAATAGTGATGTCATAATCCTTCAGTTACTCAAGTCATCTACGCTACCTTAAGTTGAGATCCCTTTGCTTAAAAAAATGTTGTAAGCTGCGATGATCAGCGTAAACCTCACAAGACACCCTGTACAGATAATGCCTCTAGATCTTAAGAGCATGAACAATTGCGGCTAACTCTAGATCGTGCACAGGGTAATTCTTCTCATGAATTTTCAGCTGACGCGAAGCATATGCAATAACTCGCCCCTCTTGCATCAATATACAACCTAAGCCAACGCGTGAAGCTTCATAATACACAGCATACATTTCTGAACCGGAAGGCAACACTAGAACCGGTGTTGCAGTCAAAGCTGTCTTGAGCTTCTGAAAGCTCGCCTCACAATCATCGGACCAACATAACAGAGCACCCTTCTGGGTAAATCTAGTCAAAGGTGCCACAATAGATGAAAAGCCCTACACAAATCGGCGATAATAACCTGCTAACCCCAAGAAACTCCTAATCTCAGTCATCGAAGTGGGACGTGGCCAACTCTGAACTGCCTCAATCTTCTTGGGATCAAACTTAATACCCTCTCTTGATACAACATGCCCCAAGAATACCACAGACGCTAGCCAAAACTCACACTTGGAGAACTTAGTATATAGTTTCTGTTATCGCAATGTCTGAAGCACCACTCTCAAATGTTGCTCATGCTCCCCTAAGCTACGCGAGTAAATCAAGATGTCATCAATGAAGACAACAATAAAGGAATAAATATAAGGCCTGAACACCCAGTTCATCAAATCCATAAACGTCGCTAGGGAATTAGTCAAGTCGAAGGACATCACTAGAAACTCATAATGGCCATATTTAGTACGGAAGGCAATCTTCGGAACATCTGAGTCCCGAATCTTCAACTAATGGTACCCCGATCTCAAGTCGATCTTAGAAAACACCCTAGCACTATGCAACTGGTCAAACAAATCATCGATACATGGCAACGGGTACTTGTTCTTGATGGTAACTTTGTTCAACTGGTGGTAATCAATGCACATCCACATAGTCCCATCTTTCTTCTTCACAAATAACACTGGTGCACCCCAAGGCAATACACATGGTCTCATGAACCCCTTTGCTAAAAACTCCTCAAGCTGCTCCTTCAACACTTTCGGAGCCATATGGTACGGCCGGATAGATATAGGCTAGGTACCTGGAGCCAAATCAATATAGAAATCAATATCACGATCTAGTGGCATGCCTAGAAGGTCAGAAAGGAACACATTGGCAAATTCCCGGACTAGTGGCACTAAATCAATCATCGGAGACTCTGTGGTGGTGTCCCGAACATAAGCTAGATAAGCCAAACAACCCTTTTCGACCATATGTCGAGCCTTCAGAAAAGAGATAACCCGACTAGATGTACTAATGGAGGAACCCTTCCACTCCAATCTTGGCAACTTTGGCATCGCTAAAGTAATAGTATGGGCATGACAATCAATGATGGCGTGATATGGGGATAACAAATCCATGCCCAGAATGACCTCAAAGTTGATCATATCAAGTAACAGAAGGTCCACTCTAGTCTCGTAACCATAGAATGTGACCACCCAAGACCAATAAATACGATCCACAATCACATAATCGCTCACATGAGTAGACACATAAACAGGAGTACCCAAGGACTCATAGGGAATATCCAGGAAATGAGCAAACAGAGATTATACATATAAATAGGTAGACCCTAGATCAAATGACACTAAAGCATCCCTACCGTAAACAGAAATAATACATGTGACCACGGCATCTGAGGCAATTGCATCTGGTCTGGCCGGAAAAGCATAGAATCTAGCTAGAGCCCCGGCTGGCTAGCCTCCACCTAGTTGGGCAATAGCTGGCTGACCTTCTCCTGCCTGGCCTCTACATCTAGGATGGTCCCTACCCACATATCCCCCACCTTTGGCGGTCGAACAGCTGGTGCTGCAATCATAGGCTGATGACTCTATTGTACTGCCTTGCCTCGAAGTCTGGGATAAAATCTCTTCATGTGACCCTGATCCCTACACTCGTAACAACCCCGCGGTGCCATAGACTGTTGTCCCGAAGTCTGACCCCAATGGCCTAAATACCCACTAGAAGAACCCTAGATGGTTGGTGGACGGTATGAACTCTCTGGCATGGCACTGAAGTAGGCGCTAGAGGAACCTTGATGAACTGGTGGACGATAAGAAATCTCTGGCATAACACTGAAATAGGGTCACACTCGAGCACCCCCAAAGAGGTGGTGGTGGTGCTGGATATGTGGGCCTGTTAGGCTGACCCCTCCCAAACTAACCTCTGCCCCTAGCCGGGGCACCTCTAAACTCTCCAGAGAATCGGATCCTCTTATCCTGCTGCATCTCCTCTCTGCTCCTCTGGCGATAGCCCTTAATCCTCTGAGCAATCTCCACCACTAGCTGATAATCAGTACCTATCTCAACCTCTCGGGCCATGCTATCCTGAATACCAGAGTGCAACCCTATAACAAATATCCGCACCACGTCTACGTCTGTAGGAAGTGTCATAAGTGCATGGAGAGACAACTCAAAAAATCTCGCCTCAGAATCGGTCACAAACATCTGACCCTTCTCTAGCTGCTCAAACTGACACGACAACTATTCCCTCTGAGATGGTGGAATATACCTATCCAATAGAAGCCGTGTAAACTGATCCCGAGTCATGGGAGGAGAAGCCGTTGGTCTACCAAGAAGGTAAGACTGCCACCATTTGCGGGCCCTGCCCTCCAGCTAGAAAGTAGTGAAATCCACTCTATGGGACTCCAATATCCTCATGTTGTGCATTATGTCCTTGTACCGATCAATGAAGTCTTGGGGATCCTCATGTTGCTCACCCCCGAAGATATGAGGGTGCATCCTAGTCCATCTATCCAATAGCTTCTGCGGATTGTCGCCCGCAGCTAGTCTAGGCTCCGGTGCAGTCGCGACAACTTGATGGGCTCCGCCCATAAGTAGTGTACCCAGAGTCTGATATACTGCATCTGCATACTTAGGAGCTTGAGCAGTAGGGGTATGTGCCCCCTCCTACCTGAAATGTGGCTGGGTCTTTTGGAAATAAACCAGCCTGAGTCATAGTGTCCATGAACCGCAACATACGGCCCATGACCTCTTGAAAGCCCGGTGCTGTCATGAAATCTACCAGGGCTGGATCTGCAGTAGGCACCTCGCCTTGCTTCTCCATGATGGGATCCTCCACTATATCCGCTGGTGGTGCTACTGGTGTAGCTCTGGACACCCTCATCCCCTACCTCGGGCTGGTGCCCTCCCCCAACCTCTACCTCGGCCTCTAGCAATGGGAGGAGTAGCTCCTCCCAGGTCTGGAATGTCCGTTGTACGCATCCTTATCATCTGTGAGAGAATAGAAAAAGGAAACTTAGTATACCATCAGCTGCACGATAGGAGATGAATAACAAGTAGTTTCCTAACACCCTATAGCCTCTCGAAGATAAGTACGGACGTCTTCGCACCGATCTACAAGACTCTACTAGGCCTGCCCATAACTTGTGAGACCTATGTGAACCTAGTGCTCTGATTCCATGTTTTCACGACCCAATTCCATTATAGGCCGTGATGGTGCCCAAACCGTTGTTAAGTAAGCCAACACTAATCAACTAGTGAATTCCCGTTTTAAGTAAATTAGTAAGTAGTCACTATTCTTCGGGGTTGTTAGGCAAGCCAATACTAATCAGTAGCATCTCTACTCTTTTGGGGTAAAGGTAAGATCTGCGTGCACACTACCCTCCCCAGACCCCACTAGTGGGATTTCACTGGGTCGTTGTTGTTGTTGACTTTTTCCTATTTGTTAAGAAAATCTAGAAGGTTGCAATTTTAACATAAATAAGTGGAAGCAATGAATACAAGTCGAAGTCATGTAAGCAAAACCAAAGTCATAAGTCTACTAGTGTGTGTGCCAAGACCTGGTGTAACAAATAAGTGGGAAATCTAGTAGAATATACAAAATAAATGTTAGCCTACTGTTTGAAAGGAAATAGACAGAAAATAAAGCATAAGAGAGACTCCAGCTGCTGCAGAACGGCTCAAAAGGGCAGCTCACTAGGATGTCTCGAGCTGGGGAATCAATCTATGCACCGGACTAGTGGCCAGATGCACCTGCCTCAAATCCTGTACAATCAAGTATAGAACTGTAGCGTGAGTACATAAAAACATGTATCTAGTAAGTATCTAGTCTAACCTCGAAGAAGTAATGACGAGGGGTCGACTTCGAAACTTACTAGGGCCAACAATATAAAAATGTATGAATTCTAAATAAGTATGATATATAGAACTAACAATAAACTCAGAACAAGAAATAACTAAATAGTTCTTCCATCATATTTAAGAACCCAAAACACTTCCTTCATTTAAAACAAATGATCTCTAAAACAGTAAATTTATACCAATTATAAAAAGGGCTTCCAGTTCTATTATCACACACAAATTCCACCGAGGACGTTCGGCCTGATCCAATATAAAAATGTAAATTGGGCACTTCTGAGGGTCGAACAGCGCGAACCATAGATGCATCTATTACTTGCCGAGGCGAACGGCCATCCCCCATGAGAGTAGTGGAATTAATCATCCCGCTCGCGGAATATACTTGCGATGCAGTTAAATATAATTATAACATAACTTTACTCAATTCTTTTCAAAATAACAATTTACTTTAAACCTTTGAAATTATTAAAATCTTAAACTTAGTTCTTATCCAATACAATCAACAATTATGATCGGTTAACGGTGTCCACAAAATATGGTGTAAGCCTAAACTACCTGGACATAACATAAATAGTAGCTATGTACGGAATCTTGTCACTTCATGCATATGTAGACCCCCACGAATAACCACATATTAATTAAGTTAACCTACGGGGAAATTTCCCTCTTACAAGGTTAGAAAAGAGACTCACCTCGTCTCAAAGCCTACTTCCAAACTCAAGAATGCGCTCAAACCCTCAAAACGGAGCCGAACAATCCCAAACTATTCAAATAGTGTAAAAACCAATTATTATAGGTTCAAAAGTTCATATTCTAACTATTAAAGTGATTACCCAACCCCAAAGGCAAGATTCCTAAAATTCACCCTGGGACCACGTTCCCGGGTTCCGAAATTTTTTGAAGGAAGTTGTTATCCATGACCTAAGGAACATAAATAAATGATTATCAATAAGTTTCATGGTCAATTTCGTGGTAAAAATCTCATTCTTGTCAAACCCTAGGTTTTTCATCTAACCCATGATTTCTACCAATTTTCATGTTAATATCTACCCAAAATCTATGTATTGAACTCACAATAGGTGGAAATTACTTACCTCCAAAAGCTAAGTGGAAATCCCTCTCAAGAAGCTCCAATAATCGCCCAAAGAGAGAGAAAATGAGTGAAAATGGCTTAAGTCTCGTATTAGTTGAACCTCACTGCCCCAACGATTTTTGCACCGACAGTGCATAGGCCGCACTTACGGATTTGCTTCTGCGGACCAGGTTTTCGCTTCTGCGGAATTGGCTGGGCCGGCTGGGGCCACACCTGCAGACAGGCTCCCGTTTCTGCGATCCCACTTCTGAGTAGAGGGAACCGCATCTGTGGAACCTGGCTGGCTGATAACTATGGATTCAAGCCTATCTTATGCTCTCTTTTGCTTAGGTTTTGGATAAAAAATATGCAAAGGTATTTCCGAAAACTGACTTATTGTGCTTATTTGCAGGATTTGGTCAAAATGAAGCTAGAAAATCATAACTAGGTCATAAAGGAGTTAAATCTACACAAGTTCAATGCTGATATAATAGCACTAACAGCGATGAAATAGTGCGGCCGCGGAAGCTTCACTGCTGAAGTGGCCATAATTACGCTGACAGCGGAATTGAGGTTCAGAGAAGGTTGGATGCGAACAAATACCGCTAACCACGGTGAAATAACATGGCAGCGGATTACTTGACGCACCCGCGGTGCAAATTCTGCTGAGGGAGAAATATAGATTCAGAGGCCTGGAAATTTGAGCTCAAATGAAGAGCACGGTCCGGGAACATTTTACGCGGCCGCGGTTGAAGAGAACGCTGAGACGGTCTCTTTTACGCTCTCAGCAAAATTAAGCCCAGTCCTAGTGCAAAATGGAAGAAATGCAGTCCGCAGTTGCTTTTGCGCGGCCACGAAAGTCCAAGCGCTGAAGCGCTCAGTATTGCGCTGATAGCGGAACCTCCGTAGGGGTATTTTTGTCCAGTAATTTTAGCTGTATATAAATAGATCTTTTTCACATTTTTAGGTCATCTTTTGTATTAAGGAGCTCGTGAACAGCCGTATTTTACAATTTTGAGTAATTTTAGAGTAGCTTTAGCTTAATTTCTCAGATTTTATTCTTGTAATCAACTTTTATGCCGTATATTTCATCTCCATCTTTGATTTCTACCTTGATTATGAGTAGCTAAATTCATTAGCTAGGATTGTGACCCAATCCTAGGATTAATGGGTCTTCTATTTTAAGGCTTAATTGTTTATGGGTTAGTGATATTTAACTTGATTCATGCTTTAATTGTAGAATTGGTGGTTGCAAACACTGATTCATGCCTTTATGAGTTAGACTCTTCTTGAGAAAGAGAGATTAAGTCTAGGAAAATTAGGCTAACAAGGAATTGGGGTGCACTCAAGAGATTGATAGCCCCAATTAAAGGGTTAAACCTAGAGATGATAATAACCGACTTGAGCCAATTTTACTTTTATTGTTTGAACACCCAATTGGGCTTGAGAAAGCCAATTAGGGCAAAGTCACTCAAATTACCGAGAGGTATAGAGTGAGAAATTTTGTGTAAAGGTTATATCATGACCCCAAATATAACAAGCTTGTCCTAACTTATAGATCCCATTAGATATTCGCCTAGGTGTAAGTCACTTCCCTAGTGCTTTTTATCACTTGAGAAAACTTTACAAAAATATTGTACTTAGATTATTTTTAGCAATCATTAGCATTAAAAGTAGAATAGTAACAAATCCAAACATGATTAGAAGTGCAATTAAAAGCAATAAGCATAGCTAGATTAGATAGAAACTCAACTCCCAACCAATATTAACTCCCTGTGAAAATCGATCCCGACCCTTCGAGTAAAAGCTGCATCGACCACTCCTTGCCATTATATAGTGGTGTAGGGTTGGAGCCGATCACTGGCCATCCTTGGATCGCATCTGCGGGGCTTGGCTCGCAGGTGCGGTTACACCAGAACTGGTGCACCAACAGCCCTGTTGAGTTTCAAACTCAACTCATGCATCGTCTGAATGGCACCCTGGGCTCCCGAGGCTCCGTCGAAACATACCAACAAGTTTAGAATCATAAAACAGACTCGATCGAACTCACGGAACACCTGAAATAACATTAAAACTAAGAATCACAGCCTAAAACCAATTGAATCAAACTTAAGAACTTCAAGTTCTTCCATTTACTTCTAATGCGCCGAAACGTACTTATACTACTCAGAATGACATCAAATTTTGTGTGCAAGTATTAAATAATATTACAGAACTGTTTCGGATCTCGAAATCTCATTTGGACCTCGATATCACCAAAACCCGCTCCAAACTAAATTTTTAAGAACTTCAAAATCCTTCAAGAACCAACTTTTACTATTAGGCGCCAAAATGCTCTCGGGTCATCCAAAACCCGATCCGAGCATACCCCAAGTCCAAAATCATCATACGAATTTATTTGAACCATCAAATTCCGATTCCGAGGTCGTTTACTCAAAATATTGGCCGAAGTCAAACTTGGCCTTTTAAGCCAACCTTAAGGAACCAAGTGTTACGATTTCAACCCAAATTCTCCCAAATTCCGAACCAACTATACCCACAAGTTATAAATTAGTAAAAACAAGTACTAAAAGTCTTATTTAGGGGAACGGGATTTTAAAAAGCAAATTGACCGGTCGGGTCGTTATAGTAGTATTCTACTTTTTCCTCTTTTTCTTCATTGTCTTTATATTTTTTTTTCCATCCTCTTCTAATGTTTCGTCCTGCTTGTTCATCATTGATTGAATACCACGACTTAATGTGATTAAATTTTGTTATGATTCTTTTTAAATTTGGTTGGTTTCTTAGTTATTCCACCTTAAGTCTATGAGAAGTTAAAAAAACATTAAACTCTCTTTGGGGGTGTGAAACGTGAAGAAGGGAGCTTAAACTTCATTGACAACCACTAAAAAGAGTGGCATATGCATTTACACTTTATTTTTTCTCCTTTTTTCTTCCCAATCTATTATTTGTTCTCGAAGGTCTTCGTTCCTGTGTAAAAGCAACTCTCCAAATTTATGACCAACCTTTCCTTCAATATTCTTACAACGAAAATGAGTTTTTCATTATAAATTCGTACGGAGCGATCAACGAATTCTGGCGAAATAAAAGATCTACGGAACCAAATTTCAATCTTTTTTTAGTGATTTCCCCAGGGATTTTGTATCATTAATGCAACCTTCATTTTTCTCATTCATGGAGTTGTATTTAGTACCTCTAAGAAATATGATTATCCACCGTTAGTCAGTAATGTGGGTTGGCTTCAAAGCTTTGAATTCGAAATTTGCGTTTTGTGAATTTGTTATTTGTTCGGATTAGGTGTTGTTACGAGCGATTGTAAATATCTTTTGGAGCTTATATCTCGATTTGTAGGGAGTTTTAGGAAGATTAGAGTAGGTTTTAGTTGGAATTTCATATTAAAATTCAAATACGAAGAAATAAATAAGTTGTATGCAAATTATATGCAAGTTGTAGGTTTTGACCGTATGTGTGTGTGTATATATATACTGTGTAAAAAAATCTCTAGCTACTTTTTGAGAATCCAAAAATCCAGTTGGTGCAAATAAATTTTATCCTAATTTTGTATCTATAGAAAAAAAATTCCTTAATTTAGTTAGTACTCAGAAAGTCAATGATACAATCAGAACTATTATTGGTCATTTTCAAACACCTTTTCGCAATTATAAAACTATGATCTTTGTTAAACGTAAATTATTTATATTTTTGGGAAATTTTCATGTTTACGTATGAATTCATAAAAAATTCCAGAATTACAACAATTAAAATAATAACATATTCTACAACGTAAACATAATAAATATATACCCTAAAATACGGCAAAGTACCTATAAAAAAGGAATCTAATTTTGAAACGTATCCATAATTAGTCCCCTAAAATTCTCTTTTTTTGTTAATTAAAGATTATTACTATAAATGCTTTAGGTTACAATAATAATATTATCTCACTACCAGGAGGCATCCTCCATAAACGTATGTTGCATCCTCTATTCTTTTGTTCTCCAATTTCGTTCCCCACTTTGATATACTTATCGTAAGAACATTTTCCTACGATTAGGAATATCTTCCTACAGTCAATTAATCACCATCAACATTATTTTAATTAGAGAAAATCATCTTCAAGAAACATGAGGAGTTATTAGGTTTAACAATTATATTTTATGTAAATACACAATACACAATGTGTAATACATATATATCATAATAATTATACTATATACAAATATTAATTAATACTTTTAAAAATGCAACATAGAATAATTTTATTATAGTCTACCTTTAATTTATGTTATACTATATACACATATATAATATCATGTACAGTCGGACCTCTCTATAACAACATCCCTATATAACAACACTTCACTATAAAAGCCAAGCTTTTCCGGAATTAATTTTTATGTTATGTTATAATATATGTTCTATATAACAACACTTCGCTATAAATCTCAAAAATATTCAAAACAAACGAGGCTATTATAGAGAGGTTTGAGTGTATATAATAGACAATATACTACTATATATTATTAATAATTATACAGAAAAGCCAAATTAGGTGATAAAAATATACTATAATGGAGTATGAAGAAGGATATAAGAATTATGTAGTGGGGTAGAGGAAGGACCGGGGGAGGGGGATTGTAGACAATAAATTTGCGTCGAGAAAATAAAATCTTGCCGAAAAATATTGCAATAATCATAGTATTATATTTCAAATATTGGAGTGATACAATCTCTATGAATCCTCTGATTCTTGTTTCCAATAGTAAATAAATTCAAGGGCCTTTGAGCTTGATCTTGATTTATTCTTCGTTCTTGAGATTGAACTTGATTTGTTCTTCGTTCTTGAGCTTGACTTGATTGTTTGAACTTAGACTTGATTGCTTGAAGCTTGAAACTTGTGGAGGAATTTGTAGCGTTTGATCACGAGCTCTTTCTTGCTTCTTGTTATAACTTTTGGTGCTTTTTCTGGGTTATAAAAACCTCTATTTATAGTTCTGGAAGGGAAGAGTTATGATAAGAACAAACTATTTCCGACCAATCAAATTGAAGTGTGACAAGACCGTATTTGATTGGCCAGAACATGTCACTTGCACATGTGGCGCAGTTTTATTGGCCTTTCAATTTGACTAGCATGTCTTGTCATTTTGACACGTGGTACGATCCTATTGGCTCTTCCGTTTTACTTGGCGCGCCATGTCATTTGACACATGGGCGTCAATTTGGGCCTCTAGGAAGATAAAATCTTGGTTTAATGAAGAGGACCCATCACTTTAGCCCAATGGATTCAGACTTATATATTTAATCCATATATGTCACGACCCCGGTTCGTCCTCCGTGAACCATCATGACGGCACCTAGTCTCTACGACTAGGTAAGCCTAAATTGTGGAAGATAACCAAACTTGCGGAAGTAAAATAATTTAAAAGCAGAAATAAGGCAATAACAGTGTTTAAATGTGCCGCTCGGCATGCACCATATATAAATCTCAAAACCAATATCCAAATCCATGACCCGGAAACCCACGAATCACAAGCTAAGAAAAAGAAATACTACATAGCTCTAACTCCGGAATTTGTCTAATAAGAACAGAAAGTACAGAAGGGCTAAATACTAAAAGGCAGGAATAGAAAGGGACTCCTCGGTCTGCGGACGCGGCAGATGTACCTTGAAGTCTCTAAATAGTCGCCTCCCTCAAGGATGGTAGGCTTGAATAGAAGTACCTGGATCTGCACATGAAAAACATGCGCAGAAGGGGCATGAGTACACCACAGCGGTACTCAGTAAGTGCCAAGCCTAACCTCGGTCGGGTAGTGACGAGGAAGGTTAGGGCCCTATTGAGGTTAAATACAATATAAGGGTTAATGGTGTGGAATAAAATAGTATAAATAAGTGCAACAGTAAGAAATAACATAGAATTGACAGATCAACAACAAATAGAACAGAGACAAAACAAGCCACGAAAATAAATACAACTCAACACAGAGATAACAACCTGGGCACCTTCCAGGATACCGTCCTGTAGTCCCAATTACAAATGTCCAGTGGATCTTCCGAGATACCGTCCTATAGTCCATCATATATATATCTGAAGGATCTCCCGAGATCACGTCCCGTAGTCCAACTATCAATGCGCGGGGATCTATCGGAATCCCGATCCGTAGTCCCAAATGTAAATACCAAGTACTGGGGAATCTCCGGGTGCATTCCCGTAGTTCCATATAACTGTGCAGGGGGGGTCTATCGGGAATCTAACCCGCAGTCCCAAATTAAATGTGCAGGGGGATCTATCGAGAATCTAACCTGTAGTCCCAAAGTAAATAGACAAGGGGGAGCTACCGGAATCCCACATCCGTAGTCCCAATGTAAATATACAGCAGCAGCAAGAAAATATGCAGAGAAGGAAATTTCATATTAAGGCAACAAATAATTCTAGCCTAGCATGTTGCAGAGAGTTCAAGTAAACAGATTGAACAATTAAAGCAATTAAATCACTTAGACATGCCTTCCTAAGCTAATAACGGGCTTAATAGTACAAGTAATAAAAGCAGAAGAAGGAACATACTGATAAGTACTTAAAGAAAACCGAATTTTCAACAATTGCATAAGGACGTACTTGTCACCTCACGTACAAGGCATTTCAATTACCAAATATATCAATCCTAAGGGGAAGATCCCCCACACAAGGTTAGACAAGCCACTTACCTCAAACCGGCTCAAAATCAACCTGACACCACGTTTTGCCACGAGTACTAGACTCCAAATGGCCCAAATCTATTCAATTCATTTGCATAATGTAAAATAACACTTCAAGTAACTGATTCTACAATTAAATTCTAAGCTAATACGTGAAATTGTGTAAAATTACCATATGTTCCTCTCCTCTCTCGAATGCTCTCAAAACCTAACCCTACTCATCCACATCGCCGTTCATTTACTTTTGTTCATGGTAGTTTCTCACCACCATCAGACCTCTAATGGCCTCTCCTATATTGATATTGTCATTTCTAAGGTCCTCGAGGGACCAGGGTCAGTCCACTTGCACCTATGGCCCTTTCTCGCCTGTTTCAGGCTGTTCCGGTTCGATTTTGACTAAGATCTTCCTATGTCACCTTAGATCTATAGATTTCTAAGCCTACTTCTTCATCTCTGTGTTGTTCTTCTCGAAACCTTAATTTTGTCCTTTGAACTTCTCAGATTTGTGTCTCGAAATCGGGTGAAATTTACATTTTCAGAAACCTCGTACTCTCACGAGTCTATACATAATAAGAACATTGAAATCGGAGTCCAAATGACCCCTCAAATCCTCATTTAAAGGCCTAGTAAACTCAAGCCTAATTACCCATTTTTTCCCAAATTTTACACCATTAATTAGGTCTTTAATCACATAAAAACGAGTTATGAAGTCAAAAATGTTACCTCCGAGTGATTCCTCTTGAATCCTTCTTCAACCCTCTTCAAAAAGCTTCAAAATCGCCTAACAATGGAGGAACCTAAGCTAAAATTCGCGAAATAAACCTTTTAAAACATTCTGCCCAGGCATTTAATTCCTTCTTCGCAAACGCGGTCAAAGTCTCGCGTTCCCGAAGCACAAAAATGACGTTGACCAAAAGTTCTCTTACGCGAACGCGACAAGGCCCTCGCAAACGCAATGCTTTACCCGTCTAACCTTCGCGAACGTGTTTCTCTCATCACGAACGCGATGAGTAAATTCTACTGGGCCAAATTTCCTCCTTCGCGAACGCGAAGCCAAGTCGCGAACGCGGTTCACAAGTATCCAGCCCTTCGTGAATGCAGAACTCCCATCGCGAACGCGAAGGCTTAATATTTCCCTTCCTCAAATGACTCTTCGCGAACGCGAAGGGTAAAATTCCTCTGCAACAGCTGAACAAAATCTGCAACTTTTTAACAACTTAAAATGATCCGTTGAGCATCTGAAACACACCCGAGGCCCCCGGGACCTTAACCAAAGGCACCAACATATCCTAAAACCTTATTAAAACTTGTACAAATCTTCAAAACACCTCAAACAACATCAATTCAACCAAAACACATCGGATTCAAGCCTAAGTCTTCCAAAATCTTCCAAATCACGCTTTTGATCAAAAATCCAACCAAACCACCTCCGAATGACCTGAAATTTTGCACACACTTCCCAAATAACATAGCGGAACTACGGCAACTCTCGGAATTCTATTCTGACCCTCAGATCAAAATCTCACTATCGGAAACTTCAAAAATTCAACTTTCGGTATTTCAAGCCTAAATTAGCTACGGTCCTCCAAAACACAATCCGAACAGGCCCTAAGCCCAAAATCACCTAACGGAGCTAAAGGAACCATCGGATTTCCATTCTGAGGCCGTCTTCACACTATTCCGACTACGGTAAACTTTCCAACACTTAAGATCTCATTTAGGGACTAAGTGTCCCAAAACTCTCCGAAATTCAAAAACGAACATCCCGGCAAATCAAAATAGCAGAAATAAACTCGGGGAAAGCAGTTAATAGGAGATCGGGGCGTTAATTCTTAAGACGACCGGCCGGGTCATCACAATATATATTGGACTTATATAATTAATTCAATTATATTAGCTCATAATATTTATTTACACCAATATATCTTAAATTTAAAAATATAGTCCAAATTAATTTATAAATTTAATTCTGTAAATTTTATACGCCTACAAATGTTCCCTACTTTAGAACTTGTTAAGGCATAGACTTGTCGTAATCGAAAACGGGTCACGAAGTATTAGCTAACTATTAAATCGTCACATACCAGATTAGAATGGAGAGTATCATCCAAGTAATTGGTTACAACCAAATCAATTACCTGAACAATGTAATAATCACTACCTTTGAATAAAGACAAAAGCAAAACCATGCAAACTTTAATTGTAGCCGCCAGTGATATCAAACTTTCCCATTAAGAATCAAATTCTTTCTTATTGTAATGACTCGAAACAATAATGATTAGATACAATTTGAGTTTCCTTCAAATTCCTACACTGCTGCCGAAATAAGACTACTCCCTTTTCGGAGATATATTGCAATAGCTGAATCCCTTGCGGAATGTAAAATACACGATCCCTCATCGGCAGTTCACCTTCAAAAACAGCACTGTGACTTCTATAAATACAATACTCTATTGTATTAGTTTCACTTTCAGCATTTGCAAACCAATTTGAGTCAAGTTTTGACGACTTAGAAGCATTGACGCGAAGGTAATTTCTTCTTCTTTTCTTATGCTTTCTTTATTCTATTGTCCCTTTTGTAGGTAAAACAAGAAGGATATGTTCTTGCTTAACGAGATAATCCAAGCATGAAGAAGGGTGTTTTAGGGTATGCAGAGATGGATATTCATTCTCGTCTGAATATCGAAGAGATTACTCCCAATGTGGCTCGACTATCGGAGAGATTATTCTCAATGTGCCCCGACTATCGGAGAGATTACTCTCAATGAAAATTATAGTTACTTTTAAGGATAAACCCACGAAGAGGCCAGCTTAAGGTACAAAGGGACTTATATGTCCACCTTAAGATTGGAAAGTTATAAAGCTTCAACTCGAAGAAAGCGTCGACTTGAACACTTGGAAAACTTTGAAGATTTGGCGGACTTTGCATACTTCAACTCGAAAAGTGGTTAACTTTTAAAATTCAACTTGAAAAATTAGCAGA
Source organism: Nicotiana sylvestris (assembly GCF_000393655.2). Taxonomy (NCBI): domain Eukaryota; kingdom Viridiplantae; phylum Streptophyta; class Magnoliopsida; order Solanales; family Solanaceae; genus Nicotiana; species Nicotiana sylvestris. Next base: position 58,238,053 of record NC_091059.1, read on the forward strand.
CTTGAAGACTTCAACTTGAAGATTTGGGGGGCTTAACAATTCAACTTTAAGACCAGCGAATTTGAAGACTGAAACTTGAAGACCGACGAACTTGAAGACTTCAACTTAGAAACTTGGATGGGTTAAATATTTCAACTTGAAGCGTGGAAAACGTGAGTACTTCAACTTGAAGACCGACGGACTTGAAGATTTCAACTTGGACACTTGGAGGGCTTAAATATTTCAGTTTCTCTTTTGCTTTACATTGTCTGACTTTTATCTTAGTCGCATAATTTCAGCTTTACACGCTTGTAACAAAAGATTCATATCTTGTCGTGGAAGAGTCCAAATAATGAACAATTTGATTTCTCAAAAATTAGACTTCAATATATAAAGTATATCCAAAACTTAGAATCAAACAGTTTCAGAATCGCCCCAGATAATATTTTCTTGAAACCAACTTTAGATTCCACCACGTTGAAAATTTTAAATTTGCGCAGTCTCACCAAAAAAAATCATATCTTAGTGTAAAAAAGTCAAAATCACAAACCGTTTGATTTTTTAAAAACTTAACTTGCAAATCTATAAGATATCCAAAATGCAAGATTTACTGCCTTAGGAATAGTTTAAGAATATTTTGAAATCAATTGTAACTTCTGACGCGACAACGATTTCAGATTTGCATGACTTCACCAAAACTTTTGTATCTTGATGTAGAAACGTCGAAATCACGAACCGTTTAATCTATTTGAAACTTAACTTCCAATTATAAGATATCCAAAATGAAAAATTTAATGCCTTAAGGATAGTTCAGATAATATTTCGAAGTCAATACAAATTCTGACACACCAAAGATTTCAGATTTGTGCGACTTTGCCAAAAGTTTTGTATCTTAAAGTAGGGATATTGAAATCACGAACCGCTTGATTTCCTGAAAACTAAACTTCAAAATATAAAACATATCCAAAATATAAAATGTAATTCCTTAATGATAGTTTGAGATGATATTTCGAAGTCGACTTTGGTTTCTAATATGTCGACAATCCTAAATTAGTGCAACTTCACCAAAAATTTTGTATCTTGATGTGGAAGCCTCGATATCGCAAGACCTTTTTTTAATTGACAAATTGAAATTCAGAGCTTCATTCTAAAAAATATCTCGGGTTCAAGTCTCATTGAATTTGAAACGTTGTGAAGGCTTCACCAAAAAAAACTTGAAGGTTTTGTGAACATGAAGGCATAGCGAATCCCCAGACTTCAATGCAAATATTTGGCAGCCTCCTAAAAGATATTAATCATTTTATTGAAAACACCAATTTAACATAGCATCTTGCCCCCCTTAAATCAAATGGGATCCAAAGTTTAACAGAAGAATGGTATCTCAGCTCGATTTTAAGTGCCGATTGAATGGATTATATTCCATCGTACTTCATTCAAACAATGATTGGGGGATTATGTATCTTTTGAACTTATGCGGCTGAACTTAGAATGAAACTCTAAGCTGCATGCGTACCTCGAGAAGAGGATCAATTCACACCGTAGTTCAGAATGAGTGATTTTTTTTATGTCCTAACTTTTATCTAGGCCGCCTCTTTCGATTTTTTCAACCTAGAAGACTTTTTCTCATATCCTAACTTTTGCCTATCCACCTCTTTCGAGGTTTCAGCATAGCAGACATTTTTTTTGGGCGTTACACGGTTTATACCCATGCAGGCCAGTAGTGTAGGAACATGTAGTTTAGGCTCGTGCATCAAGGAACATTGCAACTTCAAGGATAATACTTCTTTAAAAACTTTCCACTGATAGGGCTGATTCTCAAGCCATCTGCATCAACCAGCTTGTAAGCCTTACTTGAGTAGGCTTCTTGTACGACCTATGATCCATCCCATTTTGAAGTGAACTTCCCTATAGGTTTATGGGAAGTAATAATGGGTCTTCGTACGGCAAGGACTTGATCTCCTACTTGAAAGGATCTCAGGCGAACTCTTTTATTGAAGGCACGAGACAATCGAGCTTGATAACATTCAAAATTCTGTTGAGCTTCCAGCCTCTTCTCATCAAGAACTTCCAACTCTGCCAATTGAAGTCAAGCATTTTCTTCATCAGTGATCCCTTCTTGAATAGCTAATTGTAATGAAGGTATTTGATGCTTGAGTGCCAAAACGGCTTTGACTCCGTAGACAAGTAAATAAGGGGTCGCTTGTGTTAGCGTGTGTTGAGTTGTCCTATATGCCCATAGAGATTCTTCCATACAGTCATTCCAATCTCGTTTGGATTTAGAGACGACTTTCTTTAACAAGTTGCATAGAGTTTTGTTGCATGCCTCAGCTAGACCATTGGTGACAACATTGTACATTAAAGAGTTACGTTTCTTGAAGCCAAAGAGATCACAAATCTTGTTCATCAACCTATTATCGAATGGCTTTCCATTATCTGTTATTATGTAATGAGGAATGCGAAAGCGATAGATTACGTTTACTCAGATGAAACGTGCAATATTTTCCTTCTTTACCTACTTAAGAGTAACAACTTCAGCCCATTTTGAGAAGTATGCAGTTGCAGCCAAGATGTATAGGTGCCCACCAGAGGATTTTGGTAGTGGTCCAACAACACCAATCCCCAAGCGTCAAACGGCCAGGATGCAATAGTCACGTGCAACACTTTAGGAGGTTGATGAATAAAATTTGCATGGAATTGACAAGCCTTGCATCTTCGAGCATAGTCCAAGCAATCTTTTACTATCATTGGCCAATAATATCCCATCCTTTTTTATATGAAAATGGAGCTTTAGTCCAGACTGGTGTGACCCACATACCCCAGAATGTGCCTCTTGCAACGCTTGGAGTGCTTCTTCTTCCCCTAAGCATCTTAAGAGTACTCCCTCGAATGACCTTCTGTATAGAGTATCTTTGTAGTAAAGAAAGCAAGGTGTGTGACGACGGATCTAAGTCCTTCTCCTTAGATTTTGTGGAAGTATCCCATAGCATAAGTAGTCGATAATGGGTTGTCGCCATTCTTCTTTCTCATCTTTAGAAACAGCGACAAGATGCTTGAGTTCATTTTCTTCACTTTCAGCCTCATTTGGCGACGATACTACCCATTTTTGGCAGACAGTAACTTGCTCTTGATCAGGCAAGGTTAACGATGAAGCTAGGGCAGCTAAAGCATTAGCCTTCTTATTTTCTTTCCTTGGCACATACTGAATAGTCGCATCACCGAGCCACCCTATTAAATTTTTAGCATAATCATGATATGGGCGTAGTTTAGGCTTCTTTACTTCGTAACTACCTAAAAGCTGATTAACCACTAACTAAGAGTCACCAAAGACTTGCAATTGCAACAATTTCATTTCGAAGACCATTTCAAGCCCAATTATTAGTACTTGATACGCAGCAATGTTGTTAGAGCAGAGTTGCGTCAACGTAAAAGAGTGGGGAAGAACTTCACCTTGAGACGTGACAAAAACTATACCAGCACCAGCTCCTCGGCGATGTGCAGCACCATCAAAGTACATCTTTCATGGAGGTTGAACTTAAATGACCATTGCATCCTCATTAGGTAGTTCGTCTGTTAGATCTAAATCATCAGGTATAGGGTGATCTGCCAAGAAGTCTGCTAACACTTTTCCTTTTATAGCCTTTTGAGGGATGTACACAATTTCAAATTGTTGAAACTGGAGGTACCACTTTGCTAATCGATCATTAAGGATAGGTTTTGACATCACGAACTTGATGGAATTTGATCTAGAAACAAGAAGAATGACATGAGATTGAAAGTAGTGCTTCAATTTTTTGATTGACAAGACTAGTGCCAAACATAATTTTTTGATTGGCGAATAATTCAGCTCATTTGGTGTCATCATCTTGCTAAAGTAGTAAAGAGAGTTTGCTTTCTCCTCACTATTTTCTTGGGCCAACAGTGCTCCAACAGAACTTTCTTGTTCCGCAATGTATAGTATCAATGGCTTTCTAGATATAGGGGCTACTAAAACTGAAGGCTTCATCAAGTAAGTTTTGATGCTTCCAAAGTCATTGCTACAAGCTTGGTCCCATTTAAAAGGAATGCCTTTCTTCATAAGGCGACTGAATGGTTGGCACCTCCTAGCTAGGTTTGAGATGAATCTCCTAAGGTATGCTATCTTTCCTTGCAGACTTTTTAATTCATGAATATCCCGAGGCTCAGGCATTTTCAAAATTGCATCTACTTTGGCTTGATCAATTTCGATCCCTTGATGCCGGACAATGAAACCAAGAATCTTTCCAAAAGTAACTCCAAAGGCACATTTCAATGGATTCATCCTAAGTTGGTACCTCCGGAGCAATTCAAACACCATTCTCAAGTCTTTCAAGTGGTCGCTCTTCTTTCTTGATTTTACCACCAAGTCGTCAACATAGCATTCGACATTCTTGTAGAGAAGATCATCAAAAATATTCTGCATAGCCCTTTGGTAAGTAGCACCAGCTTTTTTCAAGCCAAATTGTAGCAATAAATACCCTTGGGGTGTGGAATGCATTAAGATCTTCATATTTTGGTTCCATACAAATTTGGTTATAGCCCGACAAACCGTCCATGAAAGACATTGCCTCGTATCCAGTAGTAGCATCAATCATCAGCTCTAGAATAGGAAGCATGAATTCATCATTGGGACACGTATTGTTGAGATCCCTGAAGTCAACGCATACTTAAATCTGGCCATTCTTTTTCCTTGCAGGGGCAATACTTGAAACCCATGTTAGGTATTTAACTTCCCGAATAAATCCATCTTCAATGAGTTCGTTAACTTCAGTTTCAATTAGGGGAACCAAGTCCAGCCTAAAGCGCCTTTGAGCTTGCTTAACATGATGAGAGCCATTCTTGACTACAAGGTGATGGACTACTACTTTAGGGTCCAAGCAAGGAATTTCTTTGTAACTCCAAGAAAAGAAATACCTAAAATCCTTGAGTAACTCAATATAAGCGCTTTTTTCATCAACTTCTAGTAAAGCACTTAGGTAGGTGGGTCTTGGTTCTTCATAAGTGCCAAGGTTAACTTCTTTTAAGGCATCAATCATTGCCTTCACCCCTTCTTCAAGTTCTGGAGGAGCATATTCATCTTCTTGAGGGTCCTCTTCGTTGAAGGATATGTGATAACATGGTGAAACATCGTCCAATTTCTCGTCATCCTCCATTAGAGATGAAACATTGTGCTCGCCTTGTGCAGTAACATGATAGGAAGAACCCACACTTTCTTCATCTTCATCACGTTCTTTAGTGTAGACCACAGTATATGGCTTCACCTTTAGAACCTCATCACACGAAACCATGAATTTTGTTTGCCGCCTCATTCTAGAAGGAACCAGACTTTGGAAATCCTTAGAGATTTTCCGAATTTTGGGGTGAAGCAAGTGTCCTTGTATTTCGATAATTTCTCTGGAACTTGGTTCTAAACTGCACCTTGCACTGGGAATTTGTCCTGCTGTTTGTTCATCTGTTACTGCTGTTTCGCTTGCACTGTTGCTCAACTGACTCTCTTGCTTTCTTCATTGTAAGCATCTCCTCAGGTACACACTTCGAATCTGTCTGATGTAACTGATGTCGCAATGAAAGTTGGATCGAAAGATCCGAAGAATTTTTAATCATCTGTTGCCTTACTTATAGCTTTGCGAATATTGTTAAAGATGTATAAATCCTTTAACTTGTAGCCTGAGAGAGAATACATTAGTAAGCTTGTACTTAATTAATGTTTGTGTTGATTTGAAACTGTGGTGTTTGATTCGTTTAGTAGCATACAGGATGTAAATGTAACACATGAAATGTGAAACTATTTAGTGCGATTGCTAAAGTTAAATTCACTCTTTCAGCATGTTTTGAATAAGTAGGGGCAAATGGCTATTAAACCTAGCCAAGTATAATACAGTTTTTGAATCGTCCAGTTTTCGATTTCTTTAGGCAGTCTGTAGGATTAGTTTTGAATATCATCGGTAGTATTCTTTAATAAAGAATTCTATTAACCCTGTTTAAGCAAGTTAATCTATATTCGACCTAAAGATGTTTGTTCGGATTAAGTGTTGTATTTCGTTAGAATAAATGGATTTTTTTTGTCAAATTAAAGCATTTTTTCATTCGCATTAGCCGTAAACTAATAATTAATAAGTTACGTTTTTAGCATGTAATTAATTAAGAGATTTTCTTTTATTTTAGAGACGAACTTAATAGGAAAATATAGTCACTGTAGGTTTATCCTTTTAAATAAAAATGAGACGAGCCTCGACAAACAAAAATGCACAAGCTGCGGGGCCCTCTAAATGTATATATTAAAATACTTAGAATTCGGGACAGGCCGTTTAGCGAATTTTACGGCCTTCCCAAAATAACAATACGCTAGTTGCTTTAGGCGCACCTTTAATAATTTAACCTTCTTAAACACGGGTGCACATTGATGTGACCCAAATCCGAATCTCAACGGAGTCAAAATGTGTCGACGACCACGGGTGCATTGATTGTGACGTGGTTCGAGATGCATTTTCACGACGTTGCAATTCTATAAAAATAAATGATAATAATAAAAGCGGTTTAAACTTAATAAAAGCACGTAAGTCATAACATGTATTTAAATCAGATATTTAGCCATTATAACAATTTAAGCGACCGTGCTAGAACCACGGGATTCGAGGGTGCCTAACACCTTCCCTCGGGTCAACAGAATTCCTTACTTAGAATTTCTGGTTCGTAGACTTCATTTGGAAAAGTCGAAAATTTCCTCGATTTGGGATTCAAGATAAACCGGTGACTTGGGACACCAAAAGCCAAACCTTTCCCAAGTGGCGACTCTGAAATAAATAATCCCATTTCGAATATTGTCACTTAAATTGGAAAAACTCCCTCGCGCATTTAACCCATCGGGGCGGGCGCGCAGAAAAGGAGGTGTGACAGCTCTGGCGACTCTGCTGGGGAGATGCAACCCAGAACCACTGGTTCAGGGTTCAAGAATTCGAGCTTAGAATAATTGTTATATTTGGCTTTATTATCTGATCTTTATTACATGCTTTTGCATAACGTGCTAAATGTTATCTTTTACCGCTTTGATATTATTTGAACTGTATATAAACCATGCCGAAACCCTTCTCTTCTTACCTCCGGGGAGAAGCTCGCTGGTCGAGACTCCCTATTCTGTTAGTGTCAATACCTGAAATAAGAAAGAGGTCGGACAAGTTACAAAACCGGACGATCTCGCGGGTCCCCGGTACGTAGCCCCCTCCTCGACTCGAGTTGTCCGCTCGGGTACACAGTCTAGAACAAATACCCAGGTTGTGAACCTAGTATAACGAAACTTCATGCCGGATCCCTAGTAGGAACGCTTATTTGCATCATGTTGCATTTGACTTAGGGGACTCAACACAGGGGTTGGGTCCGTCTAGGACTAGCAACCTGAAATGAAAAGACCATCCTGCTGCATCCTATTTGTTTTGCGCATTTATTTGCTTCAGTTCCGCATGCTGACCGGTTTCTAAAAATAAAGGGGAAAAATAGCAGCGTAGGGAGATAATTACTTCTTTTGGAAAAACCAATGTCCGAGTAGTGTCGAAACCTCGCCGGAATTTCTTATAAAAAAAATATATATAAAAAAAAAGATTGTCTTCTAGTTTGATTTTAAAAAAGAAATAATATAAAAATTTTCTTTTTATCATTTTCAAAATCAAAAAAAGAGAAGGTATTTATTTAAAAGTAAAAAAAAACGGAAAATTCATAATTCAAAAAAAAATGTTGTTTCTTTCGTAGTACCCCTTTTATAAATTCAGACTAATAGTCCAAATATTTCCTAAAAAAATAATAAATATATTTTCTTTAGTCTTTATCTCTTTTCAAAAGAAAAAAAATAGTATAAAAATATATATTCTTGTTTTCTAGGTTTATTTGATTTTCTCTATTCACGATAGCCCGAACTACGCCGGTTTGATTCTCACCGGATGTGAGATACGTAGGCAACCCTCGTCGGGTTCAACCCCATTTTTGCTAAAATAGCCAAAATCAATAAATAAATAAAAAAAAAGAAAAAAAATGTGTCAAATTTTAAAAGAGTCATAAATAAGTCAGGTGATGCTGTTTTGTCATAAATAGCCGAATGTTCCCGAAAAGGGACGCCGGAAGGCTGACTTTGCATAAACAGCCACCTTTGGGTCTTGTTTAGCATTTTTGTCCAGTTGACCCACACAGCCTTAAAATCTTCGTCCCCGAAGTGTTTAAAGGCCGTGTTCAAAACTTGATCCCCTTTGTAAAATATTTTTGAGTCAAGTCATTTTTGTTAAAATCACCTTAATAAATGTGCAGGATGAGCACGATGCAAAATGAACATTTTTCAATAATGACCAAAATCCCTGTCAAGTTACGGCTATGGTGGAATGATCTAGGTGTTGAAGGACAAAATGAGGTCAAGAAATATCTGAAAGGTCTCGTGGGTTTGTTGGAAATCCAGCCTCGGGGAGATATCATAAGAGCTCTGGTTACCTACTGGGACCCGGCGCACAATGTTTTCCATTTCTCTGATTTTGAACTCACCCCGACTTTGGAAGAAATGGCCGGGTACCTCGGGAATGCTGAACTTCCGTTGAGGCAAAAATTCTTGGTCGCCCCAAGAGTTGTCACGGTACATCGGTTCCTAGATTCATTGAAGATACCCAGAACGGTCCACAACCCGGATCTGGCAGCCGGATTTTGTACTCCATGCTTCATATATGATAGGTACGGTCATGAGGGGGGATTCAATAATCCAATCAACAAACTGTGCAGCAAAGGTGTTCGTCAGAAGTGGGACAAACACAGACGGGTAGCTTTCATGATGATGTTCCTGGGCCTTCTGGTATTTCCAAGGAAAGACGGAAACATTGATTTGAAGATATCCGGGGTCGTCAGCACTTTACTCACGCAAAATGACAGTACTCTCGCACCTATGGTGGTATCTGACATCTTTCGAGCTCTTACAGCTTGTAAAGCTGGGGGAAACTTCTTCGAAGGTTGTAACTTGCTCCTACAAATATGGATGACCGAGCACCTCTGCCATCATTCCGAGATTTTGAGCCATGGTTCCCCAGGAAAGACTTGCATAGAAGAATTTTACACGAGAACCAAAGAGATCAGTTTGCCCAAAGGAGTCCTGGCATGGACCTCGTTCTTTCAAGCTCTTACTGCCAGCCAAATACAATGGACGCTAGGATGGTTGCCTGTTGATGAGATCCTATATATGTCGGCAGCTAAAACTCATTTCTTACTGATGGGGCTTAAGAGCATTCAACCTTACGCACCCTGCCGAGTTTTGAGACAGTTCGGAAGATGCCAGACAGTACCTCATGAAGAAGATCTTAGCGCTCAAGCAGTTGAGATAACTCCTAACGGACAATTCCCATAAACGAAGATTCGCCAGATCTGGAGTGAGTGTCAATATTTGAAATCAGATACTTGCGTGCGGGATCGAGCCAAAGAAGAGACGGCGCCAGGTTACCTTGCATGGTATAGAAGGGAATTTGAGCATGAAAGGCCGGCTAAGAGACCCCACATCCGGAATTTCAGCGAATCATCGCAAAAGCAGTGGGATTGGTTAGCGAAGGAAAGAGGCTATTGCGCCGAAATCAGCAGGTTGAAGCGACAAGTAGAAGGCTTGAAATATGAGCACAATGTGCAAGTTGCTACCAATCTGGGAGAGCGGAACAAGTTAATTCAGGAAAACGAAATGCTCAGAGCCCAGATCAAACAGATAAGGGTGGATGCGGATAAACAACCGAGGCGTCGATCAGACGAGCAGCTGATAAAAAGGCTAAAAAGTGAAATCAGGGAATGGCAAGATGGTTTGGAGAAATCCGAAAACGTCATAGCAGAGCTCAGGGCACAGTGGGATACAAGAGCAGATAAGCATCGCCGATACCTGAATCAATTGGAAGGCGACCACGAGAAAACTGTTGCTAAAATGAAAAGAGAGATGGCTACACTTGAAATCAAAGCAGCTAATCAGGCCAAGGATCTCCAAATTGAGAGCAGATACTGGTACGACTTGTTGGCCCGAATGAAGTTAGAAGTACGGCAACTGAAGAATCAGCATATTCAGGATGCTCAGGTATTCAAGATGTGCAGCGATCAGATAAAATGCCTACTTATAGAGAAGAAGCAAACCAGAAATAGGATCAAGGCCATTGCCCATGCCATCACCCGACGATGTCTACGATGTGAGAACATGACCAGCGTTACCGTCCTCTCGGCAGTGATGAGTTATGTCAAGCAGACCATGCATGAGCTTGAACAACTCGAGAGGGATCTCACACCTAGGACCGCGGCGAGGCCGAACGATGCCCCGCGGACACCAATTCTCAAAACCATAATGTACTCATAAGTCAAGTCTATGTCTTAGCATCTTCTACCTGTTTTTCCGTAAGAGTGATTTTAGTTTGTTTTGAGTCTAGGTTTATTTTCAAAGTTTGTTTTTCCTTTTGCACAATATAGCTTGTAATAGACCATTTCAACAATAAAAAGTGTGCTGCTTTCTACGCTCATTTGTATGTTTCGAACTACGTAATGATCTGATTCACGTAGGCATCGTGATACGTAGGCAGTCCTCATCGGATCCGGTCGCATTTCTTTTACTGCAAAATAAAAAAAAATAATAAAAGAAAAACAAAAACAAAAACAAAAAAAAAAGGGGAAAAAATAATAAGAGGAAAAATGTCGGAATGACGCATGCTCTCGTAGCAAACATGTAGTAATCCACTCAACTGTATAGGTGCATCATGCCCAACGTGAGATTGACTATCTGTTATTTGCTGCAAATTAACCGTGCGTTTGTCATTGAGTACCTCAGGGTTTTTGGAAAAGACGGTTGGTTTGGTGAAAGTCTGGCCTCGCACTCATACTTCACGAGGTCAAGGAGAAGTGTTCAACTACCTGTTGTTAGGACCAGAAGCAGTACTCACACTTACTTCACCAGGTCAAAAGGAAGTGTGGAAATGTCTTCAGAAATTCCATTGCAAACAATCCCTGTTTCCGAGGAGAGCTCGATCTCAGCCGTCCTCACACCTGAATCCGCAACTGCGGAGGAAAATAGAATCCTACGGCTCCGCATGTTGGAAATGCTGGACGACTGGAATAATGGGAAAGAGCCGCCAAGTGTCATCCCCGGATTCCCTGAATTATTCTCCAGGTCAAGTGGGAATTCTAATGTCCCAATAAATTATCCTGCTACCCCATTCGGGTACCCAGCCACCTCAGCCTTCTCTGCTGGATCAACTTCTGAGCCTCATCCCCGAATGTTAGCCACCGATGCAAGCATGAACATCTTTACTGCACCGCCTTGCCCGATTACGGCACAGCCTGCCACATACAAGCCGAGCTTTGACTCATCCTCTTTTACATTCCAAGCACCATCGTTCTCAATGGAACCAACTAGGTTCGCTACCAGCACTAATCCTCCACTGCCTCAGTGCGAGCTTGCACCCGGGCAGGATCAGAACCCCAGAATTGCAAAACAAAATGAGATTGCCAAGAGAATGAGAAGCCTTGAACAAAGTTTGAAGAATATGCAAGGATTGAGCGGGCAGAAGAGCGTCTCTTACGCCGACCTATGCATGTTCCCTCACGTGCACCTGCCAGCGGGTTTCAAGACCCCAAAGTTCGAGAAATACGATGGGCACGGTGACCCCATTGCACATCTTAAGAAATACTGCAACCAATTGCGGGGAGCCGGCGGAAAAGAAGAACTGCTAATGGCATATTTTGGGGAAAGTCTAGTAGGGATAGCCTCGGAATGGTATATGGACCAGGAAATGTCCCGATGGCATATATGGGATGATCTCGCCAGAGATTTTGTAAAACAATTCCAGTATAACATCGACATTGCACCAGACCGAAATTCTCTGTCAAATTTAAAGAAGAAACCTTCAGAAAGCTTCAGAGAATATGCTATTAAGTGGCGTGAGCAGGCGTCGAGGGTGAAGCCTCCCATGGATGAAGTGGAAATGGTCACTACCTTTCTCCAAGCTCAAGAGTCTGACTATTTCCAAAACATGATGTCAGCCATGGGAAAGCCGTTTGCAGAAGCAATTAAGATTGGAGAGATGGTGGAGAATGGTCTGAAAACAGGTAGGATTCTGAGTCAAGCAGCCATAAGGGCGACCTCCCAAGCCGTCCAAAGCGGGTCCGGAGGAATGACAAGAGGGAAGAAGAAGGAAGAAACGACCATGGCAGCCTCGGAAGCAAGGGAGTATCGTCATCCCAGGCCCCGTTTTCCGGAAAGAACCCCACAACACTACTACCCCCACTCAAATTTGGCATATGCTCATCAACCTTATATGGTCATGAATGCCCAGCCTTATGCCTATCCACCACAACAAGCCAACCGAGGCCCAGCTCCACCTCCCAGAAATCAGCCTCCTTACCGCAACCACTATAACCCACAACCCCCACAGAATAACTTTCGCCCTCAGGAGCCACCTCGAAGGCGGACTTTCACGCCCATCGGTGAACAATACTCTACTTTGTTCCCGAAGCTAGTCCAGTTGGGTTTCTTACAACCAATCCCTCAAACGAGGCAAAACCCAACGTCACCTTCTTACAAAGCTGGAGTCAGATGCGCCTATCATTCAGGGGCCGAGGGACATGATACAAATGACTGCTGGTCGTTGAAAAGAGTGGTCGAGAATTTGATAGAGCAAGGGAAAATAGTGCTAAGGGACGAAGAGATCCCAAATGTGACTAACAATCCATTGCCTGCTCACAATAATGGGCCGCTGATCGGAATGATTTGCGAAGATAAAGAATTCGACCCTGATTTGAAAGCTATAATTGCCATTGTCGACACGGGGAAAAGGCCTGAAACAGACCAGAAACCAGAAAAGGGGGAGGAGGCCAAGGCTATAAAGAGCGAGACTGAAAAGAAGGTGGAGAAAAAAGTGGTACCGGTAAAGGATGGAGTTCTTTACATACCACGAGGTCGAGCTGAGAAGACGCAGAACTTTGGGATCAAAAAGACAAAACCTATGTACGTGCCAAAAGGGTCCTATATGGTCCGGGGGACGATTCAACCACCTCGGCTGAATGAGCCAGTGGTTATCGGACGCGTGCTACAAAAGCCAATGACCAACCTGTCCACAGTGCCGTGGAATTATCAAAAGACTTTGGTAATGTACAAAGGTAAAGAGGTCATGGGAGAACTTCCAGAAAACACTTTCATTGGAAGGTATTCAAATACCCAAGAGCTGAACAACGCCACACAAAGGCGCTTCCCGCCAAAGAAGCCCGTAAGTGTTGAAGAAGCGGAAGTGTTCTTCCAACAAATGAAAATGCCGGATTACGAAGTGATAGATCAACTGCGCAAGTACCCCGAGCAAGTGTCCATGCTGTCATTGTTAATGAGGTCGACCGAGCATCAAAAGATCTTACTGAAGACCCTGAATGAAGCATATGTGCCAGTTGAAACCTCGGTTGAACAACTAGAGCGGATGACAGAAAGATTCTTCGCCGTCAACCAAATCTCTTTCAGCAAGAACGATTTACCCCCGGAAGGAGCGGCACACAACAAGGCCTTGCATCTAACAGTTAAATGCGAGGACTACTATGTCAAGCGGGTAATGTTGGATGGGGGATCAGGTGTTGACATTTGCCCGCTCTCCACGCTACAAAGAATGGAAATTGGGACCGGAAGAATCCGACCCAACAATGTCTGCGTAAGGGCTTTCGACGGCATCAAGAGAGATACCATGGGGGAAATAGACCTGTTGTTGGTCATAGGACCAGTCGAGTTTGAAGTAACCTTTCAGGTGCTCGACATGGATACATCCTACAATTTCCTCCTCGGCAGACCTTGGATCCATGCGGCAGGAGCTGTGCCTTCCACTCTTCACCAGATGGTGAAGTTCGAGTACGAAGACCGAGAGATCGTGGTCCATGAGGAAGATGAGCATGCTATTTATCGGGACCCATCCATCCCATATCTTGAACCGAGAGAAGGGAGCGAACATACGGTCTATCAAGCTTTCGAGATTGTACTGGCAGAGCAGCACGAAGAGGGAATACCCTGCCCCCAGCCTTTCTTGTCTAACGCCTCGGTTATGGTGGCCAAAGAGATGATCCGGCACGGATTTAGGCCAGGGAAAGGGCTTGGACGAACCCTTCAGGGAATAACAGAACCCATTACCTTGCCAGTCACCAAGAAACCTTTTGGACTAGGTTTCAAACCTACTCCAGCAGACGAAGAGTGGGAAAAGAAAAGGAAAAATGAGGGTTGGAAGTTACCTCGACCATTGCCGGATTTATATGCAACTTTCATCAGGCCAGGGTACGCTGAAGAAGAAGATGATGAGGTCTTCACAGCTGAGGAAATCGAGGAGATACGTGGGGCGATGAGAGAGATGTTTTACGAGGTCCACATGGTTCAACCAGGTGAAGGCACAAGCACTACTGAGATGATGTACGTGGGGCCGAACGCCAAACTTCAAAACTGGGAGGCCACGCCATTCCCGACTAGACGGAAGTCCGGGTAGACCTGTCCTGCCACCTTTCCTGTGTCACAAGTTGTCTCCAGGACATAACTTGAACGTTTTCTTCTTTTCAATTGTTGTTTTGAATTCCTGAGTTGTAAACATTGTTGTCTTCCAACTTTCCAAAGAAAATGAAAAAAAAATCATCATTGCTTTCCCATTCTTTCTTTTGTTCTGATTTGTGTTATTTTTCCTTTTATCTTTCCTTTCAGTTATAATAATGCGGCTTTAAATATGACATGCTTGCGGACTTCACGCCCAGATCACAACGAGCTATTTAACTGTGAATTAATGAACTCAGAACCAGAATATGACGAAGAAGAGGCTTTTAGGGAAATAAACCGAGATTTGGAACATTTCGAGAATAAACCTAAGCCAAATCTGAATGACACTGAACCGGTAAATTTAGGAACCCCGGAGGAAATCCGGGAGACCAAGATAAGCATTCACACGGACAAGAAAACGCGAGATGCGATAATTCAACTTCTTTTTGAATTTAAAGACGTGTTTGCTTGGTCATATGATGACATGCCGGAACTAGGTATTGATCTAGTGGTTCATAAGTTGCCGATTCATCCTGATTGTCCTCCAGTTCAACAAAAGCAACGAAAGTTCAAAACTGAGGTCAGTGACAAGATTAAAGAGGAGATCACTAAACAACTGAAAACGGGAGTGATTCGGGTAGTCCAATATACAACATGGTTGGCGAATGTGGTTCCAATATCGAAAAAGTACGGGAAGACTCGGGTATGTGTAGATTACCGAGATTTGAATAGAGCAAGTCCCAAAGATAATTTCCCACTGCCCAACATCCACATCCTCGTTGATAATTGCGCCAAACATGAAATACAGTCTTTCGTAGATTGTTACGCTGGGTATCATCAGGTATTGATGGATGAAGAGGACGCCGAGAAAACTGCCTTCACCACGCCTTGGGGCACCTACTGTTATCGGGTCATGCCATTTGGTTTGAAGAATGCTGGGGCTACTTACATGAGGGCCATGACTGCCATCTTTCATGACATGATGCATCAGGAAATAGAGGTGTACGTGGACGACGTGATAGTCAAGTCCAGGACGCAGGATAATCACATCCAAGATTTGAGGAAGTTCTTCGAGAGATTAAGGAAGTATGACTTGAAGCTGAACCCAGCCAAATGTGCTTTCGGAGTTCCGTCGGGCAAACTTTTGGGCTTCATCGTAAGCAGGAGAGGTATCGAACTAGATCCAACTAAGATAAAATCTATCAGAGATTTGCCTCCCCCGAGAACGAAGAAAGACGTGATGAGTTTGTTGGGCAGGTTGAACTACATCAGTCGGTTTATTGCCCAGCTGACAAGCACGTGTGAGCCCATATTCAAGCTGTTAAGGAAAGATGCGGCGATCAAATGGACAACTGAGTGTCAAGAAGCCTTTGATAAAGTCAAAGAATACCTTTCGAATCCCCCAGTCTTGGTCCCTCCAGAACCAGGGAGGCCACTTTTCTTGTATCTGACAGTCTTGGAGAACTCTTTCGGTTGCGTCCTCGGGCAACACGACATAACCGGAAAGAAAGATCAAGCAATCTACTACTTGAGCAAGAAATTCACCGGCTACGAGGCCAAATACACTCTGCTGGAAAGGACATGTTGCGCTCTCACGTGGGTTGCTCAAAAGCTGAGACATTATCTCCAAGCCCACACTACGTTCCTCATAAGCAGGTTGGATCCTTTAAAGTATATATTTCAGAAACCGATGCCTACTGGAAGACTGGCCAAGTGGCAAATCCTGCTTACTGAATTCGACATAGTCTATGTCACTCGCACGGCAATGAAAGCCCAGGCGCTAGCAGATCATTTGGCCGAAAATTCGGTCGATGAGGAATACCAGCCATTGAGTACCTACTTTCCAGATGAAGAAGTGAACACCGTAGAAGTGGTCTCGGAGGACGCTCATGTTTGGAAGATGTTCTTTGACGGAGCCGTGAATGCCAAAGGTGTAGGGATTGGGGCAATTCTGATCTCGCCTTCTGGTCAGCATTATCCCGCCACAGCTAGACTTCGTTTTTTTTGCACAAATAATACAGCTGAGTATGAAGCCTACATCATGGGCATGCATATGGCAATCGATCAGGATGTCGAAGACTTACTGATTATGGGAGATTCTGACTTGATTATCTGGCAAGCCCAAGGCGAGTGGGAAACTCGGGATGTCAAACTTATCCCTTACCGACAGCATGTGGAGGACCTCGGCAATCGCTTTACATCAATAGAGTTCAGGTATATCCCGAGGTGTCACAATGAACTGGCAGATGCACTTGCTACTTTGGCTTCAATGCTACCCTACCCGGGCAACGCCCACGTCGATCCTTTGGAAATCCAAATCAAGGAAAGACACGGTTACTGCAATGTAATCGAGGCGGGATCAAATACGCAGCCTTGGTACCATGACATCAAGAGGTTCCTGAAGACACAAGAATACCCCGAGCACGCTACTGGAGATCAAAAGAGGACCATTAGGCGACATGCAAGTGGTTTCTTTCTGAGCAGGGAATTGTTATATAAGAGGACCCCGGACCTCAATCTCCTAAGATGTGTCAACGCCGAGGAGGCGGGAAAGATCATGCACGAAGTACACGCAGGTGTGTGCGGACCTCACATGAACGGGTATGTCTTAGCGAAGAAAATCCTTCGAGCAGGTTATTACTGGATGACCATGGAAAAGGATTGCTTTAGCTTCGTTCGGAAGTGTCATCAGTGTCAGGTGCACGGTGATTTGATTCATGCACCTCCCACGGAGCTGCATCCCATGTCTGCACCTTGGCCATTTGTCGCCTGGGGCATGGACGTCATTGGACCAATCGAACCAAAGGCTTCGAATGGACACAGGTTTATACTGGTTGCCATCGATTACTTCACAAAATGGGTAGAGGCTGTCACTCTCAAGTCGGTCACTAAAAAAGCTGTAGTGGATTTTGTACACTCAAATCTTATCTGTCGTTTCGGTATTCCTGCGACTATCATTACAGATAACGCAGCAAACTTGAACAGTCACTTGATGGGAGATGTATGCGAGCAATTCAAAATAACGCATAGGAATTCTACTCCTTATCGGCCAAAGGCCAATGGTGCTGTAGAAGCAGCGAATAAAAACATCAAGAAGATTTTGAGGAAAACGATCCAAAGTTCCCGACAGTGGCATGAGCAGTTACCATTTGCATTGTTGGGGTATCGCACTACGGTACGCACATCAGTAGGAGCGACTCCTTATCTTTTGGTTTATGGGACCGAGGCTGTAATACCGGCAGAGGTAGAAATTCCTTCGCTTCGAACCATTGTCGAAGCAGAAATCGAAGACAGCGAGTGGGTCAAGACTCGGTTAGAGCAATTGACTTTGATTGATGAAAAGCGAATGGCCGCAGTTTGTCATGGACAGTTGTACCAATGAAGAATGGCCCGTGCTTACAACAAGAAGGTCCGACCCAGGAATTTCGAAGTAGGTCAACTGGTACTGAGGCATATTCTGCCGCACCATGAGGAAGCAAAAGGGAAATTTGCTCCAAATTGGAAAGGCCCATACATCATAAGAAAGATATTGCCGAGAGGAGCATTGTATTTAGGTGATATCGAAGGAAATGACCCCGAAACAGCAGTAAATGCAGATGCAGTCAAGAGATACTACGTCTGAATTATACTCCAGTAGTCTTGACACATTTGAAATGAAGGAGGTTTTATTCCCCACTACTCCCCAAACACTACCCAATTCTCTCTACAAGCCTTTGAGCCGCTTACAAAAAAAAAAAAAAAAACATTGATTGAGGCCTGAACTACGTTTGACTTGATTCCGAAAGGATACGTAGGCAGCCTCTCCCTGAGGTTCAGTCACACCAACAATAAAATCCCATTCACCCTGAAATTGAAACCGGGGCACGTCGAGCAGTTTAGAAGTTAGTATCATCTACCTCTCTTTACCAAGCACAAGCCTTCAAATCAATTACCAAAGATAGTGGGAAACCAATAAGCGTCACAAATGGAGACCGGCACACTCTAAATTGAGAGAAATAAAATGAGAGAGTCTCGTCGGTGAAAACCTTCGGGCACCGCGAGGCGACGGGAGTAGAGAGACCAAAATGAGAGAGCTTGTTTAGCAAAAACTCACAAAGAGTGCTATCAAGCGATGACAGGAAGAGAAATGAGAGAGGTCAGCCAGCGAAAACCCGCAAAGGGCGCTGTTGGCCGAAAGAGTGACTCCACCCAAGGAGGTTTCGGCAAAGTTCCACCAGGTTTGGAATCACAGATCCGTTCTGGTTGAGGGAAACGCAAGCTCATGGAAAGTCAGGCGTCCAGTCCAAAGAGCATGTCATGTCATTTAAAGCCAGCATTATCTTCCTCAGATAAGTCTTTCTCGTCCCGAAGGGGGCACTCCTTTTCTGAAATTCGTTTTATCTTTTCTTTGTTTTTCTTCGAATCTCTTTTATGTTTAAGCCCAAGTTCTAGATGTACCGGAAAGGACAGGTGGCAGGTTTGGTTGCACGGAATTCCGTTTCATGAAGGAAAACACCTCGTTTCGTTGGTACGTTTGTCTAAGCCTGATGAATCGTGACGTTTTATGGTGTTCAAAGTAAAGAGGAAAAAGAGAAATTTCCCCCAGCAAGTCCGCCTTCGGACGAATCCCCACAGAGTCTCCCCTTGTATAATCCCCCACAGAGTCCCCCCAATATATATAAAAAAAAAAAAATCCCCGTTGGAATTTCCCCAGCACATCCCCAGCGAGTCCCTTTGTAAAAATTCCCCAACAAGCTTACCCCAACAAATCCTAGAAAGCCCGCTTCGAAACAAATCCCCAGCATGCCCCATTGTACAAAAATCCACACAAAGAATCCACTTTGTAAATATTCCCCCACAGGGCTTCCTTTTGTACAAATCCCCACAGAATACCTCCAATAAAATCCCCGTTGAGAACCTCCAAGCAAAACGGGACAAAAAAAGAGAGAAAAGAAAAAAGAGCCTTACGAGGCAAATCATCACAGAATCTGGAAATAGAAGCCTGAGCAGTCTAAAGGGTTTCGACATATGAATCAAATCAATGGCGGGACTTCGCAACAGAAATGAAGACGCAACAAAGCAACCGGGAAGGATCAAGGTCACCAAACCGACCATCATTTCCGAACAAACAATTGTTCTTTATCTGAAAAGTTGAAACAGGTTTAATCCAAGACAACCATGCAAGAAGCAGGTGTCGCCCAAAGAAGAAGGTACATGGGTACAAGAAATATTTTGGAAATAAGGAATTCACTCGAAAGGTAAACCCTAAACTGAGCTTCTACTAAAACAAGAAAATTCAAAAAAAAAGAGGTCAGTTGTTCTCGAATTTTGTTCCCAGCCACTCAGCATTAGGGTCTTAAACCCTAAACTGAATTTTCCCTTTCAGTCAGCATTAGGGTTTTAAACCCTAAACTAAACTTTTTCCCTTCAGCCAGCATTAGGGTTTTAAACCCTAAACTGAGCTTTTCCATGCGGTCAACATTAGGGTTTTAAACCCTGAACTGAACTTTTTCCTTTAATCAGCCTTAGGGTTTTAAACCCTAAACTGAACTTTTTCCATTCAGCCAGCATTAGGGTTTTAAACCCTAAACTGAGCTTTTCCTTCCAGTCAGCATTAGGGTTTTAAACCCTAAACTGAATTTTTCCTTTCAGTCAGCATTAGGGTTTTAAACCCTAAACTGAACTTTTTTCCATTCAGCCAGCATTAGGGTTTTAAACCATAAATTGAACTTTTCCATGCAATCAGCATTAGGGTTTTAAACCCTAAACTGAATTTTCTTTTAGTCAGCATTAGGGTTTTAAACCCTAAACTGAACTTTTTCCATTCAGCCAGCATTAGGGTTTTAAACCCTAAACTGAGCTTTTCCATGCAATCAGCATTAGGGTTTTAAACCCTAAACTGAATTTTTTCTTTAGTCAGCATTAGGGTTTTAAACCCTAAACTGAGCTTTTCCATGCAATCAGCATTAGGGTTTTAAACCCTAAACTGAATTTTTCCTTTAGTCAGCATTAGGGTTTTAAACCCTAAACTGAACTCTTCCCATTCAGCCAGCATTAGGGTTTTAAACCCTAAACTGAGCTTTTCCATGCAATCAGCATTAGGGTTTTAAACCCTAAACTGAATTTTTCCTTTAGTCAGCATTAAGGTTTTAAACCCTAAACTGAACCTTTCCCATGCAATCACCATTAGGGTTTTAAACCCTAAACTGAGCTTTTTTCATGCAGTCAGCATTAGGGTTTTAAACCCTAAACTGAATTTTTCCCTTAGTCAGCATTAGGGTTTTAAACCCTAAACTGAACTTTTCCTTTCAGTCAGCATTCGGGTTTTAAACCCTAAACTGAACTTTTTCATGCAGCCAGCATTAGGGTTTAAACCTTAAACTGAACTTTTCCTCTTAATCAGTATTAGGGTTTTAAACCCTAAACTGAACTTTTCCTTTCAGTCAGCATTAGGGTTTTAAACCCTAAACTGAACTTTTTCCTTCAGCCAGCATTAGGGTTTAAACCTTAAACTGAACTTTTCCTCTTAATCAGTATTAGGGTTTTAAACCCTAAACTGAACTTTCCCCAGTTGGTCAGTATTAGAGTTTCAACTCTAAAACTGAACTTCTCCCCAGCTAGTCGGTATTAGGGCCCCAACCCTGAACTGAGCATGCATACCCTCTTTTATCAATTTTATGAACTCCCTAGCGAATAATTCACGAAATTTTCCTAGTGAAACTGGGGCAGAAAATTTCGTTCGTTTGTTTGTTTTTCTTCCGCAGGTCTAACCTCGAGCCACACGGATCGAAATGACCCACGAGATGAGTCTCATCTCAGAATCAAAGAAGAAAAAGACAAAAAAAGAAGATGTCCCGAGATATCGGAGTAAATGGAAGGCAGATTGACTCCAACATTCGATTAAGGTCCAGAACTCTGCCAGTCACGTCTCACTGAGTATCCCAGAGGTTAAACAAGCACCTACAACTCCCAAGCATCAAGATTCGGATCGAAGTCTCCAAGCAAAATCAGCTAAGACCCATGATCAAGTCACAAAAGAATCATAGATAGGGATCTTGTAACTAGCAGTTGACATGCATATAAATACTTAGTTCAGTTTCAGTTTTTCTTTGGTTGTAATAAGGCGGTCAGTAAAGCAGGTGACAACAGCAACAGCAGTAATGGCAAGCATTGCAATCCCATGGTAGTCGCAGCTACCGAAGCTTCCCGAACTACATTGACCTGATTCCTGTTTAGCCCAGGATATGTAGGAAATCTTTGAAGCAAAGATTCGGTCAAAACTTTCAAAAAAAACATGCTTCACACGGAGTAGTCCATAGGCAAAAATCGCTCATATCCGCTCACTTTATCTTTACACGAAAACCCTTCGTGTTTCCGAACAAAGAGGGGCAGCTGTGAGCACGTGATTTTTGTCATACGCGACAATCGCTCCAAAAAGAAATGAAAAATATTAACAAATGGTCCTGCTGTACAATTTTCGGATTTTTACGTGGCATTTTGTTAATTATATATGATTTTTGTCCTTTTTTATTTTTTATTAAAACAAAATACAAAAAAATGTATGTGTCATGCGTAGTTGGAACCGTAATCCGGTTATTAAAAAGAAAAATCATAAATAGGCATCTTTGTCCGTGATTTTTGTTTGATTTTACCTGCTTTAAATATTTTAATATATGTGTGCAAATAATTGTATTAAGTGTTTATTTAATTTTAATTTGATTTACTCAGATTTTGTTTTAAAATAAATAAAAAAAAATAATAAAAGAGAGTGCAAAATTGGGTTGAAGATCAGTTGGGCTTATTTTCATTTTAAATTCGAGGCCCATAACTCAAACCCAAAACCCCTGTGTAACCCGGTCCGGACCAGCCCACTTCAAAAAATGTCCAAACGACGCCGTTTTAATCCAGTCTGATCTGGGCCATTGATCTCAGATTGATCAACGGCCAAGATCACTTCCCCATAACCCACTGATGAACTCGACCCATTTCACCCGGACCGACCCAACCCCCTTTAGTCTAAAACGACACCGTTCCCCTTTAACTGAAGGATCCTGGTCTTCCATATCGCCTCATCCAACGGTTGAAATCAATCCACCCATTCCATATATAACCTTCCTACCATACCCTACCCCCCCTATCCGAGACCCCGGCCTTCGTCCTCATCCCCTTCCCCTCCAAACCCTAGCCGCCCTTGTATTCTTCACCATGAAAGCCAGCGGCATGAACGCCGGTGACCTCCACCTTAACACCGTAGAACCCCCTCACAACCCTGAACATGGATCTGTTAACCACCTAGCTCGAATCCCTTCCCACCTTCTCGAATCTTCATTTGAAGATTCGAGTCGGAACCTGACTTACACCGTTTGACCCCAGTTTCACACCAGACACTCCCCAGACCCCCTCGTGACCAAACCATGCTTGGTTTGGTCCGAATCTGACCAGGGAAGCATGAATCCCAGATCTGATTTTTGGAACCTTAGGGTTCCTCGTCACTGGTCCGTATCCGTTCGAGCCAAGGTATTTAGGGTCTAATGGATTTTAGTCGAAGTGTTCTCACTGAGAACACTTCGATTAAAGTCCTTTCAACCCCAAGAAGGGCCTGTTTGAATCCAAGTCAAGACTTTTGATTTTTCGGGATTTATGGTGAGTTTTTGTTTTCCTCTTTCCTTTATTTTTAGTCCATGTGTTGATTAAAGGTCTGTTCATGTTTTGTTTAATTTGTGTCCCTGAATTTTATCAACTGTGTCCTGTCCACTTTGCCTGAACCTACGTGTTTGATTAAGTCCCTCTTCTATTCACTGATAATGTGTATGTGTAAGCTGTACAATCAAATGAATTTGAATTGGTTCGTTCAATTAGTTCCCAGGGCCATTCTGTATTAACATTGCAATCTGAACCCCTTGTGTGATACTGTTGAATGTCTGATTTTGGATACGATTGTACATGTTATGATTAATATAGTCGAGTCGACATGTGTCGTCAATTAGTTTTAACTGTCTGAACAATAACAAATTGACCTGCTGCTGTTAAGCATTGCCTGAATCTAATTAGGAACTAAGTCTAGTTACTTATAGTTATTAATTGGATTTCAGAAATCTAAGGTGTGGTCTGTAATTGCAAACTGAATTGATGGCATGTGCACTTGTGCACAACATGTGCATAAAGGCCCCCTTTCTGAATTAAAATAGTTTGACAGCATATGCTGTCAAACCACATTCTGCTGCCCATACTCTACTTTAGTTTCAGAAATAATAAACATTACTCAAGAGTAAGACTGCCAGGGAATATGATGGGGGAGGTTTATACTTAATTAGCTAAGTGGAAACTGAAAAGGGGCAGCACATGGGAAGGTGTTCTGATGATCTAAACAGGCTGTTAAAGGTTTGATTTTAGGCTTATAAAAGGAGGACTTCCATCAGTTTAAAAAGAGGAAGAAAGAAGAGGAGAAGGATATCTGGGAAGAGAGAGAGCAAAAATACATACATATACACACATAGACATAGAGACACACACATATTAACACACACAGACAGAAATAGATAGAGAGAGGCATAACACAGAAAAGAGGGACTGCATCTTCATCTTTGTCTTGATTCTCACTGGTCTGGATTTCCTTGTTCCATATTGATTTCTTCTGAGTCCTGTTTGAGATTACTAGTTGTGTGTAGCATCAGTTCATTTCTGGATCTATTCTGCCCAAATTCTGATAAACTCTGCTGGGAATTTGCTACATTTTGCCATTTTTCATTGGTTCTAAACTGCACCTTGCACTGGGAATTTGTCCTGCTGTTTGTTCATCTGTTACTGCTGTTTCGCTTGCACTATTGCTCAACTGACTCTCTTGCTTTCTTCATTGTAAGCATCTCCTCAGGTACACACTTCGAATCTGTCTGATGTAACTGATGTCGCAATGAAAGTTGGATCGAAAGATCCGAAGAATTTTTAATCATCTGTTGCCTTACTTATAGCTTTGCGAATATTGTTAAAGATGTATAAATCCTTTAACTTGTAGCCTGAGAGAGAATACATTAGTAAGCTTGTACTTAATTAATGTTTGTGTTGATTTGAAACTGTGGTGTTTGATTCGTTTAGTAGCATACAGGATGTAAATGTAACACATGAAATGTGAAACTATTTAGTGCGATTGCTAAAGTTAAATTCACTCTTTCAGCATGTTTTGAATAAGTAGGGGCAAATGGCTATTAAACCTAGACAAGTATAATACAGTTTTTGAATCGTCCAGTTTTCGATTTCTTTAGGCAGTTTATAGGATTAGTTTTGAATATCATCGGTAGTATTCTTTAATAAGGAATTCTATTAACCCTGTTTAAGCAAGTTAATCTAAATTCGACCTAAAGATGTTTGTTCGGATTAAGTGTTGTATTTCGTTAGAATAAATGGATTTTTTTTGTCAAATTAAAGCATTTTTTCATTGAAGTATAATGTTTTTCTCAACTTTGTAAATAATTAACCATAATTAATAAGTTACGTTTTTAGCATGTAATTAATTAAGAGATTTTCTTTTATTTTAGAGACGAACTTAATAGGAAAATATAGTCACTGTAGGTTTATCCTTTTAAATAAAAATGAGACGAGCCTCGACAAACAAAAATGCACAAGCTGCGGGGCCCTCTAAATGTATATATTAAAATACTTAGAATTCGGGACAGGCCGTTTAGCGAATTTTACGGCCTTCCCAAAATAACAATACGCTAGTTGCTTTAGGCGCACCTTTAATAATTTAACCTTCTTAAACACGGGTGCACATTGATGTGACCCAAATCCGAATCTCAACGGAGTCAAAATGTGTCGACGACCACGGGTGCATTGATTGTGACGTGGTTCGAGATGCATTTTCACGACGTTGCAATTCTATAAAAATAAATGATAATAATAAAAGCGGTTTAAACTTAATAAAAGCACGTAAGTCATAACATGTATTTAAATCAGATATTTAGCCATTATAACAATTTAAGCGACCGTGCTAGAACCACGGGATTCGAGGGTGCCTAACACCTTCCCTCGGGTCAACAGAATTCCTTACTTAGAATTTCTGGTTCGCAGACTTCATTTGGAAAAGTCGAAAATTTCCTCGATTTGGGATTCAAGATAAACCGGTGACTTGGGACACCAAAAGCCAAACCTTTCCCAAGTGGCGACTCTAAATAAATAATCCCATTTCGAATATTGTCACTTAAATTGGAAAAACTCCCTCGCGCATTTAACCCATCGGGGCGGGCGCGCAGAAAAGGAGGTGTGACAATTGTAAAATAATCAAACAAATATTCCGGAGATGGGTTGTTTATGCATTCACGACCTAAAACTAACCTTGTCGTGATGGTGCCTAATGTGGTACTAGGCAAGCCGACACACAACCGAAACCAATCAATAAACCTGCATAAGGAGTTTAAATCAAAATACAATGCGGAAAGAAAGCCTGACATCAGGGTGTCACTAGTCATGAGCATCTGCTACAACCGTCTGATAACATCAAGACTAACATAGCCTGAAAATAACTGAATACAACTAAGGGAGGATAAGGAGGGAGAAAAGCAGGGCTGCGATCACCAGGCAACTACTTTACTAACTCCGATGGACCTGCCACTGAGTAATCAACCGCTATCAGGTTCAAAAATACCTGGATCTGCACACAAGGTGCATGGAGTAATATGAGTACGCCAACTTAGTAAGTAATAAAAGTAAATATAGACTGAGCAGTAGTGACGAGCAATAAAACATATACAGTTCATATCATGAAATCTCGATAAAATACAGCAGGCTTTTAAAATCAGGGTTTTGAGTCAACTCAGCTCATTTAAATCCAGTTTCAGTAAAGCCATTTAAAACATGTTTCAACAGTTTTCAACGAAGTGATGAAATAGTGAGTAAAAATGATGAAAACATAAATAGCCCCTCAGGATAAACTCACTTGTATACCGCCCCTCGGCAACATAAATCAAGAATAGCCCCTCGGTGAACATCACTCGTGAACAGCCCATCCGACAAACATGAATCATAAATAGCCCCTCGCGTAAACCTCCCAGTCCCTCATATACAGCCCCTCGGGAATTACCTCACAATCACTCGTAAACTGCCCATCGGGCATAATATGAATCAAGAATAGCCACTCGGGCAAAACATCATATCACTCACTCAAGGTACCCGCGCTCATTGGAGGTGTACAGACTCCGGAGGGGCTCCTATATCCCAAGTGCTATAACAAGCCACCTCGTGGCATAAATCAATCGGGCCCTCAACCTCATAACAAGCCACCTCGTGGCATAAATCAACTGGGCCCGCGGCCTCACAAAAATCATGAATCAATAACAACATGCTACGACGTGCAGCCCGATCCCATAATATCCTCACAACAAAGGACTTCAGCCTCACTCAGTCAGAAACCTCTCAAGCCACTCGGGCTATCAGTAAAACAAGGTGCTCAACCCAAAATATTATACATCAAAACGGAGTAATAAAGACTGAGTAATGAAATAGGTAAACATAGCATGACTGAGTAGAGATGTTAAATCAAAAGCAGTGAGAGAATAATAAGAAAAATCCCTAAGGGTCCAAATAGATCTGGCACAAGGCCCAAATATGGCATTCAGCCCAATTATAGGAAATTTTTTCTAAAACAGATAAGTACATATAATTTAAGTCAAATACGCAACTTTATAATTGCTACGGGAAGGACCACATCACAATCCCCAGCGGTGCACGCCCACACACCCGTCACCTAGCATGTGCATCACCTCAAAATAGTAAAGCAATGTGAAATCCGGGGTTTTATACCCTCAGGACTAGATTTACAATCATTACTTACCTCAAACAAGCCAATTCAAATACCAAGCAAGCCAAGCGATGCTCCAAAAATGCCATCTCACGCATTCCGACCTCCGAACGGCTCGAAACTAACCAAAAACAACTCAAATACATCAAACAATGCTAAAGCAACCAATCCCAATTTAAAAAGGTCGAATCTTTAATCGAAAGTCCAAAATCGGCCTAAAAGCCCAACCTGAGCCCACATCTCGGAACCCGACAAAACTCACAAAATCCGACAAGCCATTAAATTATGAGTCCAACCATACTAGTTTCCTCCAATTCCGACTCCGAATCAATGTTCAAAACTTAAAAATTTTACTTAATGAAACTTTAGGTAAAAATCCCCAAATTTCACTTTGAAATCATCAATAAAATGCCAAAACGAAGATGGATTCATGAAATATAACCAAAACCGAGTAGAGAACACTTACCCCAATACATATGGTGAAAATCACCTCCAAAATCACCCAAATCCGAGCTCCCCAACTCAAAATATGACCAAATGAACAAACCCTTATTATATATATATTTTTGTCAGATATTCTGCCTCGATTCTCATGCCAAATGATCCCTAAATTCTCTTTGGATGCCTAGATTCCTTGTAAAATTTTAGTCAAGTTAGTCTCTTGAATCACTCCATTTGACCTTATATTGAAGGAGATATGTTGGTTTCAATATTTGAAAATAGTGCAAATTTTTAAATACAAATTCAGTGGCAATTTCGTAATTAATTCGAAAAATTTGGCAACCCAATTCTTAGTAAAATTACCATAAAATCCCCATATGATGTCCAAATTCAATGATTCATTTTTCTATGGCTCCGTAATTACGATACGGTTCTAATGCTTCAATAAGAACAGAAATCGGAGCTCATTTTCTTAATGTAATACCATTCATGCTTGAAAAAATGACGCCGAAACATAAAAAACGAGCGCAACACAACCCAAACCTATATGAAACTCACCCGATCCCCTCGGGACCCTGTTCGAACATACCAACAAGTCTCATATCATAATACGGTCCTACAATCAGAACGCGCGTCTAAGTCCAAAATCACCCAACGAAGCTAACAGAACCATCGAAAATCCAATCCGAGGTCAAATTCTTAAAAGTCTAAACTTGGTCAAACCTTTCAAATTTAAAGCTTCTAGCTGAGAATCAATCTTCCAAATCAATTCTGAATAACCTGAAAACCAAAACCGACGATTCACAACACAAATTAATCCTAAAATGACATGAAATGAAAATGTGACAATTTTTATGATTTTTCTATGATTTTAAAATATTAAACATGCATGAAAATGTAACTAAATGCATACAATCAATTTAAAAGAAAATCCTAAAATTCTATAAATTCAAAAACAAATAGGAAAAAACTATTTTTTGTGGATTTTGTAGGAATGTTTTCTGTAGGGCAAAAATTAGGTGTTCACAGTTGCCCCTCTTTGCTCGAGAACATGAAGAGTTTTCAGGCAAAGATAAAGTGAGAAATTATGAGAAATGTTTTCCTGCTTGACACTCCATAGGAAGCATTTTGAAAAAGTTTGACCGAACCTTGCTTCGGAGGTTGCCTACATATCCTTGGCTATAAAGGAATCAGGTCAGTGTTGTTCTAGAAGTTTTGGTAGCTGGGTCTACCGAATAGCTATGATTTCACTACTATTGCTGCTGTTACTAATTGTTAAGCTCCTTATTACACCAAAATCAAAATGAAAAGACTAACTAAACCTATCAGCTACGAGTTACAAGATTCCTATCTATGAGTCTTCTGGAGCTTGATCTTGAGTCTTGGCTGGTTCTTCATATAGACTCTGATCTGAATCTTGATGCTTGTTAGCTACAAGTGCTGGTTCATTCTTCTTCAGCTTTTCTAGTCAAGGCGGGATATGCAAATCTTGTGACTTCAATCATGTCTCGAGCAATCCACTTCTTTTCTCAGCTTCTGCACTTTGAGTTCACTTCTTTTTCTTTTATTTTGGATTGAGACTTCTTTTTTTGGTTGTCTCGAACCCTGTGTCTCGAGGTATAACCTGCTCAGACACCAAAACAAATAAATGAACGAATTTTTTCTGCCCCAATTTTCACCAGGAAAATTTCGTGAGTTATTTGTAACCAAAACTCAATACTACTTCATTATTGAAAGCAATAAAATAAGGACTGTGTTTCCTTAGAAAAAAGAGATTATGGAGTGGGGACCCTATATCTAAAATGAAATCAACTAGGGGACCCTAGGTTGGAAAAATCACCAGGTTATGTTGGTATCAACTAGGGAATGAGACTCTATGTTGGAAAATTATCGGGTTATGCCGGTATCAACTAGGGAGTGAAATCCTATGTTGGAAAAGTCATCGGGTTATGGCGGCATCAACTATGGGGTGGGACCCTATGTTGGAAATGTCATCGGGTTATGCTGGCATCAATTAGGGAGTGGGACCTTATAATGGAAAAGTTATCGGGTTATGCCGACATAAACTAAGAAGTGGGACCCTATGTTGGCATCAAGTTATGCTGGAATCAACTAGGGAGTGGAGACCCTATGTTGGCATCAACTAGGGAGTGGTGACCCTATGTTAGCATCAGGTTATGCTGACATCAACTAGGGAGTGGGACCCTATGTTGGAAAAGTCATCGGGTTATGCTGGCATCAACCAGGGAGTGAAGAACATATGTTGGAAAAGTCACCGGGTTATGCCGATATCAACTAGGGAGTGGGACCCTATGTTGGAAAAGTCATCGGGTTATGCCAGCATCAACTAGAGAGTGGAACCCTATGTTGGAAAATCATCAGGTTATGTTGGCATCAACTTGGGAGTGGGACCCTATGTTGGAAAAGTCATCGGGTTATGCTGGCATCAACTAGGGAGTGAGACCCTATGTTGGAAAAGTCATCGGTTATATCGGCATCAACTAGGGAGTGGGACCCTATGTTGGAAAAGTCATCGGGTTATGCCGGTATCAACTAGGGAATGGGACCCTATGTTGGAAAAGCCATTGGGTTATGGAAACATCAACTAGGAAGTGAGACTCTATGTTGGAAAACGTCATTGGGTTATGCCGGCATCAACTAGGGAGTGGGACCTATGTTGGAAAAGTCATCGGGTTATGCCGGCATCAACTAGTGAGTGGAATCGTATGTTGGAAAAGACGCAGCTAGGGATTGGAGACCTATACTACCATGATTTTGGTTTTTTCTTCTTTTCTTTATTTTCATTTTTTTTATTTAAGAGAATAAGTATATGCGGGAAAGAACTTTGGAGGAGACTTCCCTTTTTGGGTTGTTGCAAATCTGTTTCTAGCCCATACGTAGTTTCTTTTTGGTCGCATCTCCTTCTTGCAAGGTTGCTTTTGGATTGCACATGTTTCTTTCTTTTTTTCAAACAAATATCAATTTGCCAGTTTGAAACGGTTCTTGGTTTTGTGGCCTTGATTATTTCTATCACTTGTTCTCGGCCCTTTCAACTGCAACTAGTTTCTTCCTGAATACTAATTGCATTTCTGACCCTAGAGAAACTCTGGCTTTCCCAGACTTTGCCATGATGATTGGTCGGTAGTACTCACCCTTTTCGACTTTATTTTTGCATCTGTAGGCCTTTCCCTTCAGCCTTGTTGTTTTTCTTCTTCTTCTTCTTTTCTTTTTTCTTTTTAAAACTTCGGAGCATTGGGGAACTTTTGGCTCCTCAAACTTCACTGCAATGTCTAGTCGCGTGGGACTTAACCTTTTCCAACTTTGTTTCGCCTTCATAGGCCTTTCATTTCTGGCTTCTTTCTTCTAGTTTTACTTTCAGAGCATTTTGGGGTACCTTTTCTTTTCAAACCTTTGCCGAGACGGTTAGCCACATGGGACTCAACCGTTTCAACTTTATTTGCCTTTACAGGGCTCGTATCAAAGGAGAGCCCTATAAATCAGTCTTACCATCCTTTCTTTGTCTTAGTTTCGGAACAGAGTTAGACCGAAAGGGATTCAAAGAAAAACAAACAATGGAGAGGATAATGAAATTAAACAAAAGGTATCCCTTTCAGGGAAAGGACAGAAGGACTTATATGGAGTATATGCAGACTTAAATTAACGTGACATGCCTTTTGGAATGGACACCTGATCCGTGTAAACCATCCAACTCTCAAAAATTCATCATAACTTTTGCCTTAAAATCGAGAAACCTTGCCAGGACACTGTCGATGTCGATGGCTGTGAGGATCTTCTTTTCAATCAAGGGCACCCTTTGCGGGTTTTCACTAGCTGACCACTCTCATTTCTCTTCTCACCATCACCTTGTAGTGCTCTTTGGGAGTTTTCACTAACAAGACTCCCTCATTTTAGTTTCTCTACTTACCATCGTCTTCCAGTGGTCATGAGGGGTTTCACGCATAAGACTCTCTCATTTTATTTCTCTCATTTTGATTGTATCTGATCCAAGCGATTGCATCCTCCAATTCTTTAAACATTCTTGCTGATTGATCGGAAGGACTTGAAAAAGATTTGGGTAAAAAGAATTTGGACTGAATTACAACTTTGGAACCCTTCAGGCGAAACCATCGCCGAACCATTATAACATCTACCCCAGTTTCACTTTTAGGGGAATTTGGATTTTTATTTTGGTGTGACTGAACCCCGGAGAGAGGCTGCCTACGTATCCTTTCGGAATCAAGTCGAACATTATTCAGGGAACTTTGAATTTGATTTTTTTTTCTTGTTCTTTTTTCTTTCCTTTTTCCTATCTTTGTTTTTTCATTTTTCATTTCATTTTCTTTGTCTTTTCTTCCTTTTTTTGTATTTTTATTTTTCTTCTCTTTTCATTTTTTTTATTTTTCCTTCATCATTTTTTCAATAATAACTTTCAGGTTCCAAAGAGGGTAATCAAAGAATGGGAGCCGACTCAAAGGTTTTGCAAAAGATTAAATATTTGGATACTGAGAAAGAAAGCCTTCTTCATCCCAATTGGAGAACATTTATGCTATATAGAGAATCTAGCATAGTACCTTTTGACTGCGTTTGTATTGACAGTTGCTTCAGGGATATTTCCTTCGATGTCTCCCAAGTACAACACACTCTTTTAGCAGCACTCTTGTTGCAATATATGGACCTTTCCAATCTGGAACCAATTTTCCTTCAACTGTTCCAACTATTTGTTTTATTTCCTTAAACTTATCTTCATTGCAATCTAATTCTTGATTCATTATTTCCAAGTTTGATAGCGTTTTAGGATCTGGGCATGAAGTCCGCAAGCATGCCATATTATTGAAATCTACATTTAACATAACTGAAAGAGAATAAGAAAAGTGCCAAGATTAAGAAAATAGACATTCCTGGGCATTTGAAATTTTTTTATATTTTATTTTTGAATTTTAAAGATAGAAGGATTTACACAGGAAAATAATAATATAAAGTAAAACATCCGGATCACACCCTGAGATAATCCATATGCAGAAAGGATAGCAAGACTGGCTACCGAGACTCCCGTCTGATAAGGAACTTTCAAGCTTGGCGATCATTTTTGACTTTTCTTTTATCTCGGCAATGGCTGCAATGGCTTTCAATGCCGGATCAAATTCCTCATTGTAAGCAGGCAACGGATTGTTCGTCACATCAGGAGCCTCTTCGTCCTGAAGAACGATTCTTTCAACTTCAATCAAATCTTCAACTACCCTTTTGACGGTCCAGCAGTTCTCTGTATTGTGTCTCACTGCTCCAGAGTGGTATTCACATCTAGCGTCAGCTCGATGCGAGGGGTACTTGGGTTTTGGCCGGTTTGGGGCTACTGGCTGCAGCAGACCTTGCCTGACTAGCTTTTGGAATAAGCCCGAGTATGTTTCACCAATAAGGGTGAACTGATTCCTTTTGAAAGGCTCTCTTGGGCGAGGATTATACTGGGAAACATTTGATTTGGGATTATATGGAGCTTGGTAAGGATGGGCATTTCTGGGAGGTGGAGCTCGATTTTGTGTATAATGTTGTGGCAGCGTGCAAGGTTGCGCGTTCATCGCCGCATATCAACAAAACCAACCACCTGAAGAGAACATGGCTAATTTGCTCACACCACAACCTTGTTAGTTTTGAGACATTTAACATATAGGAAATCGCATGTTGGGATGCAATGCACCTAACAGTTAAACGCTTCTACCATGTGTTTGAACGGTTGCATGTTTCATCTCGACCTTAACTAACTCTTTCAGTATGTACCTCTTTTCGATATATTCTTAAAGAGAAACCTCTCTTTAATCACTCTTGATATTTTTTTCATTTCGTTTCTGTTGCTCTTTTATTTTTTGGCACTGTATTTTCTTTTTTTGTTTTTGTCACTCTTTTATTTTTTGTCACTCTTTTTTTTCTTCTTTTTAACTCTTTTTATTTCACTCAATTATTCTTTCTCTTTTTTTTTAGTTTATTTTTCACTCAATTAATTTTATGGCTATGATCGAATCCGATGGGGATTCCCATTGTATTATGACACCGCATGAATCAGATCTTGCGTAGTTTGGGAAGATTAGGAATGGAGTAAATAAACTAACTCTTTTTTTCTATTTTTTTTTAGTTTTTTTTTATAACACTCAGACCATGAAAGCGTTTAGAATAAGAAGATATATTTTTCCCTCGAAAGAAGGCTTTTAAAGAAGAAAGAAAATATTTTTGGATTTTTGGTATTGATATTTTTTTGAAAGAAAGACTTCTAAAGATGAAAGAAACTATATTTTTTGGATTTTTTTTTGTTTTTGAATTTTTGGGAAAAGGACTTCTAAAAAGGTAGAAAATATTTTTTTTTGGATTTTGATTGTTGCCTCTTAATTTTTGAAAGAGGGACTTTAAACAAAATATTTCGGATTTTTGAATTTTTTTTTATTTGCAAAAGTACTTCTAAAGAAAAGAGAAAATATTTTTGGACTTTAAATTTTCAATTTTTTATGAAATTTACGAAAAAAGACATCTTAAAAAAATAATTTTGGATTTTTTTTCTGATTTTTTTTTGAATTTTTCGGAAAACTACTTCAAAATGAAAGAACCCCGTATTTTAGATTTTGATTTTTTATTGATTTTTCTTTTTATTTCTTTTTTCCTTATGAAAAATTTCATAAAGAAGGAAAGTATTTTTTTAGTTTAAAAAAACATCTTCTTTTTTTGAATTTTCTAAGAAAGGACTTCTAAAGAAGGAACTAAAGGAAAATATTTTTGGATTTTTGAAAATTGGGGTCGGAACCGATGAGGTTTGCCTACGTATCTCACATCTGGTGAGAATCAGACCCGTGTAGTTCGGTCAGTTTTGACGGAACAAGGGTAACACGACAATTGAAAATTTTGGCTCAATTATGAATGACCTTTTCTTTTTCTTTTTTTTTTTTAGAATTTTGGCAGAGTTTCAGTATTTTTTTTTCAAATACTTGGGGTTTTCAGAACCTGGTGAATTTTCTCTTTCCTAGCTCACTATGGTTTTCTTTTCCATTTTTTTTTTGATTTTCTTTCCCTATTCTAGAAGCCGGTCAACATGAAAGCCGAAACAAACAGATGTGCGAGTAGCACGTAAGATGCATCAGGATGGTCTTTTAATGTGGGTACACCTGTCCTAGACGGACCCATCCTCTGTGTTGAATCCCCAAAGTCAAATGCACGTGATGCAAACAAGCATTCCTACTTGGGATCCGGCATGAGGATATATTATTCTAGATTTAAAAACCTGGGTGTATTGTTCTAGACCTAGCTTACCCGAGCAGACAACTTGAGCCGTAGGGGGAAAGAGCGTAATGGAAATACAGAAGCTTCACCGGCTTTGCAACTTGTCCGAACCTCGTTCTAAAATTGAGATATGACTCTAACAGAAAAGAAGCCACGTGAAGTGCACGCTTCCCATAAGATTTAGAAGACTCAGAGAGAAGAGGGTTTCATAACAGTTTTTATATATAGTTCAAGAAATATCAAAGCGGTAAAAAGCGGTATTTAGCACATTAGGTTCAAACATGTAAAAATCAGATAATAAATAAAAGCCAACTATAACAGTTATTCTAAGCTCGAATTTTGAACCCTGAACCAGAAGTTCTAGGTTCTTGTCCCCAGCAGAGTCGCCAGAGCTGTCACACCTCCTTTTTCTCGAGGGACATATGGGATAGGGAGTTTTTATAATTAAAATGACATATTTCGAAATGGGATTATTTATTTATTCATGTAATGACTCGGCCGGTCGTTTTAAGAATTTACGCCCCGATCCCCTATTATATGCATTTCCCGTGTTTGTTTCTGCTATGGTGAGTTGACGGGAGGATTTATTTGGAGTTTCGAAGAGTTTTGGGACACTTAGGCCCTAAATGAGAGTTTAAGTTTTAGAATTCTGACTGTAGTCGGAGCAGTGAGAAGACGACCTTGGGATGGAATTCCATTGGTTCCGTTAGCTCTGTTGGGTGATTTCGAGCTTAGGGGCGTGTTCGGATTGAGTTTTGGAAGTCCGTACCTTATTTAGGCTTGAAAGGCCTAAAGTTGAATTTTTAGAGTTTTCGGTTCGATAGTGAGATTTTGATCTAGGGGTCGGAATGGAATTCTGAGAGTTAGAGTAGCTACATATTGTTGAATGTGACGTGTGTGCAAAATTTTAGGTCATTCAGACGAGGTTTGATAGACTTTTTGATCGAAAACGGAATTTGAAAGTTTTGGGAATCCTTAGGCTTGGATTGGAGAGCGATTTATGGTTTAGCGTTAATTGATATGTTTCGAGGATTGGAATAAGTTCATATGATATTTTAGGATTGGTTGGCAGGTTTGGTTGAGGTCCTGGGGGCCTCGGGTGACTTTCGGGTGCTTGATGGAAGTTGAATTGGACTTAGGAGAATTCTAAAGTTGGATGAACCTGTCATAACTGCACCTGCGTGTGAAGGACGGCAGGTGCGGCGCCGCAGAAGCGGCTAGGTGACCGCAGAAGCGGAATTTGGCCCAGGCTCCAGAAGCCGCAGGTGCGATAAGTAAAATGAACCTACGAGACCGCATGTGTGGTAGGGGTGTCGCAGGTGCGGTAATTGCTGTTTAATGAAAAGTTGCAGGTGCGACTTGGTCTTCACAGAAGCGGGACCACAGGTGCGGTCCCAGAGCCGCAGATGTATTTCACTGGTAAGAAAAGGGGCAGAAACGAGGGTTTAGTCTCAAAACATTAGAAATTGATTTGGGAGCTTGGGATTGGCGATTTTGGGAGAGATTATCACTAGGGTGTTTTGGGTAAGTAATTCTTACTCGGTTTTGATTAATTTTCACGAATCTATGCTTAAATTCATCATTTGAATTCATATTTGGGGTGAAAACTTGGAGAAAAATTGGAAAAGTTCTTAGGCCTGATTTTGGAGTTTTGATCAAGATTTTGATGTCGTATTGGAGTAATTTCTGTATATATGAACTCGTGAGAGTGTGAGGATTCTAAATTTGTAAATTCTACCCGATTTCGAAACGTGGGCCCGGGGGGCTTTTTCTGCGATTTTCCTAATTTCACATATTAGCTTCGAATTAATTAGTTGAATTAGTTACTTGAAGTTATATTTACATTATGCTATTACTATGAATAGATTTGGGACATTTGGAGTCGGATACTTGTGGCAAGAACGTGGTATTGAGTTGATTGGGCTGGTTCGAGGTAAGTGGTTGCCTAACCTTGTGTGGGGGAACTCCCCTTATGATTTGGTATTGTTGATATATGAAATTCCTTGTACGTGAGGTGACGAGTGCGTACATGTGCTAATTGTTGAAAATCCTGTTTTTATTAAGTAACTATAACTGTGTTTTCTTCCATGTTTATACTACTTGCAATTTAAGCCTACTATTAACTTAGGGAAGCATGTCTAATTGACTTAATTGCTTTACTTGCTCAACTGCTTTATTTGAATTCAGTGCAGCATGCTAGGTTAGAAATACCTGTTTTGCCTTGGTATGAAATTCGGATTGAATTGAATATTCTTCGTGTTGCTGGTGTGTGTTTACTTTGGGATTACGGGACGGTATCCTGGGAGATCCCCCCCCTGCATGTTTACTTTGGGACTACGGATTGTATTCTGGTAGATCCCCCTGCACATTTATATTAGAACTACTGGACTACACCCAGTAGATCCCCCAGTACTGGGCATTTACATTTGGGACTACGGATCGGAATTTCGGTAGATTCTCGCGCACTATGAGTTGGACTACGGGATGACACTCGGGAGATCCACAGGATATTTACATTTGGGTACTACAGGACGGTATCCTGGGAGATCCGCAGTTGTTATCTCTGTGTTGAGCTGTATTTCTTCTATGATTGTTTTGTCTCTGTTGTAATTGTTGCTACTCTTATTACCCTGTGTTACTTTAGTACTATTTATTTTCCTTATATATTATTATATATGACCGGTAGGGCCCTGACCTTCCTCGTCACTACTCGACCGAGGTTAGGCTTGGCACTTACTAGGTACCGCTGTGGTGTACTCATGCCGTATTCTACACATGTTTTTCGTGTACAGATCCAAGTACTTTGACTCAACCATACTACCCTTGAGGCGAGGCGATTCTCTAGAGACTTCGAGGTATATCTGTCGCGTCCACAGACCGAGGAGCCCCTTTCCATTATCTCTTATAGTTTTAGTGTCACGACCCGGATTTTTCACCCTCGAGAGCCGTGATAGCGCCTACTAATGTGAGCTAGGCAAGCCGACCATTGAACAAATAACCTTTTTAACCATTTTATGTTCTTTAACAGTTATAAAGCAATAACGTGTAAACAACGGAAATTTAAAATAAGCGAAAGAAAAGCAATAGAGTATCTGATCATGTAACTAATACAACTGTTTAAACCTTAACCACCCAGAACTAGTGTCATAGTGTCACAAACGATCTAAGATTTACTATATACAAAGTCCGGAAAATAAACGATACACAGTTTCTGAATTAAGGAAATGAAACAGGGATAAAGGAATAGAGGGAGACGCTAGGGCCTGCGGACACCTGCAGGTGTACCTTGGATCTACGCGTGGACTGAAAGTAGCCACCCAATCTACGGTCCAGAAGCTGCTCCGGAATCTGCACATAGTGCAGAGTGTAGTATCAGCACAACCGACCCCATGTGCTGGTAAGTGCCTAGCCTAACCTCGGCAAAGTAGTGACAAGGCTAGGACCAGACTACCACATAAACCTATGCAATTCAACTATATACAACGGAAAAGAAGAACAGGAATAACAGTCAAGTATGGGAGGGGGTAACATGCTGCGGGGACATCGAATAATAGCAGAAGAACAACAAATAAATATGAGGATCACCACAGTTCAATTGAAAATAGGAAGGGGGGATCATGCTGCGGGGTACAACAAGTGTCAACAGGAAATCAGCAATTAAAAGTAGAGAAACCGTAACTCAGTTATCAATAAAAATCAGGAAATCGAAGACAAGTGTACGGCATCACCCTTCGTGCTTTAACACTCTCTCACCAAAACAATACACGGCATCACCCTTCGTGCTTTAACACTCTCTCACCAAAACAATACACGACATCACCCTTCGTGCTTTACACTCTTCCTCACCCAAGCAACAATCACAAGGCAAATAGGGTAAGGGAATCTATAACATCAAAATAAAATCAAGTAATAACAGAAAATCAGTAAACAAACGTAAAGGACAACATAATTCGATTATCAGCAAGAATCAGGAAAATCAAGGACAAGTGCACGGCATCACCCTTCGTGCTTTTACTCTCGTCCTCACCATAAGTATCAATATAAACTGCACGACATCACCCTTCATTCTTTTACTCTCATCCTCACCATAAAATCAATATAATAGGAACGGAATGGTACATCGTGCGGCACAACATCACCCTTCATGCTTTACACTCTTTCCTCACAAATCATACACAGCAACACCCTTCGTACTTTAACAGTCTTCCTCACCCAAACAACAATCACAAAAAATAGGGCAAGGGAATAAATAAAACTACAATAACAATCCCGACAAGGGAAAATAGTTCAACAATCAAGTCCCAGCAAGGGAACAACATCGTAAGAAGCATCAACATCCCGGTAAGGGAGATAATATTAGAAGCAACAAATTCCCGGCAAGAGAGATAATACAATCACTCTCTTCTCTTTTTCACTTTTACTTCCCAACTCACTTCACAACTTTGAGCCAATGCGCTAAAAGGTTGAATTTCCACTTATACTTTCACATTTCATTGTACATCTTGAGCCTACGCTCCTCAATGTTCAAATGCCACAATTACTTCCACAAACTTTGCCGAATAATATAAATCATCATCAAAGCATGAATAATACAACGAAGCCATAATAATCACAATGTAAGACTCACAGACATGCTTGACACCAACGTATAGATACTCGTCACCATGCCTATACGTCGTACTAGACAAACACCACATAGCAAATAGGACTCGACTCCTAATCCTTCAAGCTAAGGTTAAACCAAACACTTACCTAGATGCCATGAACACAATTCAAGTGTCTACTATCGCTTTACCTCTTGATTCCACCACCAATTCGCTCGTATCTAGCCACAAGTTACTTAATTACATCAATAAATGCTAAATGAATCAATTCTAATGCATGAAAATAAGTTTTCCAAAATTTTACCCAAAAAGTCAAAAATCGTCTCGGGCCCACATGGTCAAAACCCGAGGTTCGAACCAAAACCCGATTACCCATTTCCCCACGAATCTAAATATATAATTTGTTTTGAAATCAGACCCCAAATGGAGGTCCAAATCCCCAATTTTTGAAAAACCTAGGTTATACCCAAAATACCCAATTTCCCCCATGAAAATCATTGATTTTGAGTTGAAATCATGTTAAAAGATGTTAATGATTGAAGGAAACGAGTTAAAATTGACTTACAATCGATTTGTAAGAAGAGTTACTCTTGAAAAATCGCCCTAGGGAGTTGGTGTTTTGAAAAGATGTGAAAAATGATTGATTTTCGGCTAAGTATAAAAGTTGTAGGTCGCAGATGTGGGAATTACGAACTGGGGTTCGCAATTGCAAATTGCGAACCCCGACCTCTGCTATGTTGGGAAATGCAAAGGGGCTCTCGCAACTGCAAGATGGGAAATGCGAACCAAAGATCGCATTTGCGATAACAGGTTCAAGGGGGCATATCGCATTTCCGAAGGGAGTCTCGCATTTGCGAGATGGAGCTGGCCTGGGCTTCTTTCGCAATTGCGACAAGGCCCTCGCATTTGCGAGTCAGGCTTCGCAAATGCGAAGCCTGCAGGCCTGCTATGCACAACTGAAAATCTACAATTTCCTCAAGTCTAAAATCAACCCCGTGGCCTATCCAAAACTCACCGAGCCCTTGGGGCTCCAAACCAGACATGTACACCAATCCAAAAACATCATACTGACACGCTCGTACATTTAAATCACTAAAATAACATCAACAACTATGAATTTAGCATCAAAATCATGAAATTTCCTTATGAACTTCAATTTCCAATTTTTCTCAAAAATGATCCGATTCACGTCGTTTCAAGTTTGTTTCTTACCAAACTTCACAGACTTATCTTAATTCACATATAAGACCTGTACCGAGCGCCAAAACCAAAATATAGGCCCGATACTATCAAGTTCTAATCACAATTCATTTCTAAATCTCATAATTAATTTCAAAAAATAATTTCTTTCAAAAATTCATTTCTCAGGCTTGCGACCTCGGAATTCGATTCCGGGCATACGCCCAAGTCCCATATTTTCCTACGGACCCTCCGAGACCGTCAAATCATGGGTCCGGATCCGTTTACCCAAAATGTTGACCGAAGTGAACTTAAAATTATTTTATAGTCAAAATTTATTATTTTTCACAGAGTTCTACAAAATGGCTTTCCGGCTACGCACCCGGACTGCGCACACAAATTGAGGTGAGACTAAAAGAGGTTTTTAAAGCCTCGGAACGCAGAATTCGTTTTAAAAACAAGTGATGACCTTTTGGGTCATCATATTTTCCACCTCTAAAACAACCGTTTGTCCTTGAACGGACATAAGAAGGAAGTACCTGAGTTGGGGAAAAGATGGGGATAATGGCTTCGTATATCAGACTCAGACTCCCAGTTCGATGCCTCAGCGGGCTGGCCTCACCACTGAACACGAACAGAAGGAAAACTCTTCGATCTCAACTGACGAACCTGCCGGTCTTGAATAGCTACCGGCTCCTCCTCATAAGACAAGTCCCTGTCCAATTGGATAGTGCTGAAATCTAACATGTGGGATGGATCGTCGTGATATTTTCGAAACATGGACACATGAAACACTGGATGGATGGCTGATAGGCTCGGAGGCAATGCGAGTCTATAAGCCACCTCTCCCACTCGATCAAGAATCTCAAACGGGCCAATGAACCTAGGGCTAAGCTTTCCCTTCTTCCCAAATCTCATCATGCCCTTCATAGGCGACACTCGAAGTAATACCAGCTCGCCGACCATGAAAGCCAAATATCGAACTTTGTGGT
Source organism: Nicotiana sylvestris (assembly GCF_000393655.2). Lineage (NCBI taxonomy): Eukaryota > Viridiplantae > Streptophyta > Magnoliopsida > Solanales > Solanaceae > Nicotiana > Nicotiana sylvestris. The sequence continues at coordinate 58,279,813 of NC_091059.1, forward strand.
CGGCATAGCTCTATTGCCTGGACTGAGCTGTACGAAGCCTATCCTGAATAACCCTGACCTTGTCCAAGGCATCCTGAACTAGATCCGTACCCAACAATCGAGCCTTTCCCGGCTCAAACTATCCTACCGGCGACCGACACCGCCTACTATATAAAGCCTCATAAGGAGCCATCTGGATACTCAACTGGTAGCTATTGTTGTAGGTAAACTCCGCTAAAGGCAAAAATTGATCCCACGAGCCTCTAAAGTCAATGACACAAGCTCGGAGCATATCCACCAAAATCTGAATGGTCTGCTCGGACTGCCCGTCCGTTGAGGATGAAATGTTGTGCTTAACTCAACCTGCGTGCCCAACTCTCACTGAACTGCTCTCCAGCAAGGTGAGGTAAAGTGCGTACCTCGGTCCAAAATGATAGACTCGGGCACACCATGAATGCGAACAATCTCCCGAATATAGATCTCAGCTAACCTCTCGGAAGAATATGAGACTGCCACAGGAATGAATGTGCTGACTTGGTCAGCCTATCAACACTAACCCACACTACATCGAACTTCCTCTAAGTCCGTGGGAGTCCAACAAAAAAATCCATAGTGACCCGCTCCCACTTCCACTTAGGAATCTCAATCTTCTTGAACAACCCACCTGGCTTCTAATGCTCGTACTTAACCTGCTGACGGTTCAAACACCGAGCCATATGTGCAACGATATCCTTCTTCATTCTTCTCCACCAATAATGTTGCCGCAAATGCTGATACATCTTAGCGGCACTCGGATGAATAGAGTACCGGGAACTATGGGCCTCCTCTAAAATCAACTATTGAAGCCCATCCACATTAGGCACACAAACTTGACCATGCAACCTCAAAACTCCATCATCTCCTAAGGTAACCTACTTGGCACCCCCGTGCTGCACCGTGTCTCTATGGACACCAAAATGGGGATCATCATACTATCGATCTCATATATGCTCCAATAAAGAAGAACGAGCTACTGTGCAAGATAACACACGGATAGGCTCAGAAACATCCAACCTCACAAATTGATTGGCCAAATCCTGAACATCCAAAGCAAGCGATCTCTCACCGACCGGAATATAAGCAAGACTGCCCATACTAGCTGACTTCCTACTCAAAGCATCGGCCACCACATTGGCCTTTCCCGGATGATATAAGATGGTAATATCATAGTACTTCAATAACTCCAACCACCTTCTCTGCCTCAAATTCAACTCCTTTTGCTTAAACAAATACTGAAGACTCTTGTGATCCTTAAAATAGCTCACTCACATGCCACGCCATACAGATAATGCCTCCAAATCTTCAATGCGTAAACAATGGCTGCCAACTCCAAATCATGAACCAGATAGTTCTTCTTATGAATCTTCAACTGCCACGAAGCATAGGCAATGACCTTGCCATCCTGCATCAACACCGCACCAAGTCCAATGCGAGATGCATCACAATAAATTGGATAAGGCCCTGAACCTGTGGGAAAAACTAATATCGGTGTCGTAGTCAGAGATGTCTTGAGCTTCTGAAAGCTCGCTTCACACTTATCCGACCACCTGAATTGGGCACCCTTCTGGGTCAACCTAGTCATCGGGGTTGCGATAGATGAAAACCCCTCCACAAACTGACGATAGTAGCCTGCCAATCCCAAGAAACTCCGAATATCTATAGTTGATGCTGGTCTAGGCCAATTCTTGACGGCCTTAATCTTCTTCGGATCAACCTGAATACCCTCTGCGGATACAACATGACTTAGGAATGCAACTGAACTCAACCAGAACTCACATTTCAAAAACTTGGCATAAAACTGACTATCCCTCACACTCTGAAGAACCACTCTAAGATGTTGCTCGTGCTCCTCCCGACTACGAGAATAGATCAAAATCTCATCAATGAAGACTATCACGAACAAATCCAAGTAAGGCTTGAACACTCGGTTCATCAACTCCATAAAAGTTGTTGGGGCAATTGTTAACCCGAATGACATCACTAGGAATTCATAATGACCGTACCGAGTGTGGAAAGCTGTCTTAGGGATATCAGATGCCCTAATCCTCAATTGATGGTAGCCAGATCTCAAGTCAATCTTCGAAAATACCTTGGCACCCTGAAGCTGATCGAAAAAATCATAAATCCTTGGCAATGGATACTTATTCTTGATTGTAACCTTGTTCAACTGCCCGTAATCAATACACATTCTCATTGATCCATCCTTCTTCTTAACAAACAACACCGGCGCACCCCAAGGAAAAAAACAAGGTCTAATGAAACCCTTCTCATGCAAGTCTTGCAACTGCTCCTTCAACTCTTTCCACTCAGGCGGGGCCATGCGATACGGGGGGATAGAAATGGGCTGAGTGTCCGGAGCCAAATCAATGCAAAAGTCAATATCCTTATTGGGTGGCATACCCGGCAGGTCTGAAGGGAATACCTTAGGAAACTCACGAACAACGGGCACAGAATCAATAGAAGAAACCTCAGCACTAGAATCACGTACATAGGCCAAATAGGCCAACCACCCCTTCTAGACCATACACCGAGCCTTCATATACGAGATAACACTACGGGTAGAATGACTAGGAGTCCCTCTCCACTCTAATCGAGGTAAACCCGGTAAGGCTAAGGTCACAGTCTTGGCATGACAGTCCAAGATAGCGTGGTAAGGTGATAACCAATCCATCCCCAATATGACATCGAAATCAACCATGTCCAGAAGAAGCAAATCTACATGAGTCTTAAGACCTCCAATCACAACTACACACAAACGATGGACTCGATCTACTACAATAGAATCACCCACCGATGTAGACACATAAGCAGGAGCACTCAATGAATCAATAGGCATGACCAGATATGGTGCAAAATAAGATGACACATACGAGTATGTAGATTCTGGATCAAATAAAATCGAAGCATCTCTACTACAAACCAGAACAGTACCTGTATCTCTACCTCTATTATCTCTACCTACACCCCTAACTGACTGAGCAGGATGAACGAGTCCCTCAATGAACCTCCTCACTCTCTCTCACTGGGAAATATAAGAAGAGCATGATGGGTCAAATCATTAAAACTGGTCTTGTACTGAGTAACAATCATAGAACTCTGCTGGAATCACACAAACTACCTCGGGTAGATCTCTCTCCGAGTGATGGGGAGAAACTTCTCCAGAAATAGCTGAGTAAACTGCTCCCCAATCAAACCTGGTGATCTAGCTAGTCTGGCCAAACAATAGTCTCTCCACCAAGTCTTGGCAGGCCCAGACAAGCGAAAATTAGCAAAATCGACCCCATTGGTCTCCACTATCCCCATGTTCCGAAGAACCTCATGACAGCTATCCTAATAATCCTAGGGATTCTCAGAAGATGCACCGCTGAAAGTAGTAGTGAAGAGCTGGGTGAAACCTATCCAACCTCCGCAAAGCCTCCGAGGATGTAGCTGATCTAACATTGGTCTGTGTTGCTATTTGGTTGAAGAAGCGGTACGTGACCTCACCATTCGCGAAAGGACAAGAGTAGAGGTTTCAATTTAGCATTGAGAGAACAAAATCACACGACAAGAAAGAATAGATGTGAAGTTTTTCCTAACTCTGTAGCCTCTGTGGGATAAATACGGACGTCTCCGTACCGATCCCTCAGACTCTACTAAGCTTGTCTGTGAACTGTGAGACCATGTAACCTAGAGATTTGATACCAATTTGTCACGACCCGGATTTTACACCCTAGAGAGTTGTGATGGTTCCTACTAATGTGAGCTAGGCAAGCAATAACATGTAAACAATGGAAATTTAAAATAAGCGAAAGAAAAGCAATAGAGTATCTGATCATGTAACTAATACAATTGTTTAAGCCCTAACCACCCAAAACTGGTGTCATAGTGTCACAGACAATCTAAGATTTACTATATATAAATTCTGAAAAATAAACGATACATTGTTTCTGAATTAAGGAAATGAAACAGGGATAAAGGGATAGAGAGAGATGCCAGGGCCTGCGGATGCCTGCATGTATACCTTGGATCTCCGTGTGGACTGAAGGTAGCCACCCAATCTATGGTCCAGAAGCTACTCCAGAATCTGCACAAAGTCCAGAGTGTAGTATCAGCACAATCGACCCCATGTGCTAGTAAGTGCCTAGCCTAACCTCGGCGAAGTAGTGACAAGGCGAGGACCAAAATACCACATAAAACTGTGCAACTCAACTATATACAGTGGAAAAGAATAACAGGAATAACAGTCAAGTATGGGAGGGGGTAACATGATGCGGGGACATCGAATAATAGCAGAAGAACAACAAATAAATATGAGGATCACCACAGTTCAATTGAAAATAGGAAGAGGGGATCATGCTGCGGGGTACAACAAGTGTCAACAGGAAATCAACAATTAAATATAGAGAAACCATAACTCAGTTATCAATAAAAATCAGGAAATCGAAAACAAGTGCACGGAATCATCCTTCGTGCTTTAACACTCTCTCACCAAAACAATACACAACATCACCCTTCGTGCTTTACACTCTTCCTCACCCAAGCAACAATCACAAGGCAAATAGGGTAAGGGAATCTATAACATCAAAATAAAATCAAGTAACAACAGAAAATTAGTAAACAAACGTAAAGGACAACATAACTCGATTATCAGCAAGAATCAGGAAAATCAAGGACAAGTGCACAACATCACCCTTCGTGCTTTTACTCTCGTCCTCACCATAAGAATCAATATAAACTGCACGGCATCACCCTTCGTACTTTTACTCTCATTCTCACCATAAAATCAATATAATATGCATGGAATGGTACATCGTGCGGCATGACATCACCCTTCGTGCTTTACACTCTTTCCTCACAAATCATATACGGCATCACCCTTCGTTCTTTAATACCCTTCCTCACCCAAACAACAATCACAAACAATAGGGCAAGAGAATAAATGAAACTATAATAAGAATCCTGGCAAGGGAACAATAGTTCAACAATCAAGTCCCGGCAAGGGAACAACATCGTAAGAAGCATCAACATCCCGGCTAGGGAGATAACATTAAAAGCAACAAATTCCTGGCAAAGGAGATAATACAATGTTTCTCTTCTCTTTTTCACTTTTAGTTCCCAACTCATTTCACAACTTTGAGCCAATGCTCTAAAAGGTTCTATTTCCACTTATACTTTCACATTTCATTGTACAACTTGAGACAACGCTCCTCAATGTTCAAATATCATAATTACTTCCACAAACTTTGCCCAACAATAGAAATCATCATCAAAGCATGAATAATACAACGAAGCCATAATAATCACAATGTAAGACTCACAGGGATGCTTGACACTAATGTATAGATACTCGTCACCATGCCTATACATCGTACTAGACAAACACCACATAGCAAATAGGACTCGACTCTTAATCCTTCAAGATAAGGTTAGACCAAACACTTACCTCGATGCCACGAACACAATTCAAGTCTCTACTATCGCTTTACCTCTTGATTCCACCACCAATTTCCTCGTATCTAGCCACAAGTTACTTAATTACATCAATAAATGCTAAATGAATCAATTCTAATGCATGAAAATAAGTTTTCCAAAATTTTACCCAAAAAGTCAAAAATCGCCTCGGGCCCACATGGTCAAAACCCGAGGTTCGAACCAAAACCAGATTACTCATTTTCCCACGAACCCAAATATATAATTTGTTTTGAAATCGGACCCCAAATGGAGGTCAAAATCCCCAATTTTTGAAAAACCTAGGTTCTACCCAAAACACCCAATTCCCCCCATAAAAATCATTGATTTTGAGTTGAAATCATGTTAAAAGATGTTAATGATTGAAGGAAATGAGTTAAAATTGACATACAATTGATTTGGAAGAAGTGTTGCTCTTGAAAAATCGCCCTAGGGAGTTTGTGTTTTGAAAAGATGTGAAAAAATGATTGATTTTCGGCTAAGTATAAAAGTTGCAGGTCGCGGATGTGGGAATTGCGAACAGGGGTTCGTAATTGTGAACCCCGACCTCTGCTAAGTTGGGAAATGCGAAGGGGCTCTCGCAATTGCGATATGGGAAATGCGAACCAAATATCGCATTTGCGATAACAGGCCCAAGAGGACATATCGCATTTGCGAAGGGTGTCTCGCATTTGCGAAATGGAGCTGGCCTGGGCTTCTTTCGCAATTGCGACAAGACCCTAGCACTTGCGATATCGGATTTGCAATCCAGGATTCGCAAATGCAAAGCTTGCATGCCTGCTATGCACAACTGAAAATCTACAATTTCCTCAAGTCTAAAATCCACCCCGTGGCCTATCCAAAACTCACCTGATCCCTTGGGGCTCCAAACCAAACATGTACACCAATCCCAAAATATCATTCGGACTCGTTCGTGCATTCAAATCACTAAAATAACATCAATAACTATGAATTTAGCATCAAAATCATGAAATTTCCTTATGAACTTCAATTTCCAATTTTTCTCAAAAATGATCTGATTCACGTCGTTTCAAGTCCGTTTCTTACCAAACCTCACAGACTTATCTTAATTCACATATAACACCTATACTGGGCGCCAGAACCATAATACGGGCCTGATACCATCAAGTTCTCATCACAATTCCTTTCCAAATCGCATAATTAATTTCATAAAACAATTTCTTTCGAAAATTCATTTCCCGGGCTTGGGACCTCGGAATTTGATTTCGGGCATACGCCCAAGTCCCATATTTTCCTACGGACCCTTCGGGACCGTCAAATCACGGGTCTGGGTCCTTTTACCCAAAATGTTGACCGAAGTCAACTTAATTTATTTTATAGTCCAAATTTATTATTTTTCACATATTTCTATAAAATGGCTTTCCGGCTACGCGCACGGACTATGAACGCAAATTAAGGTAAGACTAAAAAAGGGTTTTAAAGCCTCGGAACGTAGAATTCATTTTAAAAACAAGTGATGACCTTTTGGGTTATCACATTTAGCCCTTCTGTATTTATTTTGATTTGGACATTCTGGAGTTAGATCACAATATAGTATCCATAGCTTGTGATTTTGGAAGTTGTCTAGTTTGAGAGTTTATATTTGTATATGTCGAGCGGCATTTTAAACTTTCATTATGTTTATTTCTGCAGTTTTTATTAGTTTTATCTGTTGTTCCCTTTTTCCACAAATTGTTAGGCTTACCTAATCGTAAAGACTAGGTGCCATCACAACAGTTCATGGAGGGAGAACTGGGGCCGTGACAATTCATTATCGCCACTTGGCATAATTATTGGTGTCCCAAGTCACCAATTTATTTTAAATCCCAAACCGAGGAAAATTAACTCTATTTTTTGATCCGCGAACACAGAAAACCGGGTAAGGAATTCTGGTAACCCGGGAGAAGGCGTTAGGCATTGGTTTTAGCACGGTCGCTCAACTATTAATAATTGGCCTAATTATCTGCTTAATTGCGTGTTTTAAATCTATTGTGCATTTTTAACTTTAGTGCCGCTTTTATTTATTTATGAATTTATTTCTGGAACAAGTCATGATTGTCGTACACTTATCGTTTTGGTACATATTACAAGCCGCATCACATGAAATGCACCCGCGATTTACAACATGTTCATTTTTTATTATTGTTTGAAGTTATGGTCAAGTCACATAAAACGCACTCCCGAATTGGGGATTGTGTATCATGACTATGGCACGGGAACCGTACCCATAGTCACGATAATTTTATTAATCGCGCCTAAAGCAAGCTACGATGTTCATGAGTTATTTTCCTTCTTTGAGGTTACTATAAAGTCATAAGGTATGGATATTATTGTGGAGGAAATAAAGTGAATTAATTATGGATGAGTAGACTAGCTTCGTGTGTTTGAAAAAAATTGGATCGGCACACGAATAAATAGGAACGTTGTTGTTTCTCTTCTTTTTTTATTGGCTTTTGGCAGATATATATCTAATTTGGCCTAAACTCGCAAACTAAATTGCACATCCAATCCAGTTTCTGATTTTTACAAGACAAACCAAATGGCCAAATTGGCATAACTAATGAACAAAGGTTCCAAGGAAAAATAATGATTCACTACTTCTTATTTTTTTTTAGCTATCAAACAAGAACTAAAAGATTTTTAGAGTTATATCTAATGCTCATGAAATTAGAATTGAAATAGGAGATTCAGACAACAATATACCAACTAAAACGATTCTGGCAAACCTAGTGTAAATCAAACCGATGCACAATTTAAACAGATATTTCATGAAGAAATGAAATTAATTACTGCAAATCAAGTCACTATTATTATCATTGTAAAATAAACAAACAAATATTCCGGAGATGGGTTGTTTATGCAAGTGATTAACAATGGAATTTTTAATTGTACATAGATTACATCACAGAATGAACAAGGGATGGAGGCAGCTTTATTGATCTAATATGCTGAATTTCAGATGATTAAACGCACACATAGTGTGAAAGATCAAATATAAGGTTGTATAGAAATGTACAGATGGACATGAACATACCTAAATGCCAAAAAAAATTAGAGTTTAGCAGCCTTTTGAAACAACCAAATCAACAACAACAAGCATGAATTTGAGCTTTGACGGCTTGTGCAAACCCAGAAAAGAGGATGTTGATTTTTTGAAACTTCAGTAATTAATACCCTTTTTAATCTTCTTTGAAATCCAGTTTTCAAAAACCAGAAAAATAGTATTGAAGACCTCTTGAATCAACCACTACGACTGATTATTTTGAGTAAAAAAAAGGTCAGCTGAAACTTTACTCTTTTTTTGTGTTTTTCCCCTCAATTTGAAGCTGAAAATTACAGATCTAATAAGGAAATTTTTGAATTTCAAATTTGTTTTCAGATGCATTTAGGTGTGTAGCCCAATGTATGAGTATGGGTGAGAAGATAAGAAATAAGAAGGGGAGAGGAGAGGGGTGCAGCGACTAGGGTTAGTTTGAGGGAGGGGATCTAATTTTCTCTTTTTTGAGATGGTGATGGTGCCCGTTGTTAGATTTTTTTAGGGGGGGGAGTCTAAATTAGGTCCTTTTAAGGTTTTGGGAAGGTGGTGTTTTAAAGGGGGAATCCGTTTGGGCCTGGTATTTGCGCCCTAAAATTGGGCCAATTTGAAACAAGAGTAAAATTTGATCTTTCAAAAAATAGCTACCTTACTACTAATTAAATTTGTTTTAACAAAATGACCTAATTAGCATTTTAACTCATTAAATAAACTAATTGATTAAAGCTAATGTATATTTTTGTGACTTTCATGTATTAATCTAACAATTAAAGAGTAATTAATTCCTAAAATATAAATTAATGTTAAAATGGCATGAAATGAAAATTTGACAATTTTTATGATTTTTTTATGATTTAAAATATTAAACATGCATGAAAATGCAACTAAATGCATACAATCAATTTTAAAAAAAATCCTAAAATTTTATAAATTCAAAAACAAATAGGAAAAAACCATTTTTTGTGGATTTTGTAAGAATGTTTTCTGTAGGGCAAAAATTAGGTGCTCACACCGGATAATATTTTTTTCCTTTTAGAGTAAATTAGGAATTTAGGGAATAAAATGGAGGAAACTTGATGAACCTAGGCGCCCTTGACGTGTTTGATAGTAGCATATTTATGCTTTGGCATGTGTAGTATCTTCCTTATGATTTGAAATTATTGATGATACCTTGCTTGATTGGTTTGCATGTCTTGTGACACCTATGTCTCATTTATTTGACTATTGTTCACTTTGTGCTTAATGCTTAATATCTCGTGCCTCCGTGAATACTTGCATTTATTGAGAGTCGGAATGGACTGTCCTTAGTGAATCATGTGCCATGTCTGCTGAGATTTTTGTGTAGTCCATGTATTGTACTTATATCTAGAACTTGTCCGGGATGTGAGTTGAAGTGAAATTTTAGGTGATGCTCGGTTTGAGAAATTATTTTAGACTTTCTTTGATCTTTTTTAGCTTAATTACTTATCACAAATAAAATCTACCCCTAGTTAAACCTTTTGAGCTTACAGACTTTTATTTGGCACCCACATTACAAGCCTATACCCTGTTTTTTCTTAATTGATATTGTTTTGATCCTTTTACCTCATAAAGCACTTTAATTGTGAAATGAGCACTTGAAGAAGTAAGGAGGGAATGTGGGGTGGATTTTGAGTGGAACCAATGAAAGAAAGAAGAGTGAACTTATTTTGTAAAATAATACACCACTACCGGAAGTTGAAAAAAAACAAATAAAAAACAAAAAACAAAATGTAGATAAATAAGTATCTTTATTTTTTCTAGTGGAGTGTAAATGACGGTAGTGCTCAAAGAAAAATGGAATATTTTTTGGGTTAATATTATTTGTCAAATTGAAGTGGATTGAAGAATTTGTGCTTAAGTTATTTTGTGAGGTGTTAAAGTGCTTAGCAGGGTGAACCACTATTCCTATATATATCCTACCCGTTCCTTAGCCCACATTACAACCACGAAAAGTCCTAATTGATCTTAGATCGAGCGAGCTTACATTAGTAGAGATTTATATTAAGGGCAAGCCTATGGTACCCATTGTGTGCATGTGACTTCTTTGTGAGAGTGTATTTCTTTTATATACAAGTGAATCCTTAAACTAAATTTGATCATGAGATTCGACTCTCTTGTTCTTGTTGTGAGGGGAAATGGTTTTATGAGGGATAGGTAACATTATTAGCTTTCTCTATGATGTTGGGTGTTCAAGCCATGAGTATATTGTGACATTGAGTCGGTTTTGTGAGGCTAGGATTGTTATGAGCATGGTGTCTTTGCTTGAATATTTTTGAAGTATGGCATAAGTTAAAGGGAAGTGTGTGGTGATTGCCTATGCTAGAGTTTAATTGTTGCTATCAACCATGGTTATTAATGTAGAGTGCTCAAATATAATGTTATTTGTTGGTCGAGGACGAGAAATGTTTAAGTGTGGGGTGTTGATGTTTGGCTTAATATATGCATATTTTAATGTATATTTCCTCATATTTTGCTCATGTCTCGGAGATTTGAGATGTACAATATAATGATTTGTGCTAATTTGTGGTATTTTTATGTGTAGGAATCATTTGGATGCAATTTGGGATGAAAGTGCATGAATTGGAGCTAAAATCGGACGAGAAGGCAAAAGTGCGAATTTGAGGGTCACAGGCATCGTGGGGCGCTACCTGTGGCGCTCAAAATAGAATGATAAAAAGTTAAGTGCCAGGGCTAGCGTCCCACGCTGCCCTGGACGCTCAAAATGTGAACATGTCCTATTTCTCCCGGGACTTAGTTAATTCGGTCCTACACGGTCCCAACACGTATAAAAGAGGTCCTAAACCTATTTTTGAGGGGGAAACACTTTTGTAGAGAACTTTTGACGAAGGGAGAGCACAAAGCCGCTGTGGAGGCCGAGTATCATATTTTTGTCCACCAAACTTAGTAATTTTTATGTTTATTTATATGATTTGTTGTTTGACTACCATGTCTATGTGGAGCTAAACTTCAACTTCTAGGGTTGTGGTTCTTTCATGACTATTGTTATTCGAATATTGATTTTGATTTCTTAGTTTATCGTATTGGTATATTTATTCAATCCTGTGCTTAATTATTTGATTACTTGATCACCAATTGAATACTATCTACGAATCTAGAATTGAACTCGAAAGTGGAAATTCTAGATTGCATATAGGATTGAGTAAAGCAAGTTCTTGAGCGTCAGGGAATGGATCCGCGGTTAGGATAGACATATACCTAATTGCCTTGCTTGGTTGATGTACGGGAATTATCAATGCGTTCTTGTTAGTTCTAATTCCATAGACATATAGGCTTTAGGTTAGCTTGAATAGGCGAGTAAGAACTTGACAGATTCTTATGAGCGATATTAACCCTGTCAACCAATAAGCTAGATAAATTAGTTAGTCAATTTAGTTGAAGAATACAATAGGAATATTAGATTGCCCATAACCCTAGATCGTTTTCATAACATTGATAACATAAAAATCTGCTCTTTCTCTATTCAAAGTTCATTATTTATTTTTCTTTATTTTAATTAGTTTAAAATCAAATACTTCAAGTTTTAATTCTCGTTTAGATAGTTATGATAGTTTAATTTAGTTAATAGTTAATCATAAGTCCTCGTGGGTTCGACATCCGACTTTAAGTCACTTTATTACTTGATGACCGCGTATACTTGCGTCTGCATTTGGTCGCAACAAAATCCAACAATCCATTCAATTACGAGTCTAACCATACTTGTTTCATACAAATCTGACTCCGAATCGATATTCAAAACCAATTAATCACTTTAGAAAAGTTTTGTCAAAAAATCCCAATTTATCTTGTTAAATCCCACGGTTTGATGTTAAATCTTGTGATGGATTCATGTAAATCTCTTGGATATATGTTAGAATCACTTACCCCTATCTTGTAGATGAAAGTTTATGTTGAAACCCTTCAAACCCGAGCTCCTAAGTCTCTAAAGTGGTAAAGCATTAAATAAAAGTCCAAAAGTCCAGCTTGTATACTACAACAACATCTTATCTCCCACAGTGGTGACCGCACTTTTCCTAGTGTGGTCCGCACTTCCAAGTCCTATGACCGCAATCCAAATTGTGCGGCCGCACATCAGCATCAACTACACTACCAGTATTCAGTATATTGACCATAACTTTCTTTACAAATGTCCAAATGGTAAACTATTTGATTTTCTGGAAAATAGACTCAAAGAGCTACAACTTTCATTTGGATCATCTTCAAATTCCTGATAGATTAAGTGATACAAACTTCCTAAGCTAGACCATCAAACCTGTGAATTCCCCCCCCCCCCCACGGTCTGCACAATTTCTAATTCCTCCGCACTCTAGGAGTTTGTGTAACGACCCGACCGGTCGTATCATGAGTTACCACTCTGTTTCCCAATTTCTGCTTCTTATCGCATTTTTCAGATGTATTATGTATTACCGGGTTGGTTGCCTCGGGTTCGGAGAGGTTTTGGTAAGGTTTGAGACACTTAGTCTCTTTTGAGTAAACTTTAGTTGGAAAAGTCAATTGGATATTGACTTATGCGAAAAGGGCTTGGATGTGATTTTGATGGTTCGAATAGCTTCGGGAGATGATTTGAGATTTAAGAGTGTGATCGGAATGTGTTTTGGAGGTCCGAAGTAGATTTAGGCTTGATTGGCGAAATGGGAATTTTGGCATTTTCCGGTTGATAGGTGAGATTTTGATATAGGGGTCCAAATGGAATTCCGGGAGTTGCAGTAGGTCCGTTGTGTCATTTGAAATGTGTGTGCAAAATTTCAGGTCATTCGGACGTGGTTTGATAGACGTTTTGATCAAAAGTGGAATTTGGAAGTTTTTGGAATTCTTAGGCTTGAATTCGATGGGATTCGGTTGTTTTGATGTTGTTTGAGGTGTTTGAAGATTGGTATAAGTTTGGATGGTGGTATATGACTTGTTCGTGCTTTTGGTTGAGGTCACGGGGGCCTCGGTGTGATTTCAAATGGTTGACAGAAGATTTTGACAGAAGATTTTGGCAGAGATGGAGCCGCAGATGTGGCAAAGAGGTAAGTCACCTGGAATCACAGAAGCGGTTGCTGGAGCGCATCTGCGCGGAGTCTTGTCGCAGATGCAAAAATGGGCCTTTAAGTGGAAATCGCAGATGCGGTGGGTTAGACCGCAGGTGCGGAATCCCTGGGTCAGAAAGTATATAAACCCTCCTTTGTGATTTTCAGCTTTCTTCACCATTTTAAAATCGATTTTGGAGCTTTTGGGGGGATTTTGGAGAAGGAATCAGAGGGAACTTCATTGAGGTAAGATTTTTTTATCATAAAACTCGTTCCTATGGTGTTATTTCATTGATTAGGCTTGAAATTTATGGAAATTGTGGGTAAATATTGAAGAAACTAGGGCTTGAGATTGGAGACCTTTGAGTAAGGGTTTGAGGAGTTATTTGTAGTTGGATTTTGGTACTTTTGATGTGGATGAACTCGTGGGAAGATAAGGAGTTTATGTCACGACATAACTTTCCCTCCATTTGGGTATCGTGATGGCACCTAGTCTTAGGGACTAGGTAAGTCTAACTCATACTGAAATACCACAATAATAAATGAAATTTAATAGACTTGAAGCAGAAATCTTTACGAAATTTATAATTCCCAAAACCCAGTATACAAGTCATAAGCTCTACAGAGTTAGCTACCACTTCTAAATATAACTGTTTGGAAAAGAGTGAAAACAGTTGAATAAAAGTAAGAAGGTGACTCTGAAGCCTGCAAACACAGCAGCAGGTTTACCTTGAGTCTCCTCAGCAATGATCTTCACAACTACTAATGATCGATACCTGGATCTACACAACCAAAATGTGCAGAAGAGTAGCATGAGCACACCACAGCGGTGCCTAGTAAGTATCAAGATTAACCTCGGTGAAGTAGTGACGAGGAACAGTCAAGACACCTACCGGTCCAATAAATTGTACAAATATAGGAACAATGGAAACATGATGTATACATAAAGACTACAATCACAATAAGGGAAGAAAACAGCAAGTAACAACGGAAATACCAAAATAATGACATAGAAGAGCGGGCGAAAACACAAACCCAAATCCTAAATTCACAGTATAGTAAAGGTAAGCAATAACTCAGGTCCTACGACAGTGTTCATATCAGGTCTTATCCAACAATTTCCACGAAGTACTGAATCTCGGACAAATTACAGCTCACGAGTCCCAGTACCTGAAATCTAACACTTGGCATCCTGTGCCCCCATCAAACCTCATGGTCATGCGGACATCTCACTTGCTAACTAGAGCCACTACATATATAACAAGTAAACAAGGGTGTGCATCTATACTCAGCAAAATCAGGAGGACTTCACATCCAATCGGAGTGTTCAACTACGTGTATGCTTGTGCAAGTGCTTTAACATAGTTCCTACCGGCTAATAAGCATAAGGAAAAGAACGGACAACACGTAAGATGTTTCCTCACAACTTCAACGAGATAAAGCTCAAACAGGCATACCACAACACAATATCAAACAACAAGAATGCCCCTAGGCCATCACAATCAATCCCTGACATAGCCCACCTTGTCTCGTCACGTGTGCAAATAATAACATAATAGGTGCCTGCCTTATTTTGCCACACGTGCATCATAATGTTCCCACCTTGTCTCGCCACATGAGCAACCCACATATAAGCATATATATACATACCCCGCCTTGTCACGCCGCATGTGCAATATATCAATAGCAGCAATAGCACGGCAAAAACCTCGTGCAACCCCATAACAACAATCGCACGACAGAAACCTCGTGCATCACAATATCAACAACCGCACGGTAGAAACCTCGTGCACTACCACAACAAGTACAACAGCAACAATGACAATATATACAAGAACATGACAAGTAAATCAACTCAAGAACTTTCGATCATAAGGAGACGGTAAAACTAGCTCACAAGGAATAACCACAATAAAGAATACTAAGCGTAATAAGAACGGCTCAACAATGGAGAAAATAATATGAAGCAACGATCCCACAATATATAATTCAACAACAAGGAAGCTAACACGAATCAAATAATTCCAAATAAGAAAATGTCAACTAAATATAGGATATCTAAACTTCTTTTAAGGTTGGGCAATTTATGAAGAATATACAACAATTTCAATTAAGGATGAGCAGCGGGAAGATAATCATAACCTCAATTAAGACTAAACAATTACTGGGGAGATAATAATAATTTCCAATAAAAATGAGCAGTTATGAAAGATAGCATAACAATAGAAGAGGTAAAAATCTTCAGTTAAGCAAAATAAGAGTCAAATAGGCAATAAGAATGAATCATGAGCAATTAATTCCATTTAAAGCATATAGAGGTGAAACTAGTAAGTGAAAAACTCAAGCATATCAAGTCCAAATTCATACACAGTGAATATAAGGACCTAAGAACCCTAAAAGGACAATTTTTCCGCAAATAAGTCCGAGCACTCACTCATCACCTCGCGTACACAAACTACAATCAACATAGCAGACTCAAATCCTAAGGGAAAGTCCCCCACACAAGGTTAGACAAGATACTTACCTCAAAAATGACAAACTGATACTCTAAAATGCACTTCTCGGGTGAAAAGAGCTCCAGAAAGCTCAAATATAACCAAATTAACTTCAAAGCACAAATAAAACACATAAGATACTATTCTGGATCATAAAGTCTCAATCATTAATAAAATCCAAAAAAATTGGTACAAAAGCCGACCCCCCAGGCCCACACCTCGGAACCCGACAAATTTTAGAAAAACCGAATATCCATTCCGATACGAGTTCAACCATACAGTGATACCATTTGGTCCCTTAAATCATGATTTTTCATTTTAGGTATTTTCTTCCAAAACCAACATTTTTTCCAACCCAAAACACAAATTAAATGATGAAAATGAAGATAAAATCGTGGAATATGTTAGATTCTAGATGAAGAACACTTACCCAATCAATTTGTGTGAAGAACTCTCAAAGAATCACTCAAAACCTAGCTCCACAAGTCAAGATATGAATAAAATGGTCTAACCCTCGATTAGGGAATATATTCCGCCTGCCCAGGGGTTGTTCTTCGCATTCGCAACCCTTCTCTCGCGTTCGCGATGAGTAAATTCCTCGTCAGCGATTTCCAAACTCATTCCAGACAACCTTTAATATAATGGCCATAACTTTTTGCGCACAACTCCAAATGACAAATGGTTTGATGTTCAAAAGTCATTTTATATTGCGAGATATAAGCTTCCAAAGTCAACCCTGTGCAACAGAGATTTTCGAACTCTTCCCGGACAGCCTATAGTGTAACTACCATAACTTTTTGTACACAAATCTAAATGCCAATTAATTTATATTTATGAAAACCAGACACAATGGGATACAACTTTTATTTTTGAATCATCTCCAAATTCCTTATAGATTGTGAGATATGAACCTCCGAAGTCAGACCTGTGCAACCGCGATTTCTTTCGCGAACGCGAAGAACAAGCTTCCAGAAGCCAAATTCTTCTTCGTGAATGCGAAAGGCTCCTCGCAAACACGAAGAATAACACCAGATATAAGATAATCAGCATCCAAAGTAGCCCAAAATGATCTGAAGCACACCCGAGTCCCCCCGGGACCCTATCTAAACACACACACAAGTCATATAACCTAACACAGACTTGCTTGAGGTCTCAAATCATATCAAACAATGCCGAAACGATGAATCACATCATGAATCGAACTATAAACTTCCAAATCTTCCAACTTCGAAAACTTGTGCCGAAACCTATCAAATCAACCCGGAATGACGCCAAATTTTGCAGACAAGTCGAAAATGACATAACGGAGCTAATCCAACTCTCGGAATCGCATTCCGACCTCGATATCACAAAATTCAACTATGGGTCAAATTTCTCCACTTTCCAAACTTCTACTTTTCCAACTTTTGCCGAAACACCTCAAATTACCATCGAACCTCCAAATACAAATTCGGACGCACACCTAAGTCCAAAATCACCATACGAAGTTGTTGAGTTCACCCAAAACCCATTCCGGGATCGTTTACTCAAAAGTCCAATTCCAGTCAAATTTTCACTGTTTAAACTTCCAAAACTAGATTCCTTCTTTCAATTTGACTCTGAATCATCCGTTAACTGAATTCAACCGTGCACGCTGGTCGATACACATATTATGAAGTTGTTCCAGACCTTATGCCATTGAATAGAGCTTAATTTCTCAAAACAATTGATCCGGTCATTACAATTTATTAATGTAACTTTCATCAGATTCCGAGACGTGGAACCCGGGGGTCGGGTATTGGTTAATTTCGGGATTGGTGTTGTAATTTGATTTCCTTCGAGTGGGATTTATTTCCTTAGCATATTTTGATGATTATGTTCTGATTTTCGCTAGATTTGGAGCATCCGGAGGCTGATTCGGAAGGCAAGGGCATCACAGACTAGAGTTTGGACCGGATAGAGGTGAGTAATGATTGTAAATGTTGTCTTGAGTGTATGA
Source organism: Nicotiana sylvestris (assembly GCF_000393655.2). Classification (NCBI taxonomy): domain Eukaryota; kingdom Viridiplantae; phylum Streptophyta; class Magnoliopsida; order Solanales; family Solanaceae; genus Nicotiana; species Nicotiana sylvestris. The sequence goes on from NC_091059.1 coordinate 58,297,840, forward strand.
AACCCCGGATTTCACATCGTTATGTTATTTCGAGGTGACGCACATGCTAGATGACGAGCATGGGGTCGTTCACTCTTGGGGATTGTGACTTAGTCCGTCCCGAATGACTGTTTTACTGCGTATTTGATTGAAAACTGTTTGCTATCATCATGTTTTGGGCTGAATACCATATTTGGGCCTCGTGCCAACTGTTTTGGACCCTTAGGGTTTTTTTACTACCATTCCTCACTGTTTTGACTTTATATTTGTACTCAGTCATGCTATATTCTACTATTTTTATAGCTCAGCCATGTTTACTTTGTTTGACATCTTAAGTGATAGTTTGAGCTGAGTATCATATTTTATTGTGCCCGAGTGGCTTTTAGAGATTTCTGACTGAGTAGGGCCGATGACCTGTGTTGTGAGGTTAATATGGGATCGGGCTGCATGCCGCTAGCAATATTGTGCTGATTCATGATTATGAGGTCAAGGGCCTGAGTTGTACACCACAAGGTGGCTTGATATGAGGCCGAGAGCCTGTTTGATTATGCCACGAGATGGCTTGTTATTGCGATGTGGCCTAAGGGGCCCCTCCCAAAGTCTATACACCTCTAGTGAGCGCGGGTACTAGTGTGAGATGTGTTATAGCCCAAGGAGCTAATGTTGTTCCATGCTATTGCCCGAAGGGCTGATACGAGTGATTGTGAGATAGCTTGAGGGGCTGATTCTGTTGCTACTTTGCCTGAGGGGCTGGTTTTACGTGTTTACTTTTTTCTTACTGCTTTTCATTCACTCATTTAACTGTTTAAAGATGTTTTAAAGAAGCTTATATTGAACTAAGGTATTTTTACAGGTTTTCACTATTTTATTGCATGGTATTGGTTTTACACTACCTCTTTGTAGCATTTTGTTGTGTTCTATGTGTTTTTTTATCGCTTAGCTGCCTTTACTTTTATTACTCACTGAGTTGGTGTACTCACATTACTCCGTACACCCTGTGTGCAGATTCAAGAGACTCGGGTCCCGCTAGCGAGGGCTAATTGTTTCCAGCAGGCTGTTCAGAGTTCACTAGGTAGGTGCTCGGCGTTCACGGCCTAGTGCTTCTCCCTCTTCTCTTACTTTCAATTGTTTTAGTTTTGTATTAGACTACGTAGTCTCCTTAATACTCTTAGACAGATGTTTAGATGCTCATGATTGGTGATACCCCGATGTCGGGATGTGTTTATTTCCGCACTTGTTCTATGTCATTGTATTTTGGGGTTTATCACTCATTTATGACTTAAATTGAATTATTATAACTTTTTAAATGGATTGGGGGTTTGTGTCCGCTAGCTTTGTTTCACGATAGGTGCCATCATGGTCGGGTTCGAATTTAGGGTCGTGACAAGTTGGTATTAGAGCCTAGGTTACATAGGTCTCACGAGTCATGAGCAGGTTTCGTAGAGTCTCGTGGATCGGTATGGAGACATCTGTATTTATCCTCGGGAGGCTACAGAACCTTTAGAAAAACTTCATATTCTTAAAATTATTGTCGTGCAAATCTATTGATCCGAGTACTAAACTTTTGTTATTTTATTCTCTCACAGATGGTGAGGACACGAGCGACTGGTCAAGACAGATGACCACCAGTACCACCAACTATGGCTACTAGGGGCCGAGGATGCGGTCGAGCCCATGGTAGGGGTATAGGTGTAGCCCGCACCACAGCTAGGGCAGCACCTGCAAATCCACTAGCCACCTCAGTTCATGATCATGTCCTAGTTGTGGACGCTCTAGCAGCACTAGATCAGGCACCAGCTGTGCCTATTGTGATTTCGGGTCTTCAAGAGGCCCTGGCTCAGATTCTATCAGTATGCACTAGCCTAGCTCAGGCGGTCTCAGTTACCACAGCCGCAACTACTTCTCAGGCCGGGGGAGGCACTCAGACTCCCGCCACTCGCACACCTAAGTAGGTCGTGCAGGGACTTCAAACACCGGGGGCACCTCCAGCCCAACCGGTTGCAGTTGTTCAGGACTATGTAGCTCCTGCTATGCCAGGGGACGAGCAACGCAGGTTGCAGAGGTTTGGTAGACTTCAGCCTCCGACTTTCAGTGGTGCAGAGGGCGAGGATGCCCAGGGTTTCTTGGACAAGTGTCAGAGGATTCTTCGTACAGCGGGTATTCTAGAGACCAGCAGGGTCGCTTTCACTACTTTTCAATTTTTCGGATCTACCTTCACTTGGTGGGAGGCTTACAAGAGGCGTGGGCCTATTGGTGTAGCACCCCTTACCTGGCAGCAGTTCTCCATTCTCTTTTTGGAGAAGTATGTGCCACAGTCTTGTAGAAAGGAGTTGCGCAGGCAGTTTGAGTGGTTGCGTCAAGGAGAGATGACTGTGACGCAGTATGAGATGAGGTTCTCGGAGTTAGCTCATCATGATGTTTGGTTGGTTCCTACAGAGAGAAAGAGGATTATGAGGTTTGTTGATGGCCTCACGTATCAGCTTTGGATTCTTATAACCAGGAAGAGGGTGTTTGGTGCTACCTTTGAGGAGGTTGTTGACATTGCTCGCGAGATTAAGTCAGTTAATTTCTAGGAGCGAGATGAGAGGGAGGCCAAAAGGCTTCGGGGATCTGATAGCTATGGTGGTGCTCCTTCGAGAGGTCAGTTTCAGCACGGCAGAGGCTGTCCATTCAGGCATGCTCATCCAGCTCGCCTAGGTTATCGTGGGGCATCATCGGGTCATGGTTCTCACAGTTCTCATCAGGGCCAGTCATCACTTAGTGCCCTTCCAGCCCAGAGTTCGTCCCGTGCCCCGTCAGTTCAGGGCTCTTCTATGCTAGGTGCATCTGCTAGTCATTTCGGTGCTAAGGGTTCCCTTCAGTCCCCGTCTCTGGCACTAGGAAGTTTCTATGAGTGTGGAGAGTTGGGTCATATGTGGAGGCAGTGTCCTCGTTGTTCGGGGTTCATCTCAGTAGAGGGGTCAGCCATCGGCTTCAACGCTAGTTACTTCGCCACCACCCACCCACCCAGCTAGGGGTGGAGGTCAGTTAGCTAGGGGTATCCCTGGAGGGGGAGGTCGATCAAGTGGCAGTCAGGCCCGTTTATATGCACTCCCAGCTAGATCCGATGCTATTACTTCAGATGATTTGATCACATTTATTGTTTTAGTCTTCCATAGAGATGCCTCTGTATTTTATGATCCCAGTTCCACTCATTCTTATGTGTCATCACACTTTGCTCGTTATTTGGATATGCCCTGTGAGTCTCTTGTTTTATCTGTTCGTGTATCTACTTCAGTGGGCGATACTGTTATTGTAGACCGTGTGTACCGGTCATGTATGGTGACTATTGGGGGTCTGGAGACCCGAGTGGATCTTTTGTTGTTATGCATGGTAGATCTCGATATTATATTGGACATGGATTGGCTATCTCTGTATCGTGCTATTTTGGACTATCGTGCTAAGACAGTGATATTGGCTATGCCGGGTATGGCACGGATTGAGTGGCGAGGTTCGACTAATTATGTTCCCAGTAGTGTAATTTCATTCTTGAAGGCCCACCGTATGGTTGAGAAGGGTTGTCTTTCATATTTAGCCTTTGTGAGATGTATCACAATAAACTGTATAAGGCCCTGATCCTGTGGGCAAAACCAACACCGGTGTCGTAGTCAGAGCTGTCTTGAGCTTCTGAAAGCTCGCCTCACACTCGACCGACCATCTGAACTGGGCACCCTTCTGGGTCAACCTAGTCTTCGGGGCTGCGATAGATGAGAACCCCTCCACGAACCGACGATAGTAGCCTGCCAATCCCAAGAAACTCCGAATCTCTATAGCTGATGCTGGCCTAGGCCAGTTCTTGACTACCTCAATCTTCTTCGGATTAACCTGAATACCCTCTGAAGATACAACATGACCCAAGAATGCAACTGAACTCAACCAGAACTCACACTTCGAGAACTTAGCATATAACTGACAATCCCTCAGAGTCTGAAGAACCACCCTGAGATGTTGCTCGTGCTCCTCCTGGCTGCGGGAATATATCAAGATGTCATCAATGAAGACTATCACGAACAAGTCTAAATAAGGCATGGACACTCGGTTCATCAAGTCCATAAAAGCTGTTGGGGCATTTGTCAACCCGAATGACATAACCAAGAACTCATAATGCCCGTACCGAGTGCAGAAAGCTGTCTTAGGGACGTCAGATGCCCTAATCCTCAACTAATGGTAGATAGATCTCAAGTCAATCTTCGAAAATACCTTGGCACCCTGAAGATGATCAAAGAAATCATCAGTCCTCGGCAACAGATACTTATTCTTGATTGTAACCTTATTCAACTGCCAGTAATCAATACACATTCTTATTGACCCATCCTTCTTCTTAACAAACAACACCGGCACACCCCAAGGCGAAACACTGAATCTAATGAAACCCTTCTCAAGAAAGTCTTGCAACTGCTCCTTCAACTCTTTCAACTCCGGTGGGTCCATACGATACAGCGGGATAGAAATGGGCTGAGTACCCGACGCCAGATCAATGCAAAAGTCAATATGTCTGTCGGGTGGAATACCCGACAGGTCCGAAGGGAAAACCTCAAGAAACTCACGAACAACAGGAACAAAATCAATAGAATGAACCTCACTAGAATCACGAACATATGCCAAATAGGCCAAACACCCCTTCTCGACCATACGCCGAGCCTTCACATAAGAGATAACGCTATGGGTAAAATCACTAGGAGTCCCTCTCTACACTAAACGAGGCAAACCCAGTATGGCTAAGGTTATAGTCTTGGCATGACAGTCCAAGATAGCGTGGTAAGGTGATAACCAGTCCATCCCCAATATAACATCGAAATCGACCATGTCCAGAAGCAACAAATCTACTCGAGTCTCAAGATCCCCAATTACAACTACACAAGAGCGATGGACTCGATCTACCACAATAGAATAACCCACCGGTGTAGACACATAAGCAGGAACACTCAATGAATCACTAGGCATGACCAGATACGGTGAAAAATATGATGACACATACGAGTATGTAGACCCTGGATCAAATAACACTGAAGCATCTCTATCACAAACCAGAACAGTACCTGTGATAACCGCATCTGAAGCCTCAGCCTCGGGCCTGGCTGGAAGAGCATAACATCGGGGCTGGGCCCTACCACCCTGGACTACCTCTCTAGGACGGCCTGCAGTTGGCTGGCCTCCACCTCTAATGGTCTGAGCTCCACCTCTAGTACCTCTACCTCTTCCTCTAGCACCTCTACCCCCACCTCTAGCTGGTTGGGCGAGCTATAGAACACCTAGTGCCTGAACCATACCACGAGAACCCTACTGCTATGACGGAGTACCCACCAATCTCGGACAAGCCATCCGGATATGACCGTACTCACCACACTCATAGCATCCACTTGAGTGTTGTGACTGAGAAAATTGAGACTGACCCTGGCAACCTGAATGACCACCCCGAAAACTCTGGAGTGGCAGTGCACTGATAGTAGCTGGTGGTGCACTATAGTACTGCTAATCAGAATACTGCATGTGAGAACCACGACCACCTGAAGCACCGTGAGAGATCTGAAGTGCTGACTGAAAGGGCCTAGAAGGATGGCCTCTACCATATGAATCCCTGCCTCCAGACGAGGCACCAATGAATCTGCCTAAATGATGGGGCCTTTTATCCGACCTATGACCACCTCCCTACGACAGAACCATCTCCATTCTCCTGGCCACATTGGCCGCCTCCTAGAAAGTAATCTCACTCTCAGCCTCCCTAGCCATCTGAACATGAATCGGCTGAATAAGACCGTCAATAAACCTCCTCACCCGCTCTATCTCTATAGGAAGTATGACAAGAGCATGACGAGCCAAGTCGATGAATCTGGTCTCATACTGGGTAACAGTCATAGTACCCTACTGGAGATACTCAAACTGCCTCTGATAGGCCTCTTTCTGAGTAATAGGGAGAAACTTCTCCAGAAATAGCTGTGCAAACTGCTCACAAGTCAAGGCTGGTGATCCGGCTGGTCTAGCCAAGCAATAATCTCTCCACCAAGTCTTGGAAGATCCAGACAAGCGAAATATAGCAAAATCGACCCCATTGGTCTCAACTATCCCCATGTTCCTGAGAACCTCATGGTAGCTGTCTAGATAATCCTGGGGATCCTCAGTAGATACACCGCTGAAAGTAGTAGTGAAGAGCTTGGTGAACCTATCCAGCCTCCACAAAGCATCGGCAAACATAGCTGCTCCATCACCCGTCTGAGCTACCACACCCGGTTGAACTGCTCCAACTGGCTGAACCGCTGAAGTCTGAATCCGGGGAGCTACCTGCTCCAGAGTGCGAGTAGCGGGAGCCTAGGCTCTTCCTCCAGCCTGAGAGACAGTTAGAGCTACAGGAAGCAAGCCTGCCTAGGTGACACTCTCTATAAGGCCCACTAGACGGATCAGAGCATCCTGAATAACTGGGGTGGCAATAAACCCCTTTGGGACCTGAGCTGGGCCCACCGGAAATGCTGGGGCCGGAACCTCATCATCAAAGTCAACCTAAGGCTCCTCCATTGGGGCTGCTGCTCGGGGCTGAGCTCTGCCCCTACCTCGACCTCTAGCACGACCTCGGCCTCACCCTCTACCCCTCATTGGAGGTGCTACTGGGGGCTCGGGCTGCTGAGCGGTGGATTAGGAAGCACGTGTTCGCGCCATCTGCGAATGAACAGAGAAGAAATTCAATTACCATTGAGAACAAAACCGCACGACAAAAAAGAATTAATATGAAGTTTTTCCTAACTCTGTAGCCTCTAGGGGATAAATACAGACGTCTCTGTACTGATCCCTCAGACTCTACTGAGCTTGTCCATGAATTGTGAGACCTATGTAACCTAGAGCTTTGATACCAACTTGTCACGACCCGGATTTCCCACCCTCGGGAGTCGTGATGGCGCCTACTCGTAGAAGCTAGGCAAGCCACTAAATATAGAAAATTCAATCTCTTTCATTTTTAACTCTTGTAACGAATTGAATTAACAGGTGATCAACATTTAAATAATAGTGAAAGATGAAATTAAGCGGAAGACTTAGAATAATATAATACCAAAATCAGTACAAGAATGCCAACATACGTCTCTACCCAGAAACCGGTGTCACAATATCCACGGACTGTCTATGAATACTACATACAAATGTTTGAAAAAGGAAATACAGTCTGTCTCAGAAACAAGTGGACACAGAACATATAAATAGATAGAAGAGAACGTTGGGCTTGCGGATGCCTACAGGACTACCTCGGGATCTTTGAGTGGACTGAAGGCTGGCTCCCCCAGTGCTACTGTCCAAATGTTGCTCCGGTATCTACACATAGTGCAGAGTGTAGCATCAGCACAACCGACCCCATGTGCTGGTAAGTGTCTCCCTTAACCCCGACGAGGTAGTGACGAGGCTAGGACCAGACTCCAGATAAACTTGTGCAGTTATATAATGTACAGTAAAAAAATAAACTAGAATAAACAATGTAAGTGGGAGGGGGTACATGCTACGGGGAACATATCAAATCCAACATAAGCTAAAGAGTGATAAGAGAGAACAGTTCAAGTTCTACAACAAGCAATAATAGCACTGTTGCAGCACGCAACCCGATCCCTTATCATTTAACACTGTTGCGGCATGCAACCCGATCCATTTATATTACTGTTGCGGCGTGCAACCCGATCTCATATAACATTGTTGCGGCGTGCAACCCGATCCAATATAACATTGTTGCGGCGTGCAACCCGATCTCATATAACATTGTTGCGGTGTGCAACCCGATCCAATATATAATAATATTGCGGCGTGCAACCCGATCCAATATATAATAATGTTGCGGCGTGCAACCTGATCCAATATATAATAATGTTGCGGCGTGCAACCCGATCCAATATATTTATATACCTTAAACTCAACCATACCACAAGTTGGCAAGGGATCAACAATAAACTACACTATCCCGGCAAGGGAATTCAACAGTAAAAGTATATACGTTCCGGCAAGGGAGAATCAGCTATAACCAATCTTAACTCAATCCCTACTCATCTTAGCTAACTCCAATACTCAATCATAATTACTTTCCACGAAAATAAACTAAATCCTTGCTCAATATCGAGAATCACCAATTAAAGCATCCGTAGTATCATTTAAGAACACAACAAATATCAATTTAAGACTCACGGTCATGCTCAAAACCAACGTATAGATACTCGTCACCATGCCAACACGTCGTACTCAACAAGAAGCAAATAGCAAATAGGACACAACTCCTAATCCCTCAAGCTAAGGTTAGACCGAACACTTACCTCGAACTTCCACGGCCAACTCAAGCCTCAAACACCGCCTTTCCTTTCGAATTCGGCTAAAAATCAATTGTATCTATACATAATCGACTTCATAACGTCAATAAACGCTAAACAATCCAATTCTAATGCTTAATTATAGCTTTCTAATCATTCTTCCCAAAAAGTCAAAAATTAACCCCGGGCCCACTTGTTCAAAACATGAAGTTCAGACCAAAACCTGATCACCCATTCACCCACGAGCCCGAATATATAATTTTTTTTCAAATCCGACCCCAAAACGAGGTCAAATTTCCAAATAATCAAAAAGCCCTAACTCTACCCAAATCCCTAATTTCTACCCTTAATCACATGTTTTAGGCCTAGAAATCTAGTGGGTGTTGATAAAAATGGAAGAAAACAAGTTAAAGATTACTTACCCAAGAGGTTATGGTGAAGAAGTTCTTCAAAAATCGCCAAAGAGGTGTGGAGAAGATGAAGTTTGTGAAAAATAATGAAAATCTCGTAATGTGTTCTGTTTTTGGAACTTAAAAAATAACTGGGCGAAATTACTCATTGCGTTCGCGATAGGTTTATCGCATTAGCGATGGGTTAGGCCTGCTAGGTCTTCGCGTTCGTGGAAGACGGCTCGCGTTCGCGGAGAAATGATCCCTCGAGCCTTCGCGTTCGCGTCAATGTGGTCGCGTCCGCGTAGGTTTAATGCCCCACCCCCCTGCTTAGGCTCAATTAGCCTTTGCGTTCGCATTACTAGGCCCACGTTCGCGAAGGGAAGACCCTCAATGCCTCATGTTCACGACCTGGGTTACGCGTTCGTGTAGAAGGAATTTCCTTCAACATAATTAACATATCGCGTTTGCGAGGGTCCTCCCGCGAACGCGGAGAAGGAAATATAAGAATACCAACAGCTGAAAACCTACAACTTTTTAAGAGTTTAAAACCTTCGGAATCACATCCGAAACTCACCCAAACCCTCGGGGCTCCAAACCAAACATACGTATTAACTCGAAAATACCATATGAACTTATCAGTGCTATTAAATCGCGAAATTAACATCATTAACATCAAATTAAACCTCAAAATAAATGAATTATTTCAAACTTCTTAAAACATCAAATTTTGCAATTTAGGTCCGAATCACGTCAAATGACATCCGTTTCATACCAAACTTCACAAAGTTATCTTAAATCACATATAAGACATGTACCGGGCACCGGAACCAAAATACAGGCCCGATACCAATATGTTCTAATCAAAATACATTTCAAATTCCTTTAAACAATTTCAAAAAATAATTTTCTTTAAAAATTTATTTCTCGGGCTTGGGGACCTCGGAATGCGTTTCCGGGCATATGCCCAAGTCCCATATTCATTTCTTTCGGACATGCTTTGTTAAAGTCCTTATAATGTACGCACATTTTAAGTTTGTTTCCTTTTTTAGGAACTACAACTACATTGGCTATCCACTCGAGGTACTTTATCTCCCGAATAGATCCTATTTTAAGGAGTTTGGTTACCTCGTCCTTTATGAAGGCATGCTTTACCTTGGACTGAGGCCTCTTTTTTTGCTTCACCGGTTTGAATCTGGGATCGGTGTTTAGCCGATGCGTGGTGATCTCCGGTGTAATCCCTGTCATATCTAAATGGGACTAAGCAAAGCAATCCATATTATCAACAAAAAAATGAATGAGTTTTTTCCTGAGTTCAAGAGTCAATCTCGTTCCCAAGTATACCTTTTTCTCGGGCATGTATTCGATCAAAATGACATACTCCAGCTCCTCGATAGTTGGTTTGGTTGCTTCGGATTCTTCGGGAATGACGAAGGTTTGGGGAGTAAGGAAATCCTCATCTTCATCTCCGATTACCTGTTGCTCTAATTTCATCGAGGCTAAAGGCGGTGGTTGCTATTTTGCCGCCTGTTTACCTCTGATGCTCGATTTCTCCAAGGTTGAAGGCTCTGTATCAGTACTACTTCTCGATTGCAAACATCTCCTTTGCAGCATATTGCTCTCCGTAGATTGTTTTCACTACTTCCTCTGTTGGGAACTTCATCATCTGGTGAAGAGTTGAAGGCACTGCCCTCATGTTGTGTATCCATAGTCTCTCGAGGAGCGCGTTATACCTCATATCACCTTCGATAACATGGAACTTTGTATCTTGTATGGTCCCGGCTACGTTTACTGGCAAGATAATTTCTCCCTTTGTTTTTTCACTTTCCATGTTGAAGAGATTCCGGACCCGGGATGCAAGTACAATCTGATCTTGTAGGCCGAGTTGTTCCACGACCCTCGATTTGATTATGTTTGCTGAGCTACCTGGATCCACTAAAACACGTTTAACTTGAATTTTATTCAAAAGGATAGAGATTACCAAGGCATCATTATGAGGATGAGATATGCCTTCTGCTTCCTCGTCACAGAATGATAAGACGTCCTCGGGCACATAAATCGAGTCCATTTTTTCTCTGGTGATTTATACTTTGTGCTCTTGAACACAGGTCGTTGAGGGACATCGAGTCCGCCAATGATCATGTGGATTACATGATGTTGTTCTTCTTGTTCATTTTGCCTTGCATCTCTCTCTCTCTCTCTCTCTCTCTCTCTCTCTCTCTCTCTCTGAGGTGATTCTTAGCTCGATCACTTAGGAATTCTCGAAGGTGGCCCTCGTTGAACAAACGAGCCACTTCTTCCCTTAGTTGTCTGCAATCTTCTATTCGATGACCATGTGTGCCATGATACTTGCACATCAAATTCGGGTTCCTTTGAGAAGGATCAGTCTGTATTGGCCTGGGCCACTTGGTGTCTTTGATTCTCCCAATAGCTGAGACAATCCATGATGCACTATGCTGAAGTTTTACTATGATAATCGAGGGGCCTTGGAAGAGTCAGTGTGCTTATCAAACCAGCCTTTACTCATGAGTACCCGAGAACTTTGACCTCGATCATTTCTCCGATCGCTCCGAGGAGTGTTGCAGCTCAAGCTGTCGTTCCTTCGATCAGCATATGGCTGATACCATTCTTTGTTGAATCTCAATTCCTGGCCTGTGTCCCTTGGGGGCTTGGCTGCGAATCTATTAGGATGAACTGAACCCAAGGGGGCTCACAACGGGTCGCCCTCGACCCTGATTTTTGACTGGTAACGATTGTGCACATCCGACCATCTCACAACAGGATATTCCATCAAGTTCTATTTCAACTGTCGAGACGCGATCGAACTCCTTTCGTTCAGACCCTACATAAAGGCATGTACTGTCCAGTCATCGGAGACCGGTGGTAATTCCATTCTTTCCATATGAAACGGGGACACAAACTCCCTTAGCATCTCGTCGTTCCTTTTTTTTTTGAAGACATCCGATTTTCTCGTGGCCACCTTTATGGTCCCAGCGTGTGCTTTCACGAAGACATCTGCTAACATAGGAAATGAATCTATAGAGTTAGGAGTTAAGTTGTGATACCAAATCATGGCTCCCTTTGATAGTGTTTCCCCAAATATTTTCAACCAAACTGACTCGATTTCATTGTCAGTCAAGTCATTTCCTTTGATCCCACAAGTGTATGAAGTAATATGCTCATTAGAATCAGTTGTCCTATTATATTTGGGTATATCAGTCATGCGAAACTTCTTGGAAATGGGAATCGGACCTGCACTCGGGGGGAATGGTTTTTGTATGAATTTTTTGGTGTCTAGACCTTTCAAAACTGGAGGTGCCCCCAGTATCTTGTCTATCCGGGAGTTATAAGTTACCACCATTTTATCATTGTCTTCAATTTTCTTTTCTCCGTACTCGATCCTCTTAGTTAGTTCCTCGAGCATTCTCATAATCGTGGGGTCAATCCCCGAGCCACTTTCATCGGGCCTTTCTAGCGCTGGTTCAGTACGCCAAGTGTTTACTGGTTTAGTTGTGTTTCGAATTCTTTCTGGCTCTAAATTTGAGCGATGACGATTTGTTGAGGTTGCAGCATCTCGAATATCACTTGGAGACTGACTCCCCCATCTCCCATTACTTATGTTCTTTGGTCACCGGATCGGGCTTCCCCGTGTTTATTCCTTCGTGGTCCGCGCCTAGATCTGTATTCAAAGCGATGTGCGAACTAACATCAACAGGTTCCACATTTGGCACTTCATTTGGGTTTATCGGTGGTACACCGACTACTGCGTTGTTGTTTTCTCCAAGACATTCGTTGTCATTAATGGGTGCATTTTGTGAGCTAGACATGTTTCAGCCTGAGAATCAAAAAATCTTGACAAGAAAAAGTGTAAAAGCAACGTGTGTAATGAGAATTCGTAAACAAATAATCACTATTATCTTTAACCCCACGGTGGGTGCCAAATTGTTTACCTCGAAAATACAAGTAACAATTAAATTTGATTAGTGGTTTTAAAGATATGTGATTTAGTTCGATACGAATTAATAATCAAGAAATATGAAGTAGAAATGAAAGATAAAAGTGAATCAATGTTACTTAGCAGTAGTTACCTCGAGCTTCGTGACCTCGAGGTAGGCTTAGAATAATAAGAACAATTAAGTAATAAAAGTAAAGTAAGAACAATAGAGCTAAAGGACAATGCTGATGAACAACAGGCGAAAAGGTAGAGAGTATATTTTTTGCTCAATGATTAGATGATGTTATAAATGATTGGGGTCCCCTTTATATAATAGGGGAACCCTAAATAAGGAATATTTCTATTTATAGTAAGGAATATTCTTGGTACAGCTGTCTAACCGCCTAGTACGAAATCATAAAATCCTATTCCGGGATTTGTGCCATGACTTTGGGGACGTGGCTGGAATCTAGCTCATTCTAGTACAAATCCATAGCGATACTATTTCGGGGTCGAGCATACTTAGCCCCAGTGTTCCTCAAACTTCCATCCCCGGGCCTTGCACTCTGTCTTCGAGCTCAAGTTTGGTCAACTAATCTCGAACTCGACCTCGCCTGGACTCGGACTTCAGACTACCTCTCGAATACATAGATCGAAGGCATTCGATCTCGACCGTATACACCGACACTGAGCCAACCTTCATTGTTGCGTCACGTGTTCATTTGTCTTAAATATACGTTTTGCAAGTTTAATTTACATATGCAAATAACATAATTTTTCGACGAACCAGATTAAGTTGAACTCGCTTGCTCCAATGTGGGTCCACCCCTAATAAAGAAGTAGCTACGTGTTTAGTTAATAGAGTTAAAGCTGATAAAACCAACTGGAGTGTTCGGTAAAAAGGTGTTGAAATGCATGTTTTAATATTAAATTGACTTAAATGTCCTTAATGATGTCTACATTAATAAGAACGTGATTGTTTACAAGATTTTCAATTCCAAATTGATTCAGATACAAAATAATTTACGTCTCATTTTATTTGCTTATACAAAATTGATTAAATATGATTATTTAATCATAGAAATAAATAATTTTAATATAAACTAAAATATAATTATGAGTTACCAGTTAAAATATTTAAATCTAAGTCTCTCATAACATAGAGAAAAACAAACATCAAACTTCAGTATGTAAACCACGGTTCTTTCTTACTTATAACACTTGCAAACGAATTTTATAAAGTCAAGAAGATAAAAGAAGAGTGTTTTATAAAAGAGAAAGCTTTATAACTTTTTACGTGGAAGAGTTTCAAAATCTTGGTTGTTTCTTGAAGGCAGCCGATGGAGTTGCTGGATTTTAAGAGAAGTAAAAAAGGTGAGGAAGTGAAGTCATGGAGAGAGAGAGGAATTTTATTTCAGTATATGAGTGTTTGGGGACTATGAAATAATATTAAGGATAGGATAGTAAAATTTTGGTCAAACTTAAAGTGTTTATATGCTAAAAAATTATAAGTTGGGATGACCAAATTATGATTTATAACTTATTTTAGCTTAAGCACTTTTAATTTTATCAAACACATAAATAAGTTAAAAAGTACTGATAAAGTTGATCGGTTAGTCTAACACACGCTATGTGTCAACTACGCAGACCTCATAAGGTTTTACACAGTTGGTTTTCTTAGTGTAATCCTCCTTTTTAAGAAGACACAATCACCACAAAATTGCACCAATTGTCCCCCTAAGGAACTGATCATTAAATATTGTCCCTGTCTTTTACTTTGGTGTGAAAATAGGTTTTTTCCCCAAGAATATCACAGTTCTTCAATATCGAAAACTTAAAATTCATGTTTGGAGGTAAAAACTAGGTAAAAACTGGAAGTTAACAATTGATTATTGTTAAAATTGTTGAATATTAATAATTTATATTTAAATTTTTAGTTCTGATTTAGAGATTTGCTTTAAAAATCTCAAAACTACATATTGGCCCTTAGAAAGTGTTGAAGAAGACAAACAGAGTCCTCTTGATTTCGTATTTTTTGACTGAATTGATGATTATTGGAGATCGTTTGAGTTGGTATTTGGAGGTCTTGTTTCGGCTTTGAGATTAATTAGAGCAGATTTGCGGTGGTTCGATTGAAACTAAAACTGTAATTTCGAATAACACTTTGTTGAGTAACAGAGACAATTTATGTTAATCGGATAGACATTGATAAATAATTGAATAGATAGGTCGATTGTAAATAATACAAAGTAATTCCCATATGATGCAATTTGGTGAACAATTGAACATGCATAAAATTATGCCAACGGAGTAGAGTTTATGAATAATTTACCAAATACATAGAATGTAAATAATTCCCCTTTTTAAAGTTACAATGCTAACACACCCATTGTGGGTGGTTATCGAATGTAAATAATTCAAAGTCATACCAATATGGTAAAATATTGGTGAATAATTGAACAATCACAAAGTCATGTCAAACGGGTATAGTTTCTGAAAAACTAACAATATAGATAGAGTAAATATAGCATAATATCTACCAACCCGATAGAGTAATTCATGAGAAGCGATAAATGATCATTAAATACATTAAAAAATGGGGATAATATTTAAAGGCCAGCCCCTTATAAGGTCATTCCTGAATTACATAGTATATAAGGTGACCAAGAACTACAACTAAAATTTGGTGAATTACATAGACTTTGATAAATAATTGAATAGATAGGTCAATTGCAAATAATATAAAGTCGCTCTAATATGATACAATTTGGTGAACAATTGAACAAGCATAAAATTATGCCAACGGAGTAGAGTTTATGAATAACTTACCAAATACATAGAACGTAAATAGTTTTCCTTTTTAAAATTATAATGCTAACACACCCATTGTGGGTGGTTATCGAATGTAAGTAATTCAAAGTCATGCCAATATGGTAAAATATTGGTGAACAATTGAACAATCACAAAGTCATGTCGAATGGATATAGTTTCTGAAAAACTAACAATATAGATAGAGTAAATATAACATAATATCTACCAACCCGATAGAGTAATTCATGACAAGCGATAAATGGTCATTAAATACATTAAAAAATGGGGATAATATTTAAAGGTCAGCCCCTTATAGGATCATTCCTGAATTACATAGTATATCAAGCGACCAAGAACTACAACTAAAATGGGCTCATATTTTGAATCTTACCCGATTGGGCCCATATCGCATATATTATAAGAGATTTTTGCTTACTATAATACTTTTGAAACTTATTTACTCCCAATATTGAAGTTTTAACTTAATTACAATTTGATATACAATTTATATACAAAATAATGTATTAAAATCTAATCTTCCTATTTTTCTCTCCTCTTCTTCCTCACCCAAATTCAAACAATCAAACTTCTTCAAAATCATTATTCTTTCAGTGTAGGGGTGGCAAACGGGCAGGTCGGGTCGAATATTCACGGGCCAAAAATGGATAATTCAAAAAAGGATAAATTATCCGACCCGTATTTGAGACGGATAAAAAATAGGTTATCCGGTAGATAATATGGATATCAATATTATCCATAGATTCTTGAAGATGATCACTTATGGGAGAATTTATAGTCTCCCAAATTTGAGGAACCCCCAATTTAAAGCTTTACAAATGTAAAGTTAAACACATTAGTTATCCATTTGGTTAACCATTTTCTAAGTGGATAATATGGTTCTTATCTATATTCAACCCGTTTTTAAAAAGTTCATTATTCAACCCATATTTAATGAATAATATGGGTGGATAACTATTTTTCTTTACCCATTTCGCCGCCTCTATTCCTGTGAGCCACTAGTATTCATCTTTGTCCCTGAAACATAAGTTTGAACATTGCAATGGAAAGACAGTCAAAACAGGTGCAAGAAATCAGAGAAGAAAAGGCAAATTATGCATACACGTTCCCTTAGGATGACGTATATAGAATAAAAAGGAAAAAACAGAACCATGATTGAAAAGGTCCAAATATACCCCTCTATTTTCAAATATCATCTATATTTAACCTTCGTTATACTTTCGGGATATATACCCCTACCATTATCAAGAGTCCGGAATATAAATATGGTTCTTTTAGACTCAAAGAACCAAAATGTGTAGAAAAAAAAATGGTGACCATTTTATACATAACGCCTTAACGACTGTTTGCCCAATTAAGTATAGCGCCCTTTTAAAAGGTGCTATACATATAAAGCCCTTCCTTACCGCGCTATACATATTATGTGGGCCCGCCAATAATTCTTCTGGGCTTAGCTGACATAACAATAATTCAAATGGGCATAGCGCCCTTATTTAAGGCGTTATACCTCAAAAAAATCGACCCCCCGAATTGGTTTTTGACTTATTTAAAGATGTTAAGGATTTTTTAAAAATCCATTCAGAAATATTCTCAAGTCTTGTGAAATATTTCTTCGTTAAATTGTTTTGCACTTTGTCATAATATCTGAAGAGCGAAGAATTAGGGTTTCATTATATTGGGGAGGAGAGAGGAGGGAGTGAGGTTGTGGTGGCGAATAACTCAGTAAGCTGTAGTTTATCTCTACAGTGTCATATTAAATTATAACTTACAATGGAGTACGATATATTGGTATCGTTGTTATGTAAAAAAAATGAGTGTGAGCAAACGTTCAGTGAATATTAAAGTAATCGAAAGATATCCCTATTCTGTGACTTCGTAAGGGGTTGCTTGTTATGGTGAGTTTAGCATCGAAGACGATGAAACTCTGAGAGATTTTTTAAGAACTCCGGATGAATACCGAGAATTTATTGTGATAAAACTGTTGGAAATATACGTAAAGGTTGAAGACGTTTGCAATTATGAGGTTGTGCAAAGTAGGTATATCCCTCAATCATCGGGTGGTTATTTTGGAGTAGTTTTAGCCGAACAGGTCCCATCTAAAAGAGTTTGGCCTGATCTAAACTTATCTCCACGGGTGAATGAGGAGCGAGGAAATAATTTCTCCGCTAGTTTACATAATCCACAAATCGAGTGGTAAACTTCAATTTTCCTTTGTGTTACGATGTATATTTTTGTCTATTGAATTTGTATTAACACTCATATATTCCACAGGGGGTATCGACCAGATATAAATTTTACAAGTTATGAACCAACATCCAATTGAAATATGCTTAGTTTTGGTGTGTTGGATCATGGCGGTCTATCCGGGAGTCATCATCAAAAGGATAATGTGCATCATGGGATATCAACACATTATGATTTGTAAGTGAATATATAAAGTTATATGTAAAGTTTGGACCAATTTGAGTAACTCATTATTTTATTGATTGTGCAGTGAAAACGAGCAACTTGATGGTCCCGTCCTTACTCAATTACCCGAAGACGACATATTTAATCGGGATCTAGCATATGCACAGAGTCAGGAAGAGAATAGTGATTATGACAACAATGCCGATGAGTCTGGAGATAACACACCCTTCCCTGATGAGGGTGATGATGAGGAGGAAGAGAATGCTGAACCTGATTTGACGAGGGAGCATGTTCCACCTCTCGTTAGACCAAGAGTGTACGAGTCTCACGTGTCGTTTCATTCAAGAAAGATTAGCTACCTTGATCATTTGCCAAGTATGCCGGATGTGGATTCCCTCATAAGGGATATTGACGGAATTCGAACAACAATGTGGGATGAATCTAGATCAACAATGTTGTCAAAGGGCATGCTTTTTCCTGATAAAATACACCTAAGTAGGGCGGTGCGAATGTACAGCGTAAAAGAGTGCCATGAGATGATGGTAGCAGAGTCATCCCTGTATACAAGGTTATTTGTCATAGATTGTTTATGGATTGTAATTGGATGCTGCGTGCGAGGAAGAAGAAAATAAATATGTGTGTTGTGGATAAATACATTGGCACCCACAATTGTGAAATGGACACATTGTGTGAGAATCACTTTAACTTAGATGTTGACTTGATTTGTCTTGTCTTGATTCCACACATTGAAGCATCCATAAGGTACAAGATCAAAGAATGTATTACATTTGTCCACCCGGAATATGGGTGTATCATTACTAAAAGAAATGCATTTCTCGGGCGCAAACGTGTGTTTGAAATTGTTTATGGTAACTAGGATAAGTCATGGCCGCATTGCAACATTTTAACCAGGTACATGGACGCATTGCAACACTCTAACCCCAGGACTGTTGTTGAATGGAATCTTGAGTGGAGTCCGGGAATACCAAAACATATATTCAGATATGTGTTCTAGGCATTTAAACCAGCAATATATAGTTTTGTGCATTACCGGTCGGTAATATCCATAGACAACACTCATGTCTATGAGAAGTATGATATTAATTTGTTGATCGTTGTTGCAGTAGATGCTAATGGAAGTATATTTCCCCTAGATTTTGCTATTTGCACCAATGAAAGCCAAGATACAAGGACGCTATTTTTTAACCACTTGAAAGAGCACGTTGTCATACAATGTTTATGTATTTGTCTAATATATAATCGGCGTGGCAGTATTTTAAGTTCTGTACAGCATTTTCCTGCATGGTAGGAACCGTATGCATACCACTGTTTCTGTGTGAGGCACCTGAAGGCCAATTTTTAGAAGGAATATCCCAACAAGGACTTGCATGATTTAATGTGGATGGCTGCAATAGATTACCAAGAGAGTAAATTCAGGAGGCGCATGGAATTGATCAGGCAGAAAGACGAAAGAGCCTATCATTGGTTGATGCGACATGAGCTTGCCAAGTGGACATTGCATACAGATGGTGGCAGACTATGGGGAATTCTGACTACAAACGTGGCAGAGTCTTTCAACAGGTTATTGAAGTCAACACATGGATTGCCGGTCACTGCTATGGTGCAGATGTCATTCAAGCAGATGGCGGAGAGGGGTATTGAATTTATGCCAATACAAATGAAAAGATTTGAGAAATATAGGAGATGAGCACATTGGCATTCATATTTACAGTATTGCAACGAGCAAAATATTTTTGAAGTTCGCAGCACTATCCATCAAAACTGGGGGAATAATAGGCATACCGTAAATGAAGTTAGAAGGTTATGCTCTTGTGGGAAATGGTCCATCTACCACATGTCGTGCTCGCATGCCATGAAGTGCTTTCAACATATAGGTTTCGCGGTAACCAGCTATATTGATAAGGAATATAGTGTTGCTTCATACTTAAACACTTATAATGAGCAATTGCAGCTAGTGAGTGCTGAGAATTATTGGCCGTCAAAACCATTTAAAATGGTGTGTAACAAGGAGTATTTGCATCAGCGACAAGTGCAAAAAGAACGCATATACGGAACCAAATGGATATTGGTGATACTGTTTATACATGTAAATATGGCATATGCTTGCAAATAGGACACAACAGTCGTAAATGTCCTTTAGCTGGTTTGGGTAGCGGTGGTAATTCAGCTCCTGGTGGAAGTTCTTCCAATGTGCCCACGTAGTATTTTTTTCCAGTAATTTGTTGTAATGAGTGTATGCACATGTTCATCTTGAATAATGTATGAAATAAAATTATGTTTCCATTGGTGTTAAGTCTTATTAATATTTAGCATTAATACTTCAGTACAACAATTTAACATACACCCCAAGAAAAAAAAAGCAATTGTTTTTCGCCATTATCGTCGTTGTCTGGCACTATTTCATTGTAACTGTCTTCAATTTCTTCATCAACATCGTGTACATACCCTTCGTGACCGAGGGCATCGTAATCTAGGCCCCAGTTGACACACATTTTTTGCATTTCATCACTATCATCAAGAAGACCACTTGCTCTATTTCTACAACAATATGGGACACCTACGTCCAACGTCTGTGGAAGAAACTTAGGTAGTCCCTCCCACTTGATAACTTTTGGGAAAACAGGATAATCATTGTCTCTATGAAATTTATCATTTTCTAATAAATCCTAGTATTGATACTCTGTTCCTCCCAAGAAGTTAAGATCATCCATTGCATGATGAACAACTAGTACTTTTTCCATCTCTAGAATCTCCTTCATCAGATGTTTAATCACTTCTGGTTCATCTTTGTATGTGTTTGTTTAGAAGGCTGTAGACAGTTCATGTGGCACAACAAGCCCATGCCAGTGACATATTATTTTGTAATCACACCATTTTGAGTAAAGGGGAACCTATTGTAGTTTTTCGCCCCAAATTCGCATACCTTCAGGCTTTGTAGAATGCGCTTCGCCCTCAATAATATGCCCAGAAACTTTGAGATCACTGTGTATGTTGATAGGCTGATTTTCCAAGGTACGCACACTATACCACTTGTCATCACTCAAGTCAGTGTAGCAACCTAGCATATCTTTTTCAAGGTAGGGATCGATAGTGTTGGTCAACAACTTGTACGTTATTGTTTTGCAAAAAATATTTGTTAATATTTTTTATATAACATGATAATTGATAGTGTTGTATTATAATCTCCATTTATAGGACGGAAATCAATGTAGGTTTTAAGAATGGTATGATGAACCTATTTATCAGGAATACTACAAACATTGTTTGCAATATGTTTGGATTATGACCAGTGAATACGAACTCCAGATCTTTAAGATGCAACGACAACTTGCGGAAGTGGAAGAGAAACTAAAAGAGGCGGAAGAAGAAAAAAATAGGTCAGAAGAGAAATTTAAGTGGTTGAAGAAGAGAATATTGGGCGATAGTGACTAAATAAACACATGCATGTGTTGAGTGTAATATTTTATCTTTATGTTTTCCGTGTCATGTATTTTCACTAGCTGTACCGAATTTAAATTATGTTAAGTTGATATGTTTGTTTTTGTGTTGTAGTATTAAAATAACAAAGAACCCGAGAAATAAAAACATAAAGAGCATACGTCACACCTCATTTTTCTACCCCGAAAGGGGTATAAGGGAGTTTTTTCAATTAAAGAGACAATAATCGAAACAATATTATTTATTTAAGTTCAGATTCGCCACTTGAGATAATTTATGGTGTCCCAAGTCACCGGTTTAAATCCCGAATCGAGGAAGTTTGACTCTGTTTTACTA
Source organism: Nicotiana sylvestris (assembly GCF_000393655.2). Classification (NCBI taxonomy): domain Eukaryota; kingdom Viridiplantae; phylum Streptophyta; class Magnoliopsida; order Solanales; family Solanaceae; genus Nicotiana; species Nicotiana sylvestris. Next base: position 58,319,484 of record NC_091059.1, read on the forward strand.
TCTGCGAAACACAGAAATCAGGGTAAGGAATTCTGTTAACCCAGGAGAAGGTGTTAGGCATTCCCAGGTTCCGTAATTTTAGCACGGTCACTCCACTATTATTAATGGCCTATTTATCTGATTAATTACATATTTTTATACCTATTGTGCATTTTTATCTTTCTAGCCGCTTTTAATTATTTATAAAATTATTCTGGAACAAGTTACGATTATCGTACACTTATTTATTTGGTACACATTGCGCGTATCACGGGAACTGTAGCCACGATCTACAACATATTTAATTTATTAACATTATTAGAAGTTGTGGCCGTATCACATAAATGTACCCCCGGATTTAGAAATTACGTATCACAACTACGTCATGGGAACCGTACCCGCAACCATGATAATTTTATTATAGCGCGCCTAAAGAAAACTACGAAGGTTCGTGTTTTAAACTAAGTTTGGGAATTCAATTCAAAAAAAGGACACGAATTATGAGAATGTATAGTGATATAAGCCAGGCCTCTTAATTATTTAAAAGAATTATGGGCCATCAGTAAGCCCAATATTATCTAAAGATCTTTTAAAGGAAAATAAGAAAATTGGGCACGAAATCGAGCCCAGAAATATGGACAAAGGCAATAGGCCACAACAGCTTCGAGTGGGCCAAGTACCAGGCCCATCTTTGTACAGATATGCCATCAGCATGATAATCCACATGGAGCTTGGTTCAAAACCAGCTGCCTCATCTGGGCCAAGCACCAGGCCCAATTATCCTAAACAAAGGACCTTTGGTGTCCAGGCCTCACTTGGGCCTGATTTCATTTGTGCATAGAAATTAATTACCTAATTGCTGAAAATGCAGAATATTAATCAACTATTATAAGTTAATTTATTTAACATTCTGCTAATATTAATTAATAAGAGATCAATCCTAAACTCGTTCATGGATTACCTTAGATCTAAACATGTCATTATACTCAGCAATTCAAACACATAGTACAATATATGTTCAATAGTTTTTAGCAAAGTCCCAATAAATTACAACTACTAGGCATAGTAAACTGCTAAACCACACATGGATGAGCTACACTAACTTGAACGTCTAAACAATCTGAATACACTAGCATTAGTATCAGCAGTATTTAATCAGAACTGAAAAGAAATTACAAATTCGAAAAGAAGAACAACAACAGGAAACATCTAACTAAGCACAATTCCGGAGTCATATCCCAAATCAACATGCTATAATTCCATTCTTATCACTTCAAAGCTCATGAACAAACCTGCATACAACAAAATAAAATGCAGTAAGAACTTCAACAAAAATGAGTAAGAGACAACAGTTAGTCAACAGCAGTAGCAGCTTCAATTTAATCCATACTCAAGCCCAGAAAATCAGAAATCCAAAGAAGGTTTTTTCTTCGGTTTTGCTAAAGAAAATCAGAAGAGATAAAAACCAGCTCTCAATGGAACCGTGCAGAACTTTTTGAGTGTTTTTAGGGTTTGAAAATCTCCCTCAATGAGTGAAGAAAGGATCCTTATATAGGCACTTCTAGGGCAGCCCTATCCTCACTCCCTAATTTTCCTTTTACCTCTTTAAACTTAGTTATTTCACCTTCTAGTCCCTGAAAAATAGCTGAGTTGTCTTTATTTCTTGGCATACAAGTCTCTTCTTATCCTCTAGAAGCTTCTCCCCTAATAGAAAATATTCCTTAGGCCTAAGATACCCAAAATAACCCTTGACACCCCTGTATTTACCTCCCAAACTAAACCAAACATGAGCCATCTGACCCCAAAACTCAGGCCCAAATGAATGGGCTTCTTCTTCCCAAACCAAAAAACAATAGAGGCCCTAAAAAGTGACATAATCATAGCAATCTAGTGAACAATGAAATTCAGAGAGAACTAAGCTAATGCTATCACCTAAAACTAGCTGGTTAATTAATCAAAAGAGAATATAACAGCAATTTGAACAAATCAAACAAACAGAATAAACACTGCTTAACAATAAACTAACCATATTTAAGAACTAAGCTAAAATAGGCACGAATTAAACCAAATTAACAACCTAATCGAACAATTGACAAACTGATGATTCTGAAGCAAAATACATACATTAATGAACCTTAAAACCTATTGAATAAGAAAGAGAAAAACCTAACAATCCATAAATTATGACTACCTAAACTTCTTCATTTTTCGGTCAAAAGAAAAGGAAAGAGTAAAGAAGGAGAGAAGAAGAGAAAGGAAAAGAAGAAGAAAAAGAAACAAGGAAATAGAAAGAGGAAAAGAGAAACAGAGATACCTATACTAGGTGGACGGGCAGTTGGCTCACGCGGAACTCCGACCTTCTCTAATTTAAACCGAAATAAGTGTTAATCAAATGTTCTTGTTGAGAACAAACGATTAACACCAGTTTCAGGCCAAATCGTCTTTGGAAACTTGAAGGCATGGGACTTAGGTTTTTTGCATGTCACCAGATCTGAAATTGGCCGGATTTAGCCGAGCTTTTGGGGAAATTGATATGGGATTGAGGATTAGGAGTGCCAGGGGAGTGTAGAACATGAATTTAGGGTTGTTTGGACATGGTTGAATGGTGACTGCCGGCTAATATGGTGGGAGCATTTTGGGGCGGCTAGGGTTTCTAGTCTTTGGGAGGGAGACAGAATGAGGGGAAGAGGGGGGTTTGAGGGGGTTGGGGTGTGTTAGGATAGTTATATAGCGGGTGGGTGGTGAGTTCCCAACCGTTTGATCAAATGAGATCAACGGTTGGGATTTAGGCAGACAAAACGGCGTCGTTTGGTTAGTGAGGGGTATTGGACCGGGTAAGGGGATTGGGCTGGGCGGTTTGAAGAGAAGGAGATTTGTAGCCCGTTTTGCCAAGCTGCAAAAATCAGCTTATTTTGAGAAGTTCTTTTTTCAAAAGTGCTTTTCTCAAAAGTACCTTTGGTGAGAAGCAATTTGTGTTTGGCTAATTAGTTTGAAAAGCACTTCTGAGCAGCAATTAGTGTTTGGCCAAGCTTTAAAAAACTGCTTCTAAGTGTACTTTTCTTAAAAGTGCTTCTCAAAAAAGTGCTTTTGGAGAGAAGCTACTTTTTCTGCTTCTCCAAAACGGCTTCTGCTTCTCCTCAAAAGCACTTTTTTTCCTTCCAAAAGCTTGACCAAACACCTCAATTTTTGACCAAAAGTGCTTTTAGCCAAAAAAGCACTTTTGGCCAAAAAGAAGCTTGGCCAAACTGGCTATTGGGCTCAGCAATTTCCAAAGCCCAATTCGAGTTTTAAGACCAAATTTTCCCTCTTTCATTATTTGACTTAATTTTAAACTAATTAATACTAATTACCAAACACTACTAAATTTAATTGACCCTAAATTAAATCCTAAACAAAACCTAATAATGAAATTGACTTAATTAGCTAATTCTAACACTAAAATAATTAATTGATTTTAGACCTAATGAAAGAAAAATACTAAAACTAAAACTAAAAATGGAACAAGATATATATATATATATATATATTGATTTTGTTTTGTTGATGTGATTAATTAACAATTAAACTAAAATGCAACTACCAAACTAAGAATGCAATGCATGAAACTCGAATGTATAATTTTTGGGTATTTTCTATGCTTTCAATGTATGCAAAAATGCACCTAAAATGCATATAATTAAACAAATATTCCTAATTTTTTTATAAAATTAAAATAAACTACAAAATCTATTTTGTGATTTTGTAGTAGTATTTTAGGTTGGGAAAAATCACGTGCTCACAGTTGCCCCTCTTTGCTCGGGAACACGAAGAGTTCCCGGGCAAAGATAAAGTGAGAAAATACGAGCTATTTTTACCCGCTTGGATACTCCGTGGGAAGCATTTGTGAAAGATCTGACCGAACCTTGCTTTCGAGATTGCCTACATATCCTTGGCTATAAAGGAATAAGGTCAGTGTAGTTATGAAAATTTTGGTAGCTGGGATTACCGAGAAGCTGTGATTTTACTGCTGCTGCTACTGCTTGCTAAATTCCTTATTACACCGAAATGAAAAATGAAAAGAAGCTAGGCTAATCTATGATCTATGAGTTACAAGATTCCTATCTATATATCTTCAAACTTGATCTTGAAACTTCTGCAGTTCTGCCGTGCATCTTGAACTGTCGACTCGCACTCTCGAGGAGAGCTTCTATTATTGCTAACTCGAATTGAATTCTGAAATGATTTCCCTTGTTCTCCAGGTGGGAGCCTGCTACTGATTTGAAACTTGAAATAATTTTGTAACAAATTTTGAAATGTCTTCCCTTGTTCTCCAGGTAGGCGCCTGATGCCTAAACTTGAAATGAATTCCCTTATTTTCCAGGTGGGCGCCTGCAACTTAAACTTGAAATGAATTCTCTTATTTTCCAGGTGGGCGCTTGATACTTAAACTTGAAATGAATTCCCTTGTTTTCCAGGTGAGCACCTGCAACTTGAACTCGAAATGAATTCCCTTGTTTTCCAGGTGGGCGCCTGATGCTTAAACTTTGAAATGAATTCCCTTGTTTTCCAGGTGGGCGCCTGCTACTGACTTGAAACTTGAAATAATTTCGAAACAAATTTTGAAATGACTTCCCTTGTTCTCCAGGTGGGCGCCTGATGCTTAAACTTGAAACGAATTCCCTTGTTTTTCAGGTGGGCGCCTGCAACTTAAACTCGAAATGAATCCCTTGTTTTCCAGGTGGGCACTTGTAACTTAAACTCGAAATAAATTCCCTTATTTTCCAGGTGGGCGCCTGATGCTTAAACTTGAAATGAATTCTCTTGTTTTCTAGGTTGGCGCCTGTAACTTAAACTCGAAATGAATTCTCTTATTTTCCAGGTGGGCGCCTGCAACTTAAACTCGAAATGTATTCCCTTGTTTTCCAGGTGGGCGCCTAATGTTTAAACTTTGAAATGAATTCCCTTGTTTTCCAGGTGCGCGCCTGCAACTTAAACTCGAAATGAATTCCCTTATTCTCCAGGTTGGCGCCTGATGCTTAAACTTTGAAATTAATTCCCTTGTTTTCCAAGTGGGCGCCTGATGCTTAAACTTGAAATGAATTCCCTTGTTTTCTACGTGGGCGCTTGCTGTTTAAACTTTGAAATGAATTCCCTTGTTTTCCAGGTGGGAGGCTGCAACTGTGACAAAATATACAAAACAAAAGAAACGTTTCTGCCCCAGTTTGGTACCGGAACATCTGTGAGTGTTAATCGAATCTTGTTATCTAAAAGAGCTCTAAATATTTAAAAGCTAAATCCCATTATCCAGGGGGGCCCTGAAAACTAAAATTAAATCTCATATTAAGAATGAAAACTTGAAAGCTAAATTCTATTTCTTAAAGGTAAAACTTACGCTAAATCTCATTATCTATGAGGGTCCTAAAAACTTAAAACTAAATACCATTATCCAGGAGGGTCCTGACAACTTAAAACTACATCTCATTATCCAGGAAGGTCCTGAAAACTTGAAATTAAATCCCATCATCCAGGAGAGTCCTGAGAATTTTAAATTAAATCCCGTTATCTCGGAGGGTCCCAAAAATTTTAAATTAAATTCCATTATTCAGGAGGTTACTAAGAACTTACGGTTGAACCTATCTGGCGCAATCTTTCCTCATAGATGGTTCCTCCAGAACACGAGATTTCCTGCCCCTGTTTCAATCAAAGAAAATCTTATCAGTCGGAAAATGTGGTGGTTAGTTTGTGACATTCTTGCTGAAGGTGGCCTTTCCACTACCGTGCTTTGTTCCGATTAGCTGTCTTGGGCTAGCAAAGAATTGTTTGATCCTCTGATCGAACCTCAACCATAGAACTCTAAATGACCCGAGTGCCTCACACTCATCCTACTGTTTTACATTTATGTCCTTCCAATTTGAACCTCTATATTTCCTCAAAATTCACGAAACCACTTGACCACTTGAACCCCCATTAACATCTTACTTCTCATTTTGAAACATGCTATTTCTGGTATGCTTTGGCCGCACTTTGCCTTGTGCAATTGAAAGTTGGTAATAAGCTTTGAAATCCTTTCTTGCTTTCTTAACAAGGTTAACATTGGAAAAGACTTAGAGAAGTAGACCCAAAAGAAAATGAAATGAAGTGACTTAGAGAATTAGGAATAAAGAAGAAAGTTTGAAAGAAGATGATTGAAGCAGCTGACACCAACGATCATGACATGCATTTCAGATTATGACTTATCTGAGCGAAGCAGCTGGTACCAACGATCATGACATGCATTTCAGATTAATCAGCCCAGACCATTCACCTAATCATATTTTATTTTGTGCCCCGTCTTCATACTTCGCAACCAGGATTTTCCATAATCCAATCTCTCTGCAAAGTCGCAGGCCTCATTCGGCTTGTAATGCCCTGACGGGTTTTCACCAACAAACCTCTTTCATTTGTTCAAATCTCGACTCACGGTCGCCTTACGGTGCTCGCGAGGGTTTTCACCAATAAGACTCTCTCATTTTAGTTTTCTCTCAGCTTTCCATCGCCTTATGGTGCCCGTAAGGGTTTTCACCAATAAGACTCTCATTTATTCATTTTTCCTTATGTAGAATGGAGTGTTGCCCATGACGTGAATCAGACCTCCATCTCGCTCGACTTGGCATTCTTCAAAGATTTATTGAAAGGTCGTTCTTTGGACTGTAATGTAGGCTTTTGGATAGGGTTATAAATAAAAAAGTGGCATGTAGGATTGAAATAGCTTTAAAAATGAAAGTGTTCAGAGTTACAACTTTTGGAATCAGATCTTTTACAAAACCACAACTTCTGCCCCAATTTCTTTGAGTCTGGGGAATTTTGAATTTTTATTTTGATGGGACCAAACCGTGAGGCTGCCTACGTATCCTTAAAAGGAATCGGGTCAAACGTAGTTCAAGACATAGGAATTGCTTTATTTTTGTTACTTTTATCTTTTTCTTTTTTCTTTTCTTTTCTTTTCTTTTTCTTTTCTTTCTTTTGCTTTATTTTTTTCCATTTTTCTCTTCTCTTTTTCCTTTTTTCTCTTTTTTATTTATATTTTCTGTATCTGTATTTCTAAACTCTGCTTCTGATTTCAAAAGAGGGATATAAAAGAAAGTAAATAAGGCTCAAAAGGGGTAACAAAGGATAAAGTGTTTAGATAGCAGAATAAAATGTCTTCATCATTCTAATCTCCAAAACATGCCAAATACAAACAACACAATTAGACAAACCAAATAAGTCATACATAATATCTCTTGACTGCATCAGAATTGACAGTCATATCTACACATTTGCCTTCTATATCTGTAAAATACAAAGCACCATTAGACAACACTCTTGTTATAATGAACGACCCCTATCAATTTGGGGCAAACTTGCCTTTAGCTTCAACCTGATGTGGAAGGATGTGTTTTAATACTTGCTGACCCACTTCAAATTTCCGGGGACGCACCTTTTTGTTGTATGCTCTTGCCATTCTCTTCTGATACAATTGTCCATGACACACTGCCACCAGTCATTTCTCGTCAATCAGACTTAACTAATCCAATCGGGTTTTGACCCACTCATCCTCATCAGTTTCAGCTTCAGCAACAATCCGGAGGGATGGAATTTTGACTTCTGCAGGTATAACTACTTCATTACCATATACCAACAAGTAAGGAGTTACATCTACTAAAGTACGAACAGTAGTTCGGTAACCCTACAAAGCAAAAGGCAACTTTTCATGCCATTGCCTAGAACCTTGCACCATCTTTCGAAGTATCTTCTTTATGTTCTTATTGACCGCCTCAACAACTCCATTTGCCGTGGGGTGATACGAGGTGAAATTTTGATGCGTAATCTTGAACTGTTGGTATACCTCTCTCATCATATGACTGTTAAGATTAGCACCATTGTCCGTAATGATTACCTTGGGATTCCAAACCAGCAAATGATATTTGAATGAACAAAATCTACCACTATCGTCTTGGTCACAGATTTGAAAGTCATTGCTTCAACCAACTTAGTGAAATAATAGATGGCCACCAGAATGAACCTGTGCCCATTTGATGTTGTTGGCTCAATTGGTCCAATGACATCCATTCCTCAAGCAACAAAGGGCCAAGGTGTGTACATTATATGCAACTCAGATGGTGGAGAATGAATCAAATCACCGTGTACCTGGCATTGATGACACTTGCGCACAAAGCTAATGCAATCTCGTTCCATAGTGAGCCAATAATACCCCGCTCAAAGAATTTTCTTTGCCAAAACATATCCGCTTATATGCAGCCTGCAAACTCCGGAATGA